>NC_092380.1:83751930-84357287 GCF_030028105.1 Mobula birostris
TCAGCAAGGCATTTGATAAGGTACCCCATGCAAGGCTTATTGAGAAAGTAAAGAGGCATGGGATGCAGGGGGACCTTGCATTGTGGATCCAAAACTGGCTTGCCCACAGAAGGGTCACCAAGCTGAACAGATCAAAGTTTATAGGCCAGACTAAGAATGATCCACTGGACCTCCAGGTTCGAGGTTTCAGCTAAGGGCTAACAACTCTGACTGAAAAAAAAATTGTTATGAAAGCAGCAATGAAGAATCCTTCCACATCTGAGTGCGATGGTATTCACGAATCTCCACGCAAGACTTGCATGACTGACATTAGTGAGAACCGAGAGGAAGCAACTAACATGATGAAGGAAGACCTGAATGCCACCAGAGATGGAGTCCCTTTGTTGTGCCCTAATTACCAGTGGCACAATGGGCAGTAAGTAAGTTATAGGAAAAACATTTGTTGACCCTGTAACTGATGACGATCTAGCTATTTTCCCTTTTCCTGCAATCTCTTCTGATTTATAAACTGCAACTGATATCAATGTGCATCTGCTACTTTCCCCTTTCCTCTCACAAGAACCCCAACTACAGCTTTCTTTTTTCAGCAAGTGACGAGGTGCATCTTTTCTATCAGAGATGGTAGAGCGAGTGTTCATAAAGACGCCATGTAAGTATTGGCTCAGACATTGACAGTGTGATCATTTGAGAAATAGGATTTCTGCAAGCCAGAACAGAGGACACATGTGATCTGTAACCAGCTCTGGGAGGAGGATTGGCACCCGAATCAGTGCACCAGGGAGTGAGATCACACAAAAACTCAGCTGCTGTGGACTCTGATAAGATTATAAGTGGGACGAGCTGCAGAACAAAGGCAGTAGGAAGTGAAGGTTTGTCCAGCAAAGGGCAAAGCTGGAAATCCACACAGTGGGGCAATCTGCCACTATTGAAAAGGTATGCATTATGCCTGCACTGGCAAGAAAGAATGAAAAATAGCTCATATTTTCAGCCTGCAAGAAAGCAGAATAAAAAAGAATTTGCCTTAATGAGTACATTATGAATGTGCTTCTGGCCCTGCTCTGGGTTGTGGGATGGCATATTTTAGTAACAGTCTCACTAAAGCACAAACGTCACATACATATTGTAGCTTCTAAAATCCTTGGAGAGTTTTATTCTCTGAATATCTTGAGTAGGTTTCTATACAAGTACTTCTCGCATCTCCTCCTCCTCATTTCTTTCAGTAGCTTGTCCTGTCTTACACAGCTTTTGTTCAGCTTCTTAGTCACATCCAAAGAAGATGCCTACGTATGTAAAGATGTTCAGAACAAACTAATTCACAAAGAAGCTTGGAATCAGAATCTGTCATGCTATCCTCTGCAGCTACCCAAAACTTTTATCAAATATACCAAACACTTGTAAAATTTAGCAATAGGTACAATAATCCAAACACTAAATAATTTGTAAATTGTTGCAATTTCTTCAAATAGTAGATCCTACTTATTACATAATATTTAATCAGCACAGTTTCTGTAAAGGGAAATCTTGCCTGACAAATCTGTTAGATTTCTCCAAGGAAGTAACGAGTAGGGTGGACAACAGAGAAGCAGTGGATGTCATTTACTTAGATTTTCAGAAGGCATTTGTAAGGTACCACACATGCGGCTGCTTAACAAGATGAAATCTTACGGCATTACAGGAAAGATACTGGCATGAGTAGAGGAATGGCTGACAGTCAGGAGGCAGCAAGTGGGAATAAAAAGGCCTTTTCTGGTTAACTTCCAGTGACTAGTGGTGTTTCTCAGGGGTCAGAATTGGGAACACTACTTTTCACATTGTTTGTCAATGATTTATATAGTGAAATTGATGGCTTTATGGCAAATTTGCGGACGATACAAAGATTGATGGAGGGCTAAGTAGTGCTGCTGAAGGAATGCAATTGCATTCAGACTTAGACAAATTGGAAGAATGAGCAAAAAAGTGGCAGATGAAATATAATGTTGGGAAATGTACAATAATAGAGTGTTTGCTGACATCTTCAACTGCTCCTTGCTTCAGTCTAAGATTCCCTCGTGTTTTAAGAAGGCAACGATAATCCCAGTGCGGAAGAAGGGCAAGGTGGCATTCCTGAATGACTATCGACCTGTGGCTCTGACATCAATTGCTATGAAGTGCTTGGAGAGATTGGTTATGGCATACATCAACCACAGCCTACCGGTCAACCTCGATGCTTTGCAATTTGCCTACCAGAGCAACAGGTCAACGACAGATGCCACCTCTCCGGCCCTACATTCCTCCCTAGAACACCTGGAGAATAAAGACGCATATGTAAGGCTCCTTTTCATTGACCACAGCTCTGCCTTTAATACCATCATTCCAAATAAACTGATTCCTAAGCTCCGGAACCTGGGCCTTAGCACTCAGATCTGCAGCTGGATCTTCAACTTCCTCACAGACAGGACCCAGGCTGTAAGAATAGGGGACAAGCTCTCCTCTACAATCAGTCTAAGCACCGGTGCCCACCAGGCTGTGTACTCAGCCCCTGCTGTACTCTCTGTACATCCATGATTGTGTAGCCAAGTTTCCATCAAACTCAATATATAAGTTTGCTGATGACACAACAATTGTAGACCGTATCTTGGGTAATGATGAGTTTGAGTACAGAGGGGAAATTAAGAACCTGGTGGCATGGTGCGAAGACAATAACCTATCCGTCAATGTCAGCAAGACGAAGGAATTGGTTGTTGACTTCAGAAGGAGTAGCGGACCGCACAACCCAATTTGCATCGGTGGTGTGCAAATGAAACAGGTCAAAAGCTTTAAGTTCCTCGGGGTCAATATCACAAATGACCTGACTTGGTCCAACCAAGCAGAGTTCACTGCAAAGAAGGCCCATCAGCGCCTTTACTTCCTGAGAAAACTAAAGAAATTTGGCGTGTCCCCTAAAACCCTCACTAATTTTTATAGATGCACCATAGAAAGCATTCTTCTCGGGTACATCACAACCTGGTATGGAAGTTGTCCTGTCCAAGACTGAAAGAAGCTGCAGAAGGTCGTGAACACGGCGCAGCACATCACAGAAACCAATCTTCCATCCGTGGACTCACTTTACACCGCACGCTGTCGGAGAAGTGCTGCCAGGATAATTAAGGACACGACCCACCCAGCCAACAGACTTTTTGTCCCTCTTCCCTCCGGGAGAAGGCTCAGGAGCTTGAAGACTCATACGGCCAGATTTGGGAACAGCTTCTTTCCAACTGTGATAGGACTGCTGAACGGATCCTGACCCAGATCTGGGCCGTACCCTCCAAATATCCGGACCTGCCTCTTGGTTTTTTTGCACTACCTTACACCCCATTTTTCTATTTTCTATTTATGATTTATAATTTAAATTTTTAATATTTACTAATTTTAACAATTTTTAATATTTTTAATATTTAATATTTGTGATCCAGGGAGTGTGAAGCACAGATTCAAATATTGCTGTGATGATTGTACGTTCTAGTACCAATTGTTTGGCGACAATAAAGTATAAAGTATAAAGTATAGTACATCTGGTAAAAGGAATAATAGTGAGGAATATTATCTAAATGGGGATATGTTTCAACATCAGAGGTGCAGAGGGACTTAAGAGTCTTTGTGCAAGACTCCCAGAAGGTTAATTTACAGGTTGAGTCTATGGTAAAAAAGGCAAATGCAATGTTGGCATTTATTTCAAGGAGAATAGAAAACAAAAGCAAAGAGGTAATGGTGACCCTTTATAAAACACTAGTCAGGCCAAACTTAAAGATTGTCAGCAGTTTTGGGCCCTATATCACAGAAAGGATGTGTTGTCATTGGAGAGAGAGTCCAGAAGACGCTTATGAGAAAGATTCCATGAATGAAACGGTTAACATTTGAGGAGCATTTGGCAGCTTTGGGCCTGTACTCACTGGAATTTAGAAGAGTGCATGGGGATCTCACTGAAACTTGAATGTTGAAAGGACTTGATAGGGTGGATGTGGAGAAGATGTTTCCTATGGTGTGGATATGAAGAACTAGAGGGCACAGCCTCAAAATTGAGGGGTGACCTGTTAGAACAGAGGTAAGGAGGAATTTTTTTAGCCAGAGAGTATTGAATCTGTGGAAAGCTCTGCCACAGACTGCTGTGGAGGCCAAGTCCGTGGGTATATTTAAGGCTGAAGTTGATCATTTCCTGATAGGTCAGGGTATCAAAGGATATGGTGAGAAGGCAGGTGTATGGGATCTGGATTCAGCCATGATGGAATGGCGGAGCACACTCATTGGGCTGAGTGGCCTAATTCTGCTCCTATGTCTTATGGTCTTATGTTCTAAGGCAGAAGTTTAGCATTGGGATCAGATGTCAAGTGAACAGTTCGCTTCCTGCATATTGAGGGCAGCATCAAATGGGTCCTGGAGGTTTTCTCCCACAAATGTCTATGTGCTCTAGTTATATTGCTGCACTCAAACCTGGGCATTGTAACCCGTATTTCTTATCTGATGCCCATCTATCATTCAAACAGCAAGTTCTGAATTGCTGTCACTTTCTCACTTCCAAACCTGAATAGTTCACAAGTCACAAATGTGGCTACAAACTAAGTTTGAGCAGGAGATGCGTGGAGCCCCTCAGTAGACAGCAAATCCTTAATGCTCATTAATATGTGTTGGCTGTACGTAAGTCAGATGTTCACAGGTTGGGGAAAACCTGTAATAGTCATTATTAATGATAGTTTTAGTTATTCAGAGAGCTATGATTTTAAAATATAGTATATTTTATTGCCTTCAATACATACATGACTTTTTATTGACTGCTCTTCCACCTTTGCACAGGTTGACAGTTATTTGCATCGAGGCGCTGTGGGTCACTGCCACACATATGAGCTCAACATCTCTGGGGAGATGGTGACATTTTTCCAGAATCGAAAATTTACTTTCAGTTTTATAAGTCATCAGCTGTCATCAGAGCGCAAGGGATTTGAGAAATGTAGTTTCGCTCCTTATTGAATATCAGAAGAACAGAAAAAATATTCATCCTTTCTCTTTGTAGGACATCTGGGAGCTGGTGTCTTTTATGTTTGAAAAGCATTTCAAATCTATATTGTTAAAAAAAATGCGTGTTCCTACCTTTTTGCATTTATTACACAAACACATTGCATACACATGCTCTGCTCAACTAGTGTAAAATTGGGTTATTTGCAATTCAAAAACTTGAATGATGACAATGTTGTCGCTATTCCCATATAACAGTAGTTTCATATTTTACAAGGTAGTTAGTTTTTTTAAAATGCCCAAGGAATTGCTATACCAGCATTGGATTATGGATTATATATTCTGCTGACTCAGAGATCATTAAGAGTTGAACCACAATGTTTCTTCCTGTGTCTTCTGTTGGGAGGCTGGATCCCAGTACATAAGCATGGTCCAGCTCACACTCTCCTGGAGACAGTGGTTGGCGTCTCTCCAAGAACAGCCGCTTTCACCAGGTTTCAAAGCCAATGAAATTGAATGTTTAAAATTCAATAACTCAGGTTGTTGTTAAAAACTGGAAGTAATCATGCAAGTTAAAAGAGTATCAAAAAATAAACCACAAAATAGTAATATACTTTATAGCAAGATACATTTAAAATAGGGGAATCAAATCAAATAAAAAGGTGTAATTACCATTCTCTCAAAATCATGTGTTTCTGATAACCATTTAATTTATAAATACGTTTATTGCACTTTCAAAAAAATATTTAAATTTTGCCTTTAGAGTTCCATGTCTACAAAATGTTATCATTCATTTTGAGAGCAGCAGAATATAAAATCAAATATGTAATGCTGAGACTTTATTAGGCATTGGTCGGAGAAATTTATTTGGAGTATTGTCCAATATTTTAGCCCCCATATTTATGAAAGGGTGTGCTTACATTCAAGATGGTCCAGAAGAGGTTTACAGGAATGATTCTGGGAATAGAATTGTTAAGGTATGAAGAGCTTTTGATGCCTCTGGCTGGTACGCACTACAGTTTGGAATAATGAAAGGGATCTCACTGAAACTTGCAGGATATTGAAAAGCCTAGAGAAAACTGATTTAGAGAAGACGTTTCCAATAATGGGTGAGCCTTGGACCAAAGGGCATAGTCTCAGAATGAAATGATTTCCTTTAGAACAGAAGGTTGATGAATCTGTGCAGGTCGAGCTATTTTGTATATTTAAGGTGGAGGTGCATATGCTTTTCATTAGGAGTGCAGTGAAACAAAGGGATCTGGGAATACAGATCCATAATTCTTTGAAAGTAGCGTCACAGATAGATAGGGTCATAAAGAGATCTCTTGACATATTGGCTTTCATAAATCAAAGTATCGAGTACAGTAGTTGGGATGCTATGTTGAAGTTGTATTAGATGTTGGTGAGGCCAAACTGGAGTATTGTGTGCCGTTCTAGTCACCTTCTGACAGAAGAGATATCAATAAGATTAAAATAGTACAGAGAAAATTTACAAAGATGTTGATGGAACTTGAGAATCTGCGTTTTAGGGAAAGGTTGAAAAGTTAGGACTTTATTTCTTGGAGCAAAGGAGAATGAGGGGAGATTGGATAGAGGTATACACAATTAAGAGAGATAAATACATTCAGTGGCCACTTTAGTAGGTACACCTGTAACCTGCTCATTAATGCAAATATCTAATCAGCCAATAATATGGTAGCAACTCAATGTATAGAAGCATGTGGGCATGGTCAAGAGGTTCAGTTTTGTTCATCAAAATGGGGAATAAATGTGATCTAAGTCATTTTGACAGTGGAATGACTGTTGGTGCCAGATGGGGTGGATTTATTATCACAGAAGCTGCTGAGCTTCTGGGATTTTCATGCACAACATTGTCTAGAGTTTACAAAAAAAAATGCAAAAGACAAAAAAAAATCCAGTGAGCAGAAGTTTTGTGAGCAAAAACATCTTTTAATGGGAGGGGTCAAAAGAAGATTGCCAAACTATTTCCAGCTGGCCAGAAGGCAACAGTAATTCAAACAACCAGTCATTACAACAGTAGTGTCCAGAAGAGCACCTCTAGATGTACAACACGTTGAACCGTGAAGTGGGTGGGCTACAGCAGCGGGAAGTACCTAACTGGCACTGAGTGTATAGGGTAAATGCAAGCAGGCTTTTGCTACTCAAGTTGAGGAGACTAAAGCTAGAGGTCAAAGGTGAAAGGTATCATACTTAAAGGGATCCTGAGTAGGAACTTCTTCACTTAGAGGGTGGTGCAAATATGGAATGAGCTGCCAGCGGAAGAGGTGGATGTGGGTTCAAAGGCAACATTTAAGAGAAGTTTGGATAAGTATGTGGCTGGGAGAGGTACGGTGGGCTATTGTCCAGTTGCGGGTCAATGGGATGAGGCAGAATAACAGTTTGATATGGACTAGATGGGCCAAAGGGCCTGTTTCTGTGGTGTAGCACTCTGTGATTCTATGGCTCTATGTCTCTATCTGTTTGGTATGTTTGCTGGCAGAAATATGTCTGATACTATGGTAGTCAGGCAAAAGAAAGAACAGTTGAGCACTGTCACTTTTAATCCATATACATACTAAAGACAGTGTGCAAATGATGACACATCTCATGACCACCTCCCACCTAACGTGGAGATTACTGAGCAGTTCTCATCCATCATTCCCAGTAGCACTGTAGAAAATGTTGCTGACATGCAGCTCAAAGCACTTGATATGATACTGACCTCAGATTTCATCGGGCTACCTCCTTTGCAGGAAGCAAAGTATTTAATGTAACACATCGGGCCATTCAGTCAATCGGGTTTTTGCCAGCTACCAACAAAGAAATCCCACCTTTTAATTTGCAGTCTCACAGCTTATTCTCTGTCACATACCCCTCAAATGAGAGTTGTAGCACTGAATGCAGCATCATTATAACTTGCAATTTATCGGTAAGGAGGAAAGTAATAGGTTGAAAGGATCTTCTCACTCAGTTGCTCAGCCTTTAAAGCCAGTTTGATATGGACTAATTAAACAGAAGGAAAAGATATTAAGAATGTGTAAGTTCATTATTTTAAAGGAATTTGATGCATAGTGAAATTTGTATATATTTTGTCAGTGAATGCATCAATTGAAAAGCCAGATATGAGTACTAAGCCAGAATGTTTCTTGACAAAAATGTTTCCATTCTCACTCATTCAACTTCCTAGGATTTTAATCAGTACAAGTTCTCTGTCCATGTCAGTTAGTGAGGCAATTCTTTCAAATATCTTTACATAACCAGTAAAAGTTGGCTTTCAGAAAAAAAGCACTTTGACCCTTCTCTGCCAATAAAATAACTTATTCATTCTAGTTGACATGGATAGCTTCACAGTTCAATATTCCTTTCTACAACTTAGTGAATCACGCCCGAGTTTCATTATTGTATATTCAGTTGAGAGAATGACTGCCTTTTAATATCAACTGAGGTCTGATTCCATGTCTCATGAAGCTTAAAGGCACTGAAATAAGTGATTTTAGAACCTAGGTCTATCATATTCTTATACAAGTAAAGATCCACTATTAAAATCAGGGATGTAAGACTCAACAATTTAAAACTGCATTTTAAATGTCCAGTTTTAAAATTAAAGATCTTTGAAAAATTTTACAGATCTCTATATTCAGCAGTAGTTGGAAATTAAGAAATAAATGCAATTGCGATGAAAATGAAAGAGTTGCCACATTTTGGACTTTAAACACAGATATTCACATAAAGAAAGAAGGTTGCCATGTCCACATTCCATCCCACAAAGGAATGAAAGTGAAGCAAACAGTGAAATATGAAATAACGTGTGAATATACTAACTAATGAATTAGGATCAGGTGTAGGCCATGCAATCTTTTAAGACTGTGCTACTATCCATGAAACTATCTATCTCAATTTAAAAGTATTCCAAGATTTTGCAATTCTTCTTCTTTGTGGAAGAAGGTTCCAAAGACTCCTGGTCTTCAGTGGAATAGAAGAATCACCTTTCTGTCTGTCTTAAATGAACAACCCCTCATTTCTAAGCAATAACCATGAGCTGTAAGTTCCCTCACAGAAGGAAACATCCTATCTAAACTCATCCCATCTCATTCTTCCAAACCTTAGCGTATATACAGTACAAGACTAGGTTATTCAAAATCACAAAAGATTCTGCAGATGCTGGAAATCCAGAGCAACACACACAAAATGCTGGTAGAACTTAACAAGTCGTGCAGCATCTATGGAGGTGAATAAATGGTCGAGGCTTATATTTTTCAACCTTTCTTCATTAAAGTACTTCCTATTTCAACTATTACTTCAGTAAACCTGTGAACTATTCACAGCATACTAACATTCTTACTTCAATAAGAAAATCAATACCATACACAGTCTTCTGGCTGTGGTCTCAGCAATGCTCCCTTTAAGTCTATGAATATAAATTATTGCTCTCTACTTTTAGTCAAATCTCCTTGAAACAAATAACATTCTGCAAGCTTTTAGAATTATTTACTGTATCTGCATGCCGGCCTTTTGAGAATCATGCATGAAGGTATACAAAACTCCCTTGCACAAGCACCTTTCTATTATAAATAGTTTCACTTTAAAATGTACTTTCAAACCATTGAATGTATGAGTACTAGCAATTCTGGAAAGATCTGTTATCAACTCAATTCTCCCTGCTGCTGAGAGATTGGATAAAATTGATCTGCTTTGACATTGTTCAGGACTATTAATGCTATTTGGGTGGATATTCTGATTTTCTCTCTCAGGAAACAAGAAGTAAAATGTTCTCTGGTTAAAATAACTTTACAAAATTATCCAGGGTAGTTTGTCAATTATTCTAACAAAAAAGAAAGCAGAAATTGGTTTTACAGAGGTAAAAATTAAGAACTATTTTCAGGTTAAGTTCTTTCGGTTAAAGCATGTTGTCAAGCAAATGCAGTTAAAAGTCAGAATAAGTAATTACAATGTGTTATGTGTTCATGTAAATTTTGACTCTTACGGGTTGCTTCCCTGTAGGTTACATACTGTACATAATGTGAGAGGGTATTCTGAATAGTTAACTTACAAGCAAATTCACCAGATGCACATTTGTTCCTCATCTCTCCATCTCTCATGTGTATTATTCATGGCCACCTGACTTCCCAGTGTCACAAACATAACGACTTTGACAAGGAAAGTCCATGTGCAACTTGGGCAGTGTTCCTCTGTGTAATATGGGTGAGTGAAAAGAATACATTGCACACCGTGAGAAAATGGCTGCAGGAAGCATGGTGAATGAAAAATCTGAGTGAAGAGAATGAGAATGAGATGGCTAAGAGAGGGCGAGAGAGACTGCAAGACTAGTTAACATTTCTGGAACGTGATTGTGCTTGAAAATGGCTACAACGGGACCAGCTGGTGGCGCAATGATATCAACACTGGACTCTGGAACGGAGGTCCCCGAGTTCGAACCCAGCCGGGTCCGCTCTCGAGTACGCTTTCCATCTGTGCCAGGTTGAGTGTCGAGATCACAACTCGACCCCATAAAATAAAGGGAAAAATGCTGAGAAACGTCTGTGTGAGGGGTGGGTGCACCACACAGTCTCTCACTCTCGCTCCGCACCTTGTAAAGGCATAAAAAAGACATCATCCTGCCAACATCGCACACGCATGCACACACGGACGCAGACGCACAGACGCACACGCACGCAAATGCCAACAAAAAAAGAAAATGGCTACAATGTTGAGATGTATGGGGCTGCATCAAAATGTTAGAGCAATAAAGTTCATATACTGAAAGATTTGAATATTTTGCATCGGCAAATCAAATTTCAGATATTTGTGTTACAATTTTTCTGACTAAAAAAAAATGTTTAATTTATTATGCAGTATAATGTAGCCTTCTAAACCTCGTGATAAGCCTTATACAAAGTTAGTTTTAAAGGATCTAAACCTTTTATTATCGCTGAGAGGCTTAGATTTCAAGAACAAGGTGAGTCTGTTTCAGGGCTTGTAGCAGTGTTGATGCAATTGTCTGGACACAGATTTTGGGCAGTTACTGAATGACACATTATATGATAGACAATGAGGTCTGCATAATGAGATAGTTCAAAAATGTTTGCTTACAGAACACAGACTAACATTACAGAAGGAATTGAGGTTAGTGCATCTATGGAGAAGGCAGTTAAAGAAGCACAACTATCAAGCGCATCTTCCTAAGTTCATAAAGTTTCTACTGACTTTAAGAATAAGATACCTATTGGCAATCAATGTTGCCGTTGTTTCAAAATTGAGCATTCAGCAAAAGAATGCTACTATAAGGATTTAGATTACCAAAGCTTTGGCAAAAAGGGACAAATTGAATGTGTCTGTAAAAGTAAAAAGACATAGTCAACCACAAGCACTGCAATAAAGCAAAATGACTTTTGTAAAAACAAAAAGAAACATGAACAGGGTGGAGCATTTTGAGGATGGACTCAATGACTCTCACTGTGGTTGAAGAATCTTGGCATGTTTTATCTGTTTCAGGACAGAAAGACGGCTATTGGGTGACCCTGCAAATGGAGGGGGCCACAGTGAGGATTCAGGTGCACATGAGTGCTACAGTATTGCTGGAATCAAAGAGAGTTTACAAGGCAAATTTGCAGCATCTCACACTAGAAGGGGCAAGGTTGACATTAAAAGCTTACACTGGTGAGGTTGTTCCAGTGAGGGGAGTAGTATATATTACATAGAAACAAAGAAACATAGAAAACCTACAGCACAATACAGGCCCTTCCGCCCACAAAGTTGTCCCGAACATGCTATCCAAAGTCTCTTGAAAGACCCTATCATATCCACCTCCACCACCATTGCTGGCAGCCCATTCCATGCACTCACCACTCTGAGTTAAAAACTTACCCCTGCCATCTCCCCTGTACCTACTCCCCAGCACCCTAAATCTGTTTCCTCTTGTGGCAACCATTTCAGTCCTGGGAAAAAGCCTCTGACTATCAACACGATCAATGCCTCTCATCATCTTGTACACCTCTATCAGGTTACCTCTCATCCTCCGTCGCTCCAAGAAGAAAAAGTCGTGTTCGATCAACCTATGCTCATAAGGCATGTTCTCCAAACCAGGCAACATCCTTGTAAATCTCCTCTGCACCCTTTCTATGGCTTCCACATCCTTCCTGTAGTGAGGCGACTAGAACTGAGCACAGTACTCCAAGTGGGGTCTCACCACTGTCCTTTACAGCTGTGCAGCTGCCTTGAGCATCCTATGGACCTGGAACCCAAGATCCCTCTGATCCTCCACACTACCAAGAGTCTTAACATTAATACTATATTCTGACGTCATATTTGACCTACCGAAATGAACCACCACACCTATCTGGGTTGAACTCCATCTGCCACTTCTCAGCCCAGTTTTGCATCCTATCAATGTCCCTCTGTAACCTCTAACAGCCCTCCACACTATCCACAACACCTCCAACTTTTGTTTCATCAGCAAACTTACTAACCCATCCCACCACTTCTTCATCCAGGTCGCTTAAAAAAAATCATGAAGAGTCCCAGAACAGAACCCCGAGGCACTCCACTAGTGACTGACCTCCATGCAGAATATGACCCATCTACAACCGCTCTTTGCCTTCTGTGGGCAAGCCAGTTCTGGATCCACAAAGCAATGTCCCCTTGGATCCCATGCCTCCTTACTTTCTCAATAAGCCTTGCATGGGTTAACTTATCAAATGCCTTGCTGAAATCCATATACACTACGTCTACTGCTCTTCCTTCATCAATGTGTTTAGTTACATCCTCAAAAAATGCAATCAGGTTCGTAAGGCACGATCTGCCCTTGACAAAGCCATGCTGACTACTCCTAATCATATTATACCTCTCCAAATGTTCATAAATCCTGCCTCTCAGGATCTTCTCCATCATCTTACCAACTACTGAAGTAAGAATCACTGGTCTATAATTTCCTGGGCTACCTGTACTCTCTTTCTAGAATAAGGGAATGACAACTGCAACACTTCAATCCCCCAGAACCTCTCCCGTCCCAAAGTCTCTTCACAAAGCTGGGTGGCAGTGTGAAATGTGAGGAGGATGTTATGAGAATGCAGGGTGACTTGGACCGGTTGGGTGAGTGGGCAGATGCATGGCAGATGCAGTTTAATGTGGATAAATGTGAGGTTATCCACTTTGGTGGCAAGAACAGGAAGACAGATTACTATCTGAATGGTGTCAAGTTAGGAAAAGGGGAAGTAAAACAAGATCTAGGTGTCCTTGTTCGTCAGTCACTGAAAGTAAACATGGAGGTACTGCAGGCAGTGAAGAAAGCTAATGGCATGTTGGCCTTCATAACAAGGGGAGTTGAGTATAGGAACAAAGAGGTCCTTCTGCAGTTGTACAGGGCCCTGGTGAAACCACACCTGGAGTATTGTGTACAGTTTTTGTCTCCAAATTTGAGGATGGATACTCTAGCTATTGAGGGAGTGCAGCGTAGGTTCACGAGGTTAATTCCCGGGATGGCGGGACTGTCATATGTTGAAAGATTGGAGCGACTGGGGTTGTATACACTGGAAATTAGAAGGATGAGAGGGGATCTGATTGAAATATATAATATTAAGGGATTGGACACGCTGGAGGCAGGAAACATGTTCCCGATGTTGGAGGAGTCCAGAACCAGAGGCCACAGTTTAAGAATAAGGGGTAGACAATTTGGAATGGGGTTGACGAAAAACTTTTTCATACAGAGGGTTGTGGTTCTGTGGAATGCTCTGCCTCAGAAGGCAGTGGAGGCCAATGCTCTGGATTCTTTCAAGAAGAGTTAGATAGAGCTCTTAAAGATAGTGGAGTGAAGGGGTATGGGGAGAAGGCAGGAAAAGGGTACTGACTGTGGACGATCAGCCATGATCACAGTGAATAGGGGTGCTGGATCAAAGGGCTGAATGGCCTACTCCTGCACCTATTGTCTATTGTCTCTGTCCCCATTGATGATGCAAAGATCATCACCAGATCATCAGCAATCTCCTTCCTCACCTCCCACAGTAGCCTGGGGTACATCTCATCCGATCCCAGCAACTTAGCCAACTTGATGCTTTTCAAAAGCTCCAGCACATCCTCTTTCTTAATATCTACATGCTCAAGCCTTTCAGTCTGCTGTAAGTCATCACTACAATCACCAAGATCCTTTTCCATAGTGAATACTGAAGTTAAGTATTCATTAAGTAGCTCTGCTATTTCCTCCGGTTCCATACACACTTTCCCACTGTCACACTTGATAGGTCCTATTCTTTCACGTCTTTCCCATTACATCTGTACCATTACAGTGGAGAATAACAAACAGAGAAAGAAACTGCTATTGTATATTGTTAAAGGTGGTTATCCAGTACGCCTGGGGCTGTCGTGGTTGGAGCAGCTCAAACTCAACTGGCACAAAGTGTACTTGATTGGTGGGAGCACTAGTCTACAAGAGGTATTGAAGAAACATGCAGAAGGATTAAACAGAGAACTGGGCAGTATGTGAAGGAATCACTGTTAAGCTAGACACAACACTCATAAGCTTGAAAGCAAGACCAGTTCCAGATGCTATCAAAGAAAAAGTAGAGACTGAAATGCGAAGACTAATCCAGGGTAATGTATTGGTGCAAGTGTAAATGGGAAACTCCTGCACTTCCTGTCCTTAAAATGGGTCTTTAAGGCTTTGTGGAGAATTCAAGGTAACCATTAACCTAATTACCCACTTCCACTCATTGATGCCCTTTAGGCAGTGTTGGCTGGAAGTAGCAAGATTGACTTGTGTCAAGCGTACTTGCAGATGCATGCTATTACAGTTACATGCTATTCTTATATTGGATGTGCCTGGAACGAGGCACTGGTGCCATGGCGCACAAGACAACAAATAGGAAAGAGCTGTTACATCCCTCAAAGGGACCAATCAACGGCATGGCGGAAGTGACTTTCGACCAGCAAGTAAATTAACACTTCACTTTACAATCCACCTCCTGAAAAATGTGACACCATGTCAATCTAGTCCTTGGACTAGTATGACACCCACGAATGCTCCACAGAGTTACACATAAAACACTAAAGTACAATACCCAGTACTATAAGCCCAATAGGAACCCCACCACCCCCAGTGTACTACAGTAGTCCACCAGTCTTTTAGCACCCCAATAGACCACCAGCCTTCCCCTGGAATGTAATAGATATGGAACTGGTTGCCACTTACCTTATCCACTGTCAGATGTGATCAGCCAGGTGTGTGACATTCCTTGACTCATCAGGAACGTAGGTGCAGTTCCAGAGACAGTCTGGCTGTTCTATACTGGGAAAGGTTACCATTTAAAACCTTTCTGCCTCTGTGACAGCCCTCTCACCATACCGACCAACATAGGCAGCGTGCTCATCCAGGGCACTCAGGTGTGTATGTATGGCACTACATATCCCAGAAAGCAGCAGCCGTATCACCCCATGGGGAGCCACATGTCCAATAAGTGCATTCAGTGTCCTGGGAGTGCCCACCTTCACAGCACCATTCAGTGTAGGCACAGTTCCCAGGATACTGTTCCTGCTGTGTCCCACTGACTGGTTAGACCTGTGCCTACAGCGACATTCCTTTCAGTTCCATGTCGGCTGGGGAATCATTTTCAGAATCTGGGCCTTTGAATTAAGCTAATCATACATAAGGAAAATGTCAGTCCTTAAAGCACTTACTCCACTGAGAGCTACTAAGGCTCGAGTTCCTTAAGGCTGCTACCATACTATTAGGTGATGTTCACTGGAATGGGCTACTCCATCTCGGTTTCCCCCAAAACAGAATGACAAAACCTGCAACACACATAAAAGTTGCTGGTGAACGCAGAAGGCCAGGCAGCATCTCTAGGAAGAGGTGCAGTCGACGTTTCAGGCCGAGACCCTTCGTCAGGACTAACTGAAGGAAGAGTGAATAAGGGATTTGAAAGTTGGAGGGGGAGGGGGAGATCCAAAATGATAGGAGAAGACAGCAGGGGGAGGGATGGAGCCAAGAGCTGGACAGGTGATAGGCAAAAGGGATATGAGAGGATCATGGGACAGGAGGTCCGGGAAGAAAGACAAGGGGGGGGGAACCCAGAGGATGGGCAAGGGGTATATTCAGAGGGACAGAGGGAGAAAAAGGAGAGTGAGAGAAAGAATGTGTGTATAAAAATAAGTAACAGATGGGGTACGAGGGGGAGGTGGGGCATCAGCGGAAGTTAGAGAAGTTGATGTTCTCTATCAGGTTGGAGGCTACCTAGACGGAATATAAGGTGTTGTTCCTCCAACCTGAGTGTGGCTTCATCTTTACAGTAGAGGAGGCCGTGGATAGACATGTCAGAATGGGAATGGGATGTGGAATTAAAATGTGTGGCCACTGGGAGATCTGTGGAGACTGGGAGAAGCTTTGAGACCTTCCTGATGGGGGATGGAAGTATATAGGGACTGGACATCCATGGTGAAAATAAAGCGGTGGGGGCCAGGGAACTTAAAATCATCGAAAAGTTTAAGAGCATGACCTTCCTGATGGGGGATGGAAGTATATAGGGAAGTATATAGAGCTACTCAAAGCTCTACGCTTCTTTTTGGATTCCAGACCTAATCAGTTCCCCTCTACCACCACTCTGCTCCGTCTAGCGGAATTAGTCCTTACTCTTAATAATTTCTCCTTTGGCTCCTCCCACTTCCTTCAAACTAAAGGTGTAGCTATGGGCACCCGCATGGGTCCTAGCTATGCCTGCCTTTTTGTTGGCTTTGTGGAACAATCTATGTTTTGTGCCTATTCTGGTATCTGTCCCCCACTTTTCCTTCGCTACATCGACGACTGCATTGGCGCTGCTTCCTGCATGCATGCAGAACTTGTTGACTTTATTAACTTTGCCTCCAACTTTCACCCTGCCCTCAAGTTTACCTGGTCCATTTCCGACACCTCCCTCCCCTTTCTAGATCTTTCTGTCTCTGTCTCTGGAGACAGCTTATCCACTGATGTCTACTATAAGCCTACTGACTCTCACAGCTATCTGGACTATTCCTCTTCTCACCCTGTCTCTTGCAAAAACGCCATCCCCTTCTCGCAATTCCTCCGTCTCTGCTGCATCTGTTCTCAGGATGAGGCTTTTCATTCTAGGACGAGGGAGATGTCTTCCTTTTTTAAAGAAAGGGGCTTCCCTTCCTCCACTATCAACTCTGCTCTTAAACGCATCTCCCCCATTTCACCTACATATGCTCTCACTCCATCCTCCCGCCACCCCACTAGGAATAGGGTTCCCCTGGTCCTCACCTAACACCCCACCAGCCTCCGGGTCCAACATATTATTCTCCGTAACTTCCGCCACCTCCAACGGGATCCCACCACTAAGCACATCTTTCCCTCCCCACCTCTCTCTGCATTCCGCAGGGATCGCTCCCTACGCAACTCCCTTGTCCATTCGTCCCCCCCATCCCCTCCCACTGATCTCCCTCCTGGCACTTATCCGTGTAAGCGGAACAAGTGCTACACATGCCCTTACACTTCCTCCCTTACCACCATTCAGGGCCCCAAACAGTCCTTCCAGGTGAGGCAACACTTCACCTGTGAGTCGACTGGGGTGATATACTGCGTCCGGTGCTCCCAATGTGGCCTTTTATATATTGGCGAGACCCGACGCAGACTGGGAGACCGCTTTGCTGAACATCTACGCTCTGTCTGCCAGAGAAAGCAAGATCTCCCAGTGGCCACACATCTTAATTCCACATCCCATTCCCATTCTGACATGTCTGTCCACGGCCTCCTCTACTGTAAAGATGAAGCCAGGTTGGAGGAACAACACCTTATATTCCGTCTGGGTAGCCTCCAACCTGATGGCATGAACATCGACTTCTCTAACTTCCGCTGATGCCCCACCTTCCCCTCGTACCCCATCTGTTACTTATTTTTATACACACATTCTTTCTCTCACTCTCCTTTTTCTCCCTCTGTCCCTCTGAATATACCCCTTGCCCATCCTCTGGGTTCCCCCCCCCTGTCTTTCTTCCCGGACCTCCTGTCCCATGATCCTCTCGTATCCCTTTTGCCTATCACCTGTCCAGTTCTTGGCTCCATCCCCCCCCCCTCCTGTCTTCTCCTATCATTTTGGATCTCCCCCTACCCCTCCAACTTTCAAATCCCTTACTCACTCTTCCTTCAGTTAGTCCTGACGAAGGGTCTCGGCCTGAAACGTCGACTGCACCTCTTCCTAGAGATGCTGCCTGGCCTTCTGCGTTCACCAGCAACTTTTATGTGTGTTGCTTGAATTTCCAGCATCTGCAGAGTTCCTGTTGTTTATGACAAAACCTGAGAAGCTTGTCATCAAAAGTGATTGACACTAATGTCATCTCGTCTGCAGCATATTTGGGAGCCCTGGTACAAATTCAGCAATCTGACACACTTTGATCTTTTTGCATATGCATATGCTATTTGCAGGAACATGTTATTGCCCCTCTCACCACAAGTCAGCATCATTACTGCTGTCATCATCATTTAGCACTTTGCCATTCTGTAATGTAGAGAGTCACAAATCCATTTGTTCTTGTTTAATCTTCCAAAATATAAATTACAAGTTCCCTATATAACTGTCCACCGATGAGGAATTTCCCTCTGAACTGTGGACATCTTATATTCAGAATAAAGATGCACAGATGCACCTTAACCTGGATTCCACATGACCAGTGTGAAATCTGGGTCTCTCCCAAAAACTAATTCCATGGAAAACAGATAAAGCAATGAATTAAAAACACAGACAGGACAAACAAAAATCCAGGCTTGTACTTCTCTTCCTTCAGAACCTTTGCAAATAACTTCACAATTTAAAACAAACAATTAATCCCTACAAACTAACACATTTCCCAAAGAACAAAGGAAAAGAAAAGAATGCTAGGTGGGGGTCCCTGACATGTTAACTCAGAGCCACTTAAAGGTACAGCCCTCCTAAAAGAAAATAGCTCCCGCAAATTCATTTCAAGTAGAGAAATATTTTAATCGGTCACCTTTTCCACTGAAGCATGGGATTAATTCACCCTTCCAATACAGGTTTAACAAACACAAGACAGACTTTGTGCTCACAGAAACACACACACTCAAGTAAACTCACGTGTGACTTTACCTCATGCAACATTTTTCAAACTCAATCCATTCATGGGGGATGGGGAGGGGCCTGCAGGGAGAATGATCCCCACCCTACATCAGTGGGTGGGAAGATGCCATCCATACTCCAAACTGTGCTGCCACTGCAGATTAGCCAATGCCTTTTGCAGAGCCTCCAGCAAGGGATATAGGGAATCCTGAATAGAATGCAAGGAATGCTGTGGAGGACAGAAGGAACACTTATTGGGTGATGGCTTGAAGAATGATCCTTCCCCTTAATGGACTCCTCACCTCTCTTCATATGGCATTGATCCCTTCGCATTGCATAGAGCAGTGGTCCCCAACCACCAGGCTGCGGACCGGTACCGGGCCACAAAGCATATGCTACTGGGCCGTGAGGAAATGATATAAGTCAGCTGCACTTTTCCTCATTCCTTGTCACGCACTGTTGAACTTGAAGATAGGGTTGCCAACTGTCCCATATTTGCCGGGACATCCCATATATTGGGCTAAATTGGTTTGTCCCATATGGGACCGCCCTTGTCCCATATTTCCCCTGCTAAGGTAGAGCGTTCCTATGAAAGCTTTCGTCCCGAAATGGAGCAAAGCGAAGAAGCAATTACCACTAATTCATGTGGGAAAAATTTTTGAGCTTTCCCAGACCCAAAAAAAAACCTAACAAATCATACCAAATTACACATAAAACCTAAAATAACACTAACATATAGTAAAAGCAGGAATGATATGATAATTACACAGCCTATATAAAGTAGAAATAATGTATGTACAGTGTAGTTGGGAAGATGAAGGCAAAACCGATTTGTGGGGAAAAAATCGGCACGTACCTACATGCGCGCAGCACATGCGCACGTCACGAATGCACACACAGGTGCCTGCGCAAGGCTTCATGGTCATGGTAGTCTTTCCTGGGGTAAAGTGTCCCAGGATTTGACTGCTACTTTTGTCCGTTATTTGGGAGTGAGAAAGTTGGCAACCCTAACTGTAAAAGACATGTTGAGGTGAGTTCAACCCTACTTGAACACCCCCCCCACCCCCACCGATCGGCCGGTCCGCAAGAATATTGTCAATATTAAACCGGTCCACGGTGCAAAAAAGGTTGGGGACCCCTGGCATAGAGCATGGGGGTCAGAATTTCATGTACCTGCTTCATCAGGGCCTCAGCTATGAGCAATGCCAAAAACATTTCCATGGATCAGGTCATGCGGGATCCACCACTCTTCATCTGCTCATGCAAGTTCTGCACCTTCTTCTACATACTCCAAGCCTTCCAGCACCCAAATGGCTGCATTTATGGGGACATCGGACTGCTGGTCCTATGAAAGGCAGAAACATTGCTTTCAAGTGAAAAGCCACTGCTGTAACTAAATGCCCTATCGTGATCAACACACACAAAAAGTGCTGGTGAACGCAGCAGGCCAGGCAGCATCTATAGGAAGAGATACAGTCGATATTTCGGGCCGAGACCCTTCGTCAGGACTAACAGCCTGAGAATCTCAATTGCGTTTGGAAGCCTAAGATCTCAGGGCTCTGGAAATGGGTGGATCGAGGTTTGGTGTCATGGCAGGAGACTCGTGTATCGTTGAGGAGGCTGGAAAATCTTTTGTTGTGGACCCGAAGACCCGATGTCTTCGCAATCTTCCGACACAGAGCTCGAAAAAAGCCATGAAACAGACTTTTAACATCATAAGCCAGTGGGTTGTTGTTATGTCTCCCGCTCACTGTGAAAATGGGGGTCACCTCCCTCTCCCTTGCCGAGGAGAGACAGCGCCTGTGGTTTGTCGAATTTCGGATGAAATGCAAAGCCTTTGGGGTAACTTTGGTCTGTGCCTTTGCTATTGCTTAGCACACGCTTAGGCTCAGTGATGGTTCCGATGCACCTTTTTTTTTGCTGGTGGGTGGAAGGGGATCACTGCTCGCTGCCACTCAAGTGTGGGAGGGGGGAGCTGGGGGTGACTTTGGGGTTCTCACGTTTAACTGTCGTTCATTCTTTGGGGCACTTCTCTGTTTTCGTGGATGTTTGAAAGGAAAAGGCATTTCAGAATATATATTGCATGCATTTCTCTGACATTAAATTTGACGTTTGAGCCTTTGATCCTTATGATGGTTGCCAGCAGCTAGAATACACCTTGCTGGCTCCCCTTTCTCTTGGGGGTTCTTGCATGTTGTCTGATTTTCATGTCATGGGTGTCCAACTTGTCTGACTAGTCTATGGCCATCTTGTAGTCTACCAGTAGGTTGGCAAGACTTCCAAATCCCATACTGTTGTTGATTCGCCCCAGGACTTGGCACTGCTCACACCAGGGTTTCTTCCTCTATATAACCTTCAAAAGATATTCATCGTCCTTTCAATCACCAGCACCAAATGTTACAGGGAAGCAGGTTCACGGGATTGGTAAGTGAGACAGAAAACACTGATTACAAGTAAGCACGTTAACCATTTACTTTCAGGCATTTGAGCAAACATCTAAGTCAAACAAGCATTCACCTAAGCTACCCCAATTTACAGAAACCATGGCACTCAACATTCAGTAGCTTTTCAAACTCAGTAGGTACTTTGTTAAGCCTCCCGAAGTTACACAACTACAAAATTAATCATTCAGCAGATATTTAGTGCACATGAGTCTCTTATATCTGCAGCATATTTTCCTTATGGTTCTTCAGCATTGGCTGCAACCGCAGTCTGTAGAAGAGCCAGCAAGTCTCTCGCATTTGCTATTCTTATACCTGAGGTGCTCAAAACCAATGAGAGACAGCTGCTGCAATGCTCAAAGGGGCCAATCAATAGCAGATGCGGCTTTCAACCCGCAAGTAAATTAACCCTGTACATTACAAGGTGAGCACCATTCAAATGCTGATGGACTATCCCGACTTTCCCTAGCTGTTACAGCTCTAGAGCCATCTCTGAAAGAGATCTTTTATATTAAGGAAATGCCTACATCTCTGATAACTGCAACACAAGTCTGGAAACATACGTGTACTGACCTGGTTCTATCTAATGTGGGGGCATGGTAACTCATGAATGGAAAGAAGAGCCGACCATAGAACTGAAACCTTACCAGGCTCGATGGAAGGAGCTCACGGTCCATATAGAATGCTTAGTATGGGGCTACCATGTTGTCATTCCTTCACCATTAACAAAGCAAGCGTTTGACAAGCTACATGCGGGACACTGCGGTGTTGTGCGCATGGAAGAAATCGCATGCATCTACTTCTGGTGGCTAGGGCTGGATGTAACCACTGAAGGGAAGGACAAAACTTGCCCACATTGTCAGCGAGTGAGAAGTGTTCCTCACCTTGCTCCTTTGCATCCATAGGAATGGCCTGAAGAACCATTGTGGAGGATTCACATTGATTTTGCAGGACCTGCAGAAGGCCACACGTCCTTGGTCATTGTGGACACACACAGCAAATGGCCCGAGGCTGCCAGCATGAAGGACACTGCATCTGAAAAATGCATTGAGGAGCTACATTCCATTTTCAGCCGTTTTTAGCTTCCTCGACAACTTGTAAGTGGCAATAGCCTACAACTCCTGTGTGAAGAGTTCAAGACATTTATGGAAGCAAATGTTATTCAGCACATTGTGAGCACGTTGCTGAATGCTTCAGACAAACAATGAAAAAAGCCCTCAAGACATCAGTGGGAAAAGGATAACTCAACCAGCATTTTAGCATTTTTTTGAGGATATATTACAGCACAACTCACATTACCACCAACGTTGTTCCAGCCACAGCAATGATGAAAAGACAGCTTCACACCCAACTTGACCTGCTGAGAACCCTAAACATATAACAGATTGTGCTAAATGAACAGAAAACCCTAGCGGAGAGACATGCCAAAGCAAAGTACAGAAGTTTAACAGCAGAAAAGAAAGTCCGGAACATCATCTATGGTAAAAAGTGGATACTAGTGACGGTGGTATCTAGTAACACAATATGTGGAGAAGGCATGCTGATCAGTTATTGTCTGTTAAGATCCCAGGACACTCTTGCATCTAGTTTCTTTTGTTAACCCTTACATACTGTTTGGGTCGAATTTGACCTGTTTTGACATTTGACAGCAGTAAAAACACCTTAAAGGCCATTTTTAAGCCAAAATTTGATGACTTTTCCTAAAGTGACCCAAAATGCGCAAAAATGAAAATATTTAAAAATTTTATACTTTTGTACAGGTGCTACAAATTTTTGTACATCGAGGCTGTTCCAGACCCGTATCTATTGAAATGGATTTTAGATCTCTGAAACATTAATTAAGGATTATTCACCCATTTATTAATGTCAGATAGGCTATTTATGCATTCTAAATAGTGCTGTGGTTCAAAATTTGGTATAGACACTTGTTATGAGGGGATTCTTGGGCCGGGTCAAAATTGACCCAGACCATACTGTGAAGGTATAGAATATGAACAGGTTGCCTGGGTTAAGTGCTCATAAATTATGTGGTGTCGTAATGATGAATGCCATTCATGTACTTCTTAGATATAATCCAAAACAAATTATGCCAACAAACAAAGAATGCTTAATCAAACAATATTATTTACAACATTACTCAAATATTAAATACACCACACTTCTTCCTGCTTAGCTATAAACTCCAGCTCACTATAGAATGCATCTCAAATCAAATATGAAAGGTCTCTCTCGTCACCTTATATATAAAATACAATTACTATATAGACGCCCACAGCACAGTAAATTTTAAATTGTCCCACTCAGGCCTAAAGGTTTAATTGCTATGAAGGATTTCTTACTGTTCTGGGATACTTCTTTCCTGACAAGGGGCCACTCTGCTTGGCAGGTGAGATATGTAGCTGTGAAACAATCTCAGGTTCTGGAGACCTCCTCAGTGGTGGTTGTAGGAGTTGTTGGCCAGAAAGAATGGCAATCTACAAATCAGTGAATTCAAATGAATCAAGGACAGTGGAAGCAGACATACTAATAGTCTTTGTTCTTGCTGGATGCTTGGGGATGGAGGCTGCCATTTTGTGAAGTCACGCTATTCTCCATTTTGTAAGCTTGACATGCTGGGCTTGATCAATGTTTTAAAGAAGACACAATGATACCAGGTAATCTGCCGGACTGAAGACCATTTTCAAATAAGAAGTTATTTGTGAGATGTTCCTTAGTTGGCTATAACATGCAGGTTTGTGAATGTTGGTGTTGATGCCTGTCTGAAGTGATTTGAGCTCATTGCTGATTGAGAACAAAGAGCCATAAATTATCGACTGACACTTGATGGGAAGAGGGCAATAAATGGATGCTGGCTTGAAGCAGAGCCAATAACATGGTGTTAAAGGACAGACACATGACCTGTAGCCAATGACACTGGAATACGATATTTGAGTTGATAAGGAATGGATATAAAGTGGATGCTACATATGTACTGGTAGCAGTAACTTCGAAGAATAACCACCACAGATACAAACGTGAGCAATTCTGTGTGAAACATGTAGTGAGTGAATCGGGACAATGAGGAATGCCTGGCCAGTATAAACTCCTTTGCCCGGGTAATACCTTTGCTATTATTAGACTGTTCAGGGGAGTCAGGGATACTTAGTGGATGTGCACACAAGGCATTTAGTTATGAATTCACGTACTTGTTAGTTTAAACAATAAAGGTACTTGTCAGTAAATACAGATCTCTCTGTGCCGGACTAATAATCATTATAAGAAGTACATTTTTAACAACAGAGTCAAATCTGGACCTACAGGAAGAGGTTTTTACAGCTCTGGCATTTGACTCTGCTCTCCTCAATTGATCGATGTGTTATCTCCAGATGGCATCAGATGAAATATCCATTGTATAGAAGAATGGTGCAGCTCTGTCCTTAATCTTTTAATGTACCCACTTTTGATCACCTCTGTAGTCCTTTGTCAGGAGTGCTTGTCCAGGAGTGAAACATAGAACCTCCTTGTTTGTGAAGCCCTCAATATGCCTCAGCTATTTGTCCTACATACTCCTTCTGAAATTGGGTTTGAGGAGATCCAAGCATGAGCACAAGAGAGGGCCCAGAAACATCATAGCTAGTGAGTTGTTGGTTGTGGATTGTACTGCATTGCGATGTGCAAGGAGGAATTTGGCAAGCTTCTGATTCAGTGTCAGTATAGTGTGTTCTGCTGAAATTTCTTGCAATGCTTTCTTTAAACTCTGGACAAAAGTTTCTGCCAAATCATTTGTAGCTGGGTAGTATGGTGCAGAAGTAATATAACTTATTCCATTCATTTTCAGTAACGACTGAAACTGTTGCACAACAAACTGTTGTCCGTTGTCACTGACTAAGTGTTCTGAAACACCAGTCCTTGAGAAAAGGTTTATCAACACATCAATAATGTGTGAGGCTGTAGTGGAAGCTATTGGGAATACTTCTGGCCACTTTGTAGCTGTATCCACTACTACCAAGATTTTGGCCCATGAATTGTCCAGCAAAATCAACATGAATCCTCTGTCAGGGCAATGCAGCTGCTTGATCAGCTGGTCTATCACAAGCCACAACACAAAGCTTCAAGACAAAGCTGTAACTTTGACCACGCCTAAATGACAGACATGTAACTTAACCAAGAATTTAGTTCTCAGCTTGGATGTTACAACAACTCTCAATCCCCACATAAGGCAGACCCTGTCAAAGTCAGATTTACCCTGGCACTGATAAACATGGGAGAACTGGAACTTTGCGTTCACATTCTAGCCATCTTGGATTGCCACGTAGACTTCAGACAGAGTGAGGTCTTTTCTGGTTTCCCTTTGGATCATCTTCCTGTAACAGGGAGACACTGTATTTGCAATAGGGTGCATACGTTTAGAGGAGTGTCCTCTTTTGTAAATTTTTCAGCTATTTCCTTTCCCAAGGGTAAACAGGACAATCATTCAGCACTTCCATGATTAGTTGTCCTCTTGAATTTGATCTTGCAATTTTGTCCTCTAAGAATCAGAGTCCATCTCTGCATTTGTGCTGCTGTTGTTAATGGAACAACCCTCTGTGGATTGAAAATGGACACTAGTGGTTGATAATCAGTAATGAGGGTAAACTCTGTCCCATACAAGCACTGCTTGAAATGTTGTAAACCCCAAACCAGGCTCAAGGACCCTCTGTCAATCTGTGCGTATTTTTTTTCTTTGCAGGTAAGGGGAAGTGATGCAAAGGCTATGGAACGCTCACTTTCATCACTCATAATGTGACATGATTGCGCCTATACCATAAAGTAAGGCATCTCAAAGAAGCTTCACTGGATGAGGTGGATCATAATGTGTGAGTACAGTTTCTGATGTCACCATTTCCTTTGCCTTTTGGAAAGCCACCTCACACTGCATTGTCTATTGCTGTTTCATCCTGAACTATAGTAATGAGTTCAACGGATAGAGAATAGTAGCCAGGTTTGGCAGAACCCTGTTACAGTAATTGACAAATCCTAAAAAGGACCCCCAACTGTAACTCGTCCTTTGACCTTGGGTCATCCATCACTGCTTGAATTTTCTCAGCACACTTGTGTAAAGCTTTGTGTGTCAATGACGTGACCTCCGTAAGTGATGTTTGTTGTAAAGAATTCACACTTGTTGCATGGTGCTCTGAGTCCATAATACTCAAATCATTTTAACACTGTCCTGAGATTTTGGAGTTATCCTTTGTCATCCAGGTAACACTGAAGGCCTGGCCACCTTGCAGCACCTGGTCCAGAGCTTTCAGTCAGAGTGCAGGAGTAGATGCTACTCCAAAAATAAGCCTATTATTGTGATAGAACATCTTGTGAGTGTTTATAATAAGAAACACTTTCGATTCTTCTTCCACTCTCCATTTGTTGATAGGCCTCAGCTAAGTCCACTTTGCTGAAGTATCTCCCTCCAGAAAGGGTCAGAAAGATATCCCTTATCCTGGGCAGAGGGTACTGATCTACTTTCTGTAATAGGTTTCTGGTGACATTAAAATCATCATAGATCCTGACAGACCCATTCTACTTTTCTACTGGGACCACTGGCATTGGCCACAGGCTCCACTCAACCTTGGGAAGAATTATTTCAGCCACCATATGATCTTGTTCACTGGGTACATCATCACGGATGATATAAAGAAAACTCAGGAGCGGCATTTTTATTTAATACTATTTTACCCTTGATATGTTTGAGTTATCCAGTGCCATCCTTGATCACCTTTGTGGCATCATCCAATCCCTTTCTTAATTCGCTTTCAGTTGAATAATCCTTTCTTAATTTGCTTTCAGAGGATGTGGCATTGAAATGGTGAATGGATCTACAATCAAATTATAGTTGTCTCAGCCAATCACGGTTCCACAATGCTGGCCCTCCTGTTTTCACCACACATAAACCCATGTGCCTTGTTGGTTGTTGTATTTCACTGTTATGAATATCATTCTCAGAAGAGTTATCTTTTCTCCAGTGTAAGTTCATAACTAGATATCTGCAGACTTCAATACAGTATCTTTGAAATGCCATTCAAATTTATTTTGTGCAATAACTGAAGCAGCCAAGTCAGTGCCCAATTCCATTTTAATTAGATTGCTATTCACTTCTGGTGTGAGCCATGTTGCTTGTCTATTGTTAGTTTTCACATTGTAAATCTTAAGGCTATTCAGTCCATAAGACCATAAGGCAAAGGAGCAGAAGTAGGCCATTCAGCCCATCGAGTCTGCTCCGCCATTTTATCATGAGCTGATCCATTTTATCCTATTTAGTCCCACTGCCCCGCCTTCTCACCATAACCTTTGATGCCCTGACTACTCAGATACCTAGCAATCTCTGCCTTAAATACACCCAATGACTTGGCCTCCACTGCTGCCCGTGGCAACAAATTCCATAGATTCACCACCCTCTGACTAAAAAAATTTCTTCGCATTTCTGTTCTGAAAGGGCGCCCTTCAATCCTGAAGTCATGCCCTCTCGTACTAGACTCCCCCATCATGGGAAACAACTTTGCCTATATCACTCCCATCATCATCATATTTTTCATCAACAGCATGCAGACTAATGCTCTTTTTGAAACTGCAGCAGACTTTTTATCTTTTTCTCTTCCTTGTACAGCCCATTTATTTTCGTCTGTCAGACGTGCTCTTTGTATGTATTCTACTTTGTGCATTTTCTTCAAGTTTCACCTTTAAACCTGTGTTGTTCTGGTGTAAGTGAGCCTCTGCCTCAAGAGTAATGCAATTTGTAAGGCCCAGCAGTTTCTGTTTATACATTGCAATTTTGTTTACGCTCACTTTCCTTCCTGACTGCAACTCAATTGTGTCTCTGTCTGCTATTTCCATTGATACAGCAATTTCAGCTGTTTAATGAGTTGTGTTTCATTTGGAACCATTTATGAATGCTTCCTTGTAAGATTCCACAAACTAAATGACCTCACAGTAAATGATTAAGCTCAATACTAAACTGACGATGCTCCAAAAATTTCTTCAGTTCATATACGTGAGCTGAAGTGGACTCATCTTCCTTTTGATTCTGCTTATGAAATGTAAAGCATTCTGCAATGAATACTGAACACAAAATAATCTGCAGATGCTGGAATCAAAGCAACACTCACAACACGCTGGAGGAGCTCAGCAGGTCGGGCAGCATCCGTGGAAACGATGAGTCGACGTTTCGGGCCGGAACCCTTTGTCAGGACTGAAGAGGGAGGGGGCAGAGGCCCTATAAAGTAGGTGGGGGAGGGTTGGAAGGAGAAGGCTGGTAGGTTGAGTTGAAAAACCAGTAATTTGAAAGACAAAGGGGTGGGGGAGGGGAGGCAGGGAGGTGATAGGCAGGAAAACAATGGGTACTAGAAGGAGGCGGAACCATGAGGGAGGTGATAGGCAGCTGAGGGAGGGGGCAGAGTGAAATAGGGATAGAGGAAGGGACGGGGAGGGAATTACCGTAAGTTGGAGAATTCTATGTTCATACCAAGGGGCTGGAGACTACCTAGATGGTATACAAGGTGTTGCTCCTTCAACCTGAGTTTAGCCTCATCATGGCAGTAGAGGAGGCCATGTATGGACATATCTGAATGGGAATAGGAAGCAGAGTTGAAGTGGGTGGCTACCGGGAGATCCTGTCTGTTGTGGGAGACGGAGAGGAGGTGCCCGACGAAGCGGTTCCCCCAATCTGCGTCGGGTCTCACCAATGTAGAGGAGGCCGCACCGGGAGCACCGGATGCAATAGATGACCCCAACAGACTCACAAGTGAAGTGTTGCCCAATGAGTCTGCTCCACCATTCCATCATGGCTGATCCCAGATCCTACTCAACCCCACACCTGCCTTCTCCCCATATCCTTTGATGCCCAGACTAATCAGGAAATTATCAACTTCCACCTTAAATACACCCTCGGACTTGGCCTCCACAACAGCATTCTACAGATTCACTACTCCCTGGCTAAAAAAAATTCCACCATACCTCTGTTCAATTTTGAGGCTATATCTGCTACCCCCACCATAGGAAATAGCCTCTCCACATCAACCTTATCTAGTCCTTTCAACATTTGGTAAGTTTAAGTGAGATCCCCATGCATTCTCCTAAATTCCAGTGAGTACAGACACAAAGCTGCTAGACACTCCTCATAGAGGGCTGATTGATAAGTTTGTGGCCTAACATAGAAGGAGGCAATTTTAGAAAACCCTAGCACATTTATTTTTCCTACATTTACACACTTAGTCCAGCAGTCATGGAGCATACGGATCCCTTCTTTTTAGAGGTCTTTGTTTTGGATCTCCAGAAGTGATCCACAGCAGGGGTGATTGATAAGTTTGTGGCCTAAAGTAGAAGGAGATGAGTTTTTAACTTCAAACTTTCTGCATTTTCACTCAAAGGGTTGAACTACATGTGTATGAAACGAGAGCTGTATAACTCATCTTCTTCTGCCTTAGGCCACAAACTAATCAATCACCCCTGCTTTGGACCACTTCTACAAAGAAGGGATCTGCACGTTCCACGACCCTCTGGACTAAGCATGTAAATGTAGGAGGGGACTATGTTGAAAAATAAATGCGCTAGGTTTTCTAAAATTGACTCCTTCTACCTTAGGGCACGGACTTATCAATCACCCCTCTTACGTTAGCAACTTCATTCTCAGAATCAACCTCGTGAACCTCCTCCTGGACTCTCTCGACTGACAATACATCCTTTCTGAGATATGCGGCCCAAAACTGTTGACAATACTCCAAGTGCAGCCTGACTAGTGTCTAACAAAGGCTCAGCATTATCTCCTTGCTTTTATATTCTATTCCCCTTGAATCAAATGCCAACAAACCATTTGCCTTCTTTACCACAGACTCAACCTGTAAATTAAACTTCTGGGAGTCTTGCACAAGGAGTCCTAAGTCCCTCTGAACCCTGATGTGTGAATTTTCTCCTCGTTTAGGTCATAGTCTGTACTATTGTTCTTTTTATCAAAATGCAATATCGTACATTTCCCAACACAGTCTGCCACTTTTACGCCTTTTCTTCCAACTTGTTACGTCCTGCTACAATCACATTGCTTCCTCAGTACTACTTAGCACTCCACCCATTTTTGTATCATCCACAAACTTTGTCAGAAAACCATCAATTCCATTATCCAAATCATTGACAATGAGAAAAGTAGCAGTCCCAATACTGACCTCTGAGGAACACCACTAATCACTAACAGCCAACCAGAAAAGGCCCCCTTTATTCCCACTCGCTGCCTCCTGGCTGGCAGCCGTAACACTGTACAATTTTATCTTGTTAAGCAGCCTCAAATGCCTTCTAAAAATCCAAATAAATGACATCCACTGCCTCTCCTTTATCCACCCTGTTTGTTACTTCCTCAAAGAACTCAAACAGATTTGTCAGGCAAGATTTCCCTTTGTAAAAACCATGCTGACTTTGTCTTATTTTATTAGTCTCCAAGTACCTGGAGACCTTATCCTTAATAATAGACTCTTACACTTTCCCAAACACTGAGGTTAAGCTAACTGGCCTATAGTTTCCTTTCTTTTGCCTTCCTCCCTTCTTAAAGAGTGGAGTGACATTTGTAATTTTCCAGTCCTCAGGACCATGCCAAAATCAAGTGATTCTTGAAAGGTCATAATCAATTTGTTCATTATCTCTTCAGCAACCTCTTTCAGGACTGTGGGATGTAGTCCATTTGGTCCAGGTGATTTATTCACCTGACTTTTGAGTTTGCCTGGCACTTTTTCCTTTGTTCTTTAACACTAATGGACCTCTGGCACACATCTAGTGTCTTTGACAGTGAAGCCAGATGCAAAGTACCCATTAAGTTCATCTTTGTCCCCCCATTACTACCTCACCAGCATCAATTTCTTGTGGTCCAATATCAACTCTCACCTCCCTTTTAGTCTGTACATACATGAAAAGAACTTCTGGTATCTTACTTTATATTATTGGCTAGGTTGCCCTGATATTTCATCTTTTCCCTTCTTATGGCTTTTTTAATTGCCTTTTGTTGGATTTTAAAAGCTTCCTAATCATCTACCTTCCATTCACTTTTGCTACCTTATATGCCCTTTACTTGGGCTTTATGCAGTCCTAAACTTCCCTTGTCAACCATGGTTGCCTAGCCCTGCCATTTGAGAACATCTTCTTCTGTTGGACATATCTATCCTGTGTCCTCTGAGCTATTCTGAGAAACTTCTGCCATTTCTGCTCTGCCATCATCCTCAACAGCCATGGCTATCCCTCGAGGTCGAGGATGATGGTCTTCATTCTGTTGATCTACTTATGGGCTCTCAAGTGACTTATGAGTCCAATCTTGGCTTTGAAAGTTCTTCCGCATTCAGGACAGGTAGATCCAGATGGCAGATCGGGCTTTGGTTGTTGCTGCTTCTCTTTCCATTTTCTTCTTTCTTCTTCTAATTCTACACATCTGTTGGCTTCGAAAGTTGCTGTTCCTTCTCGGATGATGGCTTGCCAGAGTTTCCTGTCCTTGGCAATGGTTTCTCAATTGTTGATGTTGATGTTACATTTGTTCATGTTGGCTTTTAAGTTGTCTTTGAATCTCTTCTGTTGTCCGCCTCCTTTACATTTGCCTTCTTTAAGCTGGGAGTAGAAGATTTGTTTCGGCGGACGTTCGTCTTTCATCCCAACAACATGACCGCTCCATCTTAGTTGGTTCTTGATGACAAAGGCTTCAATGCTTGTTGTTTTTACTTCATTTAGCACACTGATGTTGGTTCTTCTATCTTCCCAGCTGATATTAAGATGTTTCAAAGACAGTGTTGATGGAACTTTTCAAGTGCCTTCAGATGTCGTTGGTTTGTTGTCCAGGTTTCTGATGCATACAGGAGTTTTGGGATTACCACTGCTTTGTACACTAACATTTTGGTGTCTGTTCGGATGTCACAATCATAAAAGACTCTTGTTCGGAGATGTCCAAAAGCTGTTCCAGCGCGTTTAAGAAGTTGGATCTCATCATTAAGTTTGACATTGGAGGAGAGGTGACTTCCAAGATACAGAAAGTGGTCCACATTTTCCAGGGTTGTTTCGCCAAGTTGAATTGATGGTTCTATCTGATTTGTCTCAATTGGTGACAGTTGATAGATGATCTAAGTCTTCTTGGAATTGATGGTGAGTCCAAGTTTTGTGTATGCAGGGTTGAAGGCAGTCAGAATCTGTTGTAGGTGGTTTTCTGAAAGAGCCGAAACACTGTTGTCATTTGCGCATTGAAACTCAATGAGGAAACTACTGGATGTCTTCGTTTTGAATTTGAGATGGGCAAAATTGAAAAGTCTGCCATCTGTTGTGTAGACAATTTCGATTCCTAGGGGTAGGTTGTCCTTGATAATGTGGATGGTTGTCACAATGAAGATGGTGAACAAAGTTGGGGCAATCACGCATCCCTGCTTTACTCCTGATCTAACTTGAAAAGGCTCACAGTTACTGTTGCTGACTATGACTGTGGCAAGCATGGAGGAGTCTCAGGATATGAATGTACTTTTCAGGGCATCCATAGGTGGATAGGACATCCCATAGGAGTTCCCTTGATACCGAGTCAAAGGCTTTAGTGAGGTCGATGAATGCTATGTACAAAGGTTGAAGCTATTCACAACATTTTTCTTGTAGGTGTTGCATTGCGAGGATCATGTCGATTGCTCCACGTACCACCAGTACCCTTCTCCAATCCACCTGGGCAAGCTCCTCTCTCATGTCTCCGTAATTTCCTTTATTCAATTGTGATACTGATATATGTGACTTATATTGCAGTATGAATTTAATCATATTATGATTACTGTTTCCTAAGGGTTCATTTACATTAAGCTCCCTAATAAAATCTGGGTTATTACACAATACCCAATCTAAGATAGCCTTTCCCCGAATAGGCTCAAGCACAAGCTGTTCTGAAAAGCCATCGTGTAGACATTCAGCAAATTCCCTTTCTTGTGATCCGACACCAACATGATTTAACCAATCCCCTTACATATTGAAGTACCCCATTACAATTGTGTCATTACCCTTATTACATGCTTTTTGCAGTTCCCCTTTGCAATCTCAACCTCACATCTTGACTACTATTTGGAGGCCTATATATGATTCCCTTGTTTTTTTTTACCCTACAGTTTCTTAACTCCATCCCAAAAATTGGACATTCTCTGACCCTATGTCTCCTCTTTCTAAAGATGCAATTCCATCTCTTACCAACAGAGCTACACCACTGCCTATGCCTTCCTGCCTGTCCTTTCGATACAAAGCATATCCTTTGATGGTAAGCTCCCAACTATGGCCTTCTTTCAGTCATGACTCAGTGATGTCCACAACATCATACCAACCGATCTCTAATTGGACCATGAGTTCGTCCACCTTATTCCGAATGCTACACGCATTTATATACAGCACTTTCAGCTCTGCATTAAACTAGGTGATTAAATACACATATATTATTCCTAAGTACTATCCTCTTGAGGTATATTTGAATGAGGAGCTAAAGAAACGAGAACAGGAAGTCCTGCCGAAAGCACAACTGAGAGACTAAAGAATGCACACTGTCTTTTAGGAATCATTTTTAGCTTACTGTCTTAATCCCAGCTTGCAGTTATCCCTGCACACTATTTACCCTACTTCCCCATCAAACTCAGGCAAATGTACATAACAGTATATGATGAGCAATACACAGTATACATACTGCATATGTTGGGTAGGCAGATGTGAAAATCTCCAGTGAACTTGACCAGTTCAGACATATGACACTTGATTGTGAGCACTCAAAGACTTCTATGTATGCATGAAATAACAATATGGAGGAATGCATTGTTCCCAAAATTTCCAAGTCATTATGGACAAGGTGTTACCTCTCAGATCAAGACAATATTTGATCACCAAAGCAAAGAGGAAAGTAAACCTGAGAGTGCATCATCGAGGTAAGTATAAAGAATGGTTACAATTTATGAGAACAATAAGTATAAAATGCAAGAGGTGTAATGTAACTACCTCCAGACTAAAAAGAACTTAAGTCAATGAAATGGTTGGCGAAACAATCAGTATCTAATGGGTAGAGTTAGTGGACACTGCTGTCTGGAGATGCCCAAATAACAGTAGCAATAATTTGAAAACTATAACTAAAGCTGCAAAACCACAGAAAAGGATCTACTGAAGAATAATGCTTACTAACTCTATTCTGCAAATAACAGAAGCTATCATTTATGCAGGCAATCACTGATGTCAATCAAAATGAAGGACAGGTTTAAGATGAGTTTTCTAAGTACTGTAGCATATTTAACTCAAACTGACCTTGTAACCTGCTGGAAAGATGAAACCCAGTAGAGAAAAGAACATAATTCAGATTAGCATAGGAGATTTTCAAAAGACCATATGGAATGAAGCAGTTAAAACAATTGTAGATGGAAGGCTATTTTTCAAATGTGCAATTGAGATGCAGGAAATATTCATAAGGGTGTCAAGAATTCTCATAAGTGCTCTGTATGCAAAAGATACATCAGATACTGAGGTATGTTATTACAGAAAATACAAAATATGAATGAATGCAGTTTTATTATTATGACAGAAGGGAGCAAGGAGACAACAGCTGAACCAACAAAAAAAACAGGAAAAGATCTGAAGTCATACCTACCATAAAATAAGGCAGTGTGGCTGATTTTATGTACAAATACTACTGCTAGACTTTTTTAGTGTTGTGTCCTCGAACCAGCTATCTTCAGCTTCTTCATCCATAACTTTCACTTTGTCGTAAGATCAGAATTGGAGACAAATGCCAATGATTGCACAGCATTCAGTTCCATTTTGACTTCACTGAAAACGAAGGTCTGTGTTCAAGGCAGCAAGACCTGGGAAGCACTCTAGGTAAAATAATTCACTCAGCTGGCAGTCAATCCATCATCCTGAGATAGACTTCCTCCACCACCACCACATCATAATTTCATTTCCATAGGTGTTGCCTGACCTGTTGAGTTCCTCCAACATTTTGGGCGTGTTGCTCTGGATTTCCAGTACAATGTGCCTGCAGAATCTCTTGAGTTTATAATGTCAGTGTGGCATCTACAAGATACATTGCAGGAACTTCTTTGAATTTTATGACAGTAAACAAAGGTGTAATTGTCCTTTATGCCTTTTAATGATCACAAGACACTGCTGGATATTAAGAGCACCATGTACTGCAGGTCTGTTCCACTAGTGAGTTTCTCGATAGCAGTGGAGCTGGACTTGTTGGGCACAATGTTGCAGCCTTCTTCAGCCAACCAGCGAAGAAGGCATCAGAGGTGGTGTGCAGAGCCCAATCTAATGGACAGTGCAAGTGATTGTCTTGGACATTTCTGTGGTGATTTTAAGACCCTGATGGGCAATGGCAATATGGAATACTGCAAGTCTTTTCCACTGGTTGATTGGTGAGATCCATGGTGGAGAAGCCCATCAGTGCTGCTCTTCAGTGTTCACTGGGTGCAAAAACATTGCTTCAGGACAATTTCCATGTACCATCAATATACAGGCCATGAGACTCAGGGACTTGCAGAACATACAGTCTATATTTTTTCTGCTAACATAATTATATGTGCCATACGTGCTGTGCTGTGTGTGCGACTGTTAGTATTGCACCTTGGCCTCAGGGGAATGCTATTTCATTTGGCTGTATTAATGTGTATGGGTGAATGACAATTAAAATTGAACTTGAACTACACTGGAGAAAATTAATAACTCTAGTCTTGCCGGTAACAATAATAGCCCATACACTTAATTCTTAGCTGTTTTCGTAATTTCTTATTTTGTTTTGGTTCTGAAGTAGAAATAAGGCTGCAGGGCAGGTCCTGTTATATACGATTAATGAATATGGCTGGCATGGACATGTGTGCTGGAAATTGCCTGCTTCTATGCTGCAGGACCTAATGAGTGTAAAAGATATTTGCTCAGTGCCTTGACAATTTCAAGAAGGGGCTGCAACTAAAAGAAAACCACGGCTTAATTTTGATTTTGTTTCTTGATTGCATGCTAGATTTTAGGAGAAAATGTGGAATATGTGGAAGGAACTTGTGGAAGGAAATGTGGCATTTGTGGAAGGATGTATCTTACCACATCATCCTTCATCTTTACACTAGTTCTGTATTTGGCAGCATTTAGAATGCAGTATCTTGCTGAACACTATCACATCTAGCGATTTGGTAAAGTAACATTTGATGAATTATGGATTGAAATACTTTTCCTTTCTAGGATCTTCCATTCTGCCTCATGTTGGATCCCTGATGATCATTTCTGATACTGTACCAAGTTGCACTCTCTTATTGGGAGTATTTGTGCAATAGTAGCTGAAACCCAAACACCATTCTATATTTAATTTAAATATTATCTTTAACAAGCCAACAGAGTTTTCATTCTGGATTAGAGCAGCAATTTGAGGTACTTCACTCAGGTTGTAAGATCATATTATGGTGCAAACTCCATAAAGCTCTCCTAATAGCTTCATGTGTACATTTCTATGTAACAAAATAAATTCTATGTAATAAGTAAGAGTGCTGGCTGAAACACAGAAGATAATTAAGTTAAAGATGAAAGATGGGTTAAGTTAAGAAACAGAATGTTGAGAGACTACATTTAAAGTTCGTCTTCAGAGGTAGAGAGCTTTAGTGAAGAGATTTCCAAACATGTAGTGCGTGCAGCTGTCTGAGAAAATGATCGCCAAACACTAATTTACCACATTTTATTGCACAGTTAACTTCATACATCAGCCTGATTTATGAGCTAAATGTCAAGCCACAGCTGAATTAAAGCTTCAGCTACACTGTTTGCAGACTATTCATAAAATATACTCAAATATCCAATCAAGCCTACCCAAAAGGTTTATTCAAACTAAATTGAGTGTTAAGAGTTCCTTTGTAATAATTTGTACAAGTATCTACTTGATTCATTTGGTTATTGATGTTGTTCCTGTTCAGTACTCAGACTTCCAAGGTGGGAAATGGAAAAGGCATACTGGTGAAGTGAGATCAGTAAATAAAATGAGAAGTGTTTAGGTGTTTTTTTTTAAATTTGTACACTGTTTGGTTTTTAAGTGTTGGATTTATTAAGTAAAGTCAACAAAGATAACTATTAATTGAAATAAACCTTCATTCATCTTTTATGTAAGTAAGTATATTGTAACCTAGCTAAAATTTGAATGTTTTTCAGTGAAAAGTCCCCTGCTTGCATTGTACGCTGGGGTGCTCTCTACAGTTACCTGATGAAGTAACCATAGCCTTTGGCCAGGGGCAGATGTCGTCAGGTGGTGCCCGACCTTCTTGGAGTGTTTTGACCCTTAACTATTACACTCCCATTTGGCGGGCCGACAATGGTGGGCAAGTCACTGCCCACCTGCTCCTGGCTTCCAGCTTAGCTGCTCTCACCTGCTCCATATACAGTAAGGGGATCTTTCTGCTTCCTCCCCCTTCCTGTGAGCTGCTTGGATCTTGCTCTTGGCCGTGTTGCGAGCTCCATTCCAATTCAATTCAAGACCCAGCACTGATAGCAAACTTCACGTCGACGTTGCCGAGAACCCCCCACAGCCAATCTCGACAGGGAATAGCCACGTCAACCATCCTTTGTCCCTGCACTCCTGGACGAAGAACTGGTACTTCAGGGCCTTCCTCAAGCGAGCCTCCTCACAAACTTCCTCCCATGGTACTGTGAGCTCCACCTGTATGACTTTCTTGTCTTCAGTGGACAACAGTTTGATCTCTGGTTGGTGTGGTTTGCACTATCTCTGGGAACTGCAGCTTCCTCCCCACGTTGCCCCTCATCTCTCACGATTTGACAGTTTGCAGCAGATTGGATTTAGGCTCTTTTAATATGACTGTCATAGTCCTCTCCTTGATGAAAAGAACTGCACTGTTTGCCTCTCTGCCAGCTGATCTCCTTTTAAACCTCTCTCACTCCAGTGTGTCAACAAGAGACAGCAGGGCCTTGTTATGACACCACCTATACCATCATTGTGTTAAAACTGTTTTGAATCCTAACAGTATGTGTAACAGTGAGCCCCAGATCACAAAGCTTACAGTTCGGGTCCTCTCTCAGCTGTGATGGTGCAGGGAGAGTGTCTTATGAAGACTGTAGGAGGAAGGAAATGAGGAATCTCCCAGTCATTTACGTCATTTCAGGATTACTTTGAACTTCAATGACGATTACTTTGAAAATGGATTTTCAGTGTACCTCAGTGGAATAGACTCAGAAAAATTATTTGCAATAATGCTGCACCAACCAATCTATAGTTTAAAATGCACAATAAATACTGCTTAGTGGTACAACAAATGACTGGAATCAGAAAACCCAGTTAACATCCTTATTTGAACGGAGACAGGAGAGACTACAGATGATGGAATCTATAGCAACAACCAGTGCACGGATTTCTTCCAGCAGATGGCTTATTACACCTATTTGAATGTCTGAATTTATGAACATTTCCTGGGTAACAGTGATAACAAAGAGAAGGCTGAATGTATTTGATTTGTTCTAAAGCTAAAAGTTCTCTTCTGGTTATTTTGAAAGCTCCCAGGAGGTGTAGCGTTTGACAAAACATGTTTAATGTGTGATTTTCTCTTCACAAGAGCAAATTAGAGCCAGTATAAACAAGAATTACAAGTATTGAAAAGGACCTGGCATTTTAGTTGTTTTTCTGTGACCAGAAACCTTTTGGTTTGAGCCCAAAATTAGCTTTTATTAATGTTTTCTGAAATTATTTTAAAATATTAAAGACAGTACTTTTTGGAAAATATGGGAGCTTTCTTATCAAATGCATGTATTCTTAAACTAAACTCAAAAGATTATTCCAAAAACTATTACTATCATTACCTACTAATACATATAATTTGCAATTAATCATATAGATTTAAAAATCTGATGTTTCAATTACACAATGCATTCTGGCTAATTTGGACCATTGGTTAATTGGGCAGCCATTTATTTTGGGACAATTCTTCAAAGACAAAAATTAATTGAGAAAATAGCTGGGATTTCCTTTACCTATTTGGGACATCATGCCACTCAATTGAGACAGAGGACTTGCCAAACAGTTTCTAGCTAGCGTCAGTTCTGTACACTCGTGTGACCATTAGACATTACATCGTACTCAGAGCGATCATTTTTTAAATAGTGATTGTTGTGTGTGTTTGTGCTCAAAAAGCAGTGATTATTTGTCACTGATAGTTGGTGAGAAATAAGTAGCAGAGGAGATATGGGTGACACACTCAAAATACTGGAGGAACTCAGCAGGCCAGGCAGAATCGACCGAGACCCTTCAAATCCAGATTTCAGATGTACACCACTGGGAGCATTTAATAGGTAGTGGGAGCTTGTCTCTATTACCACCCCTGGCTATAATAACCAAAAGAAATAAGCTACTAAGCTCCCAGAAATGTTCTCAATAGCCTCCACTACAGGCTCACGCACTGTTGATGTGTTGAGCAGCCTCTTCTCAAGGACAGTGTTCCAGAATGGACCACAATTTGTTGTGGAATAGCTTCAGTCATTCCTGAAAAATGAATGGAATAATATTCAAAAGATTCAAAGATACAAAGTACATTTAATAGCAAACTATGAATGCAGTATACAGCCTTGGGAGTCATCTTCTCATAGACAGCCACAAAACAAAGAAACACCATGGAACCCATTCACAGAAAAATATCAAACACCCAAAGCACAAAAAAAAGAATAAATTGTGAAAATTGCAAAAAATGAGCGACTAACACACAGAATTTTAAACATCAAACCACAGAGTCCTTGAAACAGTCTAGGAATGCTCAGTTTTGCTCAGTTCAGTTCAGTTTAACGTTGCGCATGTTCCTTGACTGCAGGCCACAGAATGAGTCTGCCCTGATCAAAATCGCACAAAGTAGCAATAAAAAAGGACTAACCAGAAATCAGAAACACATTTAACATGAACTGTAGAGTCCTCTAAAAATGAGCCCAACCCAAAAACCACACTAATCAAATTTGCTCAAGACCCAAGACTCCTGCACCTTCCTCCGGTAGCAGTGTGCGAGGGGGAGAGTGAAACCAGTCAAATGCAGGCAGATGGCACAGAACACCTACTCACCTTACGCTCTTGTCCACATTGATTTCAATCTTGTTCAACACCTTAATCAGCAGGTCGGTTGAGTATTGGAGTGGGTCATGGGTTTGTGCTCAGCCATCAGGCCACATACTCTGTTGTCAACCTCACTCTCAACCATGCTGAATTCCCTCAGAGACAGCAGTAGCGCCAGAGTGCCCAGTTGGCCCAGTAGCTCATACCAAAAGGTAAATTACAGTCTCTAATTGCACATAGATTTGCGATAAAAGTATATTTAAAAGAAGAAGGAGAAGAAGTAGGTTTGTGAATTGCCTGCAGGACATATTATATCTGCGCTGTACCACCCAGCTACAAATGGCTTGGTGGAAAGGTATGCCCAGAGTTTAAAGAACGAATAGCAAGCGATGTCAGCAAGACACACTACACTGACACTGACTCAGAAGTACACCAATTTCCTCCTTGCTTTTTGCATTGCAGCACAACCAACTTCACAACCAACAAATCACCAGATATGCTGTTCCTGGGTCATTCGTTGCATGCATGCTTGGGTCTCCTCAAACACAATCTCAGAAGGAGTGTGCAGGACAAACAGCTGAGACAAACTGAGGGCTCCTCAAACAAGGAGGTTCAATGTTTCACTCCTGGACAAGTATTACTGGCGAGGGACTACAAAGGTGATCAAAATTTGGTACTTGGAAAAATTATGGACAGAACTGGACTACTATTCTGCACAGTGAGGATTGCATCTGATGTCATCTGGAGACAGCACATCAATCAGTTGAGGAGAGCAGAGTGAATTGTTAGAAGAGAAAGGTGTCCAGATTAGATATATTGTATCTAAGATGACTAAAGAGTAATAAGTTACATATTTGAGTTGAAATGCATCCTATATTGAGTTGGGGTTTATAGCTAAGCAGGGAGGAGTGTAGTGTATTTAACATATCAGTAATATGAGTAATATTGTAAATATTTGTCCCGATTAAATTGAATGCACTATATTAAAAAAACTGCTCAGGTACGTGTATGTCAAGTACTTTAAACTTTAATTGCTTATTAATTTTTGTACTTTTCTATGGACCCTGGTCATTTACAGGCTTCACACCCAAGTAGCTAAAGTCTCTACCAAGGTACAACATGAAACTATCAATATTAGAACACATCTATCAGATACAGCATTATAAACACAAAATACTCTGCAGATGCTGGGGTCAAAGCAACACTCACAACACGCTGGAAGAACTCAGCAGGTTGGGCAGCATCCGTGGAAGCGATCAGTCAACGTTTTGGGCTGGAAGCCTTCGTCAGGACTGAAGAAGGAAGGGGCAGAGGCCCCTTTATCTTTCCCCTTACTGCTTTTTCACGTGGAACCTACCAGCCTTCTCCTTCCCACCCTCCCCCCTCCACCTTCTTTATAGGGCTTCTGCCCCTTCCCTCTTCAGTCCTGATGAAGGGTTCTGGCCCGAAAAGTTGACTGATCGTTTCCACAGATGCTGCCTGACCTGCTGTGAGATACAGCATTATTTCTCTTGTACGGGGTCTTTCTTTTGTTACATTTAAAATAGCGACTTTGTTATGTTAATCTGGGGAATGCGGCTTTGTTGTGCTTTAACGCTGAAGAGAGTTTGCGCTAACAGTTTGTTTTACTTTAAAATGAGATAACAGGGTTCTATTAGCCAATTGGGTGGTTATGTATTGTTTTGTTTTCAGATACCATGCTGTATGATATGACTGTGGACTGAGTTTTGGCGGGGAGTCGGAAGAGAGACGAGGAAGACCGCGGGCGTGTGGAGAGGCTCCGGTCGATCACTCAGGGTGGTCCCGAGCCGTGAGTCGACAGAATTCGGGTGGTCGTCTGAAGTCGAATTGAGCTCCAACGTAGCGCGCAAAAACTTGGACTTTGATAAGTGTTGACGCCTTTTTTTTTCATTACTTTCCTCTCTGTATCAGATGTATATTAATGTCATAGAATTAGTAATATCTATAAAGTGTATTTGTTAAAATTCACTGGATGTGCTGGCTGATGATTGATGTTTGTGATTGATTCGGGTGGCAACCGACTCTGTGGGGAGTGTTGAGGCGGGTGCTGGGCTGGATTTCCCCTAGACATACACGAGCCAATATAACTGAACGTTACACTCTTATCAGATCTGGACTTACTTGCAATCAACTTCAGGGATACTGACATGACTGATTAATTAATTAATAAGATACACGGAAATACACAATGAAAACATGCCTATTTTATCTTTATTGCCACAGCCAAGTTTCAGCGTATGGCCAGAACAATTCTCTCTGTCCTTAAAATGGAAATAAGTACTGTATTCTGAAAAGAGAAATGAAATATGTGTGTGGCCTCCGTCGGTCATGGTCGACCATGGGTTCTCCACCTTGGGAGGATTTCCTGAACTAGGATCCATGCAGTAGTGCGGGCGGTGCAGTCCCTTATTGGGAAAGCCTCTACCCACCAGGCGAACTGATCCATAATTACTAGACAGTAGCTTTTCCCCCTACTTTTTGGCAGGGGCCCTGTGAAGTCTATCTGGATGTGTCATGGTCCGGATCGGAGTCCCTTTAAATTTAGCTTGTTTATGTTATGATCCGGACCGTTGATTTCCCATGTCCCTTGACTTTGGTGTTTAGAGGCAATTAACGCTCAGCTGAATCGGTAGTTTATAGTCTCCGGCTTTCAGCCGTTCGGCGCGGGAGCGTCTGCAAAGTCACGGCGTGCCAATGTCATCTGGCCAGAGCAAGCCTTGTCTCCACCCGAAGCGAGTGTCGGTAATTCGCCTTTCTTTACCGGAGCAACCCTGTCCAGTTACCTCGCCGAAGCGAGCCTGCAAAGTTTCCTCATCAAGGTGGGTCCGTCAGTTAACCCGCCGGAGAGAATCAAGAGCCGCTGTCTACTGCTCCCGGGCCGAGTCGAGAGCTCGGCACTACCCAGAGGTTCCAAGCACCACATCCTGGCTCCGGCGGCATCCAATTACCACATCCACGTCCTGGCTCCAGCGGCGTTCAAGTACCATGTCAAGTCCTGTTCCAGGCAGCTTCCCAGTTCTGAGTCATGTCCTGGCCCTGGCGGTCTGTGATTCCTGTTCTACCCCCTTGTCTGAAACCCTTCTCTGCCCCTCTCACCTCTAGCCCTCGTCTGCAGCCCCCGCCTGCACTTCGGTCTAGTTCCATCACCGGAGCTAGATAGGTACTGTCTGGTGTCCATTCGTGTTGGTCTTGTCTTGTCTTGTCCTCGCCTCCATGGGGTAAGTCAGGCCGTCTTGCTATTGCCCCACGGGGAGTCATGTCTTGTCTTGTCTTGTCCTCGCCTCCATGGGGTAAGTCAGGCCGTCTTGCCGTTGCCCCACGGAGGGTCATGAGTCCCAGCCCTATGTCCTGTACGCAAGGAGGGGTCCCGGCTCTCTGTTCTGTGTATGTGTCCATGGTTCCATGTACCTGCTCTCCCGAGACTGAGGCTCTGTTTTCCATGTTCCTCCTCTCCCTAGCCCATGTCATGTCCATGCCTGGTTCTGAGGTCCGAGCCCGAGGCAAGACCCAGGTACTGGGTCCTTGCCCAGTCTCGGGCTCGGAGTCCATACCCTAGCCTCTTCATGTCTCCTTTAGTTCTGGGAGCCAATTCCGAGTCCTAGCCCAGACCCTTGGTCCCAGCCTAGTCGTCGTCCTGAGTCCTTATCCCGTTCGCTATTCCTGCTTCTGTCTTGCTCTCCTGGTATCGTACAATAAACTAAACCTTAGTAACCTCACAAGCTGTGTCTTGCATTTGGGTCCACCCTTGCTCCCTATGCCCCCATCATTGTGACAGGATGTTTTCCCAGGGTCCCCTCAGCCGAGGCTGATTTGCCAGCTGTGGCTTTCAGCCCTTACCAGGGTTATACTGGGCACAAACGATACAATGGCAACAGAATTTCTCCACATCCCAGCCCATCCCTGGCCACCACCAGTCCCGCCGGAGGCTTGTGATCATGCTCTGCCTTGCCTGATGCATCGCCCCATGATAACTTTAGTAGTATCTGTCTAATACAGGGTGGGGCCACCGCGACTCTTTCCTCCCCATCTGTTCAGCACCCATCTGGTCCCTCCTTTGCTCCTTTTCTCCTCCATGTTTCCTTCTCTTCTGCCTCTACCTCTTCATATAATTTTACTAAGCTGGCTTCTGTCATTTCCTCCTGCACACTTACAATTTCAATTGCCTCTTGTTCACCTGTATTCGCAGTAATGTCTGTCCTCAGAGGAACTGGGAAAACCTTATGTCCATGAATGGCCGTGGTCTCTCTGAGTATCCCCTGGTGTTTTTGTTCCTTCGCTATACCCTGAGCAGCGATCAGGGTCAGTTTGTATAGGGTCCTGCTTCGGGGGTTTATACAGATCCTCCTTTATTTTAACTGGGTTTATCTTTACTCGACCACGATCTTGCTTGTGTGTAGCCCACACTGCTGGGAACTGCTGACAAAGTAACCCATAGACACCATCCGGGCTGCAGTCTCTGATGATCGGGGCGGCTGCGACTATGCTAGGCAGGTTGTGTATTCTGTTGGTTGTATGCGTTCGCTGCCCCTGACTCGTCCATATTATTTCTCTCTCTCCCGAATCTATAACAGCTCTTGCTTCCCTTAGGATGTCTATTCCAAGGATCGTGCCCTCATTATTTGGACATACCCAGAAATACACTGGAAGCTGCACTCCCCCGATTTCTGGTATTTGTGACTCGCTTCTTTCTGCTTTTACTGTTTTCCCTCCTACACCCCTGATATAACTGGCCTGTCCTGTTGTTGGTAAGGGTAAGTCTGTAATCGATACTGATGCCTCTGTGTTTACTAACATATTGCATTGCCGTCCCCCTAACAATGCCGTTGTGTACATCCGCGGGTCACCAGCGCTGGCAGTGGAGTCCACTGCCACATCCTTTTCTGCCCTAAGAGATGCCGTTACTAACTCTTTGACCTGATCAACAGTCAGACTGGTTGCTGATGGGGTGAGTGGCTGGGTGTCTGCTGTGACCTTCACCTGGGTTTTCCCCCTCCCTTTTGTACACTGTCTCCAGCCATGTCCCGATAGGCCACAGCTGTAACATATCAACTCCTATACTGTCTTATACCTGGTTCGGCAGTCCTTTGCTACGTGCCCTGGCTGCCGGCAAGCAAAACAAACTCTCTGGGACATCACAGCAGCTGCATCCACTATACCCACTTGATGATTTCTCTTGCTATTTTTTTGGTCTATCTCACTGGCCCACGAAACTATCGCAGAGTTGTTGGACCCCACTGTTATGCCTAAATCTAAAACTTCCTGGTGCGCTGAACTCAGGCCTTCCTTCAGCATTTTTAGGAAGACTTGGTCATCCCTCCCTGGATTATCCAAGCCTGTATACTCCTCATATTCTCGGTATTTACGTTCTGCATAATCCATGGCTGTCTCGTCAGCTTTCTGAATCACTGCCAATACCGTTCCCCAGCTACTCTCGCCTCCCCCCAGTTGCTACCTCACTTCCCCTTTAAAAGAGCGATATCTTCCTTCATTACTGGCACTTCCAGTGTACCATCCTGTCCCGCATATTCCTCAGGCACTTCGCTTTCACTAACACGTGTATATCTTTAGGGTGCATCTGGTGGATTTCAACCATTTCATCGAGCTTGCGCCAGAATTCTGAGTTCCCACAGGTGACTTTAAGTGAGGGCAACTGAGACAAGATGCTTTGTTTCTACCCGGGGGTGAAGAGCTTATGAATAGTCGTAATCAATGTCAAGGGCTGGCTCGGATCATTAGGGTTCTCAACCTGATGATGCCTGACCTCCATAGGTGCCATTCTGGTAGATCTGTCTGGGTAAAACCTCTCCCTGAGATATCTCCACACTAATTCCCACACTACGCAAAATATAAAAGACGGGTACCAGTTAACAGTACATACTTAAAACTGCAGAGTATGTATTCCACAGTCTGTCAATTTGAGTACCTGAACTCATGATGCCTGTTGTATTCCTTTGCATCACACTTGCAAACGCATACACTAAAATGCAGCTCCCCAAATGAGTATACATGCCCCTACTCTGATGTCTCGAATCGGTTACCACCTTTCGCAATTGGTGGTTCAAGTCTCACCAAGTTAACATGCAAAGATTCCTCACTTACATAAACACACATGCACACACTCTCATTACTTTTATATCTACCGGTTCAGCTCTCCGCATTCGTGATACCTCGTGATCCTGTGTACCACCGACCAAACAGATCCAAGTGTGAGTGTTATTTTGGAAAAATACTCACCAACTTAGACTGCTGGGAACGCTGGCCACACGATGGGTAATGAAGTATCCCACTCTTGACACCAAATGTTGTGGCATGGATGAAATCGCCAGAGAGACAGAGTCACTGGTAGATACAAAGCAGCTTCTTTATTTGACACAAAAAGGTACCGCAGGCATCATCCGGACGGAGACGCTTTCAGTAGAAAGGTCTGCTAGCCCATTGTGAACTCAATATTTATATGCTAAACACAAAGGCAATTGCTACTTAAAAAGTTATAGACAATGCATAGACAATGCTTCCTTTTGAAGCTACATACAAAACATGACACCTTCTGACTTCATCCTTTCCTTCCGACGCCAACATGTCTGTGTTGGTATCCACAGCCTTTAGGAATGCAAGTTAAATCCACAATACATTTATTTGGCATTTTACGTGCTAACATAGACGACATTAATAGTATAAAGTATAGATAGTACTGTCTTCGAAACTACCTGTAAACTTCACACTTCCATCCGCAGCGTCTGGCTAGTATCCCGATAGTCACAGCTTTTAGGAAATGCATTGTTGTGAACTCAATCCACAGTACTTTGTCAAATAGAAGACTGGTGGCCAGAATCATTTAAGTGTAAATGAATCATCTACCCAAAAACTCACTCTAACGGATAATAAATTAAATGGAATTCACAGAGACAAGGAGCATGTACTGTATCAGAAAGGCTAGGCTTCAAGACAGCAAGCAAGAAGTTTGGAGGAATATTCAAAGTAACAAAATGTGAACAATGGGTTCCAGAAGAATTAATGTATAGGAAATAACTTTGTGACATGGATTGGAATTAAATGTGTGGCTTCAGTTGATAATGGGGCTGCAACAGATTGTTAGAAAACTTCTGACTTGCAGAACTTGCTGACCTCTACTTTGCAGAAGCCTGGCAACAACTCAGACCCTGCTCTGGATCTTTTCATTGATAACTGTCGATGCCACATCAATCGTCTTAGCTTCCCTACTCCTTTCTCCAATTCCAACCTCATTCCTTCCAAATGCAATGTTCTCCATTTTCTCAGCATTAATCCTAACATCACCAGCAAACCTGCAGATGGGGAGGTGCTGTAGTAGTTTGGTGGAATGACCTCCACATTGCTGAGGCTCAGTGATAACTGTCAGACACCTCCTCTTACTTACTCCTCAAACTGAATCCCACTAAGGAGCATCAGGTCATTGTGTTCCGCACCATCAACGATCTTATTAACTCCAGGGATTTCCAATCCACTGGCAGCATCCTCATAATTCCCTCAACCTGCACCTCACATTTCTACCTCCTTCCCAAGATCCACAAACCTGCCTGTCCAGGTAGACCCATTGTTTCTGTATGTTCCTGCCCACTAATCTTTTATCTGCATACCTCGACTCAGTTTTACCCCCCCCCCCCCCGGTTCAGTCCCTTCCTACCTACATCTGTGATACTTCACATGTTCTTGATCTTTTTGATGATTTCAAGTTCCCTGGCCCTGATCTGCTTATTTCACTCTGGATGTCCAGTCCCTATGCACCTCCATCCCCCACCAGGAAGGCCTCAAAGCTCTCCATTTCTCTCTGGACACCAGACTCAACCAGATCCCATCCACCACCTCCATCTGGCAGAACTCTCAATAATCTCTCCCTTGGCTCCTCCAACTTCCTTCAAAACAAAGGTGAAGCCATGGGCACTCGCATGGGTCCCAGCTATGCCTGCCTTTTTGTCTGCTACGTGGGACAGTCTATGTTCCAAGCCTACACTGGTTTCACTCCCCAACTTTTTCTACGCCACATCGCCAACTGCATTAGTCCTGCTTCCTGCACCCATGCAGAATTCGTCAACTTCATCAAATTTGCCTCTAACTTCCACCCTGCCCTCAAATTTACTAGGTCCATTTTCGACACCTCCCTCCCCTTTCTTGATATCTCTGTATCTATCTCTGCAGATAGTTTATCTACTGATGACTATTATAAATTCACTGACTATCAGAGCTACCTGGACTATCCCTCTTCCCACCCTGTCATTTGAAAAAATTCCATCTCCTTCTCTCAGTTCCTCCGTCTCCACCGCATCTGCTCTCAGGGTGAGGCTTCTCATGCCAGATCTAAGGAATGTCCTCCTTCTTCAAAGAAAGGGACTTCTCTTCCTCCACCATCAATCCTGCCCTCAACCAGCGTCTCTTCCATTTCACACACCTCTGCCTCACCCCATCCTCCCACTACCCTACCAGGAATATGGTCCCTTGTCCTCACCTACCACCCCACCAGCCTCTGCATCCAGCACATTATTCTCCGTAACATCTGACATCTCCAATGAGATCCCACCTCCAAAAATATTTTTCCTTCTGCATTCCACAGGATTTCTCCCTATGCGACTCCCTTGTCCATTTGCCCTTCCCCTCTGATTTTCCTCCTGGCACTTATTCTTGCAAGCAGAACAAGTGCTACACCTGTCCTTACACCTACTCCCTCACTACCATTCAAAGCCCAAAACAGTCCTTCTAGGTGAGGCGATTCTTCACCTGTGGGTCTATTGGGGTCATCTACTGTATCCAGTTCTCCCAGTATGGTCTTCCGTATATCAGTGAGACCTGATGTCTCATAGATTGGGAGATTGCTCACCAAGCACCTATGCTCCATCTGCTAGAAGTAGTGGCCACCCATTTTAATTCCACTTCCCATTCCTATTCTGACATGTCAGTGCACAGCCTCCTCTACTGTCGCGATGAGGCCACACTCAGATTGGCGGAGCAACACCTTATATTCAGTCTGCATAGCCTCCAACCAGATGGTATGAATGTCGATTTCTCAAACTTCTGGTAATGACCCCCCTCCCCCGACTTCTTCACCATTCCCCATTCCCATATCCCACTCTCACCTTATCTCCTTACCTGCCCATCACCTCCCACTGGGGCTCCTCCCACTTTTCTTTTTTTCATGACCATCTGTCCTCTCCTACCAAATTCTCCCTTCTCCAGCCCTGTATCTGTTTCACCAATCAACTTCCCAGCTCTTTCCTTCCACCCTCCTCCCCTCCTAGATTCACCTTTCACTTTGTGTTTCTTCTTCTCCTCCCCCGACTTTTTACTTGGATTCCTCATCTTTTTTTCTCCAGTCCTGATGAAGGGTCTTGGCCCGAAGCATTGACTGTACTCTTTATCATAGATGCTGCCTGTTCTGCTGAGTTCCTCCAACACTGTGTGTGTGTGTGTGTGTGTGTGTGTGTGTGTGTGTGTGTGTGTGTGTGTGTGTGTGTTGCTTTGATTTCTGTCATCTGCAGATTTTCTCTTATTTGTGGTGGAGCCACTTGTATTTCTATAAAGCCTCCTGAAGCCTGAATCTCACTACAACCAACACAGTACCTTTCCAATTCGTACCGTGAGCAACTCAATATCTACTTGGTTCATAGCAAGATTGCACGGACAGCAAAACCACCTTGATTGATAATCCACTTTATTTTAGCAATGTTGAGTGAGTGATAAATGTGTACAAACACTATGAATTAAACATCCTGTTTGCTTTGGTAACTTCCACTTTCTTTTGAGATAGCAGACTTTGGCACAATTCAACATCAAGTTTGCCTCAGAGCCCCTCAGAAAATTCCCATGGATCTGCACTTATCTAATAAGTTCCTTTTCTTCGGCTTGGAATATGAGAGGTGTCATTGAAAATAGAACAGATCACAATACAGTCTCTTCATCCCACTATGCTGAGCCAATCTGTTAACCTACTCTCAGAACAATTTAGCCCTTTCCCCTCACATAGCTCTCCATTTTTTCTATCATCCATGTGCCTATCCAAGAGACCTTTATGGCTGCACAGTAGCATACTGGTTAGTGTAATTGCTTTACAGCACCAGCGATCAACGACTGTGGTTCAATTTCCAGTTTCATCTGGTTTCCTCCCATGTTCCGAACATGTACAGTTAGGGTTAGGGTTAGTAATTTGTGGGCATGGTCTGTTGGCGACTCATGCAGGCTGCCCCCAGCACAATCCTTGTTGATTTGATGGAAGACTCAATGGGCCAATTGGCTTAAGTCTGCTCCTGTGTCTTATGGTCTTAAATGTCCCTAATGTATCTGCCTCTACCACCACCCGCTTGCCACTCTCTGGAAAAAGATCTACCTCTGACATCCCCCATATACTTTCCTCCAGTCACTTTAAAATTATGCCCCCTCACATTATCCTTAAGAGCGGGGGAAGAGAAAGGTTCTGAAGAAGGGTCTTGGCCTGAAACATCGACTGTACTTTTTTTCCATAGATACTGCCTGTCTTGCTGAGTTCCTCCAGCACTGTGTGTGTGTAACTTGCAGAATAGGTACGCAATACACAGAATAATTTCAATTTTGGAAAGTATTTGGTATTATACTTAGTGAAAATGGATCTGATGATGACAAATCACTTGAAAAAACAAATGGGAGTGAGGAATAAAAAGATCCTAGAGCAGAGATACATAAATCAATAAATCCAGGTACATGGGTCTATAAGTTCATGAAAAAGTAAAGCAAGTACTAAGGTTATTGGATCAAATTCCTGAGTTTTTTTTATTTTGGTCAAATCACACATTGATGGTGTGTTCATTCTAATCAATATATTACAGAATGCATTTAGGTGCACTAGACAACACGGGAAAAAAAGAGATTTAAGAGGATGGCGCAAAAACTGACTTTATAGCTATCTAAAAAAATACGTAAACTGTGTCTTTTTTCAGTTGTAAGGAGAAGCTAAAGGTTGATCAAAGAGAAGTTGTTAAATTTTTGAAAAGTTTTGAAAAGGCAGAGAACTGCTATTTTGTTCTTAAGAGGAAAAAGGAAACTAGGGGACATCAACGTAAAATACTCAATAAGAAATCATGCCAACCTAGAATAAGTGCTTTTATCCAGAGAGTGGTGAGAGTGCGGAACTTCCCACCTTAAAATTTGTTTGAAATGAATAATACAGCATTTAGGAAGAGGCTACTCATTTAATTTGTTCTATGTTTAGACATGAGCATACAAACCTTTAAATGGTACACTGTCAGTGATAAATGGCTTCAGTCTGTATCATTTATTTTTGCAACCTGGAAATTTCAAATGGATCAAAAGGCATAAAAATAAACATAAATTTCATCTAGACAAATACTACTAAAAGTAAAAATTATTTAATCAAGCCCAATGAAACATGCATTTCTAACATTAGTTTGGAACAGAAAAAGAATGTTCAATTGTTCTACTTTTGAAACCTTTTGCATTTATCTCAAATGTGACACAAAGCTTTCAAAATTGTTTCCTACTACAGGTGCTTCTACTGTGAAACAAATCCAGCAGGGTGACCACGACTAATTTCAAGAGCATCGTTCTGACGACATATTCACTTACGAATCAAGCATAAATTACTTTACCTTCTATCTTATATTATTTTTATTTTATTATCCCATTTATCCTATAACATCGATGGTTCATCTCATTGACTTGGAAGCAATTTGTTATTTCAAGACCTAAACAAAGAGATGTACTAAAGCAGTACTGGTGACTGCTGAACAAACATATGTCAAGTTCAACAGTATATTTATAGTGTCCATGAAAAATGGTCTAAAATAAATTAGATTGGTCAAGATATTGACAACACAGAACTAAAAATATTTGCATATTTATAAAACACGAAATTATGATATAAATGGCAAAATAAAAGCCACAAAACACTATAACAATCACTTAGTGATAAAACCTTGTCACTTCTTCTTCATTATACAGGTCATTTTAAGATTGTTAAAATGTCACAATCACTCTCATTCATAAAAAAAGAATTTCTTAAAGCTACAATACATTATTTTAAGGATACCATGTCAAGTAGATCCACATATTAAGATTAATAACAAATCACAATGGAATCTATTGATCTTGCAAGAGGCATGATAACATTGCTAAGTCAATGACAACATGATAGCCTTATCAGAACAAACTCTGCTTCCTGATTGTACACTTAACACAAGACAAGTGAATTTTCAAATGACTACTGACTTTTTGAAAGAAATAATTGTCAGTTTGCAATTATTTCTGAGGTCTGGAATATAGATTGTTGAATTTCTCTCACAATACCTGGGAAACTTAAGTTTAGTTAATTAAAAAAGTTTTAAAAAACTGATATGGTGAAATCCTTAGATTATTTGCTGTTGTAGCAGCACAGTTGTGCTATATCGGATAGATTCTTCTCATATCTAGTGATTCAAACTGGAATATTCATTTGATGCTATGGACTATCAGCACTTTAGAAAGCATGCCTTCACAACTTATGACAAAATTGTCTGGTATTTCCATCCCTCTGCCGTTATATTAAGTTGAGGATAAGCCTGGCAAATGAAGAGTTTCACTTTTAGTTTAGCTAAAAATGAGGTGAAACATGGGACGAAATGCATAAACAACTTGCAACAAACAGAGGTATGCATCCCTACAAACAGCTGATCTCATCTAAACTTTCCAGTTTTGGTGCATCTAGTTGTAAATGATGGAAGCAGCTAATGAAAGGAGGTTTTTCAGAAATCATCTCATCTCCAGTACGTGAGTGCTAAAAACAAGGCATTTGGAAGCACATTTGGGCAGGTAAAGATCCATCTCAGATTCCTTCTCAGATCCCACCATCACATAAGACTACCTTCAGTGACAAACTCCAAGGCAGAGAACAAAGTAAATGGCAGGATACTTGGTAGTGTGGAGGAGCAGAGGGATCTCAGGGTACATGCCCACAGATCCCTGAAAGTTGCCTCACAGGTGGATAGGGTAGTTAAGAAAGCTTATGGGGTGTTAGCTTTCATAAGTCGAGGGATAGAGTTTAAGAGTCGCGATGTAATGATGCAGCTCTGTAAAACTCTGGTTAGGCCACACTTGGAGTACTGTGTCTTGTTCTGGTCACCTCACTATAGGAAGGATGTGGAAACATTGGAAAGGGTACAGAGGAGATTTACCAGGATGCTGCCTGGTTTAGAAAGTATGCATTATGATCAGAGATTAAGGGAGCTAGGGCTTTACTCTTTGGAGAGAAGGAGGATGAGAGGAGACATGATAGAGGTGTACAAGATAATAAGAGGAATAGATAGAGTGGATAGCAAGTGCCTCTTTCCCAGGGCACCACTGCTCAATACAAGAGGACATGGCTTTAAGGTAAGGGGTGGAAAGTTCAAGGGGGATATTAGAGGAAGGTTTTTTACTCAGAGAGTGGTTGGTGCGTGGAATGCACTGCCTGAGTCAGTGGTGGAGGCAAATACACTAGTGAAGTTTAAGAGACTACTGGACAGGTATATGGAGGAATTTAAGGTGGAGGCTTATATAGGAGACAGGGTTTGAGGGTTGGCACAACATTGTGGGCCGAAGAGCCTGTACTGTGCTGTACTATTCTATGTTCTATGTTCTATGTTCTATATCAAGAAATGGTTAGGAGCAAGAGAAAAGCAATAGGACATGAAAACAAATCACATGTCGATATGGAAAGCTTGCTTCTTACCTTTCCTCCTACTATTTTTATTCAAATACAGTTACAACAATGAGATGTACCCAACAAAGTGGAGTATTGTTCATGTATGTCCTGTTCTGAAAAAGGACAAACTCAATCCCACTATTTATTGGCCAAATCAAGCTATTCCCAATCATTAACAAAGTGATGGAAGGCAAGTAAGAATTACAGAACCTTAAATAGGTTTCCAGTTCATATTTATGGCACCATAGATTTACTCTTCAATTTTATGGGGAAAATTTTATTGAAAATGACAGAGATAAATTCCAGAGACTAAATGAATGCAGAGCTACTGGAGAAAGACAAAGCAACTCGGTGGCTCATTAAAAATGTCAATTCTGGGATAAATCTTCCCACAACACTGAACTAAAGGGTTATAAACATACCTAGGATCAATGATCCAAATTAATTTATAAGTATATTTGTTGAAATACTCTTAACAGAGTATTTGATTTATCAGTGTTCTTCCTGATCTGAGATCTTTCAATTATTCATATGAAAGCCACAAAAATGTAAAATTTCTAATGGAATATAAAATTTGGTACAGAAGTTACTTGTTGGCAAGCCCTGAGATTCTTCTGTTCTGCTCTAATGAATCGTACAGCAAACCTCAGTTGAGTACAGTGATAAATCACTGCATTACAGCCATCGCAGCATTTAATTTACAACTCAAATCAATTGGGATTCACCGATTGCCAGACACTAAAATATCCTGTCACTGAAAACTGATACTGTTTGCTCTGCAGCAGCCTCTGTCAATCAGGAAAGTGACATAGCAGCGATTTATCATTTGTATGAATCAAATGTATAAACTGTAAAAACAAATGAACTTTGACTTCTGCCAGAATTTATTTTGTGACAACCAGCGGTGATTTTTATTTCAAACTTTTAATACAGACCTGAAGATTTTGAAAAAATACAGAACATTTACATTCTGAAAAACAAGACTTAGATTTCTTATTTTAAAGAAGGCATAGGTAACATATTGGAGATCCTTTATGTGAATGGTTTAAAAGGTAATGATCAACTGGCAAGTATTTTCTTTTTTGACATGCCAGTAATTCAGAACCACCACAAATGTTTTGGAGATATTCAGTACTTACAGTTTTGAAATAAACATTGATAGTTTATTATCAGTTCTATCTGGTTCCTTATTATGAAGGTATCAAGTCTGGCCATTCCTTTATTTGCAAATCAGAATCAGGTTTAATATCACTGATATATGCTTGAAATTTTCTGCTTTTCAGCAGCGGTAGAGAGCAATAAGAACCTATAGATTACAATAGAAAAATATATATAATATACAGTACTGTGCAAAAATATTAGGCACATGCAAAATAATGCTGTAAACCAATGATGCTTTCAAAAATAATGAAATGAAAAGTTTACAAATATCAGAAAAAATACTATGAAGAGCAGAAAATGGTAAAAACTCAAAATAATAATGCAGTTGTGTACATGGGTTTATTGTCCATTCAGAAATCTGATGGCAGAGAGGAAGAAGCTGTTCCTGAAACATTAAGTGTGTGCCTTCAAACTCATGTACCTCCTCTTTGATAATGGCAGTGAGAAGAGGGCACATGTCCTGGGTAATGGGATGATTAATAATAGATGCAACTTTCTTGAGGCTCCCTTTGAAACTCCCTTTGAAGGTGTCCTCAATGCTGGGGATGCTCATGCTCACAATGGAACTGGCTGAGTTTGCAACTTTTTACAGCTTTTAGCAATCCTTGCAGTGGTCCCTGCATGCCAGACGGTGATGCAGCCAGTTAGAATGCTCTCCACAATCTGTAAAAATTTGTTGATATTCCAAGTATCCTCAAACTCCTGATAAAATATAGCTATTGTTGTGCCTTCTTTGTAATTGGATCAATATGTTGGGTCCAGGATAGATCTTCAGAGATGTTGATATCCAGGAGCTTGAAACTGTTTGTCCTTTCCATTGCTGATCCCTCAATGAGGGCTGGTGTGTTTAGCCTCAACTTTCCCTTCTTGAAGTCCACAATCAGTTCCTTGATCTTACTGACATTGAGTGCAAAGTTCTTCTGGCAACACCACTCAACCAGCTGATCTATCTCACTCCTGTATGCCTCTTTGTCACCATTGAGAATTCTGCCAATAATAGTTGTGTCATCAGCAAATTTATAGATGGTGTTTTAGCTGTGCCAACCACACAGACATGGGTGTAGAGAAAGTAGAGCAGTGGGCTAAGCGCATATCCCTGATGTGTGCCAGTGTTGATTGTCAACAAGGAGGAAATTATATTGCCGATCTGCACTGACTCTGGTTTGCCATTGAGGAAGCCAAGGATCTAGTTCAAAGTTCAAAATTGAAAGTAAATTTATTATCAAAGTACATATACATCACCATATACGATCCTGAGACTATTTTTCTTGAGGGTATACTCTATAAATCCAGTTATCATGATAGAATCAATGAAAGACCACACTAACAGGGAGAACAAACAATGTGCAAAATACAACAAAGGCAAAAAGAAAAAAATTAACAACCAAAAAGAACAACCACGAGCATCAAAATAATCCGAGGCATTTTCCAAGGTGACTCTCAAAGTCCATTATTGTTCTGTCTAGCTTTAAACCCATTCTCTAATTTACAGAATTAGATGAAGATTGGATATCGAATCAGAAAGAATGAAATGAGCTTTACCTTAATACACCTTGTATATATGGATAAACTGAAATTTATGTTCCTTCGTCAGTAATGCAAAAGCAATTAATTCAAATAGTAGAATAATTTTCAAAAGATATAAACATGAACTTTGGACTGAGTAAATGCAGAACATTAAACATTAAGAAAGGAGCAACAGAACTGATAGAATACAAAACAGAGCAGTAGGATACAATACAATCAAAAGATGAATATGAAACAAGCAAAAACATAGAACATAGTGCAATAAAGGAAAGAACTTTTGACAGAATTTACTTCAAGGTGTAAGAAAATTTGCCAAACAGAGCTCAACAGTAAAAACATATCAAAGGCAATAAAGACTTTCACTCTGAGTATATTAACTTATTCTTTTGATATAATATCTTGGTCTGAAACCGATCTGGAAAATTTACAAAGAAAAATAAGAACTGAAATGACAAATTTCAGAAAACATTATGAAAAATCGAATTCATTTAGATTCACACTACTTAGGGCAGAAGGGGAAGAGGAATAATAGACACTAAAAATCTACACAACTGTCAGATAAAACTTCTAAGGATATATTTTCATCAATGAAAACAGGATTCAGCATTCCATGCCAGCATATGCAATTCTGATAAGTTTACACCATAAAACTTAAGTGAAAGCACAATCCAGAAAAAATGAAGAAATTATCACTATTGAAGAAAAAGTTAACCAATGGAAGAGCATGATGCTCCATAGAAGACACACCCACAATCTGAGCAGATTGATGTTGATAAGGAAATGTCAAATGCCTGGCTCAGAGTTGAAGTCTTCTTCCCAGAAAAAGAAAGATTCCTTGTGGCATCACGGAACCAGGTGGTTAATACAAAAAAGCTATCAAAATACATAATAAAAGACCAACAAATTCAAGATGATAAATGCAGAAAATGCCAAGAGAAACCAGAAACAATCCAACACACTACAGGATCCTGTAGCAATTTAACTCAATTTGAGTACTTACACAGGCACTATCACATGGCAAACATCAATCATCAAAATCTTGCTTTAAAATATAAACTCATAAAAGACACCATACTTTACAGGCCTGATCCAGTTTTAGAATTAGAGTCCTACAAATTGTATTACAACCAATCCATTATTACAGATAGGACAATCCATAATAACCATCCGGATATAATATTACAGAATAAACAACCAAGAACAACTTACTTAATATACATAGCAATTCCAAACACACAAAACATACATAAGTCACCAGAAAACATTGCAAATATGCTGAATTAAAAGAGGAAATCAAACAGCCGTGAAACATGAACAGTGTCTACATTGTCCCAATGGTAATATCAACAACTGGTATCATCCCAAAGTCACTACACAATAGCATTAAACAATTAGGCCTGCACAGCAATGTTTTTGTAAATCTTCAGAAAGCCACAACACTAAGATAGACATAAAATTCCTAGCAATTGAGAAATTAGCATGTTTGGCTATAACTGCAACTCATATTTTACCAATGTGAGCTGAGAATTTTTTTAAAAACATAATGATAAGTAAGCAATAAATATTGAGAATGTAAGATGAAGAGTCCTTGAACGTGAGTCCAAAGATTGCGGGAACAGTCCGGCGGTGGGGCAAGTGAAGTTGAGTGAATTTGTCCCCTCTGGTTCAAGAGCCCAATGTTTGAGAGATAAAAACTGTTTCTGAAACAGGTGGTGAGTGTCCTGAGGGTCCTGTACCTTCTTCCTGAAGGCATCAGCAAGAAGAGAGCATGCCCTGGGTGGCAGCCGGTCACTTATGATGGACACCTCTTTCCTGAAACAACACTCCGTATAGGTGTGCTCAGTGGCGGAGAGGGCTTTACTTGTGATGGAATGGTCCATATCCATTACTTCTTGTAAGATTTTTCCTTCAAGGACATTGGTGTCTCCATACCAGGCTGTGATGCAACCAGTTAATGTACTCCTTACCACACATTTATACAAGTTTGTCAAAGTTTTAGATGTCATGCTGAATCTTCACAAACTTCTAAGGAAGTAGAGGCGCTGCTGTGCTTTCTTCACAATTGCATTTTCATGCTGGCCCCAGGCAGGTCCTTAGTAATAATAACACAGAGGGAGGTACCGAGGCCCAGGGTTTGGAGCTTGTTCATTAGTCCTGAGGGTATGATGGTTGAGTACTGATCTGTAATCAATAAACAGCACCCAGACTATTGCTATTACTATTGCCCAGGTGTCCTGATAGCGAGCAGAGAGCCAGTGAGATTGCATCGCTGTGCACCAATTGTGGTGATTGGCAAATTGCAGTTGGTCCAGGTCTTTGCCTAGGCAGGGGATGATTCTGGCCATGACCGAATTCTGAAAGCACTTCATCACAGTAAATGTGAGTGCAACTGGGTGAAAGGCATTGAGGCAGCTCACCCTACTCTTCTTAGGCACTGGCGTGTTTGCCGCCCTTTTGAAGCAGGTGGGAACCTCTGATTATAACAGTCAGAGATTGAAGATGTCCTTGAACTCTCCCACAATATAATCAAAAGAAATTATTTTGCCTATGGTTTTGCACCACTCAAAGGAACTTGCTAAATGTGGTACTAACTGTTCAATTCTCTTGGAGTCCCAGTTTTGTATGTAGTTCTTCAAATGAATGATGTAGATGTACCAGGATGTTTTAGGTTCTCATGCGGTAAGAGTCCTTCGTGCTGTTATCTAAGTGTAAGTACTCTGTTAAGAACTAGGCATGATATATGATATGACCTTGGCACATTTTTGTACAATACAGCACCGTTTAGTTGAAAGTAAGCTCTTTGAACTTTAGGTGTCAGTGATCCATTGTGAGACAGTTAATATATCAGACTCAATGAGGAAATTAATAGATTCAAACCTACTCAAACATTTGTTCTGTATGTGGAATGAGCAAAGATATTCCCGAAGGCAAACCACATCACCTGAGAATAAGGGGAAGATGCATATAAGAGAAAAAGAACGCCAGATGAGAAGAGGAAAGCGCTATTATGCTCACGGTAGAGGTGGATAAAGGTGGATGGTAAAGGATGTGGTGAAAACCAGAATGGTCATTTTAATTTGGGCTGAAACATTGACTGTACCCTTTTCCTAGATGCTGGCCTGGCCAACTGAGCTCCTCCAGCATTTTGTCTATTGCTCAGATTTCCAGCATCTGCAGATTTTTTCTTGTTTGTGATTAGAAGAATTTATGTTTTGTTTTGTTGCTTATCTGATAGAAACATAGAAACATAGAAAATAGGTGCAGGAGTAGGCCATTCGGCCCTTCGAGCCTGCACCGCCATTCAGTATGATCATGGATGATCATTCAACTCAGAACACTGTACCTGCCTTCTCTCCATACCCCTTGATCCCTTTAGCCACAAGGGCCATATCTAAATCCCTCTTAAATATAGCCAGTGAATTGGCCTCAACTGTTTCCTGTGGCAGAGAATTCCACAGATTCACCAGTCCCTGTGTGAAGAAGTTTTTCCTCATCTCGGTCCAAAAGGGCTTCCCCTTTATCCTTAAAGTGTGACCCCTTGTTCTGGACTTCCCCAACATTCGGAACAATCTTCCTACATCTAGCCTGTCCAATCCCTTTAGAATTTTATACGTTTTAATAAGATCCCCCCTCAATCTTCTAAATTCCAGCAAGTATAAGCCTAGTTGATCCAGTCCTTCATTATATGAAAGTCCTGCCATCCCAGGAATCAATCTAGTGAACCTTCTCTGTATGTTTGTACTCCCTCTATGGCAAGAATGTCTTTCCTCAGATTAGGGAACCAAAACTGCACACAATACTCCAGGTGTGATCTCACCAATGCCTTGTACAACTGTGGTAGTACCTCCCTGCTCCTGTACTCGAATCATCTTGCTATGAATGCCAGCATACCATTCGCCTTTTTCACCGCCTGCTGTACCTGCATGCCCACTTTCAATGACTGGTGTATAATGACACCCAGGTCTCGTTGCACCTTCCCTTTTCCTAATCGGCCACCATTCAGATAATAATCTGTTTTCCTGTTCTTGCCACCAAAATGGATAACCTCACATCTATCCACATTAAATTGCATCTGCCATGAATTTGCCCACTCACCTAACCTATCCAAGTCACCCTGCATCCTCTTAGCATCCTCCTCACAGTTAACACTGTTGCCCCGCTTCCCAGTTTGTCATCCGCAAACTTGGAGATGCTGCATTTAATTCCCTCGTCTAAGTCATTAATATATATTGTAAACAACTGGGGTCCCAGCACTAAGCCTTGTGGTACCCCACTAGTCACTGCCTGCCATTCTGAAAAGGTCTCGTTTATTCCCACCCCTTGCTTCCTGTTTGCCAACCAATTCTCTATCCACATCAATACCATACCCCCAATACCATGTGCTTTAAGTTTGCACACTAATCTCCTGTGTGGGACCTTGTCAAAAGCTCTTTGAAAATCCAAATATACCACATCCACTGGTTCTCCCCTATCCACTCTACTGGTTACATCCTCAAAAAATTATTCTGTGAGATTCGTCAGACATGATTTTCCTTTCACAAATCCATGCTGACTTTGTCCGATGATTTCACCGCTTTCCAAATGTGCTGTTATCACATCTTTGATAACTGACTCTAGCATTTTCCCCACCACCGATGTCAAGCTAACCGGTCTATAGTTCCCCGGTTTCTCTCTCCCTCCTTTTTTAAAAAGCGCGGTTGCATTAGCTACACTCCAATCCTCAGGAACTAATCCAGAATCTAAAGAGTTTTGAAAAATTATCACTAATGCATCCACTATTTCTTGGGCTACTTCCTTAAGCACTCTAGGATGCAGACCATCTGGTCCTGGGGATTTATCCGCCTTTAATCCCTTCAATTTAACTAACACCACTTCCCTACTAACATGTATTTCCCTCAGTTCCTCCATCTCACTAGACCCTCGGTCCCCTACTATTTCTGGAAGATTATTTATGTCCTCCTTAGTGAAGACAGAACCAAAGTAGTTATTCAATTGGTCTGCCATGTCCTTGTTCCCCATGATCAATTCACCTGCTTCTGACTGTAAGGGACCTACATTTGTCTTAACCGATCTTTCTCTTTTCACATATCTATAAAAGCTTTTACAGTCAGTTTTTATGTTCTCTGCCAGCTTTCTCTCATAATCTTTTTTCCCTTTCCTAATTAAGCCCTTTGTCCTCCTCTGCTGGACTCTGAATTTCTCCCAGTCCTCAGGTGTGCCGCTTTTTCTGGCTAATTTGTATGCTTCTTCTTTGGAATTGATATTATACCTAATTTGCCTTTTCAGCCATGGGTGCACTACCTTCCCTGGTTTATTCTTTTGCCAAACTGGGATGAACAATTGTTGTAGTTCATCCATACGGTCTTTAAATGCTTGCCATTGCATATCCCTTGTCAACCCTTTAAGTATCATTTGCCAGTCTATCTTAGCTAATTCACGTCTCATACATTCAACGTTACCCGTAACCTTTGTTTCTGAATTAACTATATCACTCTCCATCTTAATGAAGAATTCCACCATATTATGGTCACTCTTACCCAAGGGGCCTCGCACGACAAGATTGCTAACTAACCCTTCCTTATTGCTCAATACCCAGTCCAGAATGGCCTGTTCTCTAGTTGATTCCTCGACATGTTGGTTCAGAAAACCATCCCGCATACATTCCAAGAAATCCTCTTCCTCAGCACCCTTACCAATTTGGTTCACCCAACCTATATGTAGATTGAAGTCACTCATTATAACTGCTGTTCCTTTATGGCACGCATTTCTAATTTCCTGTTTAATGCCATCCTCAACCTCACCACTACTGTTAGGTGGCCTGTACACAACTCTCACCAACGTTTTCTGCCCCTTAGTGTTATGCAGCTTTACCCATATCGATTCCACATCCTCCAGGCTAATGTCCTTCCTTTCTATTGCGTTAATCTCCTCTCTAACCAGCAATGCCACCCCACCTCCTTTTCTTTCATGTCTATCCCTCCTGAATATTGAATATCCCTGAATGTTGAGCTCCCATCCTTGGTCACCCTGGAGCCATATCTCTGTGATCCCAACTATATCATATTCATTAATAACTATCTGTACATTCAATTCATGCACTTTGTTACGAATGCTCCTTGCATTGACACACAAAGCCTTCAGGCTTCCTTTTACAACACTCTTAGCCATTGTACAATTATGTTGAAAAGTAGCTCTTTTTGATTTTTGCCCTGGATTTGCCTGCCTGCCACTTTTACTTTTCACCTTACTACTTTTTGCTTCTACCCTCATTTTACGCCCCTCTGTCTCTCTGCACTTGTTCCCATCCCCCTGCCACATTAGTTTAAATCCTCCTGAACAACAGTAGCAAACGCTCCACCTAGGACATTGGTTCCAGTCCAGCCCAGGTGCAGACCATCCTGTTTATACCGGTCTCACCTCCTCCAGAACTGGTTCCAATGCCCCAGAAATTTGAATCCCTCTGCCTTGCACCATTTTTCAAGCCATATATTCATCTGATATATCTTCCTATTTCTACTCTGACTAGCACGTGGCACTGGTAGTAATCCAGAGATTATTACCTTTGTGGTCCTACTTTTTAGTTTATCTCCTAACTCCCTAAATTCACCTTGGAGGACCTCATCCTGTTTTTTACCTATATCGTTGATACCTATGTGCACCACGACCAGCGGCTGTTCACTCTCCCACTCCAGAATGTCCTGCAGCCACTCAGAGACATCCTTGACCCTTGCACCAGGGAGGCAACATACCCTCCTGGAGTCTTGTTTGCGGCCGCAGAAACGCTTATCTATTCCCCTTACAATCGAATCCCCTATCACTATAGCTCTCCCACTCCTTTTCCTTCCCTCCTGTGCTGCAGAGCCACCCACGGTGCCATGAACTTGGCTGCTGCTGCCTTCCCCTGATGAGACATCTCCCCAACAGTATTCAAAACAGTATACCGGTTTAGGAGGGAGATGACCTCAGGGGACTCCTGCACTACCTGCCTACTGCTACCCTGTCTAGTGGCCACCCATTCCCTTTCTGCCTGTGTAGCCTTTACCTGCTGTGTGGCCAACTCACTGAACGTGCTATTCACGACTTTCTCAGCATCGCAGATGCTCCAGTATGAATCCATTGCAGCTCCAGCATGAATCCATCGCAGCTCCAGCCACTCAATGCGGTTTGCCAGAAGCTGCAGCTGGACACATTTCGCCCACACATAGTCATCAGGGACACTGGAAGTATCCCTGATTTCCCACATGCTGCAGGAGGAACAAACCACGGGGCCAATCTCAGCTGTCATGACCTACCCAATACGCTAAAGCTTCACCACCTTCCTTGCTTCAAATAAAATACCGCTGCAGACCGTTCTCCTTTTAAAGGAACTTACCAGGCCTTACCTCACTTGGAGTGAAGCTCGTCCTCAGCCTCTGCTCGCTGAAGCCTCAGGAGCCAAAGCCTTCCTACTCTGTCTCCCTCTACTCCGTTGCCTGCTATAACATTGCCTGCTCCGTCAAACTGCTCTCTTTTAAATACTCCCGCTGCCTCAGGGGCTGACTTACATGCGCTTGTGCAGTCCTGCCCCGTTCAACCGCCGAGAAAAATGATGCTACAGTATGTGCTTGTTATGCTGCCGCAAGATTCCTATTGCTGACGTGCATACTTGCACGTGTATAGATGACAATAAACTTTACTTTAGCTTTGATTTTGAATCAGTGCAATTTCATCATTACCACAGAGGCAGACAGAAAGTGCTGTAGGAGATTCTCAGCATTACAGATATAATATTGTACTCCCTTCCCCTCCCTATTCCCAAACCAAGCCTTCTCCACTGCTAGGATAAGGCCAAATTCAAACCAGAAGAATAGCACCTGATATGCAGCCTAGATAGTCAATAGCCCTGCAGCACAAACACTGAATTCTCCAATTTCAGATAAACTGATCTCCCAGTCTCCCTTCCTCTATCCTTCAGAAGTGTCCAGATCCTGTCACCAACTATTCCCATGATATCTGCCACCAGTCAACCTCTCCACACATGGACCCACTTTTTGGTTGCCAGGTCTTGTCCCACCTGCCTTGTCTTACACAGCTGTCTCTTCTGCATGCTTTCCATGAAAGATGAAGTGTCATAAACCATCAGGTTGACCATCCATATTCCTGCACAAATGCTGCCCAACCCATTGAATTCTTCCAACATTTTGTTTATCACAACAGATACAAAATATTTGGCTAAAATGACCAAGCATCCTTGTACACAGTCCAAAGTTGTTCATTTGGGATTCCAAGTCATTAAGAATTGTTAGAGCATTGTCCAGGAAAGGCTAATGATGTTGTTTAATATGAGATATCCAATTAATGATTCTGAACTTTGCTCCTTCTTTGAAATGCGTTATTACTACTGGAAGCTTCTACTAAATTTGGCCACCACTATCCCCTTATTCCCTGCACGAGTTAATGCACAAAGGGAAGTCCTGGTCCTGTGGTGTAACATCAACAGAATGCACTGGAAAAGCACTAAATTAGTTGTGTTGGGTGATTGCAGGGATTATGAAGGCCAGTGGATCAGTTAGATTTTTACAATTTTATAACTTAGTCTACATAAATAATTTGGGGCTTATTTGACTTAATTCCTTTCAAAAGACCATAAGATCATAAGATATGGAAGCAGAATTAAGCTATTTGGCCCATTGACTCTGCTCCAATATTCCATCATGGCTGATTTATTATCCCTCTCAAAACCATTTATCTGCCTTCTCTCTGTAAGCTTTGACACTCATACTAGCCAAGAACCTACCAACCTCCGCTTTAAATATAGCCAGTGACGTGGCGAGGTATTCCACAGAATCAACATCTTGTGACTAAAGAAATTCTCCCTTGGTATGACCTTAGTATAGTATTGTTTCATAATGTGGTGTACAGCTTAGATTTATTGCTTCGATAAAGAACTTTTCTGGCTCACTCTGATCTAATCATCTATGCTTGTAGTAACACAAAGAAACCCATAGAAACTACGTTCAGGAAAGAGTGGCTTTTGCAATGATTTATAGGTCAGTCTGATCTGATCCCTCTCCTTGGAGCCCAGTAAATGAATCTTCCTCAGGCTACATCTCCTGCTCCTCTGAGCCCCAGCCTATGACAGTTTCAGAAGTGCAATATAATATTGCAGTGTGTGAACCCTGGTACTAAGCTCATGTTGGACTTTGTACACTCACAGTTTAACACATGTCTTGAGATACAAAACAACTTCTGTTCCTTTGGTTTTCATTATTATCATTAATGCTTTCATGTGGAATTGAATCTGTGACTGGTATCATTCCTAGCAATGTCATGATGCACAATTGACTTATTTCATCATAAACCTAGTGTGTAGGTTTTATCTTTATTACTACTCAGAGATTCTATCCAATTTTTACAGAAATTTCTGCAGTGTCTCCAACACAGTAAAGGCTCATACGTTCAATTGATCAAGAGCAGCATTTATGCTTCAAGCAATCATTCTCCAACCACTTTTCATCTCACGCTCTCAGTATATTTTTCTGCCCTTTGTTTTCTCACGCACTGACTCAAATCACCTTTGCAGATCACCTCAGCCATTCTTTGTGATAATGATTAAAGCATTTCCACCATTCCTCAGTTGCAGAAGTTTCATTTTAATCTCCTCCTGGATTTATAGTTGGATATTTTATGTTTACAGATTTAAGCATTGGTTTCTCTGCAAATAGAAACATCCTGGGACAGAGACTCCTCCTTACTTGCCCGTGTTAAAGATAAAGATTAGCTTTATTTGATGCATGTACATTGAAACAAAAGTGTCAGTTGCGACACAATTTGAGAATGTGCTAGGGGCAGCCCCCAAGTATCGTCATGCTGCCTGTGCCAACGTGCTCAGAACTTACTACCCCATAAATATTTAAAATATTGGAGAAAACTGAGGCACCTAGAGGATACACAAATGGTCACTGGGAGAATGTATAAATTTCTTACAGTCGGCAGTAGAAATTGAGCCCCGATCACTAGCATTAAAGAGTTACACTATTTCAGTTCCTATCTAACATTTCCTACTTGTTCTTTCTGCTTTGAATATTTATCTTACTGTTATTTTATCCTCTGCTTCAGCCATTCCCTAGGTGAGTCCTTTCTATCTCTAGCAATCATTAACTCTAAGTATTTATTATGCATCATCTTCAGTCGCTGTTTTGTTCATGACACATGGGTGGAAGTTTGCATGCATTGCCAGTTGCTGTATTGTGGTGAATGTGGTGGTGAGGCTTGACCAGCAAGTGTTGATACTAATGCTCTTGCAGTAGTGTCAGGTCAAATCAGCGCGAATTCTGTCAGAATAACCTCGATAAATTGCTATAATGCATGCTCTGGGTTATAAAATGTTACAGCTACACTGGTCTTATGATGAATGGGGTGAATCTTGATTCCCATGGCAGTGGCATTGATTAATTGAAATGCTTTGTTCCGAATGGTGTTTTTTCTACATCCATCCACACTTATATGGTCCATAGTCTGTTGTACCTGTAAATGAACCCTATGGCTACTGGAGCAGTTAGGAAATGAGACATTAATGCCAGTTAACTGTGCCTTTCATCTGATCTTTTAAATATAATGTTATTATGCTTGGTCAATTTAAGCTTCTGCTCAGTGCAGACACTGGTGTTGAACAGAAGAAAATAGAAGCTGTTGTAGGCCACCTGGTTTCTGTAGACTGACCCTCCATTCAATATGATCATGCTTGATCTGTCATAGGCCTCACTCATCTTCTGTGCCAGTTCCACATAGCCCACATTCCCTGATCTTGAAAACAATGTATCTACTTCCTGTTAAATACCACAACATTCTGAGAAAATGTGAGGGCTACCTTCTGTGAGAAAAAAATCCACACCAGGTTCACGAGCAGTAATACCTTTCAACCATCAGGCTCCTGAACCAGTGTGAATAACCTCAACTCACTCCACAAACAATGCACTACATCTCATGCTCTCAGTTTGAATTATTTATTTAGTTAGTTGGTATTTCTACAGTTTGCTTTGTACATTGGCTGTTTGTCAACCTTTATTTTGTGAAGGTTTTCATTTATAATATTATATTTCTTTGTTCTGCTCTGAATACTGGCAAGAAAATGAGTCTCAGGGTAGAATATTGTGACATATGTATTTTGATAATAAATTTACATTGAACTTTGTACTCATGTGAGACTCTCCCACTAATGAAAAAATCTCAGCCACTGTTCCATCATGACCCCTCAGGATCTTTTATATTTCAAAATAATTAGCCATTATTTTTTCGAACTTTAAAGAAAACAACAAGACCATAAAATGTAGCAGAATTAGGCCATTGGCCAATTGAGTCTGCTCTGTAATTTCAGCATGACTGATCCATTTTCCTTTCCGCCCCAATCTCCTGCCACTCTTCCATATCTCTTCATGACCTGACCAACCTCTGCCTTAAATATACATAAAGACCTGGTCTCCTCAACTACCTGTGGCAAAAAAGTTCCAGATTCACCACACTCTTGCTAAAGAAATTCCTCCTCAGATCTGTTATAAAGGAATGCCCCTCTATCCCGAGGCTGTGTCCTCAGGTCTTAGACACTCCCATCACAAGAAACATCCTCTCCACATCCATTCTATCAAGACCTTTCACCATTCGATAGGTTTCAATGTAGCCTTTCTAATTCCTCAAAGCTACCTACCCCTCCACCTACCTTCATATCGGGAGGAGAAGATGGCGACACGATGTAGCACGCGCAGCCTCTCCGGTGAAATGATATCGTATTTGTTAAATAGGGGCCGTGCACAATTCTGATTTGATGGAGACAGACGTGAGAAGCACAGAGGAACATCTGGAGAAACTTCTGAAATGCCCGGTTTGCTGCCGCTGCTACTGTGCGATCAAGAATCTCCAGAGAGAAGGCCTCAAATCCTTGGTTTTGCCTGTTGCTGGTGGCCGGGGCTGGGGTCAAAGCGCATGGCAGAGATGGTGCTAAGTGCTTGGTGTCAGAGGGCTGGTCGGAGGCTCAAAGTTTTCAGACGACTCAGAGTCGGACTGTGGTTGGGTGCTTCCAGGATGCTGCATTGGCAAGTTTGCGGTGCTGGAAGCTCATGGCAGGAAGAGAGTTTTCTTCCTTCTCCAGTCTGCGTGAGGTGATGGGACTTTCGAGAGACTTTGAACATTTTTTACCGTGCCCATGGTCTGTTCTTCATCAAGTTACAGTATCGCTTGCACTGTTGTAACTATATGTTATAATTATGAGGTTTTTGTCAGTTTTTCAGTCTTGGCCTGTCTTGTGTTTCTGTGATCACACCGGAGGAACATTGTATCATTTCTTAATGTATGCATTACTAAATGACAATAAAAGAGGACTGTGTGTCCTCATAATCTAATCTAATCTAATCATCTACAAACTTTGCAACAAAACCACCAATTCCATCATCCAAATCATTAACATATAACGTAAAAAGTATCAGTTCCAATACAGGACCCTTTGGAACAATACCAACCAGAAAAGCCTCCTGCCAACCAATCACTGCTTTATCTATGCTAGAAGCTTTATGATAGAATACCTATGATAGAATTCCATGAGTTTATGGCTTGTTATGTCTGGCACCTTGTCAAAGGCCTTCTGAAAGTCCAAGTACACAAAATTCAGCGATTCTCCCTTCTCTATCCTGCTTGTACTTTCTTCAAAGAATTCCTACAGATTTGTCAGGCAAGTTTTTCCCTTGAGTAAACCATGCTGACTGCAGCCCATTTTATCCTGTGCCCCCAAGTACCCTGAAACCACATCCTTAAGAATCGACTCCAACATCTTCCCAGCCACTGACTAACTGGCCTGTAGTTTTCCTTCTTCTGCCTCTCTCCCTTCTTGAAGAGTGGAGTGACTTTCCATTCTTCTGGAGCCATTCCAGTGATTCTTGAAAGATCATTTTGAATTCCTCCACAATCTCTTCAGCCACCTCGTTCAGAACCTTGTACACTATCTGGTCCAGGTGACTTATCTAACATTAGACCTTCCAGTTCCCAAGTACTTTCTCCCTCGTAATGGCTACTTCATACACCTCTGCCCCTTTACACTCTCAAACATCTACCACACCACTAGTGTCTTCCACAGTGAGACTGGTGCAAAATACTTATTAGGTCATCTGCCATTTCCTTTCCCCCTGTTACTACCTCTCCAGCATCATTTTACAGTGGTCTAATAGCTACTCTCACCTCTCTTTTACACTTTATGTATCTAAAGAAACTTTTGGCATGCTCTTTAATATAATTGGCTAGCTTACTTTTGTATTCCTTCTTTATTGATTTTTAGTTGCCTTCTGTTGGTATTTAAAAACATCCCAGTTCCCTAAAACCCCACAATTTTTTGCTCTATTATATGCCTTCTCTGGCTTTTATATTGCTTTGACTTGGCTTGTTAGCCTTGGTTGTGTTCTCTTGCCTTTGGAAAACATCTTCCTTGTTGGGACATATATATCCTGTGCCTTCCAAGTTACTTCTAGAAATTCCAGCCATTGCTGCTCTACCATGGCTTCTGGCACCAAGACTTCTGGCTGCTCACCCTCACCTTTCAGAATGCCATGGACATGATTCTAGACGTCCCTGATCCTGGCACCAGAGAGGCAACATACCATCCAGGTGTCTCTATTGCGCACACAGAACCTCATCTCTGTTCTTCCAGCTGGGGAATCTCCTATCAACACTGCAGTCCTCTTCACTCCTCTGCTCTTCTGAACCACAACACCAGGCTCAGTGCCAGAGACCCAATCACTGTGGCTCCCCCATGGTATATCATCCCCCTCAATAGTACCTAAGGTTGTATACTTATTATTGAGGAGTCAGCCACAAGTGCACTCTGCACTGGCTGTGCATTCCCCCTTCTTCTCCTGACGGTCACCCAGTTACCCATCTTCTGCAATCAACCTCTCTGTAGCTCCTGTCTATCACCTTCTCATTCTCTTGTAGGAGTCAAAGGTCACTAAGCTGCAGCTCCAGTTCCATGATATGTTCTCTCAGGAGCTGCAATTTGGTGCACCTGTCAGACTGAGTTCCTACATCCCATACACAGCACAAAACACTGTCCCTGGAACCACTCTCCTTAAACTACTATACCCTAACAGAAGAGGAATGAACAGGTAAGGACTGAAAGAGAATAACTTGCAAGATACTTTACCTCATTCAAACCTGATGAGCCAAACCCACTCATAAGACTGATACTCTCTGAAAAAATGGCTGCTCTGTTTGCACTTGAGTTATTTTTATTGGCCCTTTCTACTGAATCCCTCTTGCTGATTGGCTTCTCCTCAACTTAGAGCAACGGCACAACACTCTGCCTTCACAATCACCGTCCTGATTAAAAAGTAGTTCTTTTATGCACCCCTGACATGGATTGTCCAACTCAAATATAACTTTTTTTAGCTCTTCATGATGGGCGACCTTCTCATCCCAGGAATTAGTCTGGTGAATTTCTTCTAGACTACCTTTAATGCCAGTATATTTTTTTTACTTTACTAAAAAAATGCAATTGAAACTGCACACAATACTCCTGGTCTGGCCTTTCCAACACCCTGTACAATTGGAACAACACTATTCTTTTTAAAACTTCAATCTCTTTGCAATAAAACTTATTGTACAATTTGCAACCTTGTTAATTACTTGTTCCTATGCTTCACGCACAAGGGCATCAAAATCCCTCTGAACTACACTGATTTGCAGTCTCTCTCCTTTCAGTTGTTCCTACTAAGATACCCGACTTCACACTTTTCCTCATAAAAGTACGTTATCCAATTTTTTGCTCACTTACTAAATTTACCTATATCTTTTTATCCTCATACACAGCAGTAAGCGACATTTCTGTTGATGATAATCAAAAGGACAGATAACCTACATTAAGGACAAAAGATATCCATTACTAAATGTGGATTTCCAAATTTCTATCCTCACCCAAAGATTTTGGGTGAATTATATTTCAATGTTTGACTAATAGTGAAATTCATCGAATAGTTGAAGTGTCTGAACATATCTGTCATGTGGATGCTAAAGTTGCCAGGCAAAATTTGGTTCTGTTAATTTCATCGTACATTTCCTAATGATGAAGTAAGTCTTATAATTAATGCCAAATAAGGCTCTGCAAATCAAAAATACTGAGTCTCAATCCTTCAGGTTTTCACTGTGGCTAGCGAACTTAGTTTTTCTTTTTTTGTTATTTGTCTTTCCTGAGATTCAAAATTTATCTCAATTGACTGAACTTCCCTATTGTTACCAATTATGACATTATATTAATTATACTAACTCATGTGTCAGACTCAGGACTGCTTACTGAAGATTTTTCCTTTTGACTACATTGTGCCTCTGTCTGTTCATAGATATTTTAGTTTCCCTACAGAAAAGACTGCAACTTTTTAACATTGATTGATTAGTATTTTTATATAAGATCTTTGAGGAAGTCTGATTTATTTCAGGCAGTTATTTTGGCCATCCATCATCACAAGACCCTAACTGAGATCATGTGACTAGACATCATTCTTAAACCAAGATAATTCTGTTACCAGTAGATAGGAGTCCTAAAGCTCTGTTCCAAACAGGGAATAAACAATGGAGAGGTAAGAGATTGTTCCTAGATAAGATGCTAATGAGTCAGTCTTGAGGGATTTTTCTCACAGAACATAATGAACAGGTGAACTGGTAAGATGCCCGGAAGTGAAAAACACCTCAAATCCATCATGTTAAAAGGTTCTGATCTATTCTGTGAATAATCAAGAATAAAACAATATATCTTGTAGATTTGTAGCATAGAGTGAAAATGATTTGAAATGGATCTTGAAAAGGTAAAATCAAAAGAATCAGGATACACAGATATTTGTTTGTGGCCTTCAGAAAGAGTAAGATGGGAGAACACATACCAATCCTCGCAGAGGGATTAGAAGTGGAAAGAGTGAGAAATTTCAAGTTCCTGGGTGTCAATATCTCTGAGAATCTAACCTGCACCCAACATATAGATGCAGCTAAAAATAGGGAAGGCGGACACTCGCAAATTTCTACATATGTAATGTCCAGAGCATTCTAACTGGGTCCAGCACCGATTGGTATGGAGAAGCTGCTGCACAAGATCAAAAAAGCTGCAGAGAGTTTTAAATTTAGCTCCATCATGGGCACTAGCTTGTGTAGTATCCAGGACATCTTCAAGGAACGATGCCTCATAAAGGCAGAATTCATCATTAAGGATTCCCGTCACCCAGAACATGCCCTATTCTCATTGCTATGATCAGGATGGAGGGACAGAAGCCTGAAGGCACACACTCAGCGATTCAGGAACAGCCTCTTCCCCTCTGCCATCCGATCCCTAAATGCACTTTGAGCCCATGAACACTACCTCACTGATTATTTATTTTCTATTTTTTCACTATAATTTAATTTGATTCCCGCCACTACCTGTAAGGAGTTTGCATGTTCTCCCCACGACTGTTTGGGTTTTCTCTGGGTGCTGTGGTTTCTTCCCACAGTGCAAAGATGTACCAGTTGGAAGGTTAATTGGTCATTGTAACTTTTCCAGTGATAAGGCTAGGATTGAATTGAAGGGCCGCTGGGCAGTGTGGCTCAAAGGGGTGGAAGGGCATACTCTGTGCTGTACTTCAATAAATAAATATGTAACCGGGTGACCGTCGAATCTTATTCATTGTCTTTAAAAGCGTACCCAAGCATCCATCCGGGTAATGCTAAAATAGTTGTCTGTGCCTTTTAAGGGAAACAGTGATGTCATTATGCATGAGAGGGATAGTGGGGAGAACATTCTGTCTTCTGCTGAAGACGCTGGTGGGGCTTTGGAATTGAGTTCTTCGCAGAGATGTTGGGCATGGTGAGGAAAGGTGAGCACTAATTGACGATATCCATGTGAATTCGTTTATGCTTGTTGGCGAATCGAGAATATCGGTAATTTGACATGCTTTACACGTGGATGCTTTAGATTTTCACGAGTGAAGGTATCGGCGCTGGACAGCATGGCTTGTGCAAATTTCCTTACTGGCCAAGTAGGTCAGTCTTCCTGTAATTTAACTACCAGTCAATATTTTGTAAAAGTTGTGCCAAAGTGTACCTGTTGTCTAACTTTATTATATCATGACTGATTGTGCATGTAACAGCGTAACATGAATGGTTAGTCTCTGTTCAGCACGTGTGTACTAAAAAGTAGTAGACGTCTTAGGTGAGATGTATTCGCTTACATTTTTGCATCTGTGTATAAGGTACAGGGTTGGGGGGATCCTAATGTTGTTTGTATGGTGTTCCTTCAGAATTGACACTACCGTATTAGTTCTGTATTAGTTTTGTGTGGTTTGCTTTATGTATTTTTATACGGCATACGTAATTTGCCACTACACCAGGGTGTGGATCAAAAGTTGTATATATATCCTCACTGTAATTCACGTTTTTTTTATGATAATGAATTGCATTGTACTGCTGTGCAGACAACAAATTTCACAAAAATATGCCAATGGTATTAAACCTGATTCTGATTCTGATTGCGATTCAGGCAAAGTGACCTACAAGACTGACATAGCACACCATCATTATCTTTCATATTATTACACGAGATGAGTTCTATTGATTAAACTAAATGAATATGATCGTAATTACTGCTCTATCCATTTAATATTCCATAGAATAAAGCAGACACTGCTTCAAACCTCATCTGGAGCTGACGAAATTTGATCTTATCAGATTTGAATAATCATACTAATGTCCAAATGACAGTTGGATTTATTCACTGGCTTTGAAAGCAAGGTTGTTCAGGCCTTGAGCTCATTGTGCTTTCAAATTAGAATGTGGCTGGTTTGTGTTCCAACTCAAGTTACCCGACTTCGTTTCATTTCTCTGAATATTTTTACCCAATAAAAGTAATGCTGTTCTGAAAATTTTTGGTTAAGCAGCAACTATAACTTTTGGATGAGATATTTTCATACTTCCACTGTCCTTTTAAAGCAGAACTATTTCCTGACTTTATTCTATTTGGGGACCACACTGATGCAGCTAGCAGAGGTGCTTTCTTACGGTTCCATAGAAATGGGTTGAATTCTGATCTTGGGTGCTGTCTGTATAGGGTCGGCATCTATTTCCTGTGACTGAGTGAATTTCCTCCAGGTGCTTCAATTTCTTCAAAGACATGTGCCTTCCCAGGTTAATTGGCCTCTATAATTTGGCCATCATCTGTAGGTGACTGGTGGAATCTGGGAGAAGTTAAAGAGAACAGGGGGAAAATTAAAAAAACGAGGATTAATGTAAGTTTATTTAAAATGGGTGGTTGATTGTCAGTGTGGAATGTATGAGTTGAAACATTTGTTTCCATGCTGAATCTACTTATGGCTCTATTTCTAGCTTTGAGGTGATCTTCCCTAGTTTTATGTCCCCCATCTTTGAAGTAATTTTTGGTGTCTCTCCCAACATTTAACACTTTAGTAGTATAATCAACTAATATCGATTTTCTAGACCTGATGGAGTACAAGCCAAGTTTATGTAATGCTTCCTTCCTCTCTAGCCCTTTATCTTACCTAACCACCTGGCCTCACCTATCACCTGGAAGTTCTCCTTCCACTCATTCAACCTTTTTATTCTGGTGGCTTCCCCCTTCCTTTCCAGTTCTGAAAAAAGGTCTCATCCCAAAATGTTGACTGTTTATTCCTTTCCATATGCTGCCTGACCTGCTGAGTTCCTACAACATTTTGTGTGTGTTACTCTAGATTTCCAGCATCTGACGATTTTCTCACGTGTATGTAACTCTTACATTGGCACGTGGCCAAGTGGTTAAGGTGATTTGAAGGTCACTAGTTCGAGCCTTGGCTGTGGCAGCGTGTGTGTCCTTGAGCAAGGCACTTAACCACACATTGCTCTGCGACGACACCGGTGCCAAGCTGGATGGGTCCTAATGCCCTTCCCTTGGACAACATCGGTGGCATGGAGAGGGGAGACTTGCAGCATGGGCTACTGCTGGTCTTTCATACAACCTTGCCCAGGCCTGCACCCTGGAAACCTTCCAAGATGCAAATCCATGGTCTCATGAGACTAACGGATGCCTATTATGTAACTCTTGTCCTCATTATTAAATCATGTTAAGATTCTACTCTATTTTCACAATGCATTTCTTAAGGTCTAATTTAGTCTTCCTGGATTTTCATGACCAAAACTGAACAGAGCAGAAGTGTGACAAAACAACTGTACACCAAATCATCACTTCACATCTCTTCATTTTGAAGGTAGACGACATGCACATAATCAAAGATACAAACCAATTAGGATGTATTGGTACCAACATAATACTATACACCAAATATATACTTGCATATTTTCCACTGAGATCTAGTCATATCTGCCAACAAATAAATCTGCAACTTGGCTACTTCGTTAAGGAATCCATCAGCACAGTGTAGGGAATCTGCCTGCTTAGCACACTCTGAAACAAACCATGCACAAGTATAGCAGTTTTCTTATGATGGACAGGAGAAACTGGCCTCTGTGAGAAAGGCAAGATGTTAATTTAAATAATGCCATTTACTCCTGTGTTTGTATGATTTTTAATATTAAAAAAATGAATAATTTCTTAAAAATGGATGTTTTTATGAAATCACAGGGGATAATGGTTTGTTTTGGCAACAGTTCTATAACATTAATAGCTTTGACAATTGTTAAGCCAGGGGGTGGTGGTGGAGGCAGCAGTTCATCAGCTGACTGAGTTATTCTGTCACCACGGACAGCCAGTTACTTGGACTATGCTGCATGAATCCAAAATGATGTGCAGCAAGCCAGGCTGCCATGTTGGGGGCCATATCATGATCTAGTGGTAGGCACCAGCAACCTCAGGGCAGGGAATTCTGTTCTGGTCTATTCTGTTCTTATCATCTAGGAACGAAAGATAAATGGTGTGACTTGTAGGACTTGGCAAGTAGTGACATTCCCATGCAATTACCTCCCCTCCTCTTTCAGTGGTAGAAATTGTAGGTTTAAAAGATGCTTCGACAAGTCTTACTTTATTTCAATAAAGAAATCATTTTTCATATAGGCAAAATGGCATATATTATTCCATAGGCTGCATTGACATTTTTCCCTTCAAAATACCAAGACTTAAAATAGAATAGCTGATTTGAATGGCTTAATGTGCAGCAAAAATATGAGAGAATATTTTGTTAAAAGTGAACTTACACAAGCTATGGAATTCTTGCAGTCACATATCATGGATGTGATTGTCATAAATATTCAGTCCCTGCACCATAGGCACCTTTTGGCTGCAGCCAGCATGATTTTGCACTGCAGTAACATAGTAAGACTTCTTTGAAATGAATGACCTTTGTCATTTAGAAAAGCACGGACAACAGCTGAGGAAGAATGTTACCACTTTCAAATTCCTCTCCATGTCACACAATACAGTGACCTAAAAATAAACCTAGAAATATTTGTTGCTGGATCCTGAACTTCCTGGCCATCAGCATCTTGGACTATCTCAACCATCAAATTATCTAATCTAGAGTGACTACAAACTACTTGTAGATTTTTTGCTGATTGCTTCACAAAGTTTTGGTTCAAATATATCTTGGTGGTCTATATTAGATTATAAGACCATAAGATATAGAAGCAGAATCTGGCCATTCAGCTCCTTGAGTCTGCTCTGTCATTCCTATGGCTGATTTATTATCCATCTCAGTCCCATTCCCCTGTCTTCTCCTCTTTGACATCTGCCTTGCAAGGCACATGTCTTTCTAAGCTTTAAAGCCTTTATTAATCAAGAACATATCAACCTCTGTCGTAAGATTACCCAATGACTTGGCCTCCACAGCATCTCTGGCAATGGTTTCCACAGATTCACCACCATCTGGCTAAAGAAATTCCTCTTCATTTCTCTTCTCAGGGGATATCCTTACATTAACTGGTTTTGTGCAATGAAGTGAATGTTCATTTACACTGAGCTTCATCAATGTACTGCTTCTAAACCCAGGTGGGATGGTGGACAATTCACTAGCAAGAGTGCAGAGCAGAAAAATAAGTAGGCACTCAGAGCACAGAATCTTCCCAGTAATTTCAGTTGGGAAAGCATACCTTCCTTAGCATGATTTGCTTATAGTGCAGAATGATGTGACTACATATGGCATGATCTAACTAAATGGATGGCTTAGAAACAAAAGCTTTTCACTGAATCGTGATCTATGCAACATTAACAAATCAATACCAATTCTTCTATGCACTACAACTCAAGAAGGATCAATGTCTTTCTAAGCAAGTAGTAAAGGAGATATGCCACATGCTACAGGCTATGACATTCAGAATTGTGATTGATTTGTACAGTTTCAGATATTTCCAGGTAGGGGAAGGTGGAATAGTTAATTCGAGGCCTCATACCTGCTCCATCAATCAATAAAATGGATATTTCATTTTTTTTAACCTCAGTTCCACTGTCTGGCACTAACCCCTCATCCTTCAATTCCTTTTGTAGTTAAGGCAATCAGCAATGTTTAGCAGTTAATAGAGCACATGGATGCATGGTAGATAACAGATAAGGCAGAACCGATTTCACCTCTTACTCCCTTCACACAGAACAGCAGGCAGAGAAAGAACATGGATTTTCTCAGTCTGAGAATCCCCCAATGATAAAAGATAACATTGACTAGCTTCCTGTTTTTTGTGCATTCTTTGGCAATGTTTTAAAGTTCTTTCTGACTATATAACTTGTATACGATTGTAGCAGAGTTATTGCGGTCAATAATTCTGGTGCATTGACACACTTATTTCCTTAAGATTGTCATAGCTGGGGGAGGTAAGGGAGATAAGATCCCACTGCCTATTAAGCGCTTCCAATGGCATGCGTCTCAAATAGTCTCTGATTGTCATGTGTGACTTAGCTACTAAACATGGTGGAATTGTTTCTACTGATAGGAGAAGTGGCAAAGGTATGCTACTGACACCATAAAACCAATTGCTTTGGGCAGATAGGGTTCAGCAGCACTGGTTGGCAACTCATGTAGGAGAAGGAAAACTCTGATCGCAAACCTTCACTGCCTTGCGGCTATACCCTCTCATGGGGAAGGCTTCGGGAATAAACACAGAGGGAACAGATAGAGCTGAAGTCCCTATGATAGTCCTACATTGAGTTCAATGCTGACCAGCAACTCCTGTGACACCTCTGGTGCTAGTCTCTGTATCGGTCTCTACTGTTCCCTTGGATTAATCAGCTGCACGGAGAGGTGGAGCCTGTTACATGGGCAACACCTTGCCCTCTATATCATACTGCCCTTGCTTGAGTATCACAATAGACAGCTAGGATGTGGCATCCATGGTTGACTTCGAGCAACGTAGAGCCTCAAGTGGCACACAATATTGAGCAGCTGTCACAGCCCATTTATTCTGTAACCATCTTCAATCCCGTCTACCTCTCAGCCAACTAGGCAGGTCAGTGGATAACCCCTTAGAGACTTGGACTTCATCTCACTCCTTGGCACTTAACTACAGTCTAAAACTCAAGCAGGGGACCTGAATGTACCTACGGTGAAGATTCTGCTTCAGTGATCAGACAGCTGTCGTGTTATACTTAGTAACACCAAAAACATAAAACTAATTGATAGAAAAACACAGAGTCGGGAGATTAGGTTAGATTAGATTAGATTCAACTTTATTGTCATTGTGCCGAGTACAGATACAAAGCCAATGAAATGCATTTAGCATCTGACCAGAAATGCAAAGAATAGTGTTATTTACAAAATAACTGCAAATTTAAAAAAGTGCTGCAGCATACAAATATAAAAAAACTGAGACAGTACAGTACAGATGCAATATTGCTTAGCGCTGTGCTGAGAGGTTCAGCAGTGTCACAGCCTCAGGGAAGAAGCCCTTCCTGTGCCTGCTGGTGCGAGAGCGGAGGCTCCTGTAGCGCCTACCAGATGGGAGGAGAGCAAAAAGTCCATGGTTAGGGTGAGATGCATCCCTTATAGTGCTTTTTGCTCTGCCCAGGCAGTGTTTATGGTAGATGTTTTCAATGGTGGACATGTCTTAGTTTTGTTTTTACTTTAGTGAGGTGCACACATGTCATGTGATGGCTTAATAACATACGGCATTCATGTACTTTTACATATAACCCAAAATGAATTATGTAAACAACAATTAATGAAACAAAAACAACAGGAATTCTACCTATGCTGGAAATTCAAGCAACACACGTCACAGTTGCTGGTGAACGCAGCAGGCCAGGCAGCATCTCTAGGAAGAGGTACAGTCGACGTTTCAGGCCGAGACCCTTCATCAGGACGAAGGGTCTCGGCCTGAAACGTCAACTGCACCTCTTCCTAGAGATGCTACCTGGCCAATTAATCAAACAATATGTTTACAATATTCAATCTTTCTTGACAAGAGGGGTCACTGTGCTTTGCATCTGAGACGTGTGGCTGTAAAATAATCTCAAGTTCTTTGGCCTCCTCCATAGTGGTTGCAGGAGTTGACTCTGAGGCTATTGGAAGTGGTTCTGACAGCTCAGGGCCACCTTTCTTCTCTACCAATTGACTGTACTCTCCTAATTTAGTCAATGTGTCATATCCAGATGACATCAAATACAATTTCCACTGTGTAGGAGGGTTCTGTCCTTAACCTTTCCACTTTTGATCACCTCCATAGTCCCTCACCAGGACTCCTTGTCCAGCAGTGAATCATCAAACCTCCTTGTTTGAGGAGCCTTCAATTTGTCTCAGCTGTTTGTCCTTCTGAGATTGGGTTAGAGGAGATCCAAGCACGATCGCAAGGGACGACCCAGGAACAGCGTCGCGGTGAGTTGTTGGTTGTGGAGTGTGCTGCTTTGCAATGTGCAAAGAGAAAAATGGGGAGTTTCTGTTTCAGTATCAGTGAAGTGTGTTCTGCTGACATTGCTTGCAGTGTGTTCTTTAGACTCTGGACAGCTCTTTCTGCCAAGCTATTTGTAGCTGAGTGGTTCAGTGTTGATGTATTATGTCTTATTCCATTCCAATGACAGAAACTGTTCTGCAACAAACCGTGATCTATTGTCACTGACTAAGTGTTCTGGAATGCCAGTCCTTGAGAAGAGCTTCTCAATACATCAGCAGTGTGCGAGGCTGTAGTGGGAGCTAGCTGCATCCACTACTATGAAGACATTTGTGCCTGTGAAAGATCCAGTAAAATTCACATAGAAACTTGGCCAGGACAATGCAGGCTATTCCCAGGAAGGTAGAGGTGCTGCACATGGCATCTTCTGGACATGTTGGCATCCCAAACAGTGCATGGCAACGCGCTCAATCTGCTGATCTCTCCCAGACCACCAGACAAAGCTTTGAGTCAAAGCTTTCACTTTGTCTATGCATGGATGATAAAGTGTTGGAGGCATGTATTTCCTCCAACACTTCAGCTGTTAGCTTGTATGGTACAACAACTCTCAATCCCCACATAAGACAATCTCTGTCAAGTGCAATTCATTCTGGCACTGGTAAAAAAACGGGGGAACTGGAGTTTCTGCTGCACAATCTAGCCATTTTGGGTTTCCATGTAGACCTGAGACAGAGTAGCTTTTCCTGGATCATCTTTGCTGTAATAGCGAGATTATCCATTTGTATAAATGAGTATATGTCAAGAGGAGCATCCTCTATTGTAAATTGTTCTGGTTTTTCCTTTACTAAAGATAAACGGGACACACCATCAGCATTTGCATGATTAGTTGTGCTGTTGAATTCAATTGTACCCTTCTAGCAACAGAATCCATCTCTGCATTTCTGTTGCTGCTGTTGAAACGTTTTACACACCAAATCAACCTCTAGGCTTCTCTGTCAATCTGCGTGCAATTTTCCTCTGCAGTGGTAACTGTGACACGATTTTTGGACTTGAGTCATCCACCACTGCTTGAATTTTCTCAGCACATTTGTAAAGCTTGTGCATCAATGGTGTGACAACAGTAAGTGATCCTTGGTTTAAGAAATTCACGCTTGCCTCATCATACTCTGAGCCCATAATTCACAGATGGTATAAAGAACAGATGTGCTTTGTAAATCTTGGGAGTGGCATTTTCATATAATACTATTTTACCTTTGATTGAGTTTTCCAATACCATCTTTAAACATTGCTGTGTTATTATCTAGTAACTTTCTTATTTCGCGTTCAGTTGACTCTGTTGCAGGGTTTTGTGGAATGCATGCGGGGGCTGGATCTTCAATCAAGTTGTAATTGTCTCAGTCAGTCACATTCACATAATGCTGGCCCTATTGTTTGTACCACAGAGAAGCCCAATGTGGCTTGTTGGTTGTTGTATTTCACTGTTATGATGTCATTCCCATAGGAGTTATCCTTTCTTGGTTTTATACCTGCAGGCGTCAATTCAGAACCTTCGAAATACTGTTCAAACTCATATTGTGCAATGATTGAAACACTGCAGGTTTGGGGCAAAAGCAGTTGGTAATCTGGTCAGAATTAATGGAGTCCTCAAAGCTGAGAAGTACAAGTAGATTCACATCCGTTATGTGATACTCCCTCACTTGCAGACTCCAGTCAGTTCAGTTTGGCAACAATATCTCCTTCATGATCTCTATCCACACAAGCACACCACATGGCTATGTGTTTAGCCCCTGCTCTACTTGCTTTACACTTACAACTGTGTGGCTAAGCATAGCTCCAATGCCTTATACAAATTTGCTGATGATACCACTGTTGTAGGTTGATGAATCAGCATATAGGAGGGAGATTGAAAATCTGGCCAAGTGGTACCATACCAACAACCTCATACTCAATGTCAGCAAGACCAAGGAGCAGATTAATGACTTCAGGAGAAGGAAACCTGAGGTCCATGTGCTAGTTCTCATCAGATTTAAAGTCAGCAACTTTAAATTCCTTGGTTCTATTATTTTGGAGGACCTGTCCTGGGCCCAATGTGTAAGTGTAATTACAAAGAAAGCACGGCAGTGCCAAAAAATCAATATGACACCTGAAACTTCAACAAACTTCTCACACAGGTAAAGCCTTCCCCACTTTTGAACATATCTACATCTATCACAGGAAAGCAATATCCGCCATCAGGGACTCCCACTTTTCTCACTGCTGCTATCAAGAAGAATGTGCAGGAGCCTCAGGATTCACAACATCAGGTTCAGGAACAGTTAGTATCCTTCAACCATTATGCTCTTGAACCAAAGGGGATAACATCACTTGCTCAATCATTGAAATATTCCCACAACCAAAGACTCGCATTCAAAGATTCAAATATATAAAGCGGAAGAGGGTGCCTAAAGTCAACATAGGTCCCCTGGAAGATGAGAAGGGGAAATTGATTTTGTGTGATAAGGAAATGACTGAGGCATTGTACAACTATTTTGTGTCAGACTTCACGGTGGAGGACATGTCTAATATGCTAAAGAAGGAGGTTATGGATGAAATGGGAGGTGAGGACCTTGATAAAATCACTGTCACTAAAGAGATAGTGATGAACAAACTAGAGGGCCTGAAGGTAGATAAATCCCCCTGGTCCTGATGGGATGCATCCCAGAGTGCTGAAGGAATCGGCGGCGTTATAGTAGACGCTTTGGTAATCATTTATGAAAAAAAATTCTCTAGACTCTGGGCAGGTCCCGGCAGATTGGAAGACAGCAAATGTCACGCCACTTTTTTAAAAAGGATGTAGGCAAAAGATGGGCAACTATAGGCCAGTTAGCTTAACATCTGTAGTCGGGAAAATGCTTGCAGTTGTCATTAAGGAAGAAATAACAAAACATTTAGAAAGGAGTGCTTCCATTAGACAGATGCAGCATGGATTCAGAAAGGGCAGGTCCCGTTTGACAAACTTACTGGAGTTCTTTGAGGACATAATGAGTGCAGTGGATAGAGGGGAACAGGTGGATGTTGTATACTTGGATTTCCAGAAGGCGTTTGATAAGGTGCCGCACGAGAGACTTATAAATAAGATACGGATGCATGGAGTCCGAGGAAGTATATTGGCATAGATAGTGGATTGGTTAACTGATAGAAGGCAGAGAGTTGGTATAAATGGGTGTTTCTCCAGCTGGCAGTCAGCGGTGAGTGGGGTGCTGCAGGGGCCGGTGCTGGGCCCGCAGCTTTTTACCATTTACATTGGTGATTTGGAAGAGGGGACTGAGTGTAGCGTAGCAAAATTTGCTGATGACACTAAACTGAGTGGAAAAGCAAATAGTACAGAGGATGTGGAGAGTCTGCAGAGGGATATAGATAGGTTAAGTGAGTGGGCCAAGGTCTGACAGATGGGATACAATGTTGGTAAATTCAAGATCATCCACTTTTGAAAGAATAATAGAAGAGCAGATTATTATTTAAATGGCGAAAGATTACAGCATGCTGTTGTGCAGAGGGACTTGGGAGTGCTTGTTCATGAATCGCAAAAAGTTGGCTTGCAGGAACAACAGGTTATTAAGAAGGCAAACAGAATGTTGGCCTTCATTGCTAGAGGGATTGAATTCAAGAGCAGGGAGGTCATGCTGCAACTATACAGGGTACTGGTGAGGCCACACCTGGAGTACTGTGTGCAGTTCTGGTCTCCATACTTGAGGAAGGGTATACTGGCTTTGGAGGCAGTGCAGAGGAGGTTCACCAGGCTGATTCCAGGGATGAAGGGGTTAACCTATGAGGAGAGATTGAGACGCCTGGGACTCTCTGGAGTTCAGCAGAATGAGAGGGGATCTTATAGAAACTTACAAAATTTTGAAAAGGATAGATAAGATAGTAGGAAAGTTGTTTCCATTGGTAGGTGAGACTAGAACTAGGGGACATTGCCTCAAGATTCAGGGGAGAAGATTTAGGATGGAGATGAGGAGAAACTATTTTTCTCAGAGAGTGGTGAATCTGTGGAATTCTCTGCCCAGGGAAGCAGTTGAGGCTTCTTCACTAAATATATTTAAGAAAGAGTTGGATAGGTTTTTACATAGTAGGGGAATTAAGGGTTATGGGGAAAAGGCAGGTAGATGGAGCTGAGTTTACGGACAGATCAGCTTTGACCTTATTGAATGGCGGGGCAGGCCTACTCCAGCTCCTATTTCTTATGTTCTTATGTTCTCGATATTTACTGCTTATTTATTTATTATTATTATTTCCTTCTTTTTGTATTTGCATAGTATGTTGTCTTTTGCACACTGGTTGAAAGCCCAACTTGACATGGTCTTTCATTGATTCTGTTATTGTTATTATTCTGTAGATTTATTGAGTAAACCTACAAGAAAATATAATCTCAGAGTTTTCTATGGTGGCATATATGTACCTTGATAATAAATTTACTTTGAACTTTGAACCAACAAGGAGGTGTCTGATCAGTCCAGATTTCATTCTGCAGCAGGACAATGACCCCAAACACACGGCTAGGGTCATAAGGAACTATTTTCAACAAAAAGAGGAGTAAGGTGTTTTGCAATAGATGGTGTGGCCTTCAGAAAGCCCCGATCTCAATAGCATTGAGGCTGTCTTCTACCTGTAGAGACAGAAGGAAGCAAGACAGCCAAAGTCTGTAGAAGAACTGTGGTAACTTCTTTAAGATGCTTGGAACAACCCACCAGCTGATTTTCTTGTAACACTGCATGACAGTGTACCCAAAACAACTGATTCACTTTTAAGGCAAAAGGTGGTCTCACTAAATATTGATTTGGTTCAGATTTTTACCGTTCGCTGCTCTTTGTAGTATTTTTTTTGAAATTTAGAAACTTTTCTTTTCATTATTTTTGAAAGCATCTTTGCTTTATAGAATTCTTTTACGTGTGCCTAGGACTTTTGCACAGTATTGTATGTAACTAACAAAGAATGCTCTATCAAGTAATATTACTTAAATATCACTGAAATATTAAATAAATAACAGAGTGCATGAAGGAATGCATTACATATCTTGATCATAAAAGTTCTCAGCAATGTGGATTTCCAAAATCATGATTCCGTTGCTCAATAACTTGGCAATCATTTTGGCTCTGGACTCACTGGTAGGGACAAAGGAGAAGTGGGAGGAAGAGGAACCAGAGAACGGGAGATCATTGTGTGCACGTAGCTGAGTAACCAGACTGTCATATTTTGATGATAATCTCTCCCCATTAGGCAACAGTCTCAATATTCTTTCCTCCATTATTGTTCATCACTGTGTTCGGTTGAGCAATATAACAGAAAACAAACCTTCAGCAAATTATATTTATACACTCAACCATCGCTTTAAACATTCTGTATTCACTAAATAACTACATGCATCCTCTTAAGCCTATCTTCCATGTGTGTTAATTTAAGCAGTATTTCGCAGTGGCTGCAACACTACCAGTGGAAGTCAGACACCCTTTGAAGATGACCTTGAATAGGTTGGCTATGAGCTGCTGATTTTCTCATGAATCACAGCAGTCTGGGCTGACTATCCACCAGGCTACTCAACACCACAGGCCAGGCAGCAAAGTTCAAAGCAGGTTTATTATCAAAATATGTACACTATATACAACCTTGAGATTTGTCTTTTCACAGGCAGCCACAAAAAAAGAAACACCATAGAACTCATTAAAAAAAACTCACACAACAAAGACCATGAAGATAGATGGATAGATAGATAGATAGATATACTTTATTAATCCCAAGGGAAATTTGGTTTCGTTACAGCCGCAACAACCAAGAACAGAGCATAAATATAGCAGTACAAAAACCACCAACAATCAAACAACAAAATGCAAAACTATGCCAGATGGAAAATAAGTCCAGGACCAGTCTATTGGCTCAGGGTGTCTGACCCTCCTCAGGAGGAGCTGCACGTTCGATGGCCACAGGCAGGAACGACCTCCCGGCCGCCCAGTGTTGTATCACGGTGGAATGTGGCCAAAGTCCAACAGTAAAAAGTTCAATATCCAGTCTGCAAACACGTTCCTCGATCGTGATATACCCTGGATTGCACCATCCGCTGTTAGCCAGATCAGTGAGCACCCCACACCTTCACGCCGTGCATATTTTGATAATAAATCTGCTTTGAACTTTGCTGCCTGGCCTGTGGTGTTGAGTAGCCTGGTGGATAGTCAGCCCAGACTGCTGTGATTCATGAGAAAATCAGCAGCTCATAGCCAACCTATTCAAGGTCATCTTCAAAGGGTGTCTGACTTCCACTAGTAGTGTTGCAGCCACTGCGAAATACTGCTTAAATTAACACACATGGAAGACAGGCTTCCAAAAGTGTGGAAAAAAATACAATTTGTGCAAACAATAAAAGTAAACAAATAGTTCATAGAATATGTATAATGTATAGACCTATTTATTTTAGTGTAATGACCACCCTCCCCCCGCCCCACACACTTAGCACTAGGTATTGATCTGCTGTCTGTGCAGTGCATTGTTCTCTCTCTCTCTCAATGCAATGTGAATACACCAGATAAAGCCATCTCCCACGTGCATGCTTTCATTTAGTTGTTATGTAATTGTGCACAGACTTAACAGATTGGTGACGAGTACAAACCCGTATGTCAGAAAATATCTTTATTGGAGCTATTTTCCAACACATTATGAAAGATGGCTCTGAAAGTTTGAATGCGCTTACTTCAGGATCATTGGTGAGAACAGAACGGGACTACACACAGATTGATTAAGAGGCCCTTAGCTTAGTATAGAGAATAAAGAAGTTTCACCACTACCTCTATGGACAAAGGTTTATCCTGGTGACAGATTACCAGCCTTTGTATCCATTTTCAATCCCAGGAAAGGAATTCCAGTGATGACTGCTACCCGGTTACAACATTGGTCCGTTTTTCTAGCAGCCAACTCTAATGACATAGAGTCCGAGGTTACCAAGCAACACAGCAAAACTGGTGGCATGTCTTCCACTATTGGCAACTGAAGAAGAAAAGTCTTCATATTGTGACCTAGTGGATGTGTTCCACATTGCATTGGTGAACCTGTTGCAGGGAACAAATTCTGAAATACAGAAGGAGGCAAGGAAATAACCCAACATTGTTAAAAGTGTATGAAATAACCATGCAAGGATGGTCACGTCATGGTCACCCTATGTTTCCAGAGTTCTCAGCAAGATGAGACCAATTGTTGGTATGTCAAAGAACACTGATGTGAGGATCTCATGTTGTGGTTCCCATCTAAACTGTGCACCAGAGTGTTAGAAAATCTGCATGAAGGACACCCGTATACAGTCAAGATGAAGAGTCTTGCCTGGAGCTATGTGTGGTGGCCAGGAATAGATAAACCGATTGAAGGCTTGGCCAAAAGCAGTTTGTGATGCCAAAAAAGTTCAAAATGCACCCCCACAGGCCATATTATACCAAGGGGAGTAGCCATCATCACCATGGCAAATAATACATATTGACTTTGCTGGGCTCCATGGACGTCATGTTTCTAATTGCTGTGGATGTTCATTCAAGGTGGCCAGAAGTCATACCAATAATCTCAACCACCTCTGCAAAGACCATCTCTGCCCTGAGGTCTATCTTGTCCAGAAACAGTTTACCAGAATAAATTGTGAGTGACAACAGACCACAATACACATCAGAAGACTTTCAACTGTTCATGAAGAGAAATGGCCATCACACATTTCAAGTCAGCTCCTCACCACCCAGAACTAAATGGGTTAGCTGAAAAGTCTATCCAAAACCTTCACGAAATCCACTAAAACAATGGACGAGGAGAACATTTCTGTGTGGCACAAGGTGGACAGCTTCCTTTTTGTGTATTGGAACTCTGACATTGCGATGACAAATCAAACGCCTGCAAAGCTCATGAACAGCAATTTGAGATCTCACATAGACCTCCTGAAACCCGATGAACGGTGGGAAGTGCAGAATAAATAGTTCAGCCAATTGCCAAGCGAAGCAACAAGGAGCTTCGAGATTGGACAGGACACCTAGCACGTGATAAGATAGTCAGATAGATACTTTATTGATCACAAAGGAAATTACAGTGTCACATTAGCATTACAAATATACAGATATACAAATATGAGTAGTAAGAAAGAACAAAAAAAATGTCACCTCAAACACACTAACAGAATCAGAATCAGGTTTATTATGACCAGCATGTGCCATGAAATTTGTTAACTTAGCAGCAGCAGCTCAATGCAATACATAACATAGAAGAAAGATAAATAAATAAATACATGTAAATAAATAAGTAAATCAATTACAGTATATGAATATATAATAGATTAAAATCGTGCAAAAATGGAAATAATACAAATTTAAAAAATAAGGTAGTGTTCATGGGTTCAATGTCCATAACAGGAGGGTGTCATCACTTCCCTGGCTATAGGTTGATCCATTATAGACCCAAATAGTCAAGGGTAAGAATGACCTCATATAGCACTCTTTGGAGCAGCACAGTTGTCTTAGCCTATTACTGAAAGTGCTACTGTGTTCAGCCAAGGTGAAGTGCAGAAAGTGAGAAACATTATCCAAAATTGCCAGGGTTTTCCATAGGGTCCTTTGCTCTACCACAGTCTCCAGCATGTCTAGTTTAACTCCTATAACAGAGCCAGCCTTTCTAATCAGTTTATTGAGCCTGTTAGCATCACCCATGTTGATGCTGTTGTCCCAGCACACCACCACATAGAAGAATGTATTGGTGACAACAGACTGGCAGAATATGTGAAGGAGAGGCCAGCATACTCCAAAGGACCTCAGTCTCCTCAGACAGTAGAGGCGACTCTGGCCCTTCTCGTACTCGCAGCCCCTGTGCTGGTACTGCACTCAAATCTCTAATCCAGGTGCACCCCCAGGTACTTGTAGGTCCTCACCTCATCCATGTCCTCACCATCAATAGTAACGGAGTTACTGAATTACCGAGAAGACAGATGGACATACAATAGGATAGCTACTAGAACTGGACAACTGATGTACACAATGGATGTTGGAGATCAGATGTGGAGATGTTATTTCCCAATACAAAGAACATAGAACATTGCAGCACAGTACAGGCCTTTTGGCCCACAATGTTGTGCTGGCCTTTTAACCTACTCTAACAATCTTGATTTTCCTTCCTACAGAACTCGCATCCATGAGGTGCTGTGGGCCATCAGCAGCAGCAGAATTGTACTCAACTACAATCTGCAACCTCATGGCCCAACATATCCCCCTCTCTAACATTACCACCATGTCAGGGATTAACCCTAGTTCAATGAAAATCGCAGGAGGGCACGCCGAGAACAAAACCAGGCGTACTTCAACATGAGGTGTCACCCTGATGAAGCCACAGCACTGGACTACTTGCATGCCAGACACCATAAGCAGCAAGCAATAGACCGAGCTAGGTGGTCTCATAACCAACAGATCAGATCTCAGCTCTGTGGTCCTGCCACACCCAGCCATGAATGGTGATGGACAATCAAACAACTCACTGGAGGAGGTGGTTCCACTAATATCCCCATCCTCAGTGCAAAAGATAAGGCTGAGGCATCTGCGACCATCTTCAGTTAGAAGTGCCAAGTCGATGTTCCAGCTCGGCCTCCTCCAGAAGTCCCCAGCAGTCAGTATGCAGTCAATCTGATTCACTCCATGTGATATCAAGAAACGGCTGAAAGCACAGGATACTGTGAAGGCTATGGGCCCAGACAAAATCCTGGCAATATTCCTGAAGACTTGTGCTTCAGAACTTGCCGCGCCACTAGCCGGTCATTCCAGTACAGCTACAGCGCCGGCATCTACCTGACGATGTGGAAAATTTTCCAACCCAGCGAATTACGGCCTTATCAGCCTACTTTCAATCAGCAGCAAAGTAATGGAAGGGGTCATCAACAGTGATATCATGCAGCACCTACCTGCAATAACCTGCTTACGGATGCCCAGCTTGTGTTCCATCAAGGCTACTCAGATCCTGACCTCATCACCTCCTTGGTCCAACCATGGACCAAAGAGCTAAATGCCAGAGGTGAGGTGAGGTGAGAGTGATAGCTCTTGACATCAAGGCAGCCTTTGACCAAGTATGGCATCAAGGTGCACTAGTTAAAATGGAGTCAATGGGAATTAGGGGGAAATCCTCTGCTGGCTGGAATCACACCTGACACAAAGGAAGATAGTTGTGATGGTTGGAGGTCAATCATCTCATCCTCAGGACATCACTGCAGGAGTTCCTCAGGGAAATATCCTAGGACCCAGCATCTTCAGCTGCTTCATCAAAGACCTTCCTTCCGTCATAAGGTCAGAAGTGGGGATGTTTGAAGATGACTGCACAATGTTCTGCACCATCCATGACTTCTCAGCTAGTGAAGCAGTTCATACCCAAATGCAGCAGGACCTGGAAAATATCCAGGCTTGGGCTGGCAAATGGCAAGTAACATTTGAACTCAAGTGCCAGGCATTGACCATTTCTTAGAAGAGAAGCTCTAACCATCGTCCCTTGACATTCAGTGGCATCATCATCATGAATCCCCTACTATCAACATCCTGAGAGTTAACATTGGCAGGAAACTGAATTGGTCTAGCCATATAAACACAGTGGCTACCAGAGCAGGTCAAAGGCTAGGAATCCTGCAGTGTCTAACTCACCTGCTGACTTTCTACAAGGCACAGGTTAGGAATGTAATGGAATACTCGCCATTCACCTAGATGAGTGTAGCTCCATCAACACTCAAGAAGCTTGACACCATCCAGTAAAAGGCAACCCACTTGATTGGTACCCCTTCCACAAGTATCCAATTCCTCCATTATCAATGAACATTTGCAGCAGTGTGTACTATCTACAAGATGCACTGGAACAACACACCAAAGTTCCTAAGGCAGCATCTTCCAGACCCATGACCACTACCATCTAGAAGAACAAGAGCAGCAGATACTTGGGAACACCACCACTTGGAAATCCCCCTCCAAGTCACTCACTATCCAAACTTGGAAACATATTGCCATTCCTTCATTGTTGCTGGGTCAAAATCATGGAATTCCCTCCATAACTATACCTCAGGGACTGCAGCAGTTCAAGAAGATAGATCATCACCACCTTCTCAAGGTCAACTAGGGATGGTCAATAAATGCTGGCTTAGCTGGTGACACCCACATCCCATAAATGAATTTAAAAAACTCAATTTTTCTATCATTCATGTGCCCATCTAAGAATCTCTTAAATGTTTCTAATGTATCAGCCTCTACTACTAGCCCTGGCAGGGTGATCCACATACCGTCCACTCTCTGTATAAAAGGGTGTATGGGATGTCAGGGAGGGGTAGCACCTCTGGAATGGAAACATGTCACATCCTTTTCAAGGCGGTTAGTCTACCTTTGGTCCCCACCTGGCATTCAGCTCTCATCTGTGGCTTCCCGTAGCTGTTTGCATGAGACAGCGGCCACACCCTGGGCAATGGCTTCAACAAGCCGGCTAAACCAGATGAGGGTAGCCAATGGGTCTCAAACCCTCGATGAGATAGGAAGTTGTCTATCCCAGCATGTGAAGACAGACTCCGGTGGATTGAGCGGACGAGACCAATGGAAGGCCCAATGGTCAAGTGGCGGTCCCTGCAAGCATCGTGGAATGTGCAGAGCAGGACAAGACACAGAAGACACCCTGGTCATCCAGTGCACCGAGTTCCATCTCTAGCTGTCTCGACTCTTGTCTTGCCACTGGATCCAGATGGGAATTGGGAAGAGAGAGTGAGGCTGACGCTGTGCAACTCTCCCTCACTTAAATCCAAATCACACGCTAGTCTCGACACCATCATAATGGTGTCAAGGTCCTCATCGACGTTGACGATGGACGAACACATAAAGAACTTACCTCTGACATCGCCCCCCCCCCCACCGCTATACTTTCCACTAATCATCTTAAACGGTGCCCCTTATAATTCGCCATTTCCACCCTTAGAAAAAGTCTCTGGCTGTTCACTTCATGTCTCTTATCATCTTGTACACCTCTATCAAGTCACCTCTCATCCTTCTCCGCTCCAAAGAGATAAGCCCCAGCTCACCTAACTTATCTACCCAGGACATGCTGTCTAATCCAGGCTGCATCCTGGTATATCTCCTCTGAATCCTCTCTAAACCTTTTACCTCCTTCCTATAACGAGGTGACCAGAACCAAACACAATATCCCAAGTGCATTCCATGCATTCCAGTAGAAATATTTATCAACTTAGTTCTCAGAAGTGGCTTTATAAACAACAAAAAATAAAGGTCTTATATCAGAAGTTCCCAATGAATACCCATGGACCTCATGGGACTACGTGGAGGATCCAACTGAGGAAAGGTCCTGCAGCGGATTTGCAGAACCATCGATATTCACAGAATGGGAGAAGTAAGAGACAAAGAAAAGGTCACACAGAGAACTGAGAGAGGATGGTAGTGGGATGGTGTGGGTGGGGCAGCTCGAGGGCTAGTGTTATGTGGGCCAGATACAGGATGCTCAACTGAAGAACACACCTGAGTGGATTGCATCAACAAGACAGACACATTACAGTCACTGGATTACTTCTCAGTAATAATCATGTCACTGACAGCAATGTGACACGGGAAACTGAAAGCATTGTGTTCAACAAGACACCTACCAAATCTGATGCCAGTCCACAGGTCTAGAGTTGTGACGAGAACGTTGTTGTTGACAAGGCACCTGCCAAATCTGATGTCACTCCACAGGACCAGGGGCATTATCCTGAATTAAACAGAGCACCACCCAAAAGACTGAGCCTTTAGAAATGTGAAATTAGTTATGGACTGTTATTGTGAAAGCATGTTTTTTTGGAATGGGTTTATTAGATTATGAAGACACACAGTCCCCTTTTATTGTCATTTAGTAATGCATGCATTAAGAAATGATACATTGTTTCCTCTGGTGTGATATCACAAAACACAGGACAGACCAAGACTGAAAAAACTGACAAAACCACATAATTATAAATATAGTTACAAACAGTGTAACAATACCATAACTTGAAAGAGAAATTAAATGTTTTGTACATAAACAGTTTAATGTTGCATTAATCTAAAGATGGAGGAAGTGTAATGTATGGATATATTTCTTTTAGAGCAATGACCCCCCCCCTTCCCCCCTTCTTCTACATATTGATCTGTTGTCTGCATGTGCACTGCTGTCTACGCATGTACATTGCCCTCCCTCTCGTTGCAATGTGAATACACCTGTTAAAGCCATCTCCCATGTGTGTGGTTTTATTTAATTGTTATGCAGTTGTACACAGACACAATAATGTAAACCGCAGAGTCCACAAGCCCACGGTCACAAAGCCAGTTCATCGCTGCAGCTGGTTGGTTGCAAGACACAGCAATCTTGTGGAGCAGTGAAATGAACACTGGCCCATCCCTCACCTCCAGTCCTGACACCGTGAAATCTTCAAGCACTTAAAATTGGCCAAACATTGGCTTGTCCCTCACTCTCGGGCCCGAGCCCTGCTGCTTCGATCCAGTACCATGTCCACTTCAGCAATGGCCAATCATTGGCTGGTTCCTTGTTCTTGCGTCTGGGCACTGCTGCCGTGATCCGGTGCATACCTGCTGCGCTGCCACAACCATACTTCACCTCTGAGACTCCAGTTTGCCGAATCACAAAAATGCCAGGCCCTACAGGCAGTTCAAAAGCACAAACCCCAAAGGGAAGTCGCAGGCTATTGGTTGCAGTGATCATAGTACAGAAATGTGTAATGGAGTAGTTAGTAGTTTTGTTTCCTGTCAGTAAAATATTGTTGTGTCTCACCAGCATCATCTTTGCTGTGGTGTGATCATAATTTTCCTCCTGACTTTTTCCTGAGAGAGTTCTTTCGAGTTTACTGCCTGTTTTCCAACACTTAACACTTGGAGTACTGTGTTCATTTCTGGTCCCCTCACTACAGGAAGGATATGAATACTATAGAGAGAGTGCAGAGGAGATTTAGAAGGCTATTGCCTGAATTGGAAAGCGTGCCTTATGAGAATAGCTTGAGTGAACTTGGCTTTTTCTCCTTGGAGCAACGGAGGATGAGAGGTGACCTGATAATGGTGTAAAAGATGAAGAAAGGCATTGATCGTGTGGATAGCCAGAGGCTTTTTCCCAGGTCTGAAATGGCTAATGACCAGGGGGCATGGTTTTAAGTTGCTTGGAAGTAGGTACAGAGGGGATGTCAGAGCTAAGTTTTTTTACACAGAGAGTGGTGGGCTCATGGATTGCACTGCCAACGACGGTGGTAGAGGTGGATACAAAAGGTTCTTTTAAGAGACTCTTAGATAGGTACATGGAACTTAGACAAATCGAGGGCTATGCATTAGGGAAATTCTAGGCAGTTTCTAGAGTAGGTTACATGGTCAGCACAACATTATGGGCTGAAAGGCCTGTAATGTGCTGTAGATTTCTATGCTCTATGTTCTATGTTAACAATTCACTCTGCAGCCCGTAATTTATTTTATCATGATGACTGCTTTATCATAGGATTAATAGAAATTCACCTCATGTTAATATCTTTTATCATTCATGGAAGACAGATAAAGCTTGTCTTAGTTTGTCACATGTACATCAAAGCATGCAGTGAAAAGCATTACTCACAACACGTTAGAGGAACCAGCAGGTCGGGCAGCATCCGTGGAAATAATCAGTCAACGTTTCTGGCCAGAACCCTTCATCAGGACTGAAGAGGGAAGGGGCAGAGGCCCTATAAAGAAGGTGGGGGTGGGGTGGGAAGGAGAAGGCTGGTAGGTTCCAGGTGAAAAACCAGTAAGAAGAAAAATAAAGGGGTGGGGTGAAAAGCGTTGTTTGTGTCAAATCAAATCAGTGAGAATTGCGCTGGGCAGTCCACAAGTGTTTCCACATTTTAGCACCAATGTAGCATGCCTGCAACTCACTAACCCCAACCTGTATGTCTTTGGAACGTAGAAGGAAACTGAAGCACCCAGAGGAGACCCACGTGATCATGCAGAGAATTTACAAACTCCATACAGTGGTGGGAATCGAATTCCGATCTTACAGCTGGCTGCTGTAAAGCTTTGTGCTAACTTCTACGCTGCCCAGAAGATGGGTTACAGAATCTCTTTATTGTACTTTTATTAGAATACTTCCGCCTGAACTGTAGCTTAAAATAATGTTTCTGCTGTAGATGACTGATTGTCGAGTTGTTTTATCACAAGAGTTAGCGAATGTATAAAGCAATGCCTGTTATTGTAACCATCTTTCTCTGTGACTTTCAACATGCTATGCTCATTGTCTATAATAGTCAATCTAGTTGTTAATAGGATCATTCCACTTATCCAACAAGGCTGTAAAATAATGATGGATGTTCACAGTTTTATTCTTACCTTGTAACAGGGTAACTTTCAACACTATAGAGAAATGATATTCATCACCATAGTGCCCAATGGACCATGATCTGAAGGTGACCCTGTGCACAGTTAAGAATGAGTATTCATTAGGCACGATTAGTCCATATGTCAGTGACAAACTGAATATATCCCATTCTACATCTTTTATCCTGAAGTGGACTAAATTTTCTACAGCTGGTTAGCTATTTGAAATAATTGGATGTGAAAAGTGAAATTTGAAAGAAATGACTTTTTGGTTCAGAAATAATTAATCAATGCCAGGGAGCTTGGCTCGCATGCAATAAACTGTGGTTGGAGGTCAGGAGTGTCATTATTCCAGTCAAAATGTGCACTTTCAGTGGCCATTTGCAGACAATCTGCGTACTGTCTCAAAGACCTCAACCCTAATTTAAACAAATGATCATTTTCATTTCTTCATCATTCATTTATTTCTGAATGATTCCACTGTACAATTTATTCACTTATCAGAGAATACCTTTGTGGCTGGTACTAGTTAAAACATTTTCAGGATCTGTTATAAAAAATGTACTGTATTGACTGACTAAGAAATGTAACAGATCTGATGCTGGCTAACAGTCTGGCCTCTGCCCATCCTAGTAACCAGATCAAGGCTAATCTTGGGAGTATTAAAGATTTTCTTTTCTCTTTCTTTATATTCCCCAAAGGTCTGCTGGAATGAACTCTTGAGTGATATGTGGTTAGTATTCTCTGACATATCAAACAACACAAGCTTAAGTTTAATCTTGGATTGAATAGCACCTATTCTTTAGGTGCTAATCACAGAAAATTCAATTTTGTATATAGCAGATAAATTCTAGAATAAATGACAACCATCATAAAACTGGGCCACAAACTTCTATTCATAATCTACTTTGACACCATTGAACTTCACCCATAAGACCATAAGACACTGGAGGAGAATTTAGCCATTCAGCCTGTTGCGTCTGCTCCAATGCCAGCACAACTTTGTTAGATATGGGGCCCAATAATACTCCAAATGCGATATGATCAATGCCTTATAAAGTCTCAGCATTACATTATTCTATTGTAAGGGAGAACACATCATACCCAGGTTAGAGCTAATGCTCTACTGATGCTTGTGAACTGTTTCTATCATCTCCTCTATTTGGTAAGGCAGTCCTAGCAGCGCATTCACTAACTTATTCTATATTGGAATCATTCTTGTCATGAAATTACCCTAGTCATGTCTCTCAAAGTCTTTTTGGACATATGGACATATGAGCCTAGTCTACTCCACATAAATTGGTTATTTTAGACAAAGAAATATGCATAAACTCTCATTTTCAAGGCTTGTAACAAACTGTAATCTTCACGTTATCTGCCAAATTATTCCCAATATTTTTGAAACAACCAGAATGTTTATTCTCAAACAATAACTTTTGAAATTCCACAGCTGAACATAACATTTTTAATGCTCCTGAAATAGAGGATAACAAAGATAAACTCTTCTTGGGTTTCCAGCTGGGTACAGGTATCAATTAAAACTGATGCTTTGATGACAGATTCCACCGTCTTCATCAGGGATGATTGCTGGGTTTGCCTAGTCCGGTGGTATTTATTCCCCCATAGCCCATCCTTTCTGATTGGTTAGTCCTCATCCAATCAGATTTCCGCTCTCCCACCATGTTTACAATCAAGTTCCAGTTCTTACTTAGACCGACACCTTTGTCTTTGCTAAAATTCTTTTCTTCCCATTTTATTTCAATGGTTTCCTTTACCAGGTGGTCTGAAAAGCCACTGCCACAGCACATTAGTTTAGTGCCATCAAAGTCAATCCTATGACCATTGCAAACGCAGTGTTCTGCTACCACAGATTTTTCAGGGTAAACTAAACATATATAACCTCTTGTGCTCCTCGATGCGAGTTTATAACGTGCATCCCATCTGGCCAATATACGCTGCTCCGAATTCACAGGGAATCTGGTAAACGCCAGCTGACCTGAGTCCCAGGTCATCTTTGACACTCATAAGCTGTGAGCTTCCTTATGGGTTTCTGGATGGTATTAATCTGGTATTTCTTCAAGATCCTGGAGATCCTTCCAGAAACCAAGGAAATATGGGGAGGACAGGTGGTAGCAACGGGTTCCTCCTCACTTTTTTTTCTGTCGGCCTTTTTAAGGGCCTAATTGATTTCCTTCACCTTTTAGCCATTCTGTAGGAAGGTCGTGCTGAGTCACCTTATTTCCTCGGGGAGACTCTTCAGCTCTGAAATAGTTTTCACACGTTTTCTCAAAGTGGAAAGAACTGCTCTACGTTGGGAGATGTGATGGCGGCTGTTATTGTTGAAGTATAAGTCATGTGAGTGGATTTCCAATAGACATCATGTCAGAGGCTACCATCATATTACAATGTTTAGGAACAGAAGGCAGCAGCTCTTCTCGATCTCCATTGTAAAATGAATGTTTGGATGTATACTGTTCAGATGGTCTTGGAACCTGGAGTGCCTGAAGTCTTATTTCTTGGAGTCCATGAAGCCACACTACAAAGGCGTCATCGACATATCTGAAGAATGTTTTGGAACGTAAGGGCGATGAATGCAGGACCCTCTCCTCAAAGTCCTCAATGTAGAAATTATCAATAGCTGGTGTCAAGGGTCAAGGGTGATCCCAGGGCCACTCTGTCCGTTTATTCATAGTAGCTCCACTCATAGAGGAAGTATGTCGATGTAAGGATATATTCAAAAGGTCATTGGTACCCATATCAAACCTTCACCGCAGGAGGATCAAGCTGTTCTAAATGGGGACGCACAGGGACAGTACATCAGAAATTACCATTATGTACTCCGGGTTCAGCTGGATTTTGGTTATCATTTTAACAAATTTGGTTGAATTTGTGATGTGATGCTCATAGCCTCCAACAAAGGTGGACAGCATGGCTGTTAAATGCTCAGCAAGGTAGTAAGTTGGAGAATCTTTCCCACTAATGATAGGCATCGGGGGCGGGGGGCGGGGGATCCCTCCTTGTGTTTCTGAGGGAGCCCTTGAAGTCTTGGTGGTACCTTTGCCTATATTTCCATGGTTTCTGGAAGGATCACCAAGATCCTGAAGAAATACTGGATTAATATCATCCACAAACCCATAAAGAAGCTCAAATCACAGCTTATGTGGTTCAAAAATGACTTGGGATTCAAATTGGCTGGTGTTTACAGGATTCCCTGTGAATGCGGAGCAAAGTATATTAACCAGATGGTATATATGGTGGAAACCTGCATCAAGGAGCATAGGAGATGTATCCGTTTAGGTTACCCGGACAAATCGGCAGTAGCAGAACATTGTATTCGCAATGGTGATAGGATTGACTTCAATCACACGGAACTACTGTGCTGCACCAATGGATTTTGGGACTGCCAGGTAAAGAAACCATTGAAATAAAACTAGAGGGAAAGAATTTTAACTGAGACGAAGGACTCACTCCAAGTAAGAAGTGGTATTCAATTGAAAACAAGATTGGGAGAGCAGAAACCTGATTGGATGAGGATTAACCAATCAGGAGGAAAGGATTACGGGGGTATAAATACCACCAGACTAAATATGCTAAACACTTAATTCCTGATGAAGATGGCGAAGTTTGTCATCAAAATGTCAGTTATAATTGATACCAGTATATAGCTGGAAGCTGGAGAAGAGTATCTTTGTCATACATTTGAAGTGAGAAGTTTACATACACCTTAGCCAAATACATTTAAACTCAGTTCTTCACAATTCCTGATATTTAATCCGAGAAAACATTCCCTATCTTAGGTCAGTTAGGATCACTACCTTATTTTTAGAATGTGAAATGTCAGAATAATAGTAGAGAGAATGATTTATTTATTTATTTATTTGTTTATTTTCTTTCATCACTTTCCCAGTGGGTCAGAACTTTACATATACTTTGTTAGTATTTGGTAACATTGCCTGTAAATTGTTTAACTTAGGTCAAGCGTTTTGGGTAACCCTTCCACAAGATTCTCACAGTAAGTTGCTGGAATTTTGTTCCATTCCTCCAGAAAGAGCTGGTGTAACTGAGTCAGGTTTGTAGACTGCCTTGCTCGCACACGCTTTTTCAGTTCTGCCCACAAATTTTCTATCGGATTGAGCTCATGGCTTTGTGATGGCCACTCCAATACCTTGAGCTTGTTGTCGTTATGCAATTTTGCCACAACTTTGGAGGTATGCTTGGGGTCATTGTCCATTTGGAAGACCCAGTTGTGACCGAGCTTTAACTGTATGGCTGATGTCTTGAGATGTTGCTTCAATATATCCACATAATTTTTCTTTCTCATGATGCCATCCATTTTGTGAAGTGCACCAGTCCCTCCTGCAGCAAAGCACCCCCACAACATGATGCTGCCACCCCCATGCTTTACGGTTGGGATGGTGTTCTTCGGCTTGCAAGCCTCACCCTTTTTCCTCCAAACATAACAATGGTCATTATGGCCAAACAGTTCAATTTTTGTTTCATCAGACCAGAGGACGTTTCTCCAAAAAGTAAGATCTTTGTCCCTATGTGCACTTGCAAACTGTAGTCTAGCTTTTTTATGGCAGTTTTGGAGCAGTGGCTTCTTCCTTGCTGAGCAGCTTTTCAGGTTATGTCAATATAGGACTCGTTTTACTGTGCATATAGATACTTGTCTACCTGTTTCCTCCAGCATCTTCACATGGTCCTTTGTTGTTGTTCTGGGATTGATTTGCACTTTTTGCGTCAAAGTACATTCATCTCTAGGAGACAGAATGTGTCTCCTTCCTGAGCGGTAGGACGACTGTGTGGTCCCATGGTGTTTATACTTGTGTACTATTGTTTGTACATGGTACCTTCAGGCATTTGGAAATTGCTTCCAAGGATGAACCAAACTTGACATCATTTTCTGACCTCAATCCAATAGAAAATTTGTGGGCAGAACTGAAAAAGCGTGTGCGAGCAAGGAGGCCTACAAACCTGACTCAGTTACACCAATTCTGTCTGGAGGAATGGAAAAAATTTCCAGCAACTTATGGTGAGAAGCATGTGGAAGGCTAACCAAAATGTTTGACCCAAGTTAAACAATTTAAAGGCAATGCTATCAAATATTAACAAACTATATGTAAATTTCTGACCCTCTGGGAAAGTGATGAAAGAAATAAAGCTGAAATAAATAATTCTCCCTATTATATTCTGACATTTCACATTCTTAAAATAAAGTAGTGATCCTAACTGACCTAAGACAGGGAATGTTTTCTAGGATTAAATGTCAGGAATTGTGAAAAACTGAGTTTAAATGTATTTGGTTAAGGTGTATGTAAACTTCTGACTTCAACTGTATATGCCGGGAAAGCAGTAGATCTTTTGTCGGTAACAAAGATAGCTCTCAATGAACTTTCTGATCCTTCTCTCGGTGCTTTCTTGAAAATACCAACACTTTGAACAATGTTGAATTTTATTTGTTTTCAATTTCCTCCTCATCTTGTTTCCATTTTTCAGCTGTATCAGCAATAAACTTAAAAGTTTAACTTTAATTACCAGACAAAATACTGAAGTTACAAGTCAACAATTCTTATCCTATTTACTTAAACCAAGTGTAAAAGAGGATGCTAGCTAACCAAGTATACTCAGTGAGAAAAGTTAAAATGACCTTCCTCTCCTAAAAACCACTTGGAAACAAATTGTCACAAAACCTTGAAAATTAGATTGACATTATTTTGTATAGTTGCAATTGGATCCTTCAATCCTGATCAGCAGGCAGCAATCAGTACGGATAGGCAGCTACACATCCATCATGATTATTCTCAACACTGACATCCCCAAAGGTTGAATCCACAGCTCCCTACTCTATCCCCTTCCACTCATGACTGCATGGTGAGATTCTGCTCTACCTGCATCTATAAGTTTGTAGATAATACTACTGTAGTCAGTCATTTTTCAATTAACGATGAATCAAAGTACAGGATGGAGATAGGATGTCTTTACAAAAAACTTTCCTTCAATGTCAGTAAAACAAAAGAGCTGGTCCCTAATTTCAAAAAGGGGATGCAGGCATGCTCCTGGTTACATAATTGGTGCTGAAGTCAAAAGCATCGAGTTTCAAGCTCCTAGAATTGAACAGATTGTTAATATCACAACTAAGAAAGTTCACCAGTACCTCTCTTTCTTCAGGAGGCTAAAGAAATTTGCATTTTTCCTTGGTCCCTCATCATTTTTTTTTGATGTACCATGGAAAGCATTCGATCTGGATGCATCATGGCAACTGCTATGTCTGTGGACACAGAAAACTTGCAGAGAGTTGTGGACACAGCTCAGCACATTTTGTAAACCTGCCTCCCCTCCATGGCCTCTATTTACACTTCTTGCTGCAGTCAGCATAATCAAAGGTACTGCCCACACCAGACATTCCCTCTTCGCTTCTTCATCAGGCAGAAGATACAAATGCCTGAAAGAACATACCACTAGGCTCAAGGACAGCTTCTGTTCTGCTGTTGTAAGACTATTGAACGGTTCCTTAATATGATAAAATGGACTCTTAACCTCACTGCAGCACTTTATTTTGCCCTCTGTTATTATTTTACTTTGGACTACCACAATGCACTATTGTAATGAATTGATTTACAACAATAACCTTCGCACTATCCATGACCTCTTCATCTGGTTTCAGTCTTGATTACCAATAACTTCTTCTACCTGAACAGAGACAAAACTGAATCCATTATCTTTAGTCTGTGCTACAAACTCTTCACTCTCCATAATGGCTCAATTTTCCTTCCTATTAATAGTAAGAACTGGAATCAGACATACTGCAATCTTGATAGACTTTCTTTTACTTCCTTCCCTAATCCTTTGTTTCATTGCACATACCACCAATTTTTATTATCCATTACCATCTCACCTCAGCCAATTGATAGGGTTATCAAATCCAATTACCCAATGACCTTCTGGAGCTCTCCTCTCAATCTACAACACAAAGACTCCTCATATAAAAATTCAGATGTCTGGTCTCACCCATAATTTAACTTCTATAGGTGTCCTTAATCTTAACAGGAAAGAACATCTGATTTTATTTTATATTGTCACTGCCCATTTGCAACAAAACAAGAGTATATTTAATAATGATTTAGTGGTCATTTATTTCAATTGACATTTCCTCTCCTGTTAAAAAGAAAATTTTAAAGTTCAACATAAAATTGCTATTAACTTAAAAGTTTGACTTGTATCAATGTCATATGCTTTCAGACAGAATGACCATGTCATTCAAAAATAAACATAGTCAAGGCACCCTTCCAAGATTTTTGTGAGAAAATATATCTTCTGCTTAGTTGTTTGCAGATCTGAGTCTGCTTATAAAGTGAAGTGTCAAATGGTGATAGAAAATCAATTCTATATGATGGATTTTAGATCCTCTATTTTTTCTACAACATGGATGAACGTTACATACCTTGATTGCAGAAAACTTTCTGTCTTATGTAAAGTGAAATCTCCTGTTAATGAGAAGTAATGCAGTTCAAAAAATCCTTAAATACATTTCCATAATCTAGTAGATATTCCTATATATGTGGAGTTACTAGTTGAAGACATCTTCCAAAAACTAAGAAAGGAATGATGGAGCACTGAAACAACCTTTAATCCAGCCTTTCCATGCTGGGCATCAAGTACCCCAAAACAACACACAAAATGCTGGAGGAACTCAGCAAGTCAGGCAACATCTTTGAAAATGAATAAACAGTTGACGCTTCAGGTTGAGACCCATCTTCAGGACTGGAAACGAATGGGGAAGGCAAGGAATATGAAGATAGGGGGAGGGGAAGGAGGATAGCTAGAAAGTGATAGGTGAAGCACGCTGGGTAGGGAAGTTAAAGGGCTGGAGAGAAAGGAACTTGATAGAAGAGGAGAGTGGACATAGGAGAAAGAGAAGTGGAGGGTGGAACCTAGGGAGAGGTGATAGGTAGGTGAGAAGAGGTAAGAGGCCAGAGTAGAGAATAGAAAAACAGGGGAAGGAGAGGGAATTTTTTTTAACCAGAAGGAGACATCAATATTCATGTTATCAGGTTGTGGGCTACCCAAACGGACATAATGTGTTACTCCTCCACCCTAAAGGTGGCTTCATATTGGCACAAGAAGAGAACTTGGACTGACATGTCAGAATGGGAATGGGAATCAGAATTTAAATTTTTGGCCACCAGGAAGTTCCACTTTTGCGGGTGGATATGAGGTACTCAATAAAGCAGTCCTCCAATTTACGACGGGTCTCTAAAGTACCCCAGTTCATTTAAACATTTTGTTTTGTTATTGGACATGTGAAAGTGAAAGTGTTCATCTAGACTGCACTGAAATCCAATAGCACTATAATCATCATGTTTCCAGACCTGCCACCAACAGGCATTATTAACCAAACCGTTACAAGCATTCAAATAAAATTGATACCTTATTTGGAGTACTGTGTGCAGTTTTGATCAGCTACCTACAGGAAATATGTCAATCAGATTGAAAGAGTTCAGAGAAAATTTACAAGGATGTTGCCAGGACTTTAGGACCTGAGTTATAGGGAAGGGTTGAATAGGTTAGAACCTTATTCCCCTAGAGTGCAGAAGAATGAGGGAAGATTTAATAGAGATATACAGAATCGTGAGGGGTATAGGTAGGGTAAATGCAAGCAGGCTTTTGCCACTGAGGTTGGGTGCGACTAGAACTAGAGGTCAGGGTTAAAGGTGTAAGGTGAAATGTTTAGGGGGAACATGAGGGGGAACTTTTTAACTGAGAGGATGGTGAGAGTTTGCAACGAGCTGCCAGCGGAAGTTGTAGATTCAGGTTTGATTTCAAAAGTTAAAAGAAATTTTGATAGGTACATGAATGGGAGGGGTATTGAGGGTAGTCTAAGTGCCGGTCAAAGGGGCAAGGCAAATTAATAGTTCAGCATGGAATAGTTGGGCAGAAGGGCCTACTTCTGTGCTGTTCTGTTCTCTGACTCTCTGACTCTGTATTGCATCAGGCCCAAGGCACCCATCCGCATTAACACTTTTCAGAAGACCCAGAACTACCTCTTCCTTAATCTCAAAGAATCTCAGCACATTAGTATGCCATTTCTGTTTTCACTATCCTCCAAATCCTTCTTTTTAGTAAATGTTGATGCAATGTACTCATTCGTACCACAGTGACTTGTTCCGACTCCAAGCACAAATTCCCTACTTTATCCTTGAGTGGACCTACGCACTCCTTCTTTATCCCCCTTTAATAAATGTAAAAATAAAATGATTTGACTTCCTCCAACAGTTTGTTTTGTGTCCAATTCACAAATTGTATCATTTCCAAAGTTGAACACTATTCCAGTGCTGGCGGTGTACACTTCTCTAAAAAGGTTCAATGGATGAAGCATGACAAAATATGCATTGAACTTTAATTGTTTTGGGCTATTGTTGTGGCTTCATTAGCTGTTCACAGGTGTCGAAGCAAGAACAAGTTTAACTTCACCATATTCATAATGTCCTCAGTATAATCTAGAGGACTCAGAAAGGACTGAGGGATGGTGAATTAAAATAAGGAGCAATAAAATGTCAACTGGTGGCAGACAATAACCAGAGACAACATGTGGCCGCATAGAATCTGCTCCCTAACTTCAAAATAAGGTAACATCCAGGTCAAAATAACAACTGCTTAGTGCCTAAAGAAAGTGACTGACTGTGAATAACCCATATTGAGATCAATTGTGCTTTTTAACAGACCTCAACAAGTATTAGACTTACTATTTTACATGTATGCTCCAGGTATGGAGCTACACCAGACCTAAAATTGATATAATGATCAGCAGAATAAGGGCAACATGTCTTATATCATCTTGGATACCAGAATAGATAACATTTGCAACTCTACAACTTTTGTTCTCAATATTATTTAGTTTTTATTGCACAATTTGTCTTCTTTTGCACACTGGTTATTTGTCAGTCTTTGCTTATATATAGTTGTTTATAAATTCTGTTGCATTTCTGTATTTTCCTGTAAATGCCTACAATAAAATGAAATATCAAAGTAATATATGGTAACATACACATATTTTGATAATACATTTTACTTTGACCTTGACATTTGTGTAAACACATCTGGATATTAGTTCCAAAGCCTTGATAATGAGCATATTGATGAAAGATTTTCTTGAATTATTTCTAAACAATTTCACAGAAAGTCAAGACAATATTCTTGCTTTTCAGATCATTTACTTCACTCTGTGGTTTTCAGCTTTTTAAATTAACCAGAAGAGCCCCGTAGACAGTATTTGCGGAATATATTCACTGGGGTGAAAAAAATGTGACCATTTGATTTGGGTTTGGACTACATTAGTGCATATTGACAGTTTTCATGAATAAAATGACATTGATATAAATTGACTTCAGTTTTCAAAACAATTTTCCACAGGGAAGTTCGGTAGAACTGTTCAGCCAATAAGCACTGTTGCCTTTGTAGTTGAGATCACTGTGAGTATGAACTCCATTCTATTCCTTCTTGGATGCTCAATAAAATACCATCATTCTGGCAGCTGTTTCTGCTGACAGGAATTATGTTTCGATGGCCTGAAATCATGATTAAAAATCCATAAATCCAGGATATCAATCTATGAACTGCATCAGTCAAATCTGTGTCTCAAGTCACAGAGGGTTTCCAGTACATTCACTTAATCCATTATAAGGTGGTTTAAATACTACGCTCTTATACAGAAACATGGATTGTTATCAAAAGACAAAGTATTTGAAACTGGCCATGATAATTGAGGAATATTAAATTCAATGTAAAAATGTATATTAATATAAATTTACTTTCAACTTCTCTCTGATATGACCAAAATGTGTGCCATAAGAAAAGGAAATCCATATCCTATGGTTTTTATCAGTACTTTTTAGGGGCATATTTTAGTTGAAATTTAAGCCCGTATTCAAGGAAATATGCTTCTGAATATTGCTGGGGTAATTCAAGTGTTCTGACTTAATACAAAGTGACATGTAGCTGTGATGGCTGTACAGAGTGGTACCTGATCTTCGGGTTCACCTGTTATTAAATTACAATCGCAAGATTGATGCATCTCACTGCAGGCCAGAATGTATTCTGGGTCCAGTGACACTAATCCACATTGGAAATGAGGCAGCTACTTTGTTACTGAACAGGAGCTGCAAATCTAAAGAAAGGATAATAAATCATCACAGGATTGTCCTTTCAACTGAGAAAGATCACAAAGTCACTTCATAAAAGGCATAAAATTATGGTAAGGTGACTGCATGGAATAATGCAGAGATATATATGAAATGTCCATAGCCAGGTGAGGTGCCAGACGACTGGAGGATAGGTAATATGTTTCATTGTTAAAGAAATGCTTTAGGAGTAAGACAGAAAATTTTAAGCCAGTGAGCCTAACGTCAGTTAAGGGTAAATTATAGGAAGGTTTTGGAAGGGACGGAATATACAAGTATTTGAATAACTAGAAGCTGATTAGAGATTGTCAAAATGACTTTGTGTATGGTAGATTAAGGGTAATCAATTTTATATGTTTTTGAGGAGGTTACAGGGTTGGTTGACGAAGGAAAGTTGGTGGGTACCATCTTCTAAGGAAAAAAAAACACTAGATGACACCAAGATTAGGGGTGTAGTGGAGACCAGTTTACACGATTGCACTGTCAACAATAAGTCAAAGAAAATTAGCATTCAACTTAAAAATTCAAAGATATTATAGCTATTGCTGCTGGGAGTTTAGAAAATAAATATATATTCCCTTTATGACAGACCCATCCATCACTCTTCTATGAATGCTGACATATTATACAATGTGCTACCTGTGTTGTGCTTTCTCATTCCAAAAGGAAAACAACAGGATGAAAATTCATATCTGACATTAACTTCAGAGTATGTGGAATCAATAATGTCTATTTCATGGTGTCATCTGTCTATAGAAGGTGTCAGGAAATAACTCCTGGTCAGCCAAGATTGTTGCACACATTGCTACTCTGTCCAGTCAAGCTTACTTGTTTAAAGGCACACTTCTACATCTGTGGTCTCATTTCTCCACATATCCATAGGAAATGGCACCAGTGGCTAAAGATAATACCTGGGCTTATGAGGTAAAGTTGAATTTGGCTCAGTAACGTTCTCCCTGAAGTCAGACAGTCCTGGGTTTTGCCTCTCCCTTTGATTCAAGGAAGTGGATTTTCACTTTCCCTCATTTTTGAAGCCCTCCATTGGTCAGGGTGGACAATGAATGTTGTGTGCCAGGTATCCACATGATACCCAAGCCAAAGCTCATGTAACAGGCTTCGCCTCTCCACACAGCTGATGAATCCAAAGGAATGGCAGAGATTGATACAATTGGCACCAGTGTCTTCGCTGGAGTGGCCAGTCAACGTTGAACTCAATGTGGGACTGCCTTAGGGACTGCTGCTTCAGAGAGTATTCTTCCCCATGAGTGTGTATAGCCACAACATTTGGGATCAGAGTTTTCCTTCTCCAAGATGAGCTACTAGCTATGGCTGCAAAACCCATCTGACCAAAGCAACTGGATTTAAGATGCCAGTAACCTGCATTTGCCCCTTCTCCTGTCAGCAGAAACAGTTCCACTGGGCTTACTAGCTAAGCCACACGTGAAGGCCTGGAGCTGGATTTGGCTGTTAGGGGGTTAATTGAGGTGCACACCATCAGGAGCATTTAATAGGTAGTCGGAGCTTATCCCCTTTGCAACCCCCGGCTATAATATGTTGCTGCTTGGACAAGGCACTCGTGTCTCGGGGTAACTGCTGCGGTGGCCTGGTTTTGTACCACTGGGTTTCATGCCATGTCAGGGACTGGCCCCTCCTGTCACTTCTACCCTTTGGTGCTCACGTGGTGCTGCTCTCCAGTGTCTGCTCCGTGACAGAACAAGTTGGAAGGACCATGACATCTCAGCGACTTGAGCTATATAATTTTTTCTCTTTGTGACTGCACTTTTTTTCTACAATCCTAACCGTATGGGCTATTTGTACTGTGTGATATGTGCTGTGTGCTGTCTGCAGTTGGTATTGTGTCTTCCACCTTGGCCCCAGAGGAATGATGTTTCATTTAACTATGTTCATGTATAGCTGAGTAATACTTAAACTTGAAATTGAAACGTATAACACATACTGGCTGGCATACTAGTGCAGCTGTTAGCTGTTAATTTGTATGTTCTCCTATAACCACGTGGATCCTCTGCATGCACCAGTTTCCACCCACATTCCAAAGATCTGCGGTTAGAGTTTGTAAGTTTTAGGCATGCTATGTGTGATGGCATTGGGTTTGCTGACTGTGAAGTTCTAAACTAAAACGAAAACATTAAGACCTATGTGATATAAATATCCATGAGTACTCTCATTTTGTTGTAACTACCCAATCTTCAAAAACAAGTTCATTTTCCCATTTTTTCTCCAGAGTGAGTTTAGTTGCCAATACCCACTATTTGTTAGCTGGTTCCCCTCTCCCTGCCAAGGAGAAGGTACTTCCAGCTAGCATTGTTTAAATTGCAAACACAAGAGATCCTGCAGATGCTGGAAATCCAGAACAATGCACACAAAAAACTGGAGGAACTCAGCAGGTTAGGCAGCTCCTATGGAAGCTTCTACGGTTGCAAGGTTGTCAAGCCGAGGAGTGGTGATGCGGACAAGCTCACTACCTAAGAAGTACTCCTCACAGCATGAGACTCAAATAGCCTCTGACAACCAAGTCTAACTCCTGGCCTTCTCATGTGGCTTAGCCTCTAACACAGTCATAGTCATACTTTATTGATCCCGGGGGAAATTGGTTTTCGTTACAGTTGCACCATAAATAATAAATAGTAATAAAACCATAAATAGTTAAATAGTAATATGTAATTATGCCAGGAAATAAGTCCAGGACCAGCCTATTGGCTCAGGGTGTCTGACCCTCCAAGGGAGGAGTTGTCAAGTTTGATGGCCACAGGCAGGAATGACTTCCTATGACGCTCTGTGTTGCATCTCGGTGGAATGAGTCTCTGGCTGAATGTACTCCTGTGCCCAACCAGTACATTATGTAGTGGATGGGAGACATTGTCCAAGATGGCATGCAACTTGGACAGCATCCTCTTTTCAGACACCACCGTCAGAGAGTCCAGTTCCAACCCCACAACATCATTGGCCTTACGAATGAGTTTGTTGATTCTGTTGGTGTCTACTACCCTCAGCCTGGTGCCCCAGTACACAGCAGCAAACATGATAGCACTGGCCACCACAGACTCATAGGAACATCCTCAGCATCATCTGGCAGATATTAAAGGACCTCAGTCTCCTCAGGAAATAGAGACGGCTCTGACCCTTCTTGTAGACAGCCTCAGTGTTCTTTGACCAGTCCAGTTTATTGTAAATTCATATCCCCAGGTATCTGTAATCTTCCACCATGTCCACACTGACCCCCTGAATGGAAACAGGGGTCACCGGTACCTTAGCTCTCCTCAGCTCTACCACCAGCTCCTTAGTCTTTTTCACATCAAGCTGCAGATAATTCTGCTCACACCATGTGACAAAGTTTCCTACCGTAGCCCTGTACTCAGCCTCATCCCCATTGCTGATGCATCCAACTATGGCAGAGTCATCAGAAAACTTCTGTAGATGACAAGACTCTGTGCAGTAGTTGAAGTCCGAGGTGTAAATGGTGAAGAGAAAGGGAGACAAGACAGTCCCCTGTGGAGCCCCAGTGCTGCTGATCACTCTGTTGGACACACAGTGTTGCAATCACACATACTGTGACCTGCCAGTCAGGTAATCAAGAATCCATGACACCAGGAAAGCATCCACCTGCATCGCTGTCAGCTTCTCCCCAGGCAGAGCAGGGCAGGTGGTGTTGAATGCACCGGAGAAGTCAAAAAACATGACCCTCACAGTGCTCGCTGGCTTGTCCAGGTGGGCGTAGGCACGGCTCAGCAGGTAGACGATGGCATCCTCAACTCCTAGTCGGGGCTGGTAGGCAAACTGGAGGGGATCTAAGCGTGGCCTGACCATAGGCCGAAGCAGCTCCAGAACAAGTCTCTCCAGGGTCTTCATGATGTGGCAGGTCAATGCCACCGGTCTGTAGTCATTGAGGCCGCTGGGGCGCAGCATCTTTGGCACAGGGACGAGGCAGGACGTCTTCCACAGCACAGGAACCCTCTGGAGCCTCAGGCTCAGGTTGAAGACATGGCGAAGTACTCCACATAGCTGAGGAGCACAGGCTTTGAGCACCTTGGTACTGACACCATCCGATCCTGCAGCCTTGCTTGGGTTGAGACATTTCAGCTGTCTTCTCACCTGTTCAGCAGTGAAGCCCACCGTGTTGGTTTCGTGTGGGGAAGGGGTACAGTCATGAGAGCAGGGTGGGGGACTGTGAGGAGGGGTAGGAGGGGAGAGTGGAATATGTGTTGGTTGGGGGCCGACAACAGATGACACATATGGGGGATGGGCAGGGACCACAATGTCAAATCTGATAAAGAGCAGGTTAAGTTTATTGGCCCTGTCCACACTGCCTTCAGCTCCTCTGTTGCTAGTTTGCTGGAACCCAGTGATAGTCCTCATCCCCCTCCAGACCTCCCTCATGTTGTTCTACTGGAGTTTCCACTCAAGCTTCCTCCTGTACCTGTCTTTGGCCTCCCTGATCATGGCTTTCAGATCCCTCTGTATCGCCCTCAGCTCCTCCTTACTTCCATCTCTAAACGCCCTCTTTTTAGCTTTCAGGATGTCCTTAATGTCCTTTGTTACCCATGGCTTGTTATTTGAATAACAAAGGACAGTTCTTGACGGAACCCCGGCAGAACTGTTTCTATTTACAGGAGAAGGGGTGAAGGCAGGTTCTGGCACCTTAAAACCAGTGCTTCGGGTAGATGGAACTAGTCAGCCTGGGAAGGCAGTCCATCTAAGAGAGGGAAAACTCTATTTCAAACCTCCACTGCCCTGCAGCCAGACCCACTCATGGGAAAGGCTTTGGGAGTAAACTCTGAGGACAAATCCGGAGCTGGCATCCCTAAGGCAGTCCGACATTGTCTTCAAATTCATTCTGGCAACCCCTGCAATGTCACTGGTACCAGGCTGTATTGGCCCTTGCCCTTCCCTTGGACAACACCGGTGGTGTGGAGAGGGGAGACCTGCTGCATGGGCAACTGCCCATCTTCCATAAAACCTTGCCCAGGCCTGCGCCCTGGAGAATCGCGAGACTAATGGATGCCACCACATGGAAACAAAAGGTAAATGGCATTTCAGGCTGAGACCCTTCTTCAGTTTAAAATACAGTTCATTTATTACAGTGATACATGTTTAAATCCAAAACAACACCATTTAAACACAGGTGAAACTCACAGAGGATTTCTACAACAAACATTTCCAAATTCACGCAGAGGGTTTCTATCTTATAACAAATATCCAAATCACAAACCATTTCTGGCACAAATACCTTTTCCTAAACACACAAAGCATAAAGGATTTCTTAAACTCAAAGGAATTCCAAAACTCAAGTAGAATTCCCATAAACTAAAAAACATACCCACAATGCGAATGACCAAATCATCCATCACTGAAACTGAAGCTGCAGGGATCGATTCTGGTTCACTAGTATGAATTCTAGTTTCCTCTACATTTCTTCTTAATGTTTCTTACCCATTCCTAATAAGCCTAAACTGTTTTCAACATTCATACTCTTTTCTCCCACTTGGGAGATGTCACAAGCAGATATTCTTTTAACATAGGCAGTCTAAAAGCATTTTGAAGACATAGACTTTAGGTACCTCAACAATGAATGCTGTAAAGCTAACATGATCATATAAACCTTCAAACTAAAACACATTTTTATTGATATACTAAATGATATCATCCATCTGTTCTCCAAACATCCTTGAAATAAACAACTTATGAGTCAGCTTGTCTGATTGAAATGACCCAAATTAAACAATCCACTGTCTTTTACTACATTGTTCCAGTAATAAAGCAGGTGTAATAAGCTAGCATTTATTACTCACAGACAGATCATTTGCAAAACATAGAGCCTGTTTTAAAAGCTGTTCCATATACAGTAGTTATTTTAACTTCAAGCTGATTACTGCTTTCCATTTAAATTTTAAGAACTGAAGCGTGACTTCCAGTTACAAACAGAAACTAAGCAAGCTGTTAGTTGGAAGTTCACTTTCAACTGTTTTTGATCTAACAAGTGGCAGTTATGTTTAGAAAACAAGATTAGCAAACATGAGCCAGGAAGTGAGTATCTTTCACAATCCCCCTCCCCTTGCAACGCAAATATTTAAAAAAAAAACGGATTCTTCCTACCAATATCAGCTCTGAAATGAAGACTCCTGCCAAGCCTCCTCTTGGGAACAGTTTATCACTTCTCCATCTGTTCTAGTAGGTTACCTGTGCTAGAAAAGGTTCTCTTCGCACCAATGCTCAGAGAACATATAGGGTACTTCCCAATGTTGGGGTTTTTGTGTGATTTTCACTCTTTGAAGTATTTACTTTCTCAGTCTCAGCTGTACACATCTCCAAACCTCGAAGGAGTGTCATTATTATCATTTTCCACATGTACAGAACAACAATGCATCAATATCTAAATAATAAGTCTATGTATGGACCTGGTATGGAAGTTGTCCTGTCCAAGACCGGAAGAAGCTGCAGAAGATCGTGAACACAGCGCAGCACATCACACAAACCAATCTTCCGTCCTTGGACTCACTTTACACCGCATGCTGTCGGAGCAGTGCCACCAAGATAATCAAGGACACGACCCACCCAACCAACACACTTCTCGTCCCTCTTCCCTCCAGGAGAAGGCTCAGGAGCTTGAAGACTCGTATGGTCAGATTTTGGAACAGCTTTTTTCCAACTGTGATAAGACTGCTGAACGAATCCTGACCTGGATCTGGGCCATACCCTCCAAATATCCGGACCTGCATCTTGTTTTTTTTTTTGCACTACTTTACTTTCCATTTTTCTATTTTCTATTTATGATTTATAATTTAAATTTTTAATATTTACTATCGATTTGCAATTCAGGGAGTGGGAAGTGCAGAATCAAATATCGCTATGATGATCGTACATTCTAGTATCAATTGTTCGGCGACAATAAAGTATAAAGTATATTAGTGCACCTTTAAAATCTTCTTTGCCACCATCAGTTCATGCCATTTCCTTGATGCAAGTTCAAATCACTGTCCCTGTCACTGCTTGCTTATCAGGTCAGCTGTAAATGTCTTTTTCTAAGCTGAAAATACTTCATGTCTTTCACAGGGGTGTTCACATTGCTCTCAATGCATGACTTTACTCAAGTCTTGAAAACAATTCTCGTAAAAAGTTACTGATTGTGTATTTCTGTCCTCTTCTGTCCAAGGATTAGTAATCTCAGGTTTTAGTTATAGAAAATTGTATTCTCCAGCTAGATGATTTCACAAAATTATAAAATATATAAAAAATAAAACATTGACACAAGTAAGGAAGAGTGCAGTTCTCCTGTAAGAATTATGTCTAAAGTAAAGTAAAGGCAGCCGTTAGTCTTACGAGACCATGGATCTGCGCCTGGAAAGTCTTCACTCTCCAGGGCGCTGACCTCGGCAAGGTTGTATGGAAGACCAGCAGTGGCCCATGATGCAAGTCTCCCCTCTCCACGACACCAATGTTGTCCAAGGGAAGGGCATTAGGACCCATACAGCTTGGCACCAGTGTCGTCGCAGAGCAATGTGTGATTAAGTACCTTGCTCAAGGACACAACACGTTGCCTCGACTGGGGCTCAAACTCACGACCTTCAGGTTGGTAGTCCAATGCCTTAACCACTTGACCACGTGCCCACATGTACTATGTCTATATCTTTATATCTAAGCTTCCACAAAAGAATGTCACAACACAGAGGTAGATTATATCTTTCCAATGGGAGTGAACACTGTACTTAACATCCTTATACCAAATATACAAGTTGCATACATTCTTCCATTTTCGTGATTCATGACTCAGGGTAAAATTGTTCAAGTCTTCCCCCTTTACTTTGTTGAGGATTAGACCTCATTGAGAACTTTTATATTTTCCCAGAGAACTTTAACTGAGCAAGGGCAACTCAGTCTGTTCTGTCAAAACATGGGAGTCTATCAATCAAATATACAAATTATTTTGATAACATTAGATACAGCACAAATAGCAACATTATAGGCTTAGTACTTTGACTTGTTGCATTGTAGGCAATCTATGCTAATATTCAAATAATAGACAAAGCCCATTTAAGTAGTTCAAATCTTGTGAAAATATAACAGTTTGAAGACCTCGGAGGCTCTAAGATTGCATCTCCATTTCCCAGGAAATCACAAGAGTATCAATAGTATAGCATTCCTAAGGGATACCTATCTTTCTCCCCCTGGTAAGTCTTCCACATTGTACAACATAATATACAAAATATAGTAAGATAGATAGTTTTAAAAGTCAAATGTGTAAATCACGAGAGTATACTGCCATCATTAGCAATGAAAAACACATTTACAAAGTATATGATATAAAATCTAAAGAACCATATAGGTAAAAAGTTACCCATGTTTAAAAGTAAATATACAATATCCAAGTGAAAAATAATGTTTGTTGACACATCTTTCTGTGGGATTGTATTATTAGACCAATCATTCACAACAAGCACATCTTCACCCATCTCAAGATAAAACAAGAACCATACATACCCAAACACATTACTAATCAGAACTAGGAAAACAAGAGGAGCAAGGATAACGTGATCAGGACAGAGCCTGCTCTTCACTTTTCCAGTGTTGAGGACAAACCAGAGGAACAGTTAAAGAGGCGAGTACAAAATGAGGATTGCAAAGCAGTCATACGAGAAATAACCCATAGTAGTGCAAGTTGGGTATGGGAGTTATCAATGTCTCAGGAGTGGAGTCGTTATACAAAAAAACAGAAGCCACCAAACTTCCATCTTTATAAACTTCAATGTTTCAACAAAAAAGAGCACAACAGAAACAATAATTCCAATGGCTTATTCATTTTTCAAATGAATCATCCATTGGAAAAATGCAAAAAAAAATCTTCAACCCAATTTAAACTGTATTCATTGCAGCTGAAATTAAATTTGGAACAGCTGGTTATTGTCTTGGTTATTGTTTCAGCCAGAGTGCTAAGCTAGTCAGTGTTTAGCATGAGTCTGCAGAAGAAAACTGTACTAAGAGGTGTCTCACTCATCTGATTCTGACAGTTCTTTTACTCTTGTAATGCATCAAGATATATTCTTTTAATTCGACAGTTTGTTCGAGCCATTGTTGATGAATATCAAGTTCTAGAACATTCTTGGTTGCATGTATCATAAATCATTCCTTAAAACTGGATTTGCATTTCTTTCTTGAAATACTCCATTTGATGATGGAGTAATCATTAAATTACTCCAAGAGTCATATACTATCTCTATAAACCTTAAAAAGTGAGTGAACAATATGTCTGAATAAGATTGGTCATCTGAAATTTCTACCTTCTAAGTGAACCAAAGGATTACATCAGTGTTATTATGAGAATGTGCACTGATAAGGCATGACTATACAGAGGATTTTACTCTTTTTTTTAAGTCATGAAAATTGTTTAGGGCTAAATTGCTTTTTTTTTTCTTTGTTTTTTGATGATAACACCATGTGACTTAACACACAACAATAATGAAGGTTTGTCTGGGTATGTAACCTATTAGGGAAGTAATGTTATCTGTGTAACCCCAAAATTTAGCATTACCTATTGGTCTCCAACATTAATATTTGTTATAGGCTTATTTCCCCATTGTAGTTGGTTTATCCGAAATAGAATAGAATTTGTAAGGACACCAATAGTTCTGAATTCATATTTATTGTAAGGTATTACTTACATCACAGCTGTTTAATTAAGAGCAAATAGGAAATCTGGGTAACACACACAAAAATACTGGAGGAAATCAACAAGCCAGGCAGTATCTATGGAAAAAAGGAATATCAACATTTTGGGCCAAAACCCTTCAGTAGGACTGGAGAGGAAAAAAAGATGAGGAGTAGATTTAAAAGGTAGGGGGAGGGGAAGGAGAAACACAAGATGGTAGGTGAAACCAGGAGGTGGAGGGGTGAAGTAAAGGGCTGGAAAGTTGAATCATGGAAGAGATACAGGGCTGGAGAAGGGGGAATATAATAGGAGAGGATAGAAGGCCATAGAAGAAAGGAGAATGGCGAGAAGCACCAGAGGGAGGCAATGGGCAGGCAAAGAGATAAGGTAAGAAAGGGAAAGAGGATGGGGAATGGTGAAGGAGAAGAGGGGCCATTACCAGAAGTTTGAGAAATCAATGTTCATGCCATCAGGTTGGACCAGGAATATAAGGTGTTGTTCCTCCAACCTGAGTATGGCTTCATCGCAACAGTAAAGGAGGCCATGGATTGACATATCGGAATAGAAATAGGAACTGGAATTAAAATAGGTTGCCGCTGGGAAATCTGGGTAGATGCAATAGTCTACGGGAATAAAATCTCTCGAAAGTTTATTGGACCAGGGAGGAAAACACTTTCATTTTTGTTACATGCCTCAAGGAGATCTGTGATTTTTTTTGTGAGAATGACGTAATGGTCTTTTGGAGGTCACCTGATGTAATCTTCCCGCCGATGTGAGGTCACGTGATGACATGTGCACCAGGGGTATATAAAGGGGAGACCACAGATGATGCAGTTAGGTTTTAGTTTTTAGATTTCCAGGTACAACGTACTGTGTCTCGTTTCTGTTGAGTATTTGTTTTTATGAAGCAGTTTCATTTTTTAAACGGTTGTTGCGTTCTGTTGCAAGATACAATATTACTAGACTGGAAATTTTGGCTAGATGTGCTGATTTATCCTATTCCAGCAGTAGAAAAGAGAGTGAAGACTTTATCGAAGTAAAGGACTGAAGGATTGAGAGGAGTCAGCATCATTCGGCAGTTTAATAAAGGATCGACCTTATTGAGTCTTCGTTGAAGGAGTAGCGAGCAGCATTAAAGATAACTCTTGCAAAAAGAGAAAAGAGTTCATGCAAAGGTTTGCTCTCTTTAAAAAAATTTAAGGTCAGTTGTTTTAAACCGTTTATTTACTGCTTCGTGAATCCTTTGGACAGAACCAGCAGGAAAGTCGCGTCTATCAAGAAATCCTTCTTCAGAGAAGTCTCTCCCAATTGAACGTATAAACCTGTAGGACTTTCGAATTTACCATTTTTAAGAATTTTAAGAACTGTTTTCGCATTTAACACTTTAAGAACCAGTGCTGAGTGATGATTTGTTGAACGGCTGTATAACGATTAACTTCCGGTTAAAGTTTTCGTTTGTTTTTTTTATTGTTAATCCGTGTTTAATAAATGTTTGGTTGTTTTTATATAACCTGTCTTGATTGATATTCATTGTTGCCGGTTACGTAACTTTTGACCTTATAGCTTCTGTTTCAGTGACTTGGCTGGTGGCGTAATGGCATCAGTGCCGGACTTCAGGATGAAAGGTTCCAAGTTCAAATACAGCTAGCTTCCCTGCACGCTTTCCATCCGTACTGGGTTACGAGCTGGTGACCTCTTTGGAAATTCACCCCGCAGAAGGCAATGGCAAACCACTGCTGTAACACGGTTCCCTACTACGTCCGAGAGATGTGGAGGGAAATCGTCCGCTAATCGGAGAAACTCCGGATGCAACATATCTTTCCTTTCCTTTTTGCTTCAGTGCATCCTTCCATCTTGTCCTCCCATGCAAAAAGTCTGGATCAAAGACTTCACTGAACTGTTTAGAACATAATCCAGAAATGCAGAAAATTGTCATGTTACCGTGACTTTTAACAATGGAGTGTAATAGTGACTATAATTGGAGAAATAGAAATGTTTAACATCCTTATAGTAAATATATTCATATACTTGTTGGCTATAAAGGGGAAGTGCAATAAGGATTGTGTCTAATTGAGGAATCTTCATTTGAAAAATAGGTTTTTACAATGATCTAGTCTAACATTTCAATGTCATGTTCCCATGAGTGAGATCATTCAATGGCATAAAAATGTCTATACTTTTCTTCAGGTGTAGAGAGATCCATGTCAAGGGATTTCTCTATTAGTTTACCTTCACTATCTGAGCTGGAATCTTCCAGTTTGTTCGGGTATGATGAATCATCTCTGGAAGTAAAACTTTGCCTTCCCATGTGTCAACGTTCACTTCATTATACACCAGTCATTGAAAGTGGGCATGCAGGTACAGCAGGCGGTGAAAAAGGCGAATGGTATGCTGGCATTTATAGCGAGAGGATTCGAGTACAGGAGCAGGGAGGTACTACTGCAGTTGTACAAGGCCTTGGTGAGACCACACCTGGAGTATTGTGTGCAGTTTTGGTCCCCTAATCTGAGGAAAGACATCCTTGCCATAGAGGGAGTACAAAGAAGGTTCACCAGATTGATTCCTGGGATGGCAGGACTTTCATATGAAGAAAGACTGGATGAACTGGGCTTGTACTCGTTGGAATTTAGAAGATTGAGGGGGGATCTGATTGAAACGTATAAAATCCTAAAGGGATTGGACAGGCTAGATGCAGGAAGATTGTTCCCGATGTTGGGGAAGTCCAGAACAAGGGGTCACAGTTTGAGGATAAAGGGGATGCCTTTTAGGACCGAGATTAGGAAAAACTTCTTCACACAGAGAGTGGTGAATCTGTGGAATTCTCTGCCACAGGAAACAGTTGAGGCCAGTTCATTGGCTGTATTTGAGAGGGAGTTAGATATGGCCCTTGTGGCTATGGGGATCAGGGGGTATGGAGGGAAGGCTGGGGCGGGGTTCTGAGTTGGATGATCAGCCATGATCATAATAAATGGCGGTGCAGGCTCGAAGGGCCGAATGGCCTACTCCTGCATCTATTTTCTATGTTTCTATGTTTCATCGACAATGCGGTCAGAGTGAATGCTTAAGCGCACGGGAGCAATCACTTTGCCAGAGGCAAGGTTTTATGGTTCAAGTGCATTAGTTCATATATGCCCAGGAGGTAAGGGCCATTTAGTGATATTTAAATTAAAATCATCATTGTTTGCAGATCCCCTTGAATAATATTCTCTGAATTATTATGTTTCAGGGGAGTCCGAGACAGATGAGACAATTTCTGTAGTAAGTTAACTTTGTCTGTGATAAAGCAAAAGGTAAGTGAAGCAGGACAGAGAAAGATTCGTATAAGCACAAATATTATAAGTAAAATACATGAAAAAAAGAATTTCCTCAGAGTTTGAGACTGTCTGAACACGACAAAATACTCAGGATGTATTATTCCTGGCTAATGTATCAATGAGATCTTCCTTAAGTGACCTCAATAAATGACCTGGATGAGGAAGTGGAAGGATAGGTTAGTAAATTTGCTGATGACAGTAAGGTTGGGGTTGTTGTGGATAGTGTGGAGGGCTGTCAAAGGTTACAGTGGGACATTGATAGGATGCCATACTGGGCTGAGAAGTGGCAGATGAAGTTCAACCCAGATAAGTATGAGGTGGTTCATTTTGGTAGGTCAAATATGATGGCAGTATATAGTATTAATGGTAAGACTCTTGACAGTGTGGAGGATCAGAGGGATCTTGGGGTCCAAGTCCATAGGACGCTCAAAGCAGCTGTGCAGGTTGTCTCTGTGGTTAAGAAGGCATACGGTGCATTGGCCTTCATCTGCCATGGGATTCAGTTTAAGAGCTGAGAGGTAATGTTGCAGCTATATGGGGACCCTGGTTAGACCCCACTTTGAGTACATGGTCAATTCTAGTCACCTCACTACAGGAAGGATGTGGAAACCATAGAAAGAGTGAAGAGGAGATTTACAGGGACGTTGCCTGGATTGGGGAGCATGCCTTATGAGAATAGGTTGAGTGAACTTGGCCTTTTCTCCTTGGAGCGGCAGAGGATGAGAGGTGACCTGATAGAGGTGTATAAGATGATAAGAGGCATTGATTGTGTGGATAGTCAGAGGTTTTTTTTCCCCAGGGCTGAAGTGACTAGCACAAGAGGGCACAGTTTTAAGTTGCTTGGAAGTAGGTACAGAGGAGATACCAGGGGTAAATTTTTTACACATAGAGTGGTGAGTGCATGGAATGGGCTGCCAGCGGTGATGGTGGAGGCGGATACGATTGGGTCTTCTAAGGCACTCCTGGATAGGTACATGGACCTTAGAAAAATAGAGGGCTATGGGTAACCCTAGGTAATTTCTAAGGTAAGGATATGTTTGGCACAGCTTTGTGGGCCAAAGGGCTTGTATTGTGCTGTGGGTTTTCTATGTTTCAAAGTGAACAGGAATCTTTTCATTGCTTTTCAGATCTAAACATGTGTTTTATGTTTTCAATATGTCTCACCAACCCCCCCCCCCCTCCCCACTTCCAGCTGGGGAGTAGGGCTCTATGGTGGAGCCTTGTGCCATTCTAATAAGACGGTTCCACTCATTCTCAGGGAATAAATCCTGCTGGGGCAGGTTTGCTGTTATCTATGGAGGCATACTTATTACCACAGTCCCATCATTGATAACTTGGGTAATGAGACAAGGAGGTCTCCATCTATGAAAGAAACCAGGATTAGAATTATTTTTATGAAATTTTATTTTATTTATTTTTCAAACTTTATGGTGGAATAGACCCTTCTAGCCCTTTGAGCCATGCTGCACAATCCACAACAAATCTGATTAACCCTAACCTCATCCGGGGACAATTTATCATGACCAGTTAACCTGCCCGGTATATGTTTGGACTGTGGGAGGAAACTGGAGCACCCAGGGGAAAATCCGTGATTTCCTTTGGTAGAATTACAGGCCCATACAGAATGGAGCCAAGATTGAACTTCTTGTGGTCTCCAAACTGTTTTGTTAGGTTCTTTTGCATTTTCTTGAATTCCTATGAACTTTCTTAATTTTTTGAGAATAGTTGATCAGATGTAGACAATGTTTAGCCTGAGTTAGCGATTGGGGGTGTATTTAGGTGGTATTATATATTAATAAATATGGTATAACATTCTTGTGTACTCCTAATTTTGCAGTTGGCTTATTGTTTACAGGCAGTTGTACTTCAGGAACAAGTGTAGCCTCCTCTGCCTCTAGAGTAGACCAGCTTTGTCAGGCGTAAATTAATCTCTCAATTCTTTCACTCCAATATGCCACTCAGTTGTGGGTAGAATGGAGTTCTGTACCCCACTTGTATGCCTATTTGTTCACACATGGTTTGCAGCCAGTATATGGGAATATGGAGTTTTTGAGCTCCGTGACAGTTGTGGTCTCATGAGGGTGATTCGGGGAATGAAGGTGTTAACATACGAGGAATGTTTGGCTACTTTTGGCCCATACTCACTGGAATTTGGAAGAATGCAAGGGATCTCATTGAAACCTACTGAATGTTGAAAGGAATAGATAAGGTAGATGTGGAGAGGACGTTTCCTCTGGTGGGGGTGTCCAGAACAGGAGGGCACAACCTCAAAGTTGAGGGACAACCTTTTTGAACAGAAGTAAGGAAGAATATTTTTAGCCAGAGTGGTGAATCTGTGGAATGCTCTGCCACAGACTGCGGTTGAGGCCAAGTCTGAGGATATATTTAAAGCAGACATTGATAGATTCTGATTGGTTGGAGCATCAAGGGATATGGTGAGAGGGCAGGTGTATGGGGTTGAATCGGATCCTGGATCGACCATGATGAAATGGTAGAGCAGACACAACTGGCTGAATGGCTTAATTCTGCTCCTATGTCTTATGGTCCTAAATTCTTTTAGGAGTTGTTCTTGTGATTGCTCCTTTTTTAAAGGTCAGACAATCTTTGCTGCTTGCAATGAATTGCTTACAATCACTCAACATGTAAGGCCACCAGTATAAAGTGGCTAATTTTGCATGAGTGGCTTGTCCGTCACTATGAAAGCATCTGAATTTTTGATGGACTTCTGTTGGTGGGCAGAAGATATTTGCTTCATCTTCTTTCTTAACGTTTTTCTTTTTTATGGCAGCATAGCCAAACTTTATCTTCAGCATCAGCTTCATATTGATACTGTGTTGGAAATTCTTTTAGAAATGGGTTTAGTCGTATGTAGGAGAATTCTTAAAACATCTTCCTGGTTATTGTTATTCATTACTTCATTACTACCAAATCGCTGGCTTCCCTTACTGTAGTAAAGTCCATTCTGACAGCTTGTTTTTCTTATTTATTAATTTGTTTATTACTGTAGCTGTGTAAGAGGCCTGCATTATCTCCCAGGATGTGTAACACCTGTACTAATGATTGAGTCAATAATAATTCATAAGTATTCTTCCACATAGAGAAATGTGGATTTACTTCTGGGTGATCTCCATCCGCTAGCTGACCAGATAGGAAGATCTCTTTCTACCGCATTCCTAACATTATTGGAGTTAATACAGGTTCTGTTGTATTTACTTGTTTTCAACATAATTCCAGGCTTTAGTTTCTGCAGATTGAGTTACATGATTCCCAAAAGATATGCTTGCAAACCATGTGGTTCAAATTCAATTTCCGATGAAGAAAATTCCCATTATAATCAAGATCCGGGACTATAATTAAGTGAATCCATCTTTCTGGATTTTCATTGCTGATCCATCACAGTACCATCTTTGAGATTAATGCTCTAAAGGATGTCGTGCTATATTAGAGAAGATGGCTTTTCATCCTCCAATGACAAGAAAGGATTGTAAGTTTTAGCTGACTGGAGCATATTCCCAGTTTAATGTCATCTTGTAAAAGTATTTGCTATTTCCCATATCTAGTTATGACATCTCTCTGTTCTTACTTACTTACTTACTACTGCCCATTATGCCTCTGGCATGTAGGGCAACAAAGAAGGTCCTCCATCTCTGTCTGTCTTTGCTCATCTTTTCTATTGTGGCCCAGGTGTCGTTCAGGGTCTTCATTTCTGCCTGTACAGTATGGAACCAAGTTGTCTTTGGTCTGCCCCTCAGGGGTCCAATAAAGTATTGTCTTGATGATGGAGTTGGCCTCTCTTCTCATCACGTGCCCAATCCATCTCCAACACTTCCTCTCCGTTCACTTGTTGAAATGTGTTATCATTTTTAAAGCTGCAAACTCTGTTCAATAATTGTTTGTCCCCTTACAGTGAACTTACTGCAACAAGTATATAAAATTTCATGGTAAGACATTGTTCTAAGGCAATACATTTCTATTCCGTTGAGCCAAAATTATATGAGACATAGTGTGTGGGGGCCTCTGTTTCTTCTCCATCATTATTGTAGATGGCTACAGCAGTTCTTTGCAAAATTACAAACATGCAGAACAAGAGAGTTTGTTAGGTCCCTCATCAGGAGAATTATTATTGCTGAACTGCATTTCTCAATTTTTCTAGTATCTCATAATCTTCTGGGGTAGAAATAAAAGGCGTTTTGGTTTTGGGTTTTACATCTGTAATGTAATGGTTTTGACAATTGAGCATTGACAGGTATGAAAGCTCTAGCATAATTCAATAGGCCTAAGGTTGATTGTAAGGCATTTAGGGTCTTTGGATATCCTATTTGAGTGACTTTTTGTCTAAATTCAAGAGTTAAAGCATGTCCTGATTGGTAACTGTCATACCTAGGAAAGTTACTTTTGTACAACAGAGCTGAGATTTTTTTAATCTGTTAATTACATAGCTTTCATCTGTTACTTTCAAGTAGTGGGCATGACCAGAAGCCGTTAGCCAGATCTGTGCAAAATTTATACTTCTTACGAGTCAACCCTTGCAGCCTTTGTTGTAATGATTAGTGCTGTATTAAAATGGTGGTTTTGAATTTTGAGGAAAAACCTGAGCTTTGTCACATGGAAAGGCCCGTATCCTATTTGTCAGGTGAAGCATTTTGATTAGACTTGTTGCTAAAATTCCCCTATGCCATTTTCATAACATTAATGTTAACCTTTCCCTTCTTTATATTTTGCTTTCCCTGAGCTACAGGAGAGGAAGTGGACATTTGGAATGGCCCCTGTCCCTTTGTACATTTAGAGGGTGAAGAATGAGATGGGCCTTGTGGCATGCACTCAGTTTCATATGTATCTCCATAATATCAATGGGGCCTCTGAATGTTCCTTCTATCTCGAAAAGAGTATCTTGTTCTAAGACTTCATTCTCAAAGGAAAGAAGTAGAACTAAAGCTCATGTATCTGGTGTTGATTAAGGGTTATTCCACACATGGCGTGGGGTTTTCACTAGGATAAAGGGGTAATGTAATAGAATGAACTAGATCCCAGTCTTCCCTTGCCATATGTTTTTCAATCTTATAAAATGGTATTAAGTCATGACCATTGACTATTTCACTCGATACAGTACCAAGTCCTCTGTGTACATCTCCAACATTTATTTGTTTATAAATCCACGCATATATCCGATATGGATTTCCACACTTGTGTGGGGTAAGTACCAAGACTATGGAAAAAAACATTAATAAGAATTGCTGAATATGTTGGGGAGTATGACTTGCCCAAAAGGCTCGTAACCTCTTGACCTTCTGAAAGGCTTCTTCAGAAATTTTTCAACATCAGCTGGAGGCACGACGCATACTGTCTGCAGACTCCGAATACTCAAAGATCCAAAATCTTGATGGGAAGTTTGCACTGGGGAAGCTGCATACCTCCCTGTACAGGAACCGGTCCCTGTATTCTTCTTTTACTGCCTCTTGTAAATTTATTTTGGTAATTTTTGTGCATGTTTCCTAGTATCTATTCTCCAGGCTTTATTAGTATCTCTAGAGCTCATTGGTGTGGGCGCTACCTAAAGTGCGCCTGATAAGAATGCACGATAAACCAATGCATTGGGTTTAAGATAGGGGTCACCAGGTTCTATCACATAAGCATATGGTCCCCACTTGGGCACTAGATTTCCATCTAAAAAGGTGCCAATTTGTTGTCTTCAGCTACAAATTATTGCAACATTGTTAGGATCTGATACAAATTGTGATAATTTGAATCCAGCAGGTCGTTGGCTGGGTTCGGCCTGACTAATTGGCATCATGTTCTATGTTCTATTCCTTCACCATTCCAGTCTCTTACTCAAAGAATAAAATATTTATCATGGTCAATTTAAAGTGCAATTGGGGTATTATCCCATATTTCAGCTACACTATCAATACGTTTGCCTGTGCAACTGCTGGACACTTGGATGTTGGCCATTTTATAACACTAGGTGCGGTGCCGTAGCACCTGTTGAGAGCTCTCTGAGTTGGACTACTGCTAAGTAATAATTCTTTCTAAAATCATACTTTTGATATAACGTGACTACATTGGGCACCAAGTGTGATGATACTGAGTTTGCTGACTACGAAGTTCTAAACTCCATCAAAGACATTAAGCCCTATCTGATATGAATAGCCAGAAGTATTCACAGAAAAGGGAGATTATTCTGTAACTACCTATTCTTCAAAGACGAGTTTACTTTCTTGTTTATTCTCCATGGTGAGTTTACCAGCCAATACCCACTATTTGAGCAGTGGGTCCCCTCTCCCTGCCAAGAAGGACATACTTTCAGCAAACAAAGTAGTTTAAAATATAAATGCAAGACATCCTGCAGATGCTGGAAATCCAGAGAAATACACACAAAATTTTGGAAGAACTCAGCAGGTTAGGCAGCATCTATGGAAATATACAAATAATCAATGTTTAGGGCTGACACCCTTTTTAAATAAAAACAACACTCTTTAAGCACATTTAAAACTCACAGAGGATTTTTATCTAAAACACTTCCAAATTCTTACGGAGGATTTCTACCTTATAAAACATATCAATCACAAACCATTTCTGACACCCACCCCATTTCCTAAACACACAAAGCACAAAGCATAGAGGATTCCTGGAACTCAAAGGATTTCAAAAGCTCAGGTACAATTCGTATAAACAAAAAAGACATACCCACAATGCAAACAAATCATCCATCACTGAAACTGAAGCCGGAGGAAAGAATTCTAGTTCACTAGAATGGATTCTAGTTTCTTCCATGTTTATTCTTGTTGTTCCTAATAAGTCTGAACTGTTTTCTGCACTTACACTATGTTTCTCTCACTTGGTTGACCTCACAAGCTTATGATGTTTCCTCAGATATTCTTTTAACTCAAGTGGTCCAAGAGGTTTTTGAGACACAGGTCTCAGGTACCTCAGCAATAAATATAATGAAGTTAAGTTCTGAATGCATAAACCTTCCAATTGAAACACATTAGTTATTGTAATATAAAAACATATTATTCATCTGTTCTACAAACTTCCTTGAACTAAGCAACTTAAGAGTAAGCTTGTCTGTTTGAAACAACCCAAGTTAAACACTTATACTATATCTTACCAGCAATAAAGCAAGTGTAGTGAGCTAGCATCTGTTACTCACAGAGTGTCTGCAAAACACAGAGCCTGTTTGCAAAGCTGTTCCATAGACAGTAATTGTTGTAACTTCAAAATGATTACTGCTTGCCATTTACATTTTAAGAACTGAAGAGTGACTTTCATTTAGAAACTAAGCAAGCTGTTAGTTGGAAGCTTACTGTTAGCTGGAAGTTGTTTTTGATCGAACAAGTGGGAATTGTGCTTAGAAAACAAGTGAATATCTATCACATATATTGGCACTGGAAGCATAGCAACAGTTGCAGGCTGCCTAGCACAATCCTCGCTAATTTGATTCGATGCATATAATACAGTACACTGTATATTTTAATGTACATGTGACAAATAAGGCTAATCTTTCTCTATCTTGATCTTTTAAGACTCAGCATTAATCTGTAAGATAATGAGTAGATTAATGTTTAAATTATATTTAAGTCTTTGTAAAATGCTTTGTGAATTTTGCACAGTGCTTTTTATTGATCTGGTTCCCATGGCTGAGAGCAGGTGCAAGTTGTGAGATAGGATATGAGATATGCAGCAACGTTAATTATGAGGATCTACAGGGGCACACAAATGTTCATTTGAAGTCTAAACTGATAGTGATATTAGTAGGTGAATGATGGGCACAGAAAGTTCGGCCAATTATGTAATCATTGGATTATGGTAGTTGAAAATGCACTCATTGCATTTGGTCACTCACAACAGATCAATACGCATTTTATGGCATTGCATGGAAGCTGGCAGCACTTGGTCTTTGATCTTGAACCACTTAATATTGCATTCACAATGCCTTTGCAGCATTGGCATAGAAGTCTTCCTGAGAAAACATGATGTCATTCCTATTTTGCACTTTTTCTGCTTCTAACCACGCTCACATCCCTCTTTCCATCAGTGGCATGGCTGTGCAAACCATGTGCAGTTTCAACCTCCAGGCATGCACTTTTTATACAACTTCTCATGGTCCCAGCACGCATTCCATACAATCATGAAATCTCACCAACACCTCTACTTTGTGAGGAGGCTGAAGAGAGCTGGGCTTTGCACATCTCTACTCACATCATTCTACAGATACACAGTAAAGAGGATCCTAACATTCTGCATCACTGCATAGTCTGGAAACTGCACTGCAATGGACAAGAAGGCTGTACACCAGGTAGTAAAAACTGCCTAACACATCACGGGCACCAGGCTACTCGCTATTGCGGACACCCAGTATATACAGTAAGGTGTTGGAAAAGGGCCAGTAACATCATGTAGGATTCCACACACACTGCTAATGGACTGTTTGTCTCACTCTCACCAGGGAGTGGGCTACATAACATCCAAGTCAGGACCACTAGATTCAAAAACAGTTACTTTCCTCAAGCAGTAAGGCTCATTAACACCTCCACCTACCAACCAACCTCTCCACACTCCGCACCATCGCTACTTTATCATATCCTGTCAGCCATCTTATGTACAGACAGACATGTGCCTAGTGTCACTTTACGGAGAATCAATATATGTATATGAGCTATCTTATCTATTTATATTTATTGTGGTTTTTTATTACTGAGTTATTTAGCTTATTGTGTTTTTTGTACCGCATTGGATCTGGAGTAACAACTATTTCACTTTTCTTTACACTCGTGCACTGGAATTGACATTAAGCAATCTTGAATCTTGAATCAAAATGTTGAAAAAATTCGGCTGCCTTCTCTTTCTTAAGTTATGGCTTTAGTGAATGAATTGGAACTGGAAATGAGATTAGTTTATTGTAATCACCTGTACCAAGATATAGTGAAAGCTTCAAGATGATCAAATCTGGAGATGCTGGAAATCCAAACAACACACATAAAATGCTGGAGGAACTCGGCAGACCAGGCAGCATCTATGAAAAAGAGTAAACAGTCAACTTTTCAGGCTGAGACCCTTCAACAGGAAAGTCCAGAGCATGTAGACGATAACGTGCAAGAAATTATGAGGTAGATTGAGAGGTCAAGAATCCATTTTATCATATTTGGAAACGTTCAACAGACTTATAATGGTGGGATAGAGGTTGCCCTTGAGCCTGATGGTGAGTGCTTTCAGGCTTTTTTTATCTTCTGCCCAATACATGCCACTTCAGAAGCACCTCCCTCGAAAGTAGTGTATACAAACTTTTAGTGGTGATAACCTCCTATGAAATAAGCCCCTGCTGAGATAAATATAATAAGCAATAATACTGAGACATATTCAGGAATTATTCAATTTATTCTGCCAAGCGTAGGTCTTCCAGAATTTTAGCAGACTGCATCAGAATTCCAAATCTATCTTCTTTTTAATTGGTGTTGATTTAACTCGATTTTCTGTGTCCAACATTTCAGCAAGAAAATTTAAATGAATGGGGACCATGCTTGTCATGCTGAAAAATGCTGCCGAAGCCCAGGAGCCAGATATGAAGTGTATGCAACTCCTTCCCTCAGCCACTTGCAGAATGAACCTGAAATCAATGTACTGTGAAGGGCCAGAGCAAGAGGTCAGATACTTCACCTTCAGACCTGCAATCTATTTCTTTATTATAATGCTGCAGAATATGTGCAGCAGCATAGAGAATCAGTGCTATGTGCACTGCAGATAGCCAACAATTCTCTATGGATCTGTCAGCTTCTTGTCAGCACCTTTCATCTCATTATCACAATGACGTTTAATTTCAAGCGTTCTTACTTCTTGTTTGGTAAATTATCATCTTCTTATAATGCATGAATGATCACTTTGTTTCTTTCTCAACCTACAACTGTTTAAGGTAATTACATTCCTTTCATCTGAATACTTACGGAACATGGAGATCACAAAGGGCATTTACATTACAGCTTCATTAAGGGGAGTTTATTTTAGGAATTAGTGTGAAACAAAGCTTCACAAATGCAGATCTTGTGCACTGTGTTGACCTTGTGAGCTTGCTCCTAATGTAGACATGTTGGAATGGTAAATGATTAAGTGCATTTATGATCTGCCACAAAGTAAGCTATTTTTACGGCTATAAGATTTTATGGTCAGTGTAGTCTAAAGTCTAAGAGGAGTGTATTCATGTGCTGTCCATTAATATGACTGTAATATACATCAGCAGGATTATAAAGGTTATTTTGAGTATGTAATCTCAGGGCAGGTGAAGGGCACTATCATCATTAAGCATTCTCAACAACTCTAAAATGGGTTAAACCACACAGGAAATTAAGTAACAAATAAGATTTGTGCTTCATAGAACCAAGCAATGAGATTAATCACATGCACTTGACACTCAGTGCTATTACTAAGACACCAACTATTAAAATAAGGGGAGGTCATGATTGACCCGAAAATTAACTGTATCAACTGGGTCAAAAACTGGAAATCTTCCATCACTTCACTCACTTCCTGACTCCCGAAAACCTTTCCACCATCTCCAAGGCCGCAACCCAGGTAATGGATTATTATCCACTTGCCCGAAAGAGGACAAGTCTAAGAACTTTCAAGAAGATTGAGATCATCTAGCAAGTAACAAGCTGCTTGATATTCATCCAATCAACCACCATAAATCTTGATCTCACTCGCCACTTCCATTTCCTTCTCCGTAGTTTTGTAGATAGTGTGTCTGATTTTGGCCTGGACCTGTCCTGAAGATGCCTTACTATAAAATGCCCTTTGTGTTCTGTACCTTACACTGTAATAGCCTTTTCTTTTAACCATCCTTGAAGGTAATCAAAGCTGTTTATTGTCTCCTTTCAAGGTGTCCTTTATGTATTCTCCTCTATAACTATAACTTATCTTCCCTCAGACCTCAGCCTTGACCCTGCCTCGTGCAGCTAGATCCGGGACTTCTTGTCAGATCGCCAGCAGGTGGTAAGAGTGGGTTCACTCACTTCCACCCCTCTGACTCTCAACACAGGAGCCTCTCGGGGCTGTGTACTGAGTCCCTTCCTTTACTCCCTGTGTATCCCTGACTGTGTTGTCACCCACAGCTCTAATCTGCTAATTAAATTTACCAACGAGACTGCATTGATTGGCCTAGTATCAAACAATAACAGGGTGGCCTACAGGGACGAAGTCATCACTCTGACATAGTGGTGTCAAGAAAACAACTTCTCCCACAATGTCGCAAAAACAAAGGAGCTGGTTGTGGATTACAGGAGGAATGGAGTTGGGCTAACCTCTATTGACATCAATGGATCTGGGGTTGAGAGGGTGAACAGCTTTAAGTTCCTTGGTATCCACATCATCAAGTATGTCACGTGGTCTGTACACACCAGCTGTGTGGTGAAAAAGGCATAACAGTGCCTCATTCACCTCAGACGGTTGAGGAAGTTTGACATGGGTCCCCAAATCATAAGAACTTTCTACAGGGGCACAACTGAGTGCATCCTAACTGACTGCATAACTGCCTGGTATGGGAACTGTACCTCCCTCAATCGCAGGACTCTGAAGAGAGTGGTGCGAAAAGCCCAGTGCATCTGTAGTTGTGAACCTCCCATGATTCAGGACATTTACAAAGACAGGTGTGTAAAAAGGGCCCATAGGATCATTAAGGACCAGAGTCACCCCAACCACAGTCTATTCCAGCTGCTACCATCCGGGAAAAGGTACCGCAGCATAAACCCCGGGACCAACAGGCTCTGGGACAGCTTCTTCCATCAGACTGATTAACTCTCGCTGATTTGAAGTATATTGACTGTTAATTTATTATAAATTACTATGATTGCACATTTAAATCGAGACGTAACATAAAGATTTTTACTCCTCATATATGTGAAGGATGCAAGAAATAAAATCAATTCAATTCAATTCATCAACTTCATCTAGAATTGGAATTGGAATTGTTTTATTATTGTGACATGTCCTGAGGTCCAGTGGAAAGCTTGCTTGCATTTCGTTCATACCGATCAAACCCACCCACCCTGCTCCTGGTGCTGTTTATCCCAATCCCATCAGGGAGGAGGCTACTTAGCATCCATGCCAGAACCACCAGACTAAAAAACAGTTTCTTTCCTCAAGAAGTGAGGCTGAACTACCTACTAACCCACCAGCATACTTTAGCATTTCCTCTCAGTTACCTTATGCACAGCCATTCCTGTACCCAGCATCACTTTTTGGACATATAATCAATCTATATATGTAAGCTATTTTATGTACTGTATTTATATTTATTGTGTTTTTATTATCGTATTTTTGTGCAATTATTTTGTTCTCCTTCACACTTGTTTTAATGGAAATGACTTTAAAAAATCTTGCATCTTGAATCGAATTACTCAGTGCACTGAGATAGCAGAAAATTAACATGCACAAGCTACATAAGGACTGCAGTGCAGGGGAATAATAAGGTACAATCATAATAATGTAGATTGTGAGGTGAAAGATAAATCCTATTGTACTGGAGTGTAATGTACCAAGCTGTGTCTATAGCTCTCTGTCGTATTCACACATGTAACAATTTGACGAATGTGACGTTGGAGTTTGAATGTGCCAACTCCATTCAATTTGTCTAAGATTGGAATCTTTGATGTCAATTATTTGTGCAATCATGATACTTTGAAGGAGAAAAGCTTAATATCTGTCTAAAACATCTTAATAAATATTTAGATTATGAAGACATGCTGTCCTCTTTTATTGTCATTTAGTAATACATGCATTAAGAAATGATACAATATTTCCTCCAGTGTGATATCACAAAACACAGGACAGACCAAGACTAAAAAAAAACTAACAAAACCACATAATTATAACGTACAGTTACAACAGTGCAACAATACCATGACTTGATGAAACATAGAAACATAGAAACATAGAAAATAGGTGTAGGAGTAGGCCATTCGGCCCTTCGAGCCTGCACCGATGAAGAAGTCCATGAGCACAGTAAAAAGTTCAAAGTCTCTCAAATGTCCCACATCTCACGCAGACAGGAGAAGGAAGAAAAACTCTCCCTGCCATGCCCCGACCACAGTCCGACTCTGAGTCATCTGAAAACTTCGAGCTCTGATCAGCTCTCCGACACCGGTTACTGAGTACTATCACTGTCCAAACGATTCGAACTCAATATCGGTCGCCAACAGCAGGCAAAGCCAGGGATTTTGAGGCCTTCCCTCCAGAAGATTCTCGACCACACAGTGACAACAGCAGCGAACTAGGATTTCAGAAATTTCTCCAGATGTTCCTCTGTGCTTTCACAGCTGTCTCCATCAAATCATTGTCCACGGCCCCTATTTAATGGATACGATATCATTTTTCACCGGAGGGCTGCGCACGCGCAGCACTCTGCTCTCTCTTCTCCCGCCGTTGATATTTCCTTTGATATTACATTTACAGACACTTGTTGAGTAAAGAACTAGTCTTGGCATTATAAAATGAGAGAGACTGTGGAAAGTATATAGCAATTTTGGTGACATAATGCATCAATGCAAACTTTTAAGAAAGTAGAGGTGCTTTGGTGCCTTTTTTGTGAGGACAATTATACGCTGGTCCCATAACAGATCCTCTGATATGTTAACGCCAAGGAATTTAAAGCTATTGACTACCTCCACCTCTAATGAAATCCTCCAGCTTCTTCCCCCTGTATTCAATAATCAGCTCTTTGGTTTTGTTGATGTTCAGTGAGAAGTTGTTCTGGCACCATTCAACCAGGTTTTCAATCTCCTGCCTTTATGCCAATTCTTTACCGTCATTGATTTGGTGTCATCTGCAAACTTAAAGACAGTGTTGGAGCTATACAGTATTTAGCCACACAGACTTAAGTATAAGGTGAGTGAAGAAGGAAGCTAAGCACACAGCTTTGTGGTGCACTTGTGTTGATAGTAAATGTGGAGGAGATGTGGATGCCGATCTGTACTAGCTGAGGTCTGCTATTGAGGAAATCGAGGATCCAAATGCACAGGGAGGTATTGAGGCCCAGGTCTTTGAGTCGAGTGATGAGTTTTGAGGGGCTGATAGTATTGAATCCTGAGCCGTAGTCAAGAAGGAGTATCTTGACATATGCATCTTCATTGTCCAGGTGTTCCAGACCTTGGCTAAAGAGTGCTCAGACCTAATCCACACAAGGTTTGTGTTCATTGTAGATGATAAAAAAGAGAAAAAAAATGTGGATTATGCAAGGAAGCTAGTATTGCTTATATTACTGTCATGACGCAGACACGAGGAAATCTGCAGGTGCTGGAAATTCAAGCTACTATCATCTGATTTGAGTTAATTAAGATGGTTTCCTTCTGATTCTTGTTTAAATGGATTTGAGTTGGTGGATTGATGTATTTCTTTTATGGAAGTGTGTATGGCGTATAGCTCCGGGGTTGTGCTCCCAATGGGGTTTTTTGTTAGCAGGGATTTTTTCTGTTTTAGTTAGTAGGGGTTCTTTTTTTCCCTTCTTCTTTTCCTAAAAAAATTCTTAACACTTTAATTTTTCTTCTTATTATTAATATATTGTTTTCCTTTGTTAGTCAGTTATTTGGTAATTAAATTCTTCATTGTACATATTGACATGTTGACTTGATTACCTTAATGTATTTTTATTGATCTGTAATAATAATTAAGAAAAAATATTTTAAAAATGAAATTCAAGCAACACACACAAAAAATGCTGGTGAACGCAGCAGGCCAGGCAGCATCTATTGGAAGAGGTACAGTTGACGTTTCAGGCCGGGACCCTTCGTCAGGACTAACTGAAAGAAGAGATAGTAAGAGATTTGAAAGTGGGAGGGAAAGGGGGAGGGGGAGATCTGAAATGATAGGAGAAGACAGGAGGAGAGGGGTGGATCTAAGAGCTGGAGAAGGGAGAGGGTCATGGGACGGGAAGCCTGGGGAGAAAGAGAAGTGGGGAGGGGAGCCTGGAAGGTGGAGAGCAGGCATGGAGTTACAGTGAAAGGGACAGAAGGAGAAAACATATTAAAATATATTAAATAAATAAATAAGGGATGGGGTGTGAAGGGGAGGAGGGGCATTAACGGAAGTTAGAGAAGTCAAAATTCATGCCATCAGGTTTGAGGCTACCCAGACGGAATATAAGGTGTTGTTCCTTCAACCTGAGTGTGGCTTCATCTTGGTAGTAGAGGAGGCCGTGGATAGACATATCAGAATGGGAATGGGACAAGGACCAGGAGCACCGGACGCAGTACACTGATGGCATGAATATTGACTTCTCTAACTTCTGTTAATGCCCCTCCTCCCCTTCACACCCCATCCCTTATTTATTTATTTAATATATTTTTTATGTTTCTCCCCCTGTCCCTCTTGTCACGTACCCCGTGACGGGTTAACAAACCAGCAGAAATAGAAAACACTTTGGAGTCCAGTATTGCTATCAACTAATATTATTTATTAGTAACTACGCAATACAGTAATTTAAATGCAGATAAATCAAACAGATTAGCAATGATTATACATAAGTAAGTGTGGAACATATATGAAAACCAAGCTTCTTCAAGTCTAGGGGTAAATAGATACAATCTTACAATGATGAGCAAAGTTCAGTCCTGTTCGTGGTATTGAGTTGAGTAGTGATAGAGAAAGAGAGAGGGAGAGATTTGAGTCTTCAGGTGAGCTGACGCCATTGATCTTCCCGTTGTCCTCAGAAATCCTTTAACAGTCACTGACTGTGACTTCAACAAAGGGGACCATTCCTCTGTGGTGGAATCATCAACCCAGGCAAATGTTGGGCACATGGACAACTCCCCTCCAGTCACTCCCTTTTCTCACTGCAAGAGACACTGATCGATCCGCCTGATTGATCCTCCAAAAACCCACTTTTTCTGTGGGCACAACAAAGCTCATTCAGTGTCCATAAACATATGTTGCAGGTCTATCATCTGACCTCCTATTTATCTCACCGTACTGAGTACCAACTGTCTCTCAGATAACTCATCCTTTCTTTGTCTGTGTAAAAATGCACTAGTAGGCCATGTCCTTGGGAAGTATAAACGCCCTGCTGATAAATCACAACATCAATTATCCATCAAGTAACGCCGCCCCCGGTCACCATAACGACTTACGAGCTGCTCAGTGCCCTCCCTCTCCGAATTCAGCAGAAATCCCAAAGTTAGTCTCAGTTCCTCCTCGTACCTTAAAGTGATGGTCCACAGGAAATATGAACCTTAGGGGTTCATAACACCATCTCAAAGCAGTCTTCATCTCTCTCTCTCTCTTTCTTTCTCTCTTTAACAAGGTGTCTGTTGTTGAGCACCTCTCTCTCTCTCTTTTCAAAAGCACAGTTCATATGGGTAATCGAGCACAGCTTATAGGGTTAATTCAGGACCCCATCACACTGTGCTGTCCACCCTCTGGGCTCCCCTCCCCCCTTCTGTTTCTCCCCAGGCTTCCCGTCCCATGATTCTCTCCCTTCTCCAGCTCTTAGATCCACCCCTCCCCTCCTGTCTTCTCCTATCATTTTGGATCTCGCCCTCCCCCTCCCACTTTCAAATCCCTTACTATCTCTTCTTTCAGTTAGTCCTGATGAAGTTCCCAGCCCAAAAAGTCGACTGTACCTCTTCCTATAGATGCTGCCTAGCCTACTGCGTTCACCTGCAATTTTTGTGTGTGTTACTGTCATAATCATCCTTTGTCTTTGTATAAATAAACTTGTGAATCTAGAATGGGCCTGGGTAGAGAATAGGTCTTTCTGATTAGGATCAGAGATTCACAATAGCATTGTATGAAACAGGAGAAGATATTTACCAGTGATTCACTGAGTGAAAACAATTTACATCTTAATCTGCTGCTTCTAACACATTCTGTCATTTAATCCTTGATTTTACATATCTCTGCTCTATAAACTAGGTTTCCCAGAGGAATTCTGTGATGCATCCCCTGCAGATTTGTAGCATTCACAGAGTTCCAATATCCTGTTGAATGACATAAGTTTAAGTGCTGCTGAGTGAGGAATAAATATTGCAGCAATTCTTTGCTAAGGTATTGCCAATAAATTATGCCTCTGATCCTCTGCCATCAGATTTCTGAGCCTCCCATTAGCCTATGAATACTATCACAGTTGTTTGTTCTCTTTGAAGTTTTTTTAACATATTTCATATTGTAACATATAGTGAATTATTTATGTATTGCTCTATACTGCTGTAACAAAGCAACAAATTTCACAATATTTTTCAGTGATAATTGACCTGGTTCTGATTCTAAATAACCTAATAAGTTTTCTTTTATTGATGGCTTGAAGATATTTTTGATCTATTTACACTTGTGTGGATTATGTCTTTGAAATGATTCATGTTTTTGTTATATTCATGCAAATAATAATACTTACAGACTAAATCAGTGGTTCCCAACCTCCGGGCCACGGACCGATACATTGCCGCTAAGAAAGCAGTGGTGTAGCGGTACTCAGAACGCACCCAGCACAACTTTAAGAAAAAAGCCGAAATAAACAAGCTAATTAATTAGGTGCCGCCTGGCACGTAAATGTCGGCCAAGATCAGAGTCGATTGCCGATTGCGTCACCTCTGATCTGGGCCGATATTTACGTGCTGGGCAGTACTTAATTAACTAGATTGTTTATTTCAGCTTTTTTCTTAAAGATGTGCTGAGTGCGTTCCGACTACCGCTGCACCGCTGCATTCTTAGCGGCAATGTATCGGTCCGCGGCCCGGAGGTTGGGGACCACTGGACTAAATCACAGTCAGGTCTGATAATGGTTCATTTGGGTGGAAAAAAACACTTATAATATAATAACAAATACAGAAATGCTGGAAACACTCAGCAGATCCAGCTGCATCTATGAGAAAGAAATGTTTCCGGTCAAGCAGCCTTCATCAGAATTTCTAGTTCAACATCTATAGTCTTTATTTTCATATACTAAAATAATATCATTTTAATTAATATTTAGTTTTCAGTTAGTTTAACTTTATATGATAATCTTTGAATGGAAAACGGTCTGGGTAGAATGAGAATATTTATTTCTTATGTTACTATTAGGATGTCAAATTATAATAATGCCCAGAAAATTAGTAGTACTATATCTACACACAAACTATATGAAAATAACATTCCTCTTTCACAAGATATTAAAAATATAATTATCATCATAACTTTCGCTGCGTAGTAATTAAAAGTAAATATAATGTCTTTTAACTTTGGCTGTGGTAGGGCAAAGCAGTTTCCAAGGCACATCAGGTTGTTTCATAATATTGAACTATTTAATGATTAAAACCAGACTGGGGGCTTGAAAAATCCTATTCCCTTAAGGACTACATGTGAGCTCATTTGCTTTATGAGAGAAAATCCACAGCAAATTATGCCAGCAAACGTGATATTAGAGCAAATATTTTAGAACATTAAAGCTTTATGGTCCAATTTTATAACGTATCGACTGATAAAGTAATGGAGGTGACTGGAAATCCTTGGGAACATCTGCATTCATTGTCCAGGCACCAAAAGTGCAGGCAGTAATGATTTGTAACTGTGAGGATTGGTAATATGAAGCAGATATGTGCCTACAATGCGCTATTATAATCACCAATGCAGCAATCAGTGGGTTGTGATGACCCGAGCAAAATCATGAGACACTGGTTGGCAAATTCTTGTTGTTCTGTGTTACCCATACACAAAAAGGAAACATGGATTATTTAATTAATATTTTTGATGGGATGTCCAGTAGACAAAGTGCAAGAGCAATGCAACAAGAATTATTTAGGTGAGTATAAACCTGAGTGGATAACCTGCTATCTCTAATTAATATCATGACTATAAATTTCAGAACTAGATATTACATTCTGTAAGATCATAAGACATATGAACAGAATTAGGCCATCTGGCCCATTGAGTCTGGTTTGCCATTCAATTATGGCTGATCCTTTTTTCCTCCCCTCCTCAACTCCAGTTCCCGGTTTTCTCCCAGTGACCTTTGATGCCATGTCCAATCAAGAACCTATCAATCTCTGCCTTAAATACACCCAACGACCTGGCCTCCACAGCTGCATGTGGCAACTAATTCCACAAATTCAGCACCCTTAAGATGGAATTGTGTTCTTTTGTAGCTTCACAATATGGACACTGCATTCATTGAAATTAAAACAATATGAATGCAAATGGTAAGGTCTATGTGTATACTTAATAGATGGAGATTTCCTTTAACACAAAGAACTTGCCATTAACCTTTGAATTTGGACACTAACATACAATGGTATAAATTTGTTTTTTTTTTAAAAAGTGCAATGGTAGAACCGAATAACAAGGAATAATGAATTTCCAATGTTACCCTGTGAATCAGAAATTCAAGTTACTTCTGCATTCTACATTAGAGAGATAGAGACCAGATGCAATCAAAGTGGGCTTGCTTACATGAGAATATTGGTTGGCATGAACCAATTGGGCTGAAGGACTTGTTTCCATGCTGTATTAGTTCTTGTAGACTGATTTTATAACAAAAGAGGCAGTACTATCATGTATTTTAATGTAAGAAGAAGGCAATGGCAAACCACATCTGCATTAAAAAATTGCACAGAACAATCCTGGTCATGGAAAGATCATGGTCATACAACACGGCACATAACAAACAAATAGATAACTAGAACATATATGTGATGAGTTAAAACCAGAATGAATTAGAATCATAGAACTGAATACAGTAATAAAATAGAATTTTTTTTTTTGTTATCTTCAGTAGTCTATTAAATACGCATAAAATGAATTTCAGAAATAATGTAAAACTACTAAGTATTCAGTTACTACTATGATAAGGGCAATTAACATTTTATTACAAGTTTGTCCCTGTTCTCTTCAATTAGTCAAGATAAGAAGATCCGGCACACACTTCTTGAAAGGTTATTGGTAACAAATTCAAAACTAATTGGAAAAAATGAATTGGATTATTATTTGACCAATTCTTACCATATTTCTCAGTAATTAGATCTTCCCCAAAATGATGTTTTGATTCTTTATTCCTCTTCTCCATTTGCTTTGCAGCATCACTCCTTTCCTTATTTACTTCCCCCTCCTCCTCAAAGACGCACATCTTGACTTTAGTTTGTTTCTTCTCTCCCTTAAAGTTAACAATTCAAAATCAGATCAATTGATGTGAAAATTGTACAGGAATTCAACTAAACTTGGGTAAGGCTGCACTGGAGATCTCCACTGGATGAATTTGCACTGAAATGGAAATCATAATGAACAATTCCATGGACAAGTCATTTGCGCACATGTGATGTTTACTAATGTTGAGTAACAAGTCAATCCACACATTTCCCCCTTTACTAATTTCACTGTGGCTTTATGGTGCAACCTACTTTCACAATTGAGAACTTGCAGTGCAGGTAGGAGAATACTGTGCTTCTCTACAGCCTTTATCTATCTGTGGGGGGCATTGGCTGATAGTGTATAAACTGAGTACAGAAAACCTCCAATGTTCTGGCATTAAAATTGAAATGTTCTGGCATCACTACTCCAAAGTATGAGCTGGGGCTGAAGAGTGCAGCAGGAATCAAGGTTTGAGTTGGGGTCCAGAACACCAAAATGAGCAGGCTTAGAAAGCACACCACAAAAAACTGCAGAGTCGCAGATAGAGCTTAGCATTCCACGGGAACCAACTCCTCTCTAAGCACTCTGTATATACTTATAGCTGCCTCATTAAAGCGGCCAGCATAATCCAAGGCTCCACACATCCTGGACATTTTCATTTCTCCCCCTTCCCATTTGGCAGAAGATACAAAAGCTTGCCATTATGTATCACAGGCTCAAGGCCAGCTTCTGTCCTGCTATTATCAGGCTCATGATATCTCATCGTACCTCTTGTAAAATAAGGTGGACTCCTCACCCCACAACCTACTTTGAAATTATTGAAATGATCTTGCATTTATTGTTCACCTGTACTGCACTTTCTCTGTAGCTTTTGCATTTTATTTATTCTGAATTGTTACTGGTTTACCTTTCCCTACCTCAGTTCACTGTGTAATGGTTTGATCGACATGAACAGTATGCACGACAAACCTTTCATTGTATATTGCTACATATGGCAATAACAAATGAATACCAATACTAATAAGATTGCAGCTGGAGTCAGGGCTTGAATCCTGGTCTATGTTCATTAGAAATTTTATTACATTACTATGTGTTACATACCTCAAGGAGATCTGTGATTTTTTTTGGGAGAATGATGTAATGGTCTTTTGGAGGTCATCTGATGTAATTTTCTCGCCGATGTGAGGTCACGTGATGACATCTGCACCACGGGTACAAAAGGGAAGACCCCAGATGACGCAGTTAGTTTTTAGTTTTGAGTTTTCCAGCTAGAACGTGCATCTGTGTCTCCGTTTCTGTTGCGTATTTGTTTTTATGACGCAGTTTCATTTTTAAAATGGTTGTTACGTTCTGTTGCAAGGTACAATAGTGCTGGATTGGCAATTTTTGCTAGATGTGTTGATGTACCTTATTCCAACAGTAGTATGGGAGAGTGAAAACTTTATCGAAGTACAGGACCCGAAGGATTGACAGAAGTCGGTTTTGTCGGCAGTTTAACAAAGGATCGACCTTATTGAGTCTTTGTTGAAGGAGTAGTGACCTGCATCAAAGATAACTCTTGCCAAAAGAGAGAGAGTTCATGCAAGGTTTGGTCTCTAGAATTTAATGTCAGTTGTCTTTCCTGCATCGTGAATCCTTTGGACAGAACCAGCAGGAAAGTCACGTCTATGAAGAAATCCTTCTCCAGAGAAGTCTCTCCCAATTGAACGTATAAATCTGTTGGACTTTCAAATTTATCATTTTAAGAACTATATCTGACTTTACCACTTTAAGAACTGTTTTTGCATTTAACGCTTTAAGAACCAGTGCCGAGTGACAATTTGTTGAATGGCTGCATAGCGGTTAACTTCCGGTTAAGGTTTTCGCTTGTTTTTTTTTGTTGGTTATCCATGTTTAATAAATGTTTGGTTGTTTTTATATAACCTGTCTCGATTGATATTCATTGTTGCCAGTTACGTAACACTATGTAACATGTAACAATGTGAAATAAATTATGTATAGGTATTAATATATCCAATAGTCCAGAAATTCTGCCTGTCCAGCCCAATAAAATTTAATGTCTGATGGATTATCAGTGTTTTACTGTTGGTAGCTCAGAGGTGATTTCAAGTAGCTTTAGCACCTTTCGTTATTCACAGTGTGTGCTCCGACTAACTGGGAGGTGTTCTTGTTTGCACTTGTCTGTTGAGATCCTCTTTAAGTGGACGATCCAGTCCCTCACTGACAGTGATCTGTAAAGTGAGGAGTCAGTCAGACACACTGTGGGTGGAGACCTTATTCAGGAGGCAAAGGATTGTCTTCATATTTGTTATGCATCTTTGCAAATTACCTTCTTGTCCTTTTGTCCTTCACCCTTCTGCCAATGGGAACAATTTCCATAGAAACATAGAAAACCTAAGCACAATACAGGCCCTCCGGCCCACAAAGCTGTGCCGTACATGTCCTTACCTTAGAACTACCTAGGCTGACATTTACAAAATGGAGAAGATAACAGCATCTGTTAATCATAAGTTGGAACAATTTTATTCATACTGGAAAGAATGGTTTAACTACATAGCACCTCATAGGCCTGATTTTATTCTCACAAGTCAATGAATATATTGTAAAAAAAAATCACTCCCTACTCTGTACATAGTTTTCTTCTTTCGATTGTTCTTTCTTTCCTCTCCTTTTCTATAAGTGCATACCTCAGATAAATATTATGTGGAGATTTGTGACAAATATGATTATATGGTATATATGTACAGTATCTGAAATATATCTTATGGAAATGTTTGTTTGATGATGAAATTCAATAAAAAATAAATAACAAAAAAAAGAACTGCCTAGGCTTACCCATAGCCCTCTATTTTTCTAAGTTACTCTGTCCCTCTAGTTACTCTGTCTAGCTGCTTCATGATATTAAGTATCTTCTCTGTATCTCCTCTTTTCAAGAAGGGCAACCTAGATTTTGGTTATTCATTTCCTGCCATATAAAAATCATTGGCAAGGCCGGTACTTGTTGCCCATCCCTTCCTGCATTTCAGAAAGTGGTGGTCCCTCTTCTGAAAGGAACTGTTATAATGAAAGTGTTATAAACATTCTTCATCGTTCCTCTGCTCTTTCATTTTGTGCTTTCTCAACCTGCCCTGTATGGATTATGACATGTACCCCAAGAACAATCTTTCCTTCTTCTCCTTTTAGATCTGTGCCCAGCAGTTTACATTGCCTCTCTTCCAACCCTATATATTCACATATTGCATATTTTGCCTTTACATTCCCATCTCTAACTGTTCCACTTGACCCACTAAAATATAATTTGTTATCATTATTTATTAGCCTGCCTAGCTTAATCCCCATGCTAGTTCTTGCCTAATGATTTAAAAGCCTGCCTTCCTGAATTCAAAAGAAATTGGGCAAATTGGTGATTGGGTACACTCTAAATGTCCAAACCTTAAGATGCTTCAGACTTGTTAAATTCTTGCTTGGTATATAGAATTATTCTAAATTTTGTATCTATTCAACTTGTACTTGAAACAACCCGCTCTACCTGATTTATTTATATGTCACCTAGGTTTATCCATCTCGGTATCCCTACTTTTTTTTTTCTAAACCAATATTCTGTGAACCTATAGATCCATAGCAGCCATAAATGTCCAGTCCTGATTCTGTTGTATTCATAATATCAGAGATAATGGCATCTCCGTAGTACAAATACTGCAATGGACATACGGCTGGCTCAATGATAGTAACCAAATTAACTTTCTATCAAGTGGACAAGGCTTCCAACAATCATTCACCAACCTCAGCATGGTCTCTTAAGGAGGAAAATGTTTAGATATTCTTCACCTCGAAGTGGCTGGACAATCAGTCTGACATTTCCATTGTTATTCCTCTCTTCTTCAAAATCTGCTTCTGAATGGAGGCAATTTCACTCATAATATTGATTTTTAGATCCATGCCAACTTCAAAATGAGCTTGGGAAGCTGGAGCTGCTGATGTTGCAATGATCTCTTTGGGCCTAGTTCAGGGCAATATGCGTTTTCTAAGAAGTGGAAGGAACTTCTTAGAATTTAGTGCACTTTGAATTTAGTGCTGCAAGTATGATTTCCCATGAATTATTTCTGTGGAGATGAACCAGAGGAAGTATCTGCTGCCAGATTGTGTTCCTAAACCAATTCAGAGTCCATTGTGACTTAGCTCTTTTGCTGCTGAGCACCTCATTTGCACCTCTAGCACAGAGTTAAACACTCTACTTTTCTGTTAGCAAGTCACCTGTTTTTCGGAGTATTATATGCATGCTTAGCCTTGTTTTAAGAGATATCATGGGCTGTTCTAATTTCAAATAATATTTTCAGTCTAAGGTTGATACTAAGTCTTTCATATCCATTCTATGCATGCTGTGCTTGACACCAAATTTGAATCATCTATAATTAGGAGATATTTCATAGCAAATGAGATACTTAATATGCTGGGTTGCACTAGAGAGGCATTCATGAAAACATGCCTTTGATAAATAATAAGGAACAACTTTTGAAACAAAGTCATTGATAAGATACATGCAGTAGAAAAGAGGTTGCTGTATACATTTAAAGATGCTCATTTTGCAATGTGGTTGTCATTAATATGGATATCAGAATCTTCTGATAAATTAATCAAACAACTATAGGTTCTTATTAAATTAAGCACATTAAGTCCAAATCCCTCAAATCAGAGTAAGTTCTTCTAGTAAACCACCAGAGCATCAATAGGGTGGAAGTTTAGAGAGGGTTTACTGTTGTGACCTGGCTGGTGGCGTAGTGGCATCAATGCCGGACTTCGGGACGGAAGGTCCTGAGCTGGAATCCAGCCGGCTCCCCTGCACGCTTTCCATTTGTGCTGGGTTACGAGCTGGTGATCTCTTTGGAAACTCACCCGGCAGAAGGTAATGGCAAACCACTGCTGTAACTTGCCTCGTACGCGATTCCCCACTGCGTCAGAGAGGTGTGGAGGGAAGTCGTCCGCAAACCGGAGAAACTCCGGATGCGATGTACCTTTCCTTTCCTTTACTGTTGTACTCAGATTGCAGTATGTTATTATTTTATAGTGTCACAGAGTCATACAATGTGGAAAAAGGCCCTTTGGCCCCACTAAATGTCACTGCACATGAAATATACAATTACACAAATCTTACACTAGTCCCATTGTCTTCTTCCCATCAGCTCTCCCCAGATTCTACCACCCATTTATACATTCAGGACATTTTACAATGCCTGGTTAACATACCAACCAACATGTCTTTGGGATGTGGGAAGAAATCTGAGCACCCAGGGCATACGTATGAAGTCACAAAGAGAAGGTGCGAACTCCAGTCAAGCAGCATTGGTGGTCAGGAATGAATCCAGCTGCAGGAGCTGTGAAGTAGCAGATCTACTCGCTGCAGTACCATGCACCCAACTATGAACATTATAACTACAATTGAAATCGACAGTGCACATTGGATTTTGCACTATGATACCCAAGGGTGATTGGGATGGTTATAGGTTGTGCACAAATGCTTTTTAAAATAATATTAATGCAATTCATATTTTCTTTATAGGTTTAATTAATTACATTAATTTATAATATTGTCATTTAATTTCCCAAGCGCAGCCAGGTATTATGTTGCCTTGAAGGTGAAGATGCCATAAGTGTTGTTTTCCTTCAGTGAAGGAGTCCTTCTATTGTAGACAGTGAAGTAAGTATTTTATTGATTGATTGCAAACAAATAACTAGTCAGACTTTCATTAACTGCATCTAGATAAACATATCTTGGTCATCGGTGTTTGTTTTTACCTTCTCTGTATAAAAGTTAGTATCTTCAGCATTCTCTCCCATTCAGCCGACATTTGCTGAACAAAATACAAAAGATATTTATTTTTACTATATTTACAGGTAGTCTCATTCTTCCAGCACATATTCCAGAGAATAGTTGCCTTAGTTTCCTCCAAAGATGTAGAACATCCTTTAAGTACCATTGAAAGTGGTGACCTTCTGACTTGCATGCAGTTTGTGAGCAGAAACAGCCACCGGGACTAGCAAGCAAAAGAGAGTAAAACCAACAATGGGCTTCGTAACAGTGTAATTTTATTGCCCTGAATTTATAATTCAGGATCTTGCCCATTTTCTATAGTACCCAGGTTATTTGGAGGAAGGTAGAATGTGAATCAAGTAAGGGAGGGGGGAGGGAACTAGTGGAAGGAGAATACAGGTGATGGGCAGATGGAGAAATGGGAAGAGAGTAAAGAAAGAATGAAACAGAGTTTTGGGGGACTGATAGGAAGGTAGGAGGAACCAGTTAGAAGAAGAAAAGCCCCTTTATTCTCTTCTATCAGATTCCACTATTTGCAGTCCTTTGTCAGCTCAACCTATAATCTCCTAACCAGTGTCCCAAATGCCTGTCTCCCCTCCTCTATCTGGCTGTCAACTCTCCTCACCTGCATATACTCGTTGCTTGCCAGCACTTGCTCTGCCCCTTCCCTTCAGCTTTTCATACTGGGTATCTCCTCTGTCTTTTAGTCCAGATGAAGGGCCACAACCTGAAACATGGACTGTCCATTTCTCTACACAGATGCTACCTGAGCCATTAAATTCCTTCAGTATTTTCTTTGTTGAACCTGGACTGCTAACTTGTTTCTCTTCCTACAGACACATCCTGACCTTCTGAGTATTTATATTTTATATTTTTATTTCAGGTTTCCAACATTTGCCTTTCTTTCATTTTTATTTCCATGTACTGTAGAAACTGACAGTCAATCTCATGATGCTCGCAAGGAGCTTAGAAACAAATTTTACACTTGCCTGCAAGCTATGAAAAATTACTTTATCCATTAGCTTTGCTAGTGAAACAACGAAGTACAGTTCTTATCTATCCAGGAAATAGGACCCAAGTCATCCTGATAAGGGTTATTTCATCTTTCCATTTTAATCTATTGGAGTGCATTGTGATATCTCTAGTGAACATCCTGCTTTAAGTGAAAATATATTAGAAGATGGAACGGCAGGGAAATCAATGCTGCTATTCCTTGGAAATATTTAAGGGGTTATATTTGCTCAGCACGTACTGGAGAAAACAGAGTCATACTTTTGAAATATCTGAGAAATTTATGTATGTGAATAAATCAAAATTTAACATTTCACATTTTGGAGAAAAGATGCAATCAGATCGATTGTATTAGCATTAATAGCCTGATGCAATAGTGCACATTTGCATAATCACAAAGGTCAAATCTCAATGAATTAGTAAAGTTGAGTTCTGCAGTGGAATGTAACGGAGACTTTCTTTACTTGTGTTCATTTAAACTTTGATGTAATAATGCACTCAACTGGGCTTCGACGAGAACAGACGGAGCCAAGTTAGGTTCAATCTTATTTCTTATTTAACTCAGGAGAGAATAGGGGATATGTCTACAGAGCCAGTGTTCTGTTCTGGGTGTTAGATGTGGGATTTCCAGGAGACTCCAAGCCTACCCGATGACCACATCTGCGCCAGGTGCATCAAAATGCAGCTCCTTAGAGACCATGTTAGGGAACTGGAGCTGCAGCTCGATAACTTTTGACTTGTTAGGGAAAGTGAAGCAATGATAAACAGGAACTACAGTGTGAGAGTGGGGATAGGAATAGAATGAGGTCAAATAAATGCATGGCTGAAGAATTGGAGCGGGGACAGGAATTCAGATTTCTAGATAATTGGGTCCTCTTCTGGGACAGGTGCGTCCTGTACAAAAGAGATGGGTTGCACTTGAATTGAAGTGTGATCAATATTTTTGCAGACGGATTTACTGGAGTTGTTGGGAGTGGTTTAAACTAATATGGTAGGGGGCTAGGAACCAGTATGATAGAGCTGAGGATGAACCAGCAGGTTTACAAGTAGATGATGAGAGCTTAACATCAAAGAATACAACTTCTATTGAAAGGACAGGCAGAAGGGCATAGGTGGTGGGGTGGCGCTATTGCTAAAAGATAGAATTAAATCTTTGAAAGGAGGTGACACAGGGTCAGAGAATGTTGAATCTTTATGGGTGGATTTAAGAAATTGCAAGAGTAATAAACCATTATAGGAATCATATATAGGCCTCCAAATAGCAGTCAAAATGTGGGGTTGAGATTGCAAAGGAAGCTGCAAAAGGCATGTAATAAGAGTAATGACACTATTGTAATGGAGGACTTCAATATGCAAGGGAATTGGGAAAATCAGGTTGGTGCCAGATCGTAAGAGCGGGATAGAGATGTTTCACAGTGGAAGAAGTTCTAAAATGGCAGGAGTAGGCAACCACGGCTAACAAAGGAAGTTAGGGACTGTATAAAAGCCAAAGGAGCGGCATGTAAAGTGGCAAAAGTGAGTGGGAAGTTGGATGACCGGGAAGCTTTTAAAATCCAACAAAAGGCAAGTTAAAAAGCTATAAGCAGGGAAAAGTTGAAATATGAGGGCAGACTAACCGATAATGTAAGGCAGGATATCAAAAATTTTTCAGTTATAAAAAGAGTAAAAGGGATGTGTAAGTTGATATTGGACCATTGGAAAATGATGCTGGTGAGATAGCATCATAGGATCAATGGGGGATAAAGAAATGGCAGATGAACTTAATGGGTACGTTGTATCTGTCTTCACTGTGGAAGATACTAACAGTATGCCAAACGTCTGTGAGTGTCAGCTATTACTAAGGAAAAAGTGTTAGGCACACTCAAAGCTCTTAAGGTGGATAAGTCACCTGGACCAGATAGACTACATCCCAGATTCCTGAGAGAGGTTGCTGAAAAGATAATGGATGCATTGGTCATGATCTTTCAAGAATCACTTGATTCTGGCATGGTCCCAGAGGACTGGAAGATTGCAAATGTCAATCCACTCTTTAAAGAGGGAGGAAGGTAAAAAAGGAAATTATAGGCCTGGTAGCCTAACCTCAGAGGTTGAAAAAGAGTTGGAGTCCATTATTAAGGTTGAGGTTTCAAGGAACTTGAAGACTAATGATGAAATAAGTCAAAGTCAGCATGGTTTTTGTAAAGGGAAATCTTATCTGACAAATCTATTAGAGTTCTTTGAGGAAGTAACACACAAGCTAGATAAAGGAGAGGCAGTGGATGTCATTTGCTTGGATTTTCAGAAGGCATTTGATAAGTTGCTACACATGAGGTTGCTTAATAAGGTAATGTCCTATGGTGTTATTGGAAAGATACTTGCCTGCATAGCGGAACGGCCGACAGCCAGGAGGTAGTGAGTGGGAATAAAAGGGTCCTCTTCTGGTTGGCTGCCAGTGACTAGTGGTATTCTTCAGGGGCCAGTATTTGGACCATTACTTTTTATATTGTTTGTCAATGATTTAGATAATGGAATTGATGGCTTTGTGGCAAAATTTGTGGACGATACGAAGATAGGTGGAGCGGTAGGTAGTGCTGAGGAAGCAATGAGATTGCTGCAGGACTGAGACAAATTGGAAGAATGGGCAAGAAGTGGCAGATGGAATACAGTGTTGGGAAATGTATGATAATGCAATTTGGTAAAAAGAACAATAGTGCAGAATATAATCTAAATGGGCTGGTGCTTCAAACATCAGAAGCTCAGAGTGACTTGGGAGTCCTCGTGCAAGACTCCCAGGAGATTAGTTTACAGGTTGAGTCTGTGGTAAAGAAGACAAATGCAATGTTGGTATTTATCTCAAGGGGAATAGAATATAAAAGCAAGGAGACAATGCAGAGCCTTTATACGACACTAGTCAGTCTGCACTTGGAGTAGTGTCAACAGTTTTGGGCCCTATTTCTCATAAAGTATGTGTTCTCATTGTAGAGAATCCAATGGAGATTCACGAGGATGATTCCGAGAATGAAGGGGTAACATACGAGAAGCATTTGGCAGCTTTGGGCCTGGAATTTAGAAGAATTCATGGGGATCTCATTGAAACCTATTGAAAGGGCTAAATAGGGTGGATGTGGAGAGGATGTTTCCTATGGTGAGGGTATCTAGAGCTAGGGGCACAGCCTTCAAACTGAGGGGTAACCCTTTAGAACAGAGGTAAGGAGGAACTTTTTTTTAGCTAGAAAGTAATAAATCTGTAGGATGCTCTGCCACAGACCGAGGTGGAGGCCAAGTCCATGCGTATATTTAAGGTGAGGGTTGTGTTTCCTGATGAGTCAGGGCATCAAAGGATATGGCAAGAAGGCATGTGTATGGGGTTGAGTGGGATCAGGGATCATCATAATGGTATGGCAGAGCAGACTTGATGGGCTGAATGGCCTGATTCTGCTCCTATGTCTTATGGCCTCATGGACTAATAATCTTTGTTATTCTCTAAAACGTGCTGAAAATAGGTTGTTACATTGACCAATCTTCCATTGAAATCATTGGAATATATGTCAAAAACTGTGACTGTACAGTTCACTTAGTGTTAACAACAGGGGATGCGTTTCATACTTGTGAAGCATCTGGACTGATTCAGCAGATTCACATCCTAACACCTTGACCTGAGCCAAAAGAAATCGTGGACAGCAAAAAATAATTTATCAATTCTTCACCTCTTGGACTGAATGCAGCTCCTAGCCTTGGATCCTCTTCATGTTGTAAAGTGGAGTGACCCCTGTTGCTCCTGGCATGAAAAAACAAAAATTTGAAATGTAAGCGTGTGTTATTGAAGACAGTCTCCGCATTGCTGCTGATGATGGAAGTCTGAAACAAACAGGGAATACTGGAAAGACACCGCAAATCAGGTAGCATTGGTGAGACAGAGGGAGTGATTCACAATTTCCTTCTGACAGCCTGCTCTGAGAACACTACACTTAACTTTCTTTCCAGCAGTTGTTTCTCTCCATTGAAGTTAATGGGGTCTCTTGAACCTGTACATTGAGGAATACAGCGTCAGAGAAGAATTGGAAGTTTTGAATGTATTTAATTACAGAGACAATTTCCAAAGTTGCAAATTAAAACTCAGTTTGACAGAAACTGTGAGGTTTGTTTTATGAGAGGACACATCACTGGGACATACAGCACCTTATCAACTGAGGCTCTGGTGTGGAGAATCAAAATGAGGGGGTAAGTTCAGGGTGACAATCATAGGCAGTAACTTTGGATGGGGTGCAAAGTCCACTGCAATCCAATACCATAGTCTAAAGTTTGTCCTCTATGACAAAGCAGGAATGTTCAGAGATGACAGTGAAGAGAACTGTCCACAAAGTTCCAGGGATTTTTGTGGTCTGGACTTTGTCTTGCTTTGATTGTTATCAGTTATTTGTTCCTGAAAATTCTCACTGTCAAACAAACGTGATATATGATTGGGTGAGTTGTGGAATTTTCATACCCTTCTAATATTTCAAGTATTTTTACAGAGGAAAATAAAGTATCAAAAAAGCAACAGATTAAGATCAAAGCTGAAGTACCATCAATAGACATTGAAAAGTTATATTTTAATTTCCATTATTTTGAAAGATTCATCTAAGGAAAAAAAAACAAACATAAATCACATCTTAGAAGTCTGGCTCATTAAACTTCATTGTATTTTACAGTAAGCATAGCTGGTAGACATCTAAGCCTCATCAGATCACTAAATTCCTTTGATTTCACTGGCAAAGTATTCAAAATAGCACAGCTTGCAGAGGAGTACTAAATTATTGGCAGCATCTTTGGGATTTTCACTTGACAATATGATGCTGTCAATTTCATGGTGTAATGATGGTAAAGGCTGACAGGTTCACGATCTCTACAATCAAAAATAAAGCCATGACAGCTATGAATGTGAATGTGAACCTGAATGACTATGAAATTAGGTTACACAATGCAGCCAAGTTGTGGTGAAGTCTAGAGATTTGCTTTTCACATTTAAGGCCACCCATTGTGTCAATATTTTTACACTGTTTTTCCAGATGATTTAGATGAAGGAACTGAGGAGTCAACCAGGTTCATCCCAATTAACACTTCAAATTGCAATTGTGAAATCCATGCCTTTGTGCTACACTTAGCTGTCAACGCTTACTGATATACTCTGTCAACAGGGATCCTGTAGAGACTTGTTGACCTTAGATATCATTGAAGATGTAAATAGCTTCAGTTGTTTTTATAAGACTACACAGTACAGAGAAGAAGCAATGTAAATTTGTATAATACCAGGGGATTTCAAGATAGATCACAGGCTGTCCCCATGATGGTTGTGAGTTTGTTATGAATGGAAAGGTAAATTTTCTCTATTTAATAAGTAATGGACAATAGTGAAATTTACTATTGAACAAGAGTGAATAGAAAGCCAAATTAATTTAGCATTATCAAAGGTCAAGTTTATTGTCATATAGACAAGTACATATATACCCAAGTACAATGTAAGGTTTACTTGCAGCAGCAGCACAGGCATATAGCATCAGAGACACAACAATCACCACAAAGATATAATTTAAACTTACGTTATACAAAATTATACAGGAAAATCACAATTAGAACATTAAAAAGCAGTCCATTCTAGTGTAAGATGATTAAAGTGGTCATAGTGTTGCCACACTTTGGCGGTTGTTAGGGTTGAGCAGGCTGATTCAAAAATTGAATAGTTTAAGGGAAGAAGCTGTTAAAACATAGAAACATAGAAAACCTACAGCACAATATAGGCCCTTCGGCCCATAAAGCTGTGCTGAACATGTTCTTACCTTAGAACAACCTAGGCTTACCCATAGTCCTCTATTTTTCTAAACTCCATGTATCCATCCAGAAATCTCTTAAAAGACCCTATCGTTTCCACCTCCACCACTGCCACCAGCAGCCCATTCCACGCACTCACCACCCTCTGCGTAAAAAAACTTACCCTTGACATCCCTTCTGTACCTATTTCCAAGCACCTTTAAACTATGTCCTCTTGTGCTAGCCATTTCAGCCATGGGGAAAAGCCTCTGACTATCCTCACGATCAATGCTCTCATTATCTTGTACACCTCTATCAGGTCACCTCTCATCCTGTCCTTGAATTTGATGGAGTGGAGTTTCAGACTTCTGTACCTTTTGCCTGATTACAAATGCGAGAAGATGGCATGACCTACCTATTGCTGTTGTCTAGCTCAAATAAAAATCAGAGCTAAACTGATGTATTTTTAATATATTAAATTGAACAACTTGTTAGGTAAATTTTGGGAAAATATAAAAATGTAATCAGTTCCAAAATTATTTCACAGATATCTCATTGTGTAAAACTAAAACAAAGTTAACATATTAAGAATAGGCATTATAAAGCAGTCAGCCATAAACTGCTTTATTTAGTCTTCACAAAATATCATTTTCTTTTTTATATTCTGTCCAATTTCAGATGATAACTGTAACAGTCTCACTACCATCTAGCCAAAATGTAAAATACTGCAAAATAGCAACCTACTGTATCTCCATGTGATTCCTCATTAAATTATTTTGACCATTGCTTAAAGCACTTTATGACAATTGTTCAATGAATTGTGGTTGTAAATAGTTAAAGGAGTAATAGAATATGACATCAATATTGCTATAACTGAAACAGATTTATAACAAAGGGTCAGAGTAATAATGTAGGTGGGATTTTAGCTAAAATACAATAAAGCAATGTCACAGTATTTGGTGGACCAATAGACTGTTTCTGAAAATGGAATGATATGATCCAAACCAATCCTATTCCCAGGTATTTAGCAAGTGGGTAAATGGTAAACAGTCAATGAGAATTATATCAAAGACTGTGAGGTATTAGCAGGGTAGACATCATGAGATTTTTCCCTGAGACCAGATAATCTAAAACTCAGTGGTGTAAGAAGGAAATAAATGGCCATTGAGGACTGAAACAACAAACCACTTTACCTAGAAGATTATAAATCTTATAAGTTCTTCATCCCAGAAGCTATTGTTGTTCAGTAATCAGGTATTTTTGGGAATTATGCAATGCGGCTATCAGTAAGAAAAGGAACTTGATCTCATAGCATACTGAAACAGGTTTCAGGGGATGTATGTTCAAATCACGCTTTTCATTCTTAGTGGGTTGTGTTGAATATGTACAACGACGCTCTGCAGATGAAAACTACAAAAGCACAAGAATTCTTCTTATGATGGAGGCAGAAATCTTCATTGAGCCTGGCGGTCAACAGTCTGAAGAGAGATTGTATTATTACCAAAAAATATCCCTTGAAAATGGAACAGTATAAGGGCTCAGCAAATCATTAGGAGTGAGTTGCAAATGACCCTTTCTAATAGTCTGACCATCACCTCCTCATCTCTTCATACCATCCATCATTTAATAGAAAGCCAATGACTGAAGAGTTCACGTTTTTATTTTATTTATTTAGAAATACAGTGCAGAATAAGCCCTTCTGGCCCAACTAGCTGCATCGCCCAACAACCCATCTATTTAACCCTACCCTAATCACAGGACAATTTACAGCGACCAATTAACCCACTAACTGGTACATCTTTGGACTGTAGGAGAAAACCAGAGCACCAAAAAGAATCCATGTGGTTTACAAGGACAACGTACAAACTCCTTAAAGATGGCACCGGAACTGAAGTCAGAACTCCGGAATGCCGTGAGCTGTAATAGTGTCATGCTAACTGCAATGCTATTGTGGTGCCCAATGAGTTGCAACGAATGCCATCAGTTCTCAGCTAGTTCACAGTCCTGGAGAATATTTCTATCAATATTCATGTCTTTAGACATATCTTGGTCATACGGTGACATATCTTTCCTCTGGAGCTCAGATCTCCAGAACCCTGACCATCCTCAAGCTGTCAGTCCTCCTGGAATTTTGAAAGGTTTAAAATCTGAGTGATTATCCATAGGGCCTTTATTAAATCATAGAGGGTTTCTGATTACTAGCAAAGAGAACAGCAGGAGACAATTACATTCTGACGCTATTCTTACAACTACTGTGTATAGAAATGCTGACAGGTAAAGATCAATCTTCCAGGAAAGTTACAGGTCCATCCTGTATGCTTTCCATTTCACTATGGCTGATCCAACATTCCTATGAAACCCGATCTCCTGCCTTCTGCCCATATCCCTTCATGCCCTGACCAATCAAGAATCTATCAACCTCTGCCTTAAATATACATAAAGACTTGGCCTCCACAGCTGCCTGTGGCAAAGAATTTCACAGATTTATCACTCTCTGGCTAAAGAAATTCCTCTTCACCTCTGTCTTAAAAGGACACACTCTATTCTTTGGCTGTGTCCTCTGGTCTTCGATTCTCCCACCATAGGATACACCCTTTTCACATCCTCTCTAACAAGGCCTTTCACCATTCGATAGGTTTCAATGAGATTTTCCCTCATTCTTCTGAATTCTAGTGAATATAGGCCCACAGCCATCAAATGCTCTTTATGTGACAAGATTCTGGAATCATTATCATGATCCTCATCTAAAGCCTCTCCAGTTTCAGCATATCCTTTCTAAGATAAGGGGCCCAAAACTGCTCGCAATACTCCAAGTGAGGCCTCACTGGTGCTTTATAAAACCTCAACATGACATCCTTGCTTTTATATTCTAGTCCTCTTGAAATGAATGTTGACATCACATTTACCTTCCTCACCACCGGCTGAACCTGCAAATTAACATTTAGGGAATCCTGCACAAGATACCGAAGTCCCTTTGTACCTCTTTTTTTTTGTAATTTCTCCCTATTTAGAAAATAGAAAACCCATTCATTTCTTCTACTAAAGTGCATATACTTCCCAACAATGTATTCCAATCTGCTATTTCTTTGCCATTCTCCTAAACTGTCTAAGTCCTTCTGTAGGCTTGCTACTTCCTCAAAGCTGCCTACCCCTCCACCTAGCTTCATATTGTCTGCAAACTTTGCAACAAAGCCATTAATTCCATCATCCAAATCACTTGCATATAACATAAAAAGAATTGATCCTAACACAGATCCCTGTGGAATGCCACTAGTCAACGGCAACCAGTCAGAAAAGGCTCCCTTTATTCCCACTCTTTGCCTCCTGCCAATCAGCCACTGCTTTAACCATGCGAGAATCTTTCCTGTAATCCTGTAATTCTCCTTTGGTAATCTTGCTTGTTATTTCTTCAAAGAATTCCAACAGGTTTGTCAAGCAAGATATTCTCTTGAGGAAACCATGCTGATTATGCCTTATTTTATCATGTACCTCCAAGTAACCTGAGACCTCATCCTTAATGATGGACTCCAACATCTTCCCAAACACTAAGGTCAGACTAAATGGCCACTAGTTTCCTTTCTTCTGCCTCTCTCCCTTCTAGAAGAGAAGAGTGACATTTGCAATTTTTCAGCATACTGGAACCATTCCAGAAACTAGTGATTCTTGAAAGCTCATTACTAATGCCTCCATGATCTCTTCAGCCACCCATTGCAGAACTCTGAGGTGTACCCCATCCAGTCCAGTTGACTTATCTACCTTCAGACCTTTCAGTTTCCCAAGAGACTTCTCTCTAGCTATGGTGACTTCACACACTTCATGACCCCTGACATCTGGAACTTCTGCCATACTGCTAGTGACTTCTGAAATATACTTATTCATTTCATCTGCTATTTTGTTGTCCCCCATTACCTCTCCAGCATTGTTTTCTAGCAGTCCGTTATCCACTCTCACCTCTCTTTTACACTTTATGTATCTGAAGAAACTTTTGGTATTCTCTTTAATATTATTGGCTAGCTTACTTTTGTATTCCATCTTTACCTTCTTAATAACTTTTTAGTTGCCTACTGTTGGTTTTTAAAAGCTCCTCGATCCTCCAACTTCCCACTAATTTTTGCTCTATTATATGCTCTCTCTTTGGCTCTTATGTAGGCTTTAATTTCTCTTGTTAATCCAGAATTATCAATTCTGTTTCTCTGTTTATCTGGTCCATTGATATTTGGAAAAGCCTAGAAGCCATAGAATTATACAGCAAAGAGGTATTTCCCCTTATCCATGCTGGCCATGGTATATTCCTGGGATGGTTCCATTTACTTGCATATGAGTCATATATCCCTAAACCCTTCCTGTCCACGAACCCATCTGAATAGTTTTTAAACATCATATAGTGTCTGCCTCTATCATCTCCTATCATTCCATTTACATCTCACCCTTTGTGTGAAAAAGTGTCTTGTGGACACTTACTATTATGCCTGCTCTTATTAACCATTTCCATCTGGGGAAATAGTCTCTGATTTTTCACTCAATCTGTACTTCTTATCATCTTGTACACCTCTTTCAAGTCCCCTCTCAACCTCTGTTGCTCCAAAGACAAAAGCCCGAACTTGCTCAGCCTATCCTCATAAGACATACTTGCCAACACAGGCAGTACCCTGGTAAATCTCCTCAGCACCTTCTCTAAAGCACCACATCCTACCTATAATGAGGTGACCAGACCTGAACACAATGTTCCAAGGGTGGTCTAAATCGAGGTTTCATACAGCTGCAAGATTACCATGAGGCTCTTGAACTCAACTCCCTGACGAGTGAAGGCCAAAACACCATGTACCTTCTTAATAACATAATTGACTTGCACTGCAACTTTGAAGGACCTATGCATGTGAGCCCCAAGATCTGTTCCTCCACATTGCTAAGGATTCTGCCATTAAACCTGTATTCTGTCTTCAACCTTAACCTTCCAAAGTGAATCACTTCAAATCATCTTCCACTTCTGAGCACAGCTGTGCATCCTGTCAATGTCTTCTTGCACCTACAACAACCTTCTACACTATTCATAACACCACCAAGCTTCATGTCAACTGCAAATTCACTATCCAGCCTTCCACTTCCACAACCAAGTCATTTACAAAAATCACAAAAAGCAGGGGTCCCAGAACAGATCTCCGTGAAACACCACGCACCTCCAGGCAGAATACACTAAATCTACAAATTACTCTCTGCCTTCCCTGCGCAAGCCAATTCTGAATCCACACAGCTAAATTTACATGGATCCCTTGTTTTTGACTTTCTAAATGAACCAACCATGGGGAACATTATCAAATGCCTTACTAAAATCTATTTGCAACACATCCACTTCTCAATCTTCATCAATATGTATTGTCACATCCTGAATAAATGAAACAATGAAAAAATTAAAGTGGGCTGTCAAGCATGCTCTCCCCCCCCCACCACAAAGCATGCTGACTATCCCTAACTAGACTATGATTCTCCAAAGGCCTCCTCCATTATAAGAACCTTCTCTAATAATTTGGCCACCAGAGAAATCAAACTCACTGGTATATTATTCCTAGGGTAATCCCTACTCACTTTCTAGAGCAATGGAATAATACTTGAGAACCTCAAATCATCTGGGGCTACTCCTGTGGCCAATAATGATGTAAGGGTCATTGCCATGTCCTTCACTTCCTATAGTAACCTGGGATATCCTGTCCAGTCCCAGGGACTTATCTATCCTATTTTTCCTTGAAAGTTTCAGTTATGTCTCTGAGCCTGAGAAACTGCTAGTATCTGAGATATAATCCAGGTAAGGCACTAATAGGTAGATACTCAAGGGGCTTTGCTTTAGGTTATTTAATCCTATTCCCTTCTACCAGGGCACTCCCACATCCAGTTATACTGAAATAACTTTGTCTGACCAATCCTATATCTACTGATTCTCTTGTAATTCCCCAAGCTTGACCAGACAAGACTTTAACCCTTGGCTGTAGAAGATCATAAGATCAAAAGACTTAGAAGCAGAATTGGGCTACTTGACCCAATGAGACTGCTCCAACATTTCATCATGGCCGATTTATTCAAGCAACACACACAAAGCACAGCAGTATTTCAGTGGGGTAAAGGAAACTACAGAGGTATGAGAGAGGAGTTGGTCAAAGTAAATTGGAAGGAAATGCTAGCAGGGATGACAGCAGAGCAGTAATGGCATGAGTTTCTGGGAAAAGCAAAGGAAGGTGCAGGATTGATGTATTTCAAAAATAGAGAATTACTCAGATGGAAAAATAAAACAACCGTGGCTGACAAGGGAAGTCAAAGCTACTGTAAAAGCAAAAGAAAGGGCATGCAACAAAGCCAAAATTGGTGGGAAGATAGAGGATAAAGAAACTTTAAAAACCCTACAGAGAGCAATTAAAAGAATCATTAGGAGGGAAAAGATTAAAGATGAAAGCAAGCTAGCTAACAATACCCAAGTGGATAGTAAAAGCTTTTTCAAGTACGTAAAAAATGAAAGAGAGATGAGAGTGGAGATAGGACCACTAGAAAATGAGGCCGGAGAAATAATAATGGGGGACAAGGAGATGGAAAATGAACTAACTGAGTATTTTGTGTCAGTTTTCACTATGGGAGATATGAGCAGTCTGCCAGATGTTGAAGGATGTGAGGGAAAGGAAGTGATTCCAGTCACTAATACAAGAGAGAAGGTGCTTAAAAAGCTGAAAGACCTAAGAGTACATAAGTCACCCAGACCAAATAACTGCACCCAAGGGTTCTGAAAGGGGTAGCGGTAGATATTGTGGTGGCATTAGAAATGATCTTTCAAATATCATTGGACTCTGGCATGCTGTCAGAGGACTGGAAAATTGCAAACGTTACGCCACTCTTCAAGAAAGGAGGAAGGCAGCAGAAAGGAAATTATAGACCAGTTCGCCTGACCTCAGTGGTTGGGAAAATGTTAGATTCAATTGTTAAGGATGAGGTGATCGTGTACTTGGTGACACAGGAAAATCCTTCAGGGAAAATCCTGCCTGACGAACCTGTTGGAATTCATTGAGGAGATTACATGTAGGATAGATAAAGGGGATGCAGTAAATGTTGTATATTTGAACTTTAAGAAGACCTTTGACAGGGTGCCACACGTGAGACTGCTTACCAAGTTAAGAGCCCATTGGTATTACAGGAAAATTACTTACATGGTTAGAGCATTGGCTGATTGGTAGGAGGCAGTGAGTGAGAATAAAAAGAACCTTTTCTGTTTGGTTGCCAGTGAGTAGTGGTGCTCCACTTGGGTCAGTGTTGGGACTCTTCTTTTTATGCTGTATATCAATGATTTAGATGATGGAGTATATGGTTTTGTTGCCAAGTTGGCAGATGCTATGAAGGTTGGTGGAGGAGCAGGTAGTGTTGAGGAAATAGGTAGGCTGCAGAAGGACTTAGGTTAGGAGAATGGGCAAAAGAGTAACAAGTGAAATACAATGTTGGAGAATGCGTAGTCATGCACTTTGGTAGTAGAAATAAATGTGCAGTCTATTTTCTAAATGGGGAGAAAATTCAAAAATCTGAGATGCCAAGGGACTTGGGAGCCCTTGTGCAGAACACCCTGAAGGTGAACATGCAGGTAGAGTCGGTGGTGAGGATAGCAAATGCAATGTTAGCATTCATTTCAAGAGGTCTGGAATACAAGAGCAGTGATGTAATGCTAGGGCTTTATAAAGCACTGGTGACGGCTCAACTTGAGTATTGTGAACAGTTTTGGGCTCCTCATCTAAGAAAAGATGTGCTAGCATTGGAAATCTTTCAGAGGAGATTCACAAGGATGATTCCGAGAATGAAAGGGTTATCATACAAGGAACATTTGATAGCACTGGGTTTATACAGCCTGGAATTTAGAAGGATGAAGGGGGGATCTCACTGAAACTTTTTGAATGTTGAAAAGCCTAGACAGAGTAGATGTGGAAAGGATGTTTCCCATGATGGGGGAGTCTAGGACAAGAGGGCACAGCCTCAGGATAGAGAGGCTTCCATTTAAAACAGAGATGCGGAGAAATTTCTTTTGCCAGAGGGTGATAAATTTATGGAATTTGTTACCACAGGCAGCTGTGGAGGCCAGGTCATTGCGTATACTTAAGGCAGACATTGATAGGTTCTTTATTTGACATGGCATCAAAGGTTACAGGGAGAAAGCTGGAGAGTGGGGCTGAGGAGGGGGAAAAGTAATCCGCCATGATTGAATGGCAGAGCAGACTTGACGGGCCAAGTGGCCTAATTCTACTTCTATGTCTTATGATCTTAAAGTACTGGAGGAACTCAGCAGGCCAGATGCCATCTATGGAGAAGAGTTCAGTTGACATTTCAGGTTGGGTCCTCTTAGCAGGACTGGAGAAAGAAGATGAGGAGCAGATTCAAAAGGTGCAGGGAGGTAAGGGAGAAACATGATTTATTTTTCATTCTCAAACCCATTCTCTCACCTTTACTCCCTAACCTTTGTCACCCTAACTAATCAAGGACCTATCAATCTCAACTTTGAATATATTCAACGACTTGGCCGGCCATGGCAATGGATCCAACAGATTCACCAACCTCTGGCTGAAGAAATTCCTCCTCATTTCTGCTCTAAGTACTTACGACTGTAATGCTAAGCACAGCTCCCATGCCATATTTAAGTATGCTGATAACCCCACCTTTATTAGCTGATTAAATAATGGTGATGAATCAGCATATAGGAGGGAGATTGGAAACCTGGCTGAGTGGTGCCTCAACAACAATGTCTTCCTCTATGTCAGCAGGACCAAGCAGCTGGTTATTAACCTTAGGAGGAGGAAACCATAGGTACATAAGCCACTCCTTATTGTGGGATCAGAGGTGGAGAGGGTCAGCAACTTTAAATTCCTTGGAATTATCATTTCATAGGACCCATCTTGGATCCAGTACATAAAGGCAATTATGAAGACCGCACAGCAGCACCTCTACTTCCTTAGAAGTTTGTGAAGATTTGACGTGACATCTAAAACTTTAACAAACTTCTATAGATGTGTAGTGGAGAGTAAATTGACTGGTTGTATCACAGCCCGGTATGGAAACACCAGTGCCCTTGAACAGAAAATCCTGGATAAAAAACAATGGATATGACCCAGTCCATCGCGAATAAAGCACTCCCCACCATTGAGCACATCTGCATTGGGTGCTGTCACAGAAGAGCAGCATCCATCATCAGGGTCCCCCAGCACCCAGGCCGTGCGGTCTTTTCACTGCTGGCATCAGGAAGAAGGTACAGGAATCACAGGACACATGCCACCAGGTTCAGGAACAGTTATTACACCTCAACTGTCAGGATCTTGAACCAGAGGGGATAATATCACTCAGCTTCACTCACCCCATCACTGACCTGCTCTCCTAACCTATCAACTCACTTTCAAGGACACATATTCATCTCATATTTTCAATGTGTATTGCTTATTTATTTATTTATTACTGTTGTTATTTTTCTCTTTTGTATTTGCACAGTTCGGTTTCTTTAGGCATTGGTTGTTTCTCTGTACTGATGGGTGTCGTTTACATTGATTCTTTTATTTTTTTTGGATTTACCAGGTATGACTGCAAGAAACCAAATCTCAGGGTTGTATATGGTGAAATGTATGTACTTTGATAATAAATTTATTTGAGCTTTGAATGTCCCTCTAATTTGTGGTTGTGCACTATGGTCATAGACTCATCTTCTACAGGAAACATCCTCTCCACATACACACTATCTAGACCTTTCAATATTCAATAGGTTTCAATGAGATCTCCCCATTCTTCTAAACTCCAGCAAGTACAGCTCTTAGCCATCAAATGCTCCTCATACGTTAAACCTTTCATTCCTGGAATCATTCTTGTGAAACTCCTCAGGACCCTCTCCAATGCTAGCACATCTTTTCTTTAGGGCCCAAAACGACTCACTTTAATCACAATACTCCAAGTGCAGTCTCATCAATGCCTTACAAAGACTTAGCATCACATCCTTGCTCTTATATTCTAGACCTCTCAAAATGAATGCTAAAATTGCATTTACCTTCCCTATCGCTGACCCAACCTACAAGCTAACCTTCAAAGAATCCTGCAAAAAAGACTCACAAGACCCTTTGCTCCTCTGATATTCAACTTTTCCATCTATTTAGAAAGTAAAGTATGCCTTTATTTCTTCTAGCAAAGTGCATGACTGTACACTTCCCTACCCCACATTCCATCTACCACTTCTTTGGCCATTCTCCCAATCTGTCTAAGTCCTTCTGCAGACTCCCTGCTTCCTCAACACTACCAGCTCCTACATCTATCTTTGTATCATCTGCCAATGGCCACAAAGCCATGAATTCTGTCATCCACGCCCCTGCCAAATTAGCTTAAACCCTTCCTGACAGCTGTAGCAAACCTACCTGCAAATATATTGGTTGCCCCTTGGGTTCAGGTGTAAACTGTCCTTTTTGTACAGGTCATACTTAACCCCAGTAGAGATCTCAATGATCCAGAAATCTGAAACACTGCCCTCGACACCACTTCCTTTAACCACTCATTCATCTGTAAAGTCATCTCATTCTTGCTCTGACTAACACGATATACTGGGTATAATTCAGAGATTGCTACCTTGGAGATCTTTCTCTTCAGCTTTTTCCCTAACTCCCTAAACACATCTGCAGGACCTCTTCCCCTATGACCTCTGGCTGCTCCCTCTCCCTCTTGAAATCTTCTACAGCCACTCCGAGGCATTCTGGAACATTGCTCCTTGGAGGCAACACACTATCCTGGATTAACCTTTGTAGCCACAGAATCTGCTGTCTGCTTTCCTAATTATTGAGAATCTTATCACTATCACTTTGCCTGACTTTACACTTCCCTGCTGAGGCTCAGAGCCGGCCACAGTGTGACTGGCTGCTGCTGCTGTGCCCTGATCAGTCACCCTCCCCAGCAGTATCCAAAGGGGTATACAAGTTTTAGCGGGGAATGGGAACAAGGGATACCTGCACTGACCACCTCTTCTGCTTACTTCTGCTGCTGGTCACCCATCTACTATCTGAACCCTGGATTAATACACAGTAGTGATCTGGAAGAGGAGACTGAGTGTAGTATATCAAAGTTTGCTGATGATACTAAATTGTATAGGTGTGTAAGATGATGAGAGGCATTCATTGTGTGGATAACCACAGGCTTTTTCCCAGGGCTGAAAAGGCTAACACAAGTGGACATAGTTTTAAGGTGCTTGGAAGTAGGTACAAGGGAGATGTCAGAGGTAAGTTTCTCACACAGAGAATGGTGGGTGCGTGGAATGCACTGCCAATGAAGCAAAGGCGAAGGTACAATAGGGTCTTTTAAGAGACTCTCAGATAGGAGCTTAGAAAAATCGAGGGATATGCAGAAAGGAAATTCTAGGCAGCTTCTAGAGTAGGTTATATGGTCAGCACAACATTGTGGGCTGAAGGGCTTGTAATGTGCTATAGATTTTCTATATTCTATGAGTGGAAAAGCAAATTGTGCAGAAGATATGGAGATTCTGCAGAGAGATATAGACAGGTTAAGTGAGTGGGCAAGGGTCTAGCAGATGGAATACAATGTTGGTAAACGTGATGTCATCCACTTTGGAAGGAAAAATGAAAGAGCAGATTATTATTTAAATGGTAAGAAATTGCAGCATGCTGCTGTGCAGAGGGACTTGGAAGTGCTTGTGCATGAATCACAGAAAATTGGTTTGCAGGTGCAGCAGTCTATTAATAAGGCAAAAGGGATGTTGGCCTTCATTGCTAGAGGGTTTGAATTTAAGAGCAGGGAGGTTATGCTGCAACTATACAGGGTACCGGTGAGGCCACACCTGGAGTACTGAGTGCAATTCTGGTCTCCTTACTAGAGGAAAGATATACTGGCTTTGGAGGCGGTGCAGAGGAGATTCACCAGGTCGATTCCAGAGATGAGGGGGTTAGACTATGAGGAGAAATTGACTCACCTGGAACTGTGCTCACTGGAATTCAGAAAAATGAGAGGAGCTCTTATAGAAACATATAACATTATGAAAGGGATAGGTAAGATGGAAGCAGGAAAGTTGTTTCCGCTGGTAGGTGAGACTACAACTAGGGAACATAGCGTCAAGATTCAGGTGAGTAGATTTAGGATGGAGCTGAGGAGGAACTGCTTTTCCCAGAGGGTGGTGAATCTGTGGAATTCTCTGCCCATGAAACAGTGGAGGTTACCTCAGTAAATATATTTAATAAGACAAGGTTGGATATATTTTTGCATTGTAGGGGAATTGAGGGTTATGGGGAATAGACAGGTAGGTGGAGATGAGTCCATGGCCAAATCAGCCATGATCTTACTGAATGGTGGAACAGGCTCATTGGGCCAGATGGCCTACTTCTGTTCCTGTTTCTTATTCTGGATGTGATTAACTCAGGAAAAGCCTCATCTATGAGTTTTTCAGCTTCCTGGATGGTCCTGAGTACATCCAGCTCCAAACCATTTCCTTAACCTTGTTAGTCAGGAGCTGCAGTTGGATGCACTTCTTTCATCAGGGAGATTTTCTAGGTAACCTGTAATCCCACATCTCACAGAAAGAGCATTCCATTGCCTGAACTACCATTGTGCTTACACCTGTTATACCTCTAGTTTAAGTTCTGGCATAGAGCTGTTCTCACTTAAGTTTGTTGAGCCAAAGCCTAACCACTCCAACAGTGGCCCTAACCCACAATGGCCACTTACACATTGCATCTTTTTATTTGCTCCTGCTGAGTGCCAAAAATATCACATTGATTGCAGCCCACTGAAAACTTCTCAAAGAACCCGAGGTCTTTTTAAACCTCACACAGCTTCACCAAGGAATCACCTCACGATAATTCTGCAAAAGATTACAAGTGATTGCAAAATGAATTGTCTGGTATTTAAGAAAAAAATAGAGTGTTTAGACCAAAAGGCAATCAGACATTGTAGTGAAATTAGGCCATTCAGCCCATCAAATTTGCTCCACCATTCTATCATGGCTCATTTATTATCCTCCTGAAACTCACACTCCCGTTTTCTCTCCATAACCTTTGATGTCCTTACTACTCAAGAATCTATCAACCTCCACTTCAAATATATCCAATGACTTGGCCTGAGGCAATGAATCCCACAGATTCTCCACTCTCCGGCTAAAGAAAGTCCTCCTCATCTCTGTTTTAAAGGATGTCCTTCTACTCTGAGCCTGTGGGCTCTGGTCCTAGACTCCCCCTCTATTAGAAATATCCTCTCCATGTCCACGATCTGTCGCCTTTTCAATATTTGATTGGTTAGAAAGTGATCCACCAATTATTCTATGAAAGTCCATCAAGGACATGCCCAGAGCCATCAAACATTCCGCTTACATTAACTCATTCATTCTAGGATCATCCTTGTGAACCTCGCCTGTTTCCTCTCCAAAGTCATCACATGTTTTCATAGATGAGAGTCCCAAAACTGCTAATAATTATCTAGGTGCAGTCTGACTAATGCCTTCTAAAGCCTTAGCATCACATCTTTGCTTTTATAATCTAGTCATCTCAAAATGAATGCTAACTTTGCATTGGCCTTCCTCACCACTGACTCAACCTCCAAGTTAGCCTTTAGGGAATCCTGCATGAGGATTCTCAAGTCCCATTCATCATCATCATCATCAGGTGCCATGCTCAGTTTGAGCTTTGACTGCCATGGCCCACACACTCCTGTTTTGGGTGAAGTGGATCAATTCATTGGTATTCATTTCCAATTCTCTGGCTGCTGTCTCCATCATCATTTGACTTTGTCTTCCTGTTGCTTTCTTCCCTTCAAGATTTCCCATAATTACCGTGCATTCTAACTCCTCTTTCCTAATCACATGTCCAATGAAGTTGCATTGCGTTGCACCTCTCATTTCTGAATTTTCTCACCAATTTAGAAAATAGTCTTCACTTTTATTCTTTACACCAAAGAGCATGGCCTTGTAGTTCCCTACTCTGTGTTCCATCTGCCACTTCCTTGCCCATTCTCCTAATCTCAGTCCTTCTGCAGACTTTTTATGTTCTGAACACTACCTGGCCCTCCACCCCTATCTTTGTATCGTCTTCAGACTTGGCCACAAAGCCTCATATCCACTTAATAAAGAACCAGAACAAGGTCTAGAAGCTTTATTATGCTACCTGAATGCAGGTCTCTAGGATTTATTTATTATTCATTTAGCAATACACCATGGAGTAAGCCCCTCTGACCCTTCAAGCTGGCCCAACAACTCCTATTTAACCCTAAGCTAATCATGGGACAATTTACTAATTACTAATTACCAATTAACCTACTCAATACGGCTTTTGACTGCGTTAGGAAATTGGAGCACCCGGGAGAAACCCATGCATTCCATGGCGGAGGTAGGGTGCATACAGATTCCTTATAGATGATGCTAGGATTTAACTCAGAACTCCGAGTCCCCGAGCTGTAATAGCATCACACTAACTGTGGAAGCACTTTGAGATCAATCATGTAGGTTCATAATGATTTTTTTCTTTTAAATTTCCCAGGACTATAAATGAGAACCTAATATCTTGGCCAACAATTATCCACCTTTACTTTTAAAAACATGATGTAGCATCGAGTGACCTACTTCTAAAAAACAATTGAACTTGAGTTCGTTGAGGCTGCGAATTTATAAAATATTTCAAGTCGTAGTTTCTAATAATGTTCATCAACCTTTATGTGACTAGAAATTGATAGTTTCACTGAACATAGAGGGGCACTGGGGACTGCAAGAATAAAATGTCAGAATCAATAGTACTCTGAGGCACACAAGATACCCTGTGGGATACTTCTGGCAGTACATCATGTCATAGGTTTGAAAGGTGAAGCAAACAAATGTGTTAATTTTTACCACAGTGAAACCTCTAAGGAGGTGAGCAAACATATTGCTAACTCCAAAGGTAGCCACTAGTATCCCAGGCAATAAGCACACATTGATCAGGCTAAGAAAGCTTCAAATCAAAAACTTGCATCATGATTCAATTTGTGTGTATATAATATGCTCCAGGATTAAAAACATTTAATTTCATATGTTGTATAATTATGTCACTTTGTAAGTATGTTAAATAATAAGTACTATATTGTATTAGTAGAAAGTAAGGAGCAGCTGATATTGATGTAATGATGTTGGTTCTGAGTTAGGAAAGTAATAAGAATGAAGTTACTAGTTGTTTAGTTCCGATACTTTGCAAATCTTCAAAGAACACCCTGTGTTGCTGTCAGGGATTTACTGTCATTTGAACTCCAATATTAACTCAAAATGAAAGAGGAAACAAGGCAGAGACCATTTGGGCTTATAGGCCAATACTTTATGCGGAAGATTTTGCATCATGTCTGATGATTGTGCAGGGTATCTTCCCTGAGTAAACACACTGGAAGCGTGTATCCAGCTATAACTCCCAAGTTATACATTGTTAATTTGAATGCTAACCCCTGGCTTATTAAGCCAAAAATAACATTAAAATTCTTCTCACAAGTAAGAGAAAATCTGCAAATGCTGATAGGCTGTTAATTAACAAATCTTTGGAATATATGATTTAAGAAAAACAAATTCCATGCAGTTTTGAATATTTTTCAAAGTTTTGGAAATATTTCATAAAAGATTAAAATATGACCAGTTCTGTCAAATTATGAGGAAAGGACTGGAGAGATGAAACTGGGTGATGCAGCCCAGTATCAGATATTGTCTGATTTTGTGGCCAGGGCCATTATTTGTCATTTTACGTGATGCTGCATTTTACATCTGCAAACTGCTGGGATAAAAAAAAAACAATTACTGCTGTTTTGCCAAAATGTATGCTTGCAATATCATTGGAAATTAGTGGCGAAAGATATTAACCTGTTGCTGACTACAAGTTCCAGGCCATTAATTTTAGTGTCCTTTAAATTGGAAAACTGCATACTGACATTTGCAAAATACTATTTTTCAGTTCATTTTGATGCATTCGATTACAATTGCACACGCATTGTTTTCAACCTCCAGTTGTGGATAATAGTATTTGTAAAACCTACCAGTATTTGAACTAATTATTGATAAAGTTATGAAAGAAAAAATATGCAACAGAAATACAATTTTAATTTCTTTTTAAAAGTTTATCAAATCTTTATTGCCTCTGAAGTTTATATAACTGTCTTCTATTGTCAACTTTTTGTGTTATTATTTATTCTGTTTTTCAGTGGAAATTGTGAGTATTCTCAATTGTACAGATCAAAGATGCAAGGTTGCAGTTTTCTGGCAAATAATTATATGCTCCCTGAAAGATCTAAACACATAGCTTTGACAACCATGTAACATCATTAGAAATCCATTTGCAGTTCTTGGGAACATAAAGAGTTTTCGGTTTAAGCTATTGCTCAGTGTTTATCAATATTACAAGTGCTTAATATGAAATAATTGGTCTCAGTTGTAGTGAGTCACACAAGCCAATGTCCAACTAATCAGGATTCCTTTATCTTGCTGCCAAAACAATTTGATGAAGTAGAAAATCTAAACGGATTATTGCTCAAGGACCAGGAATCAAATCCAATTTCCTATTGTAAAAGAAGCTTCATTGAGATTTGGAGCAATTATTGGAGCTAATTCAGCTACATTTCCAAAATCAAATGGTCAAATTCTTTTTTTATTCATTGCTTCCTCTCCTGTATGCATATTTACTGATTGTGTACAGACTTACATAAAAAACTGTGTAATTTTTAAATTATAGATGTGAAGAAAACTTCGTATTTTCAAGAGAAAAAGTAAATTGTTTCAGAGTATTAGTTCATATAGAAAATAAAATAAAGACAATTACATATGCATGGGTTAAAGAGGAAAATAATCTGATGTAAATTTTCCCTGGCCTTTATTGGAATATGATAATATTTTTTTAAAAATGGTATTAAGTAAGTGTGCTAAATATTGCAGTCAAGAATGTTCATTACAATCTGGTCTCAGTGTGAAGTTTCCTCATTAGGATTATATAGTACTTAGTACATACTGTATGCCAAAAATGAACCATATTCCAAAGTAATGCTTTTGTTAGTTTTGGTATGAGCAAGCTGATGAATAATTTGAATATTTATTCAAAGGAAATACAACTCATTTCATACCCATCTGGTCAGCCACCTCCTATCCTATTTGCTGAGGAGCCTGCTGTTCTTACATCAGCTTTGGTAGCCATCTTAAAACCCCCAAAACCAAATAAGTGATCCTCAATCTCTTTTGATTACATCAGAAGAGGGGTTCTGCTTAAGAGCTTTAAGATGTCACAGCACTCTGCAATATGGCTTTCAATAGATTACTGGGGTTGCTGGGACAGTGCACTGGAGAAGAGAAGCATAAATCTACTGAACTCACTCGGGATAGCAATCTAATTATTGCCACTCTGCTAGTGTTTTTCTTACTGTCTCTCAGCCAGCATGTTGATCCATTGATTCACTGTTGGAAGTCATCCATAGTATGATTCAATCTAGACTGCTCCCAGGATAATGGTCACTCACCTGCATGACAAGCTATCCACACATACTCAATCACTCATTTAGAGAGTGAAATTGTTTCTCATTGATGAAAAAGGTTCAATTCACATGAGGGGCACATAGGTTATTTTTGTACATTCAATGATGCCTTGCATCATAGGGCAGTCTGCAAATTGTCCAATCAAAAATCTGAATGTACCCTAATACTGGGTGATATTTATTTCAAAAACAACATTATATAAGCAGGTTGAGCTATGGCTGATAGTTCCAAATAGAATTGTAGCTATTTAAACTGGAGACCTAACTTAAGTGTCTTTGAGATTTGCTGCCATATACAAGAATAATATCTGTCTGTCTGCTCTGCTGTTAGCAAAAACAGGGAGTTTAAGGACAGAGTTCAGTTTTGATGGATCAGGTCAGAATCAAGTTTAATATCTCATGCATACATCATGAAATTTGTTTTTTTTTGTGCAGCAGTACATTGTCATACATAGTAATAAAAATATAAATTAAAATAAGAAGTACTGCATATAATAAAGAATATCAACTTAAATAAGTAATTCCAAAAATAGGAGAAAAATAAGTAAATTCATGGGTTCATTGTCCATTCAGAAATCTGGTGATGAAGGGGAAGAAGCTGTTCCTGAAACATTGAGTGTGCGCCTTCAGGCTTTTGTACCTACTCCTTGATGGTAGCAATGAAAGGAGGGAATGTTCTGCATGAAGGGGGTCTTTAATAATGGATACCACCTTTGTGAGGCATCACCTTTTGTCTGGTACAGGATCTGAGATATTAGTAACTATAGTGGATTTGTTGGGCAAAACTTTAGTAGGATAAGTTTTATTTTAAAAATAATCTTGCTTTGGTTTTATATTGGTAATTATTTTATGTATTGTTTTTAATTTAATTGTTACTTACTATTTTAGGCTTTTAATGATTTTGGTATTATTTATCTGGATTTTATTTATTTTAAAAATATCACTGAATTTTAGAAATACTTCAGATGTAATAGAAGACAAATCTTTCCTGCCAACTTTGCCCTTTATCTGAGTTTGTTTTAGTGGTGGAGTTGGCATCCAAAATCTAGGTGCCATCTAAACCAGTGGTTCTTAATATGTGGCCATATGCACCCCCCCACCCGACCAAAGGGCCATGCCAGATTTCATAGGGTCCACAAGTAAAAAAACAAGAAACTGGGGCAACAGAAGTTTCGAATGGGCTATGATAAGTTTACTGTTTTAATAAACTATTACTAAAATATATAAATAAAAAAAGAAATGAATGTACTGTACGTAATTTAATTGGAACCCAGAATGAAATGAATAGGAAAATATGCTAGATGATGCAAATAAAGTAGCTAAACGGCTTAACCTGTGTGTGCATCGGGATGGGTGGGGTGCAGCACAACATTCACTCTCTCTGCTCCTGCACGACTATGGTCAAATCACTGTTCATACCTGCAGGGTGGCCTCTGAGCCCTGCTGTACATCCATCCCCAATTCACTGATTATACAGTGAGCAGGCGGGTGTTACACAGCAGGATACCCCACAATGTGCTCTATTAACACATACAGAGGTCTGATGGTTATCAAAAAGTAATTGCCTTTACTGCTTTGTTGCAGTTTGTTATAGTAGTAGCATTTCTAAGTGATAAGCAGCTATGAGAACAAATTGTCACCGATAAGTTTGTCATATTTTACCTGTCAGGTATATTTGAAAAACAAGGAAAAAAAACGCAATTTCTTGTCATGCAAGAGGCTATTTCCACTTTTCTTGGAAAATGGAAACTTTTCAAAAACAATATTGGATGTCATGATTTTATGGAATTTCCTTCACTGGCCACTCTTAAAATAGAATTGGTTGAAAATGATCTAATTGTGTACCTTGATCATTTGAAACAACGGCACAGTGATATGGAATTTCGGTTCAGAGACCTGCTGGAGATGCATATTCCAGATTGGCTAGTGGATCCATTTGGGGTGACGTTGACTCCACATTGCAAGAAGGTCTTATTGAGGTGCAGAGTGATATAATAGCTCAAGCAAAATTCAAACGCAGTGAACAATATTTCTGGATAACTGGTGATATTTAAAATAAGTTCCCACAGCTCTAGGAGAAAGCAAAGTTGTTTTCAATTCGATTTCCCACATCTTATTAAGTTGAGTGTGGTTTTAGTCAAGCCCTTCACCTGTTTTAAAAAGCTTGTAATGATGCTGTGAGAAAAGCTGATCTCCAATTTATTTTCAACCAAGTTGCAACCAGTTATTCAAAAACTCGATAGGTTGCATCAGTCACAAGAATCTCACTAAATACCCAAAGTGACAATATTATGTGCTTTTTCATTTGTGGTTGGAAGAATATTATATATATATTATAAACAAAGTATCCTATTCAGAGCTTTGAAATAGTTTTTATTTTTCATATACACCTGTAAAATTATATTTAACATATAATAATACCTATAAACTGATAAAACATAAATATTTACAGTACATTAAAATAACTTTAGCAACTAATAGAGCCCTGGACGTTGGGAGTCACAGAGGTAGGTGAATGTCACGAGCAGAAAATGGTTGAGAACCACTGATCTCGGTGATGTTTCCAGTTCAAGTATAGGAGAACAGCATGATCAGTACCACCCAGGTTTTGTGTTGTGGGGACTATAGGTGGCAATTCTAGGCAGTGGGTCAGACTAGCTTGGTTTGGCCTATTATTCGGTCACAATTACATGTTAATTCCTTCATTGTGCAGCGACAACACTGCAAATTTGCTTCATAATCTGCAAATCATGCTGGGTTTCATTAAAATGGATGTGAAGTGTGCAACAAATATCTGTCCTTACTAAGACAAGTGTGAATGAGATGAAGCAATCTTTCTGCAGGAAAAGATCTTTAGTGGCTGCCGTTATGCAACAATGTAATACAGATTATAAAATATTCATCATAACTCCTGCAACTTCTTGAATGGATTTAGGTCCTTAAAATGAAAAGTTATGATCTGAGTAATCTGGAGGTTGTACAGTTTTTGTCTTGCTTTGAGACTATAGTTCTGACTGTCCATTTAGTGGATTCAGCTCACAATTGCTTCAAAATCTATGGTTGTTGAATATTGCAAAAATGACTAAATAGTAGTCACTGATTTTTCTACCTTGCCTACCCTACAAAAATCATTCTATTGAGGCGAATAGAGAGCACAAACAACGCACTGCCAGAACTGTATATCATTTTTAGTTGCTACCAGCGATAAAAGCCTTGGCAAAACATTTTAGTGAATCTAAACATTTTTGTGCACAGGGTAAGTCTGAAATCAAGACAAGAGAACTAGTCCCTTGGGTTCCTCAATGGATATAATCCCCAGTTGTACACCTTTTGCTCCCTCCTCCCCTCGTGGCTCCATCAGCTCTGAAGGCCTTTTCATTCCCCAGCCGTTTTAAGCTCCCAGAGGAAATTTTGCCAGTTTATTTGTATCTAAAAATAAATTATTTCAGCAAATCCCTTTTCTCAAGGGAAGGACTACCAGATCACTAAGATTTTCTTGTATATAATACCTTCTTGTAGTATCAAAAGGAAAAGGAATATCCCAGCAGTTAGCCCACAAATACTTCCTGAAATACATTATTCTGTTAATCTGTTTCCATTTTTTCTGTTTTTTCTGTTTCCATTTTTAATCTGTTTCCATTTTTTCTGTTTTTTCTGTTTCCATTTTTAATCTGTTTCCATTTTTTCTGTTTTTTCTGTTTCCATTTTTAATCTGTTTTCCATTTTCCACAATTAAGTTAGGGTGTTGCTAATTGGTGGAAGTTGAAAATTGTAGAGTTGTTTACAAATTAATGCTTCATTAACATTATTCCTTTACTCTGCAATTTGTCAGCAGTCATTTGATGTATCCAGAAAACTTCTGAATTAATGGCATTCTGTGCATTCCATCCTGTCTGTGCAAAAACATATTTTGGATCAATTTGAATTTTGTTCATTCTTGTGATGCCATAAAATTAAATAAGGCAAAAATACTTGGCCTTCACAGTTTTACCCCAAACTTTGAATCTGCCAAATGTGTTTTAATGTAAAATATAGTTTTCTAGGAAGGAACTGGATAAAAGTAGTATTATTGATGCATCAAAATACCATTGTCATTTCTGATTTTTAGCCAAGAAAGCTATGAAAAGAAGTATTAGTTGACCAGATTTGTCAGTGTTTGTAGAGGATTGATGATAGCAAAACCTCTGGATTAACTCCTTACTCTTCAAAACTGTCCCCTCAGATCTATTATATTCATACAGGATGTCAGATTAATGGTGACTCATTTAACCTTCATTCAGGTTCTCTGGATTGAGGTAAAAAGAATATGCCCCTGTGAAAGACTCTAAAGTTTTACATGTCAGAAACAGATATTTTTAGTAGCCTATGTTAAGGACTCCAAAAATCTTCTTTGCATTCCCCTCATATGCCTGACACTATTGATTTAAAGAGGCAATCAAAATAACTCCATTTTAAAAGGAAGTGTGCAAAATGTCAGTACGTGGTCAGCTCTCCGACCAGATTTCAGTTTTCAAATTTCATATCCTCTTCATCCAAATGCAAGATTACATCATGATGAGTAGAGTTACACAGGGCCATGTTTAATGTGTAAAATTTGCTAAGGTCAATGCTGCTCCTGATCTATAGCAAGTTTAAAATATGTTTAATTCAAGTTAAAATCTGTTTAAAATTACTTGGAAAGCAATTTGTGCCTTTACCACAGCCATGTGGTATATACTGCCACGCGTGATACACAGTAAGTTCTAGTAAGCATCAACTTCTGTATGCAAATTATAATCTGCCACTTAAAATCTCATGTTGAAAATAAGATAATATTGTGAACACTCGACAGATCAGTCAGCAACGATGAAAAATGAACATTCCATACTGAAAATCATTCGTTAGTGAATATCTCTACTTAAAATATTTGAATATTTTGTTCAAATAAATTGAAAGGAAATAAATTTGGAGTGCAATGGGAAAGATCATCAGCCTGACATCTGTCCTGTTAGTCATACTAATATCTGATCATGGAACCATTTAAGTGACCTCGATAGTGCAGGGAGGATAATAATTCTGCAGATCTCTGTCTGTGTATTCTCCAGGTAATTAAGTCCTGTTATGTTAGTATCATCACTGTGCAGCCACACACATTCTAAGATAACAAGTTAAAACCAGATGTGAGCAGCTTCTTCAACCCCTTGTTGGAATGCCCTCAGGGAACAAGAACCATGTTGTTACTGTATCGGTGGGATCCACTTTATGTTGAGATCTGAGAATACTTCTGCACACAGCAGGTGCTGATTCTTTCAGACTAGCCATTGACATATAGAAAGGGATTCATGAGAGTTTCAAATATTGCTGATACATCTGCACTTTTCTGTTGGGGCAAACATAGGGCAGGTAGGAATGCCATCCCATTCTCTTCTTGGAATTCTTTAAACATTTATAGAGACTGCATGGGTCTTTGCTTCACTTCACTTACTAACTAATTAAATAGCTCACCCTATCATTTCTTAAAGTAATCTTACATTAATCTTCTGCTTCCAAATGAGAATATATGCACTGCATTCAAAAGTTAACAGTATTTTAAGTCCTTATACTATGCTAATACAACATTTTTGTCTTAATTTTTTAAAATATAAATTTGAAAAGGATTTAACAGGGATCAGTGGTTTTGATTTGTTCTTCATAAAATTTTCTTGCTGCCTTGCCAGGCAGCATATCTTACTATCAATGTTCCTCTGCTGCTCCGATTTTGTAAGCTGTCAGTATTTTGTGATGGATAAAAAAAAGCTTAGAATGTTTAACTAAGGAGAATGAGGATTGCTCGTGACAGGTATTAGTAAGAAGATGTTGAGTGGAAGACATAAAAATTAGACTTAAAACTTGCAGATATCTGCACCTCGAATCGCTTACCACCAGTCCTCTTTTATAATGGATCCAGGAATTGAATTGCATATGATATTTGACCTTGTCGATGTCTTCGGTAGGCAAAGTCTTTCTGTGTCACCTTAAATTATTCGCCTTATCCTAACCAATTCTGAGTGAGACAAACCCAAGTCTTAATATTTAAAAGTGCATTGAAAGAATAAGAGTAAAAATAAATGTACTGATAATTTTATCGGTTTCTGTGCAAGTGAAATGGTTATATTCAATTAATATTGCCCAGATTAAGATAAATTTTTACTTTCAGTCTTTTGTCAGTAGATATGCTGGAATGAAGAGGAATATTAAAAGCCACCTTATGTTCTATTGATTTAAAATGTTTAAATAGATATGCACCCTATCCTTTCTTCCTTTCTGCTCCCTGTCCAAACAAAGTTTAATGCTCAAAGGATAGGGTTCAAAAACAACCCCACACTTTCCTACTTTCCTACTTGGATGAGGGAATTAAATGCAGCATCTCCAAGTTTGCGGATGACACGAAGCTGGGTGGCAGTGTTAGCTGTGAGGAGGATGCTAAGAGGATGCAGAGTGACTTGGATAGGTTGGGTGAGTGGGCAAATTCATGGCAGATGCAATTTAATATGGATAAATGTGAAGTTATCCACTTTGGTGGCAAAAATAGGAAAACAGATTATTATCTGAATGGTGGCCAATTAGGAAAAGGGGAGGTGCAACGAGACCTGGGTGTCATTATACACCAGTCATTGAAAGTGGGCATGCAGGTACAGCAGGCGGTGAAAAAGGCAAATGGTATGTTGGCATTTATAGCGAGAGGATTCGAGTACAGGAGCAGGGAGGTACTACTGCAGTCGTACAAGGCCTTGGTGAGACCACACCTGGAGTATTGTGTGCAGTTTTGGTCCCCTAATCTGAGGAAAGATATCCTTGCCATAGAGGGAGTACAAAGAAGGTTCACCAGATTGATTTCTGGGATGGCAGGACTTTCATATGAAGAAAGACTGGATGAACTGGGCTTGTACTCGTTGGAATTTAGAAGATTGAGGGGGGATCTGATTGAAACGTATAAAATCCTAAAGGGATTGGACAGGCTAGATGCAGGAAGACTGTTCCCAGTGTTGGGGAAGTCCAGAACAAGGGGTCACAGTTTGAGGATAAAGGGGAAGCCTTTTAGGACCGAGATTAGGAAAAACTTCTTCACACAGAGAGTGGTGAATCTGTGGAATTCTCTGCCACAGGAAACAGTTCAGGCCAGTTCATTGGCTATATTTAAGTGGGAGTTAGATATGGCCCTTGTGGCTACGGGGATCAGGGGGTATGGAGGGAAGGCTGGGGCGGGATTCTGAGTTGGATGATCAGCCATGATCATAATAAATGGCGGTGCAGGCTCGAAGGGCCGAATGGCCTACTCCTGCACCTATTTTCTATGTTTCTATGTTTAATCAAATCATTGAAAGGACATTCAATGGTCATTCAACATTCAAAGTAAGAGATGAATATTTTGAATTAAATTGAGATATTAACCAGATAAAATTGAGAAAATTGAGATAAAAACTGTTCTTCATTTGAAATGGCTTTTGGAGAATCTGTGCAGGTGAGGCAATAGATAGATAAAGAGGAACAATATGTTAGAATTACAATTCCATTTCCATGGGCGTTCTTCACACATTTTTGCACAAATCTTACATCCTTCTGCCAAGTTTTCATAAGACATTAATCAAAGACTTCCGACTGAAGACATCACTTCTTCCTCTGGGCTGAGAAGTGGCAGATGGATTTCAACCCAGGTAAGTGTGAGGTGGTTCATTTTGGTAGGTCAAATATGATGGCAGAATATAGCATTAATGGTAAGACTCTTGGCAGTGTGGAGGATCACAGGGATCTTGGAGACTGAGTCCATAGGACACTCAGAGCTGCTATGCAGATTGACTCCGTGGTTAAGAAGGCATACGGTGCATTAGCCTTCATCAACCATTGGATTGAGTTTAAGAGCCGAGAGATAATGTTGCAGCTATATAGGACCCTAGTCAGACACCACTTTGGGTAATGTGCTCAATTCTGGTCGCCTCACTACAGGAAGGACATGGGAACCATAGAAAGGGTGCAGAGGAGATTTACAAGGATGTTGCCTGGATTGGGGAGCATGCCTTATGAGAATAGGTTGAGTGAACTCGGCCTTTTCTCCTTGGAGCAACGGGGGATGAGAGGTGACCTGATAGAGGTGTACAAGATAATGAGAGGCATTGATCATGTGGATAGTCAGAGGCTTTTTCCCAGGGCTGAAATGGATATCACGAGAGGGCACAGGTGCTTGGAAGTAGGTAGAGAGGAGATTCAGAGATAAGTTTTTTACGCAGAGAGTGGTGAGTGCGTGCAATGGGCTACTGGCTGCGGTGGTGGAGGCGGAAACGATAGAGTTTTTTAAGGGACTCCTGGATAGGTACATGGAGCTTAGAAAAATAGAGGGCTATGGATAAGCCTAGGTAGTTCTAAGGTAAGGACATGTTTGGCACAGCTTTGTGGGTCAAATGGCCTATATTCTGCTGTAGGTTTTCTACGTTTCTATGTTTCTATGTTTCCATTCGTGAGATGCTTTGAGATCTTTTTCCCCAAAGGTGTCAATTAGGAATACTTGGAGGCACATGACAAGATAGGCCAAAGCCAGCATGGTTTCCCGAAAGGAAAATCCTGCCTGACTAACCTACTGCAATTTCTTGAGGAAATTACAAGCAGAGTAGACAAAGGAGGTGTAGTAGATGTGGTGTACTTGGATTTTCAGAAGGCCTTTGACAAGGTGCCGCACATGAGGCTGCTTAACAAGAGCCCATGGACTTACAGGGAGTTCCTAGCATGGGTGGAGCATTGGCTGATCAGCAGAAAACTGAGAGTGGGAATAAAGGGATCCTATTCTGTCTGGCTATTGGTTACCAGTGGAGTTCCACAGGGGTTGGTGTTGGGACCACTGCTTTTTATGATGTATGTCAATGATTTGGACTATGGGATTTGTGGCTAAATTTGCAGATGATACAATGATGGGTGGAGGAGTGGGTAGTATTGAGGAAACAGAGAGCCTGCAGAGAGACTTAAATAGTTTAGGGGAATGGGCAAAGAATATGCAAATGAAATACAATGTTGGAAAGTGTATGGTCATGCACTTTGGTGGAAGAAATAAACGGGCAGACTATTATTTAGATTGAGGGAGAATTCAAAATGCAGAGATGCAAAGAGACATGGGAGTCCTTATGCAGGATACCCTAAAGGTTAACCTCCAGGTTGAGTTGCTGGTGAAGAACGTGAGTGCAATGTTGGCATTCACTTCTAGAGGTATGGAATATAAGAGCAGGGATGAGATGTTGAGGCTCTATAAGGCACTCGTGAGACCACACTTGGAGTATTGTGTGCAGTTTTGGGCTCCTTGTTTTGGAAAGGATATACTGGCATTGGAGAAGATTCAGAGAAGATTCACGAGAATGATTCCAGGAATGAAAGGGTTACCATATGAGGAACGTCTGGCAGCTCTCGGGCTTTATTCCCCAGAGTTCAGGAGAATCAGGGGGATCTCATAGAAGCATCCCAAATTTTAAAAGGCCTGAACAAATTAGATATGGGAAAGTTATTTCCCATGGTAGAGGAGTATAGGTCAAGAGGACATGACTTCAGGATTGAAGGACGTCCATTTGGAACAAAGATGCGGAGAAATTACTTTAGTCAGAGGGTGGTAAATCTGTGGAATTTGCTGCCACGAATGGAGGCCAAGTCGTTGGGTGCATTTAAGGCAAAGATAGATAGTTTCTTGATTAGCCAAAGCATCAAAGGATATAGGGAGAAGGCAGGGGAGTGGGGATGACTAGAAGAATTGGATCAGCCCATGATTGAATGGCAGAGCAGACTCAATAGGCCAAATGGCCTACTTCTGCTCCTATATCTGATGGTCTTATGGTCTTGTAATTGGGCATTGGACACCAAACACCACTCATCATCAATGGCAAATAATACACAGAACCTGAGTGAGTTTTTAAGGTGAGAATTTGAATTGATTGGGCTCCCACCAAGTGAGGAAGCTGGACAACATTATAGCAGCCCTTGAAAATTCCAGTGGCTCAGGTGGTGATGGGCCCTTTAAGACACACCAGAGCAAACTTGTTTACACATCTGTTTACAGAACACTTATTTGAGTTTGAATATAGTAATCGCAGTAGTGATGGATATTCACTTCCCAAAACCGAAGGGGCTTATTGCTAACCTCAGCTTCCAGCACAGAGGCATTACCTTTCTAAAGGGTCAGAGTTGTTTATGACAAAGTTAAACTTCTAACCAATACTCCTTGCTCAGCTCCTTGTTGTAAACAAGTAAACAATGAAGTCTTATAGGCCCATGTTTAATCAACGTAAGTCAATGGGTTATGTAATTGACCTGTATCAAGCTAGACAACACTAGCTAAGTTATTTGCACCATTGTGAATGAATTCAAGGAAGCTTGCAGACTAGACCGATTTTGTCATTTAGCACATTAAACATGGTCACAAGTATAGCTGATGTATCAATACTCGGGATATTTGTGTACTCTGAGTGTACACAAATATCTGACAGCCCTCACAGCATAAATTTTCAGTGTCTGGAATCTCAGTTCATGAAGCTTTTAGACCATATGTATGAATTACTTCGTCCTTGCAAAGCCATTTGAAGAACATCAGATGCAAATAGTGTCAACAAGTAGTGAAACATAATATAGGTTAGAAAGCATTGGGGGCAAAAAGGAGAATGACAGAAAGACAGGTTGACAGAGAAGAACTGGAATTCTTTCCTCAGCCTTTAGTTTCTGCAAATGATGACTCATTTGTCTGCAACTCTTTGGTATATTCTTCAGCTTGTAAGAATTGGACTTGCAATCAGAAATGCACTGCAGTTCACAAGTCGCTTGTAATTTGGAAATCTTGTATAAATCATAAATTCTCTGTGAATTGTAAATGTGTTTCAAAAACCATTTGTCTAAATTTAAATGTGTGTCATTAAATGTAAAATAAACTGTGTTTTAAACTGCTTCTTCAGCTGTATCACCTCCTGGGTGGGGGTGGGGTGGGGCGGACCCACCACTCCAATAGTGGGTATTGGCAGCTAAGGACTAGAAAAGTAAGTAAGTTAGTCATTGAAGAGTAGGTTGATCCAGTATAATCTCCTTATAATGAGGGTACTCTCGGATACCTTTTTGAGTTCAGAGCTTTTTGGACCGTGAACCCAATACCACCACAGAGTATCATTCATGCATTGCTTTTGGTATTACTGCTGCATTGCTGAACTAGGAGGACCGAACTGCTAGTTCTTGTAGCACCATGTGTACAGAAAACTTTTGGTCAGATTTGCTATTAGTTAAAGATATCATCTCTCAGAATCTCACACACAAGCTAACCAAGATTTATTTTAATCCATCCAATTCAGGATCAGGTAAAGCATGCAAAATGTCTATTTAAAAGAATCATAGGTATAGGAGGTATGCGGGAACTTAGTTTGGAAGGATGGCCAAACATGCCCTGCTAGACAAACCCAGATCTGCACATTAAAGAACAATTGTTATTTTAAACAAATAACATTAAATACTAGATATTAAAATACTGTGAATGGCACAGAAAGTAATGTTATTGCAAATTTATTTTTGGCTATTGCTAAATTGTTTTACTAAAGAATTGGAATTTTCAATAGTTCAATAGTTCCATTTAATATCAGAGAATGTATACAATATTCAGCCTGAAATTCTTGTTCTTCGCAGACATCCACAAGAACAGAAAGTTCCCCAAAGAATGAATAACAGTAAAAATGTTGAAATCCCAAAGCCCCCCATTCCCTCAACCCCACGCACAAGCAGCAGCAGAGAGTAACTCTTCTCCACCCCAAGCACCCTCCACCCATCAAGAAAGCAATAGCAAAGCCCCCAAGAAAGACCATGATCTGCAATACAACAACAATTAATTGTTCGCCTGACAATTTTACATACCACAGTTCATAATTTTAAGTAATTTTTAATAATCATAATAATTCAGGCTCACAATTTTAACTGTGTACAAATAAAAGTTGCCTGGAACTATTCAGTACAAGGAAAGCCAGTAGGAAACTGAGTAGGACCTGGCTACAATGGTCAGCTCTACATGTTGTAGTTAGAAGCTTAGAAATTTTACAGTTCATCTAATCTTGGAACACAGCAGCTAGAAAAGAAAATCTATTCTCTGGACATAAGACCATAAGACATAGGAGCAGAATTAGCCCATTCAGCCTGTCGTCTGCTCCACCATTTCATTATGGCTGATCCCGAATCCCACTCAACCCCATACATCTTCCTTCTTGCCATACCCTTTGACCGATCAGGAAACAACCAACTTCCGCCTTAAATATACCCACAGACTTGACCCTCCACTGCAGTCTGTTGCAGAGCAATCCACAGATTCACTACTCAACAGCTAAAAAATTTCCTCTTTACTTCTGTTCTAATAGGATGTTCATCAATTTTGAGGCTGTGCCCTCCGGTTCTGGATAACCCCACCATAGGGAACATCCTTTCCAAATTCACCATATCTAGTCCTTTCAACATTTGGCAAGTTTCAATGCGATCCCCCCGCATTCTTCTAAATTCTAGTAAGTACAGGCCCAAAGCTGCCAAATGTTTCTCAAACATTAACCTCTTCATTCCTGGAATCATCTTAATAAACCTCCTCTTGACTCTCTCCAATGACAACACATCCTTTCTGAGCTGTAGAACTCAAAGGTGTTGACAATACTCCAAGTGCAGCCTACTGTCTCATAAAGGCTCAGTATTATCTCCTTGCTTTTATATTCTATTCCCCTTGAAATAAATGCCAACATTGTATTTGCCTTCTTTACTATAAACTCAACCTGTAAATTAACCTTCAGGGAGTGTTGCACAAGGACTCCTTTGCACCTCTGATGCTTGAACCTTCTCCCCATTTAGATAATAGACCATGCTATTGTTTCTTTTGGCAAAATGCATTATCAAATATTTCCTAATACTGTATTCCATCTGCGACTATTTTGCCCATTCTTCCAACTTGTCTAGGTCCTGCTGCAATTGCATTACTACCTACCTTTCCACCTATCTGTTCTTAGACCACCTTGCTTATTACTTCCTCGAAGAACTCTAACAGATATGTCAGGCAATATTTCCATTTACGGAAACCATGCTGAATTTAGCTTATTTTGTATCCCGAAACCTCATCCTTAATAATGGACTCCAACACTTTCCTAACAACTGAGGTTAGGCTAACTGACTTATAATTTCCTTCCTTTTGCCCTTCTCCCTTCTTAAACAGTAGAGTGACATTTACAATCTTTCAATCCTCTGAGACGATGCCAGAATCAGGTGATTCTTGGAAGATCATGACCAATACATCTGTTATCTCTTCAGCAACCTCTCTCAGGACTCTGGGATGTGCATCTGATCTAGGTGATTTATCCAGCCTGACCTTTGAGCTTGCCTTGCACATTTTCCTTTGTAATAGTGATGGCACTCACTCCTGCTCCCTGACACTCATGGACTTCTGGCACACTGCCAGTGTCTTCCACAGTGAAGACAGATGCAAAGTACCAGTTAAGATCATCTGCCATTTCTTTGTTCCCCCATTACTATCTCACCAGCATCATTTTCCAGTGTCCAATATCAGCTCTCACCTCCTTCTTATTCTTTATATAACTGGAAAAAAAAAGACTGTTAGTATCCTGCTTTATATTATTGGCTAATTTGCCCTCATATTTCATCTTTTCCCTTCTTAGGCTTTTTTTGTTGCCTTTTGTTGCATTTTAAAAGCTTCCCAATCTTCTAACTTTCCACTCACTTTTGGTACGTTATTTTCCCTTTCCTTGGCCTTTACGTGGTCCTTAACTTCTTCTGTCGGACATATCTTGTGAACTATTCCCAGAAACTTCAGACATTTCTGCTCTGCCGTCCCCACCAGTGTCCTCTTCCAATCTACCTGGGCAAGCTTCTCCTTCATGCCTCTGTAATTCCCTTTATTCTATTGCAATACTGATAGATGTGACTTGTGCTTCTCCCTCTCAAATTTCAGTATGAACTCAATGATATCATGATCACTGCATCCCAAGGGTTCCTTTACACTAAGATCCCTAATAAAATCTAGGTTATGCAGAACACCCAGTCTGAGATAGCCTTTCCCTAAGTAGGCTCAAGCACAAGCTTGATGCAGCTTGTACGAATTGGATAGCATATTGGAAGTCTCTTCCATCATGTGTATAAACTCAAGAACAACATAAATGGTGAACATAGACTTTTCCCAAGGAATGGGAACTGAAAAGGGCATCAGTTTCAGGAGAAAGGTGAAAGATTTAAAAGGGACCAGATGGGCAAATTTTTCATGCAGGGAGTGGTGAGTATATGAAATGAGCTGGTTGAGGCAGCTAGAATAATTTACAAGATGTTTGGATAAGGACATTGATAAGAGGGATTTAGGAGCATGTGGGCCAAACCCTGGCAAGTATGCCCAGCTTGATGGACACCATGATCAACATGCACTAGCTGGGCCAAGGAGGCTATTGAAACTCTCTCGGAGATGGAAAACAATGTAGATCAAATGTCATCCCTCAAGACTGTGACTAAAACAAAGAAGTTTTATCACAGGCCATTTATCACCATATCTATTTTTCGCTAGAGTAATCCAAATCCAAATACAGCCAGTATCTTTTTGCCAGAGTTGAAAGGTCTGGTACAAGAGGGTATGACGAGAAAGTGGTAAGTTCAAAGAAGATGTGTAGGGCAGCTTGTTTTAAGCACAAAGAGCAGTGAATGCATGAAATGTGCTGTTCGGTGTGATAGTGGAGTAAAATACAGTCGAGACTTTCAAGAGCTTCTTACATAGACACATGGATATGCAGGAAGTGGAAAGAGATGGACATTGTGTAAGGATTATTTAGTTGGGTTTTTGATTACTAATCTAATCAAATTATATTCTATGTTCTATGATGTATGTTCAATCCCTGATTTTCCCTTCTGACTGTATATCTTCTTGTAATTCTTTGCTTTTTGCCTAATCTTCTTAAAGACATCTGTCTATCAAAACAAATTTAGCAATTCTATGTTTAATTTATTTTGAAGGTCCCTCACCATTGGTTTCAGAAGCAAAGGAAATTTTGCCTCCATATTCGCTCCACATTAATTCCTCCAGAAATTAAACTAATCAAATCTCCTCTCAGTTTTTTTCTCAAATAAAAGTTTATCCTGCTACAATATGATCAATACAGCAGTCAAGGCATAAAATACTGCTCTTCCAGAATGCAATCTTATTGATAACAATAAAAGCAAAATTCAGTATTGGACTGTGATTAGTGTAGAATAGTTACAGCACTTCAGTCCACCGACCAGCACGAGCTATCAAACAGAGATTAAGCTTATTCTATTTTATTCGCTATGCATTCCTGTAATTTCCCCCTAGATTCTACAAACCGTGGACTTTCAGGAAAATTTAGAGTGGCCAATTAACCTACTGACCAGCACACCCTTAAATCATAGGAGGAAACCAGGGGAAAGCCCATGCTGTGATGGCAAGAGTGTCGAACTCAACAGACAGCACCAGAGGTCAGAATTGAACCTTGGCTGCTGGAAATGTGAGACAGCTGCTCTAGCAGATTTGCCATAGAGCAGCTGCTGTTGTTTTACACATTTAGTACGAGCTATTTTGGAATTCTGTTCAGCCAGCATGTTAAATCTCTCGTCGTTGTTAACAAAACATTTGTTGCAAATTCTCAGGTCAAACATTCAGTGTTAAACATTGACATAATGCCTGAACATTCAATGTAAACTGAATGGCAAAAGGTGGGCAATTGAAAATGACACTAGAAAATAGCGCTGTCTGATGGAATGACGTTCCTGGCATCCAGAAGTTCAGAAATTGTGGTAGGTACTTGCTGCGGAAGCACACTTATTGGGAACCCAATATTATGAAAAGTAGATTGTTCATTATAAAAGTTAGATGGTATGAAAATAGGTGCTGTGAAATGTGCCCATGATTTTTCTGCTGTGGTTCTCTCGCTTACTGAAAAGAAAATGAATGCTCAAGCCAGCATACAATAATTGTTTTGGGAATAGTCAGTTTTGAATGTTTTCAAATGTTTAGTTTAATCATAACCATGGAAAGCTTCATACAATAGCTGGAGCAGTATCCTACTCTGGTGTGAGCTCACATGAGCTGACAAACACAGTTTGTGTTGATAACGGACTTTGCTTTCCACATTCAATCCAGAAAAATAATCTCAGATTTTAATCAGTTAACCATTCTGAAAGAGGGAGGTAGGCAGTCAGAAGCTGTGCTACATACTGGTACTAATGCCATTGTTCGGAAAAGAGCTGAGGTTTTGAAGTGTGAATATAAGGAGCTAGGTAGGAAGCTAAAAAGCAGGAAGGATAGGCAGAGGATAGGGCATAAAGGCAGTCAGTTGGATGAGTTGAAATGATTCTACTTTAATGCGACAAGCATCAGGAACAAGGATGATGAACTTAGAGCATGGATCGAAGATAGAATCCCATATAGCTAACATATTGTGTAAAATCCCACCTTCTAGTTACTTTGGACCACTCAAACCAGACTGTTACATTTTCTAACTCCAGAAACTAATCGAAAAGAAAAACATGGAGTCAGGAAAACATGTCTACTTAGTTTTACTTTAGTGAGGTTCTCAAGTATGATGTGGTGGCATAATGATGTATACCATTCAAGTACTTTTTACACATAATCCATAATGAATTATGTAAACAAACAAAGAATCCTTCATCAACCAAAATATTTACAAAATTACTCAAATATTACTGAAATACTTGGTCTGTTCTTTATCAAATTACGGTATTGCTTTGCACGGTTGTAACTATATGTTATAATTATGTGGTTTTTGTCAGTTTTTTTAGTCTTGGTCTGTCGTGTGTTTCTGTGATATCATACTGGAGGAACATTGTATCATTTCTTAATGCAGGCATTACTAAATGACAATAAACGAGGACTGCGTGTCCTCATAATCTAATCTAATCTAATCTAATATTGAATACACTAACTCCTCACTGCTTAGATATAAACTCCAACTCAATATAGAATGCATCTCAACTCTAATTTGTAACGTATTGCTCTCTAGTCATCTAATATACACAGTATACTGTATAATACAACTACTATCTTGACATCCACAGAATAGTAAATTTTAAATTGTTCCATGCAGCTGTAAAGATTTAATTGCTGTGGAGGATTTCTTTCTCTTGTGGGATAATGTTGGGGGAGATCACCTGTGGCTGTGAAACAATCTCGGGTTGCAGAGCCTCCTCTGTGGTGGTTGCAGGAGTCAACTCTGGGACTGCAGGAAGTGGTTTTGACAGCTCAGGACACCTTCCTTCTCTGACAATTTACTCTGCTTTCCTCAAGTGATCGATGTGTCATCGCCAGATGACATCAGATGCAGTTTCCACTGTCCATTTCTGTCCTTAATCTTTCCAAGTATTCACTTCTGATTATCACTGCAGTCCTTCTCTAGGACTGCTCGTCCGGGAGTGAAACTTTGAACCTTCTTGTTTGAGGAGTGTTCAATTTGTCTCAGCTGTTTGTCCTGCATATTCCTTCAGTGGTTAGGTTTAAGGAGGTCCAGGCATGAACTCTAGGGACAACACTGGAACAGAAAAGCTGGTGAGTTGTTGGTTGTGGAATGTGCTGGATTGCGATGTGCAAGGAGGAAATTGGTGAGCTTCTGATTCAGTGTGTTCTGTTAATATTGCTCACAGTTCGGTCTTTAGATTCTGGACAAAACTTTCCACCAGGCCACTTTGGGTTACATGGTGCAGATGCAATATGTCATATTTCATGAATGGTCCTCCTGGGTAAAGCAGGCCACTCCCAGGGATGGAGAACACCTGCTCTTAGCATCATTTGTATGTGTTAGTAGCCCGAAGAGTGCCGGGCAAACTGCTCGATCTGCTGATCTATCCAGGCCAAGGCTTTCATTTTGAAAATTCCTACAGATTGAGCATGTAGCCCCTCCAACACTTTTCCTCCCTCCCAGCGTAGATGGTGCAACTCTCAATCTGCACATGAGGCAACCAGCATCAACGGCAGGTTCATCCCGGTGCTGGTAAAAATGGGGGAACTGCAATTTCTACTGCACATTCCAGTCATTTTGAGTTGCCATGAAGACCTGAGACAGTGTGGATTCCTTCCTGGATTCTCTTTGGATCATCTCTGCCATAATAGAGAAATTCCGATTTGCAAACCAAAAATATGTCAAGAGGAGTGTTCTCTTTTGTAAATTTTTCAGGTATTTATTTTTCCAAGGATAAATAGGACAATATATCAGCATTTTCATGATTAGTTTTCTGACTAAAGGGCGTAAGCAAAAGGCAGGCAACTATAGGCTAGTTAGTTTAACATCTGTCATTGGGAAAATGCTTGAAGCTATCATTAAAGTAGACGTAGCGAGGCCGCACCTGGAGTACTGCGTGCGGTTCTGGTCTCCTTATTTGAGGAAGGATAGACTGGCTTTGGAGGTGGTGCAGAGGAGGTTCACCAGGTTGATTCCAGAGATGAGGGGGTTAGACTATGAGGAGAAATTGAGTCATCTGGGACTGTAGTCACTGGTATTCAGAAGAATGAGAGGAGATCTTATAGAAACAAATAAAATTATGAAAGAGATAGAAAAGATAGAGGCAGGAAAGATGAAATTGGAACTAGGGGACATAGCCTCAAGATTCGGGGGAGTAGACTTAGGACAGAGATGAGGAGGAACTGTTTTTCCCAGAGAGTGGTGAATCTGTGGAATTCTCTGGTCAATGAAGCAGTGGAGTCAGTCATCCGTCAATATATTTAGGACAAGATTGGATAGATTTTTGCACAGTAGGGGAATTAAGGGTTATGGGGAAAAGACAGGTAGGTAGAGATGAATCCATAGCCAGTTCAGCCATGATTTTATTGAATGGTGGAGCAGGCTCGACAGGCCAGATGGCCTACTCCTGCTCCTATTTCTTATGTACTTGTTCTTATGAAGGATGCATTCAGTCAGGCACTGGATATTTGAGATCCATATGTGCTGTAAGGCTGAAATACTACCTCTCTGGTAATATGAATGTCTTCAAAACCTCTCCATTTGTTCAATCACAAACACAAATCTGCAGATGCTGGAAATCCCGGAAACACACACAAAATGCTGAAGGAACTCAACAGGCCAGGCACCACCCATGGAAAAGAGTAAATAATTGACGCTTCAGGCCAAGGCCCTTCATCAAGATCTCGAATATTCAAAGTTTATAGTGCTGTAATTCATCTGTGAGGCTATATTGACCGTTACTGGGATAGTCATATTGTACTTGTACCTGTGTGAAGGGGGGATCACTCTGTATAGATAGGAATTCTGTCCAATAGTTACTGTGAGTAAAACCATGGCGTGGCTCATTACATCTATTGCATCACTAGACTGGATTCTTTGAGAGTTCCCTGAGCTGATTTCCCATTTTCCATATACATGCAGACACTGTCAAGAGGTTTAGTTGTTGTTTATACCAAACATCAAAATAGGGAAGAAACGTGATATAAGTGAGTTTGATTGTAGGTGCAGGCAGGGTGATTTGAATACCTTAGAAATCGCTGATCCTGGGATGGATGGTTCTGTGGGTGAAAACACCTTGTTACTGAGGGAGCTCAAAAGAGAATGGCCAGACTGGTTCAAGCTGAAAAGAAGGCAACAGTAATTCACATAACCACACATTGCTACAATGGTGTGCAGAAGAGCATCTGTGAATGCACAACACACCAAACCTTGAAGTGGATGGACTATAGCAGCAGAAGATCATGAAAATACACTCAGAGGCCACTTTAATAGGTATAGGAGGTAACTAATAAACTAGCCACTGTGTGTACTATTGATCATCTAAAGCTCCACGTGCACATTGCTAATTCATACAAATTCTCTTATCACCTCTCATTCTTGTGTTCACTGAGTTGCATCAATTTAAAAACATAATAGTAGCCTTCTATCTCTCACCTTCTACCTTTTTTCCACAACGTACTCCATTCTTGCAATCATACAAGTTAGAAATGTTTGCACGTTTTTCATTGATTGCTTACAATCTCAGATTGAATCATTCCAGCAATGCTGTCAGTGCTTTCAGCTGTGTACCTCTAAACTTTTCTTCTTTTTTAAACCACTTTCTTTACAATCTGTCCTAACATGTTTTAAACAGAAAATATTGCAAATAAAAATAACAGGTCATACCTATCAGTGAAGAGAAAGATTTAACATCTGCTAACTGGTAAGACTTTGTCAGAGCTGGAGCACTAAACAGATTTTAAATACACTGGGAGGGGAAAGGAAAAAAAGAGTTCATAGGATGGGAGACAGGATGATTAACTAAACAGCATGTGTCTGCTTTAAGGAAATAGACCACCTTTGTGCTGTCAAAACTAACTAGGGATTGTCAATTAAAGCAAACTTGAAGCTTGTAATGCTAATATCCTGAGAAAATAATTAAAAACATGGCAGTAGATCTTTCCTGTGATTCAGGAACAAAAGTAGGTTATAATTATCTTACACATGAGAGCCTGTAGTTATGCACATAATGCAATTCTCAAGAGGTCTTATTACACCATTGCTTTTTTCGGTGATATTTTCTACAGGTCTCGGCAAATGTTTTAATCCTAGACTAATAGGTTGAAGAAATTAATTTACTGTGCATTTAAACTCTTTAACTACTTTGCCTCTCCCTTTTATTCAATTCAGCAGCCTAATTTACTACCTATTAAAAGTGGGAAAGGGCCCCTGAAGTATCATCTGGACAGAAGTGAAGATGAATTATCATCAGGATGCTTCTGGGTCATATAACTGTTATTATGTTCAGAACAGCAAATTTCAAACATTTATTTGTTACTTGTGCTCCAAAATGGGATTGTTTTTCCCTCTTAAAGGCACCTTTACCAATACTTTCATCAGCCTAAGAACAAATAGCTTGACCTCAGTAACTCAAAGTAAATGCTACAAAAGGAAAGTTTCCAAAAAATTATTAGCTTTTGTACTATTGAAATCTTAAAAATATGGGGGAAGATATGGTGCATTGAAAATTCACAAATAGAAATAAGACAAGTTCAACTTTGGAGGCGAAAGGAAGAACTGAACTCAGCTAAACAGGCATTAGAGCATTGAGGTGGAGAAGAGCATCTCTGAGCACACAAGTCATCGAACCTTGAAGCTTGAATCACCTTGAAGGATGTGACAGCAAGAGAAAAGCATGCTGAGTTCCACTCCTGTGTCCTCTTCATTACGTACATTCCTGTACTTAATAAAGTGACCACTGAGTGTATTTGTGTTTCCCATATATTGATTTTATTTTGCTCCAATTTTTATTTTTTGATGTTTTTAATCATTAAATTTTGCAAAAATTTATACTTACAAAATGAAGGGAAAAGACAAAAAGTGATAATTTAGAAAGCATCACAGATTTTTAAAATAAAATCTCTTTCCGAATAAACTCTCCTTGAGCTTCAAGCCGAGTACTGGTATTGATTATAACCAGTGAAGAATTGGTTATCTTCCAATGAAGAATTTTCATCCCTGAAGATGATGACAGAGCTTGTCATTGAAACATCAGTTATAATTGATACCTGTTATAATTGAAGCCTGCGAAAAATTTATTTGTCATATAGGCCGGGAAAACACTAGATTCTTTTTTTCAAAATCTCTTTCCATTTCATCCACATTCATTGGACTAAAGGTCAGTTAATAATGCATTTCAATCATCAAACAACACGATCAAGCTAAAACCTTCAGCAGGATATGCCCAAATTTATTTGTTATTGGTGAAAATGCCAAAAATTGTTATTTGTATTTATATTTTTATGTCGACTGGCTTATGAAAAATCCATTGAAATCCTTTTGAATTGTGTAGCTGCTCCTGATTCTGTGCTTCTTATTCTTTGGTATGTTCCTTCTATCATTTATGATTTTTTTATATGAAACTTTAACCATTGCTTGGCATCACACTCCTTCAAAATTGATATTCACATAAGCAAAAAGATGAACTTTGTGAGCGGGAATGTATTTTTGATGCTACATTTATTTAAGACATACTTATCTCTTCTGCTACACAATGATCCTTGGATTTATTGATTTCATTGTCAACAAAAGGGATTTCATTTGCGAAAGGAACTCAAGACTTTCATGTCATTCCAAATCTGCCAACAATTGCCATAAATAAATGTTTTCCTTCTGCATCTTAATGTAGACACATTGAAATTCTTATGTTTCATTTTCACAATAATACACTTTTTAATATCTACTTATTGAAATTTCATGCAACTCAGGCTCTAATATTTGTCAGTATACCTCTCCCATCTTCAGCAAATTTAAATAGATATTAGTTGTGACTCAGTTGCTGACGTTCTTGCCTCTCATCTAGAGGATTATGTATTTAATTCCTATTCCAGAGATTTATTTACAATATACACCATTGTGCAATTGCAGTAAAGTAACCTGCTAACAAATTCAAATGAAGCTCCATCTATTATCTCAGAATATCCCCCGGCAGTACATCAAAAAAGAATGAGGATCTTTTCTCCTTTAAGATTTTTTTCTTATACTTTCCCTCGATAAGCAATTCCAAAAAGATAACCTGGTTATCAGTGCATCACTGTTGACAAATTTGCCATGGTGTTTCCAATGACTGCATTCCATTCTCTGGCTGTTGTAATAATGAAAGTCTGCTTTCTTTTGTTATTAGTCGACAGGTGATTTGATACAAGGTAACAATATTATTATTGGTAGCTGCTTACCACATCTGAGGTGAAGAAGTCTGCTGAAAGGAAAATTGGATTCTATGGTCAGTTAGCACCAAATTCCAGTAAAACATAGCTACACAGTCCCTACCAACTGTGAGTGAAATCAGAAAATACAGAAGCAGGGATATTAGATTGAAATGGAAATTCTATGACATCAATAGATCATCCTTTGAACCACAGAAGAAATGGAGTATTATTACATTATCGTATTCATAAGAACTAAAAATCACCAAAAATTTTAACTCAGTACGAGGAGTGATTGATAAGTCTGTGGCCTAAGACAGAAGGCGTCAATTTTGGAAAACAAGCACATTTATTTTTCCTACATTTACACACTTAGTTCAGTGGTCATGGAGCACACAGATCCCTTCTTTGTAGAAGTCGGCGTCTTGGACCTCCAGAAAGTGGTCTACAGCAGGGGTGATTGATGGGTTTGAGGCCTAAAGTAGAAGGAGATGAGGAGAAACTTCAAATTTCCTGCATTTTCACTCAAGGAGTTGAACTGCATGTGCATGTAATGAGCACTGTATAACACATCTCCTACCTTAGGCCACGAACATATCAATCACCCATGCTGTGGACCATCTGGAGGTCCAAGACAGTCTTGTTACATGCACGTGCAGTTCAAATCTTTGAGAGATTATGCAGAAAGTTTGAAGTTAATAACTCATCTCTTTCTACCTTAGGCCACAAACTTATCAATCACCCCTGCTGTGGACCACTTCTACAAAGAAGGGATCCGTATGCTCCACGACCACTGGACTAAGTGTGTACACGTAGGGGCGGGGCGGGGGGTGACTATGTTCAAGAATAAATGTAACACACATCAAAGTTGCTGGTGAACGCAGCAGGCCAGGTAGCATCTCTAGGAAGAGGTACAGTTGACGTTTTTCAGGCCGAGACTCTCTTGATTGTCAAAAATAAATGTACTAGGTTTTCTAAAATTGATTCCTTCTACCTTAGGTCACAAATTTATCAATCACCCCTTAAGTACAGAGATTAATTATAAGTTATATATTTCATTCCATTTAATTTGATCATCTTGAATTGCCCCCTCCCCAACCAGAATCTGCTGCCTGGAGTGCCTGGTCTTCACTCCATACCCAAGAAGCTTCCCAGTAATGGAGCAGAGCCCAACTGGCAAGGAGCTTTTAGGAGGTGGATTCTCGAACTCCAGGAATGATTTTTGATTTCTTGTGTCTGTGGATTATTTCCAAATGCTTCCAATAGTCATAAACATTAAAATTATCCAAATAGATTTAACTCATTACAAAAGATAAAAATGTAACAAATAATCTAAAACCTACATAGATTATTATATGAAGATAAGGTAAAACAAATAGAGGACTTACTTGAATTAATAAACACAAGAGGTTCTGAAGATGCTGGATATCCAGAACAATGCATACAAAATGCTGAGGGAATTCAGCAGGTTAGACCATAGAAATGAATAAATAGTTACAGTTTTGGGCCAAGGCCCTTCATCAGGACTTGCATTTCCTCTTTTACTCTGGCTTGTGAAATTTTGCTGAGCAGTGGATTTTTTTCAGGTGACTATTTACATAATTATTTATCTGATTATTTAAAGTGTAATGCCGTTCAAATTTATGGGGTTACTCTTCTTCTATCAGACATCCTTGATGCACTCAGTCGTCCTCACTTCAGTACAACTGTGCTGCAAACAGCTTCTAGAAGAGATTGTCATTGAAACCAATAGCGTAAGTGGTTCTAAACGTTCCTTAAGACATTTTAAGGAGGTATGGGATTGAAAGTAGTTAAGATTATATTGATTCATGGAAAGGCTATTTTCTTTCCTAAACATTTCTATGTTTAGTGTTCTTGTACTATTTTATATCTTGACTAAAAGCTTCTGAAGCCACATCAGTGGCAGCTTTAAATTAGAGTCAGTAATAAAGAGTTGGGAATAGTTGTAAACTACCATTGTAATTAATAAAGCTTATACTGTTATTTGTTTGCACATACCAGTGAGGACAATAAAATCTGAGTTGTGGATTTTTCTTCTGGTGACCATTTAACAACATAATGATTTACCTAATTATTTAAAGCCAATGATGGAACTGGATGGACAAAAGTTAAGCATGCATTAACTACTTTATTAATTGATTTGGGAAATAGAATGAACAAGTTAAATAGTTCAGTTAATTAAATAAAACTTGTCAATATTGTGGTAATGGTAGTGCAGTGGTTAGCGCAATACCATTACAGCTCAGAATGTACCAGAGTTCAGAGTTCAATTCTGGTGGCATTCTATAGGGAGTCTCTGTATGTCCTCCCCATGGAATGTGTAAGTCCAGCAGTTTCTTCCCACAGTCCAAAGATGTACCAGATATGTCAACTAGTCATTGTAAATTGTCTTGTGATTAGGTCTAGTTTAATCATTGGGACAGTGTGACTTGAAGAGGTGTATAGGCCTACATTGCGTAATATCACTAAATAAAATAATGTGAAGGCCTATATTGAACCAGCAGATATCGGAATATTGGATCACAATGAGGGTAATAAGGCAGCCGTGGAACGATAGGCCATTGATCCAATCTCTGTCACCAATTAAAATCAAGGATGGAATAGAAAATAGAAGATAGGTTGAAGATTTAAATTAGACACATTAAAATGCCAGTAAAAATGGATCAATGGATTAATGAAAAAGTAAGAACAGAATTAAAACACATCTAGGAACATTTACTACCAACAAGCAAAACTACTGCCTTTCTAGGTCTCTCAGCTTGAGTGCACATCAGGACCATGAACCATAATATTAGCAGTATCCTTTAGCTGAAGAATGGCCTTCATTTTCTGTAGTGTGCTTGATTTGTATTTATTGTACAAAACCAGCAATTTCTTGAAACCAACAGGGAAGTCAAGCATGAATTTTAACAGTAAAGAACACAGGTTGTCCAGAAATGTGAGTTGACTCATAATTCATCACCTGTCTCTATCTTGCCGCAAACTACTGCACTTTGTTGGTAATTGTAAATATGGTAAATTTTTCATTAATTTTCTTGTTTTGCAGATAATGAAGAAACCCATGCCCTCTATATTTCAAGACGTGGATAACATTCGAGCATTGGATGATATGTATAACATTCACTAAACTGCTTCTTGGCAAAGTCCGTCTCCACTGATGGGGATTATTTCCTCTTGAGCTGCAACAAGGGAATTCCAGTGTCAGCCTCTTGCTGTCATAATTGACCAGTAATTTAATTTGGCCAGGCATACATATGCTGGAAAGGAATGGATAAGAGGGTTACATGTGGCAAATAACTCACCTTCTGATACTTGGAACATTTGTTCCACCATAACAAATGTGCTGGGGTATTATCTGTTGGTCTGGATAGTTGCAGCTCCAACAACAGTCAACAAATGCAAGGAGGAGAATACAAATGAATAGAGACAAGTCAAGTGAAAGGTTGAATAGACGGTAAAAGCAACACAACGAGGAAAATTGTGAGATTATCCACTCTGGTGCACAAAACAATAAAATAACATTTTAAATGTGGTGAGAGATTGAAAACTGCTGAAAGTCAAAGAGACCCAGATTTCCTTGTATGCCAGCAAATTGTAAGGCAAATGATATGTTGACCTGTGTTATGTGATGATATGAGTTCAGGAATAAAAATGCCTTACTATAGTTGTATATGGCCCCAGAGAAACTGAAACTATATTATCGTATGTAAATTTGATCTTCTTACCAAACAAAGGGGTTGGAGAGTTTGAGATATGAGGATATAGAACATAGACGGTAGAACAGTACAGTACAGAAACAGGCCCTTCGGCCCACAGTGTTGTGTCAAACCAATGAAATTAGTAATCAAATGGTTAACTGAATTATTCTCTTCTGTCTACACAATGTCCATCCATTTTCCTCATACTCATGCATCTGTCTAAAAGTCTCTTTGAAGTCTCTAATGTTTCAGCCTCTACCACCACCCCAGGCAGCACATTCCAGGCACCCACCACTCTCTGTGTAAAAAACCTTTCTCCTCACATCTTCTTTGAAATGATCCCCTCACATCTAAAATGCATGGACTCTGATAATAGACCTTTGAACCTTTGGAGAAAGATATTGTCTGTCTGCTCCAGCTATGCGGCTCATAACTTTATAAACCTATATCAGATCTCCTTTTAGCGTCCATTGTTCCAGAGAAAACAACCCAAGTTTGTCCAACTTCTTATTATAGCACATGCCCTCTAATCCAGGCAACATCTTGGTAGGCCTCTTCTGCATCCTCTACAAAGCCTCAACATCTTTCCTGCAATGGGGTGAATATGAAAAAACTGAATAGATTAGATCTGTATTTTCAAGACTTTAGAAGAATGAATGGTGATTCCAAAGAAGCTTTTGGAAACTAGTTAATAATCTCATTGCTGAAGAACGGAATCTTATTAATTAAATAATCTGGAATTGAATAAAGAAATAGTTTTAGTAGCAATGATTATTAACAATAGGATTTTAGTGAACAGCACATAAATCCCAATCCTCATCTCCAGCAGCACATTTGGCCCATATTCCCTCCTCTAGCTAGGGATGTGGAGCTAATCCTCAGAATTAAAGGGAACCCACAGTGACAATGCTCTAGAATCACACAAACCACAGTATGCAGATGATGCTTGTGTGTGTGCACATGCAGGGGCTGAACAAAAAGCTATTATTGACTCACTTACCAAATGACAAACCACAGACAAAGATCATCTACCAGTTTACCCCTGCTGCTCCATATTATCCTTCTATGATAAAGGTTCACAGCAAGACCCTATAAAATATGGATCACTTCCCATATCTTGGGAGGCACTTATTTGTGAAGGGAGTTATTGATGATATAGATTGACCATCTCTCTCAATGTACCACCATGCCTTTTGGCTATTTGTAGAAAAGAGTATTTGAAACTGACAACTTCAGACCTGGGACAAATCTAATGGTAAGCTGGTACCCGGTGATTCCTGACCTTCCTTATATGACTGACATCTGGAATATCTGCAACAGGCACCACAACGTAATTATAATCTATTACCAATGCTGTCTCTGTAAAATCATCCAAATTCACCCAAATGAGATGTGAACAAGTATAAGCATCCTCCTTCAGGCTAACAGCCCCAACACTGAGACTCCTAGCTGTTCTCAGTTAGCTATGTTAGGTAAGTCATGTTGTCTGCACATCTGACAATTTTGAAACAGATTCTTTATTTTGAGCTTGGCATTTAATATGTCATCCCTCAGAAGCTGGTGGGTAAACTGTTCTAGTTGGGTCTCAACACTACACTCTGCAAATGAATCCTGGACCTCTTGACAGAAAGGCCACAGTCAGTGCGCATTGCCGGAAACATCTCTAGCTCTATCACGCTGAGGACCAGTACCCCTCAGGGCTGCATGATCAACCCACTGTTGCTAGATCCAGTTCAAACTAATGACAATGACAATGAGATGGCATACAGAGAGGAGGTAGGGCAAGCACAACAATTTGAGTCTCAAGATGGACAAGACCAAAGAGATGATTGTGGACTTTAGATAGGTGCAGGCTGACCACTTCTCACTGCACAGACACAGCTCATCTATGGAGAGATTAAGAAGCACCAAGTTTCTAAGGGTGCACATAATGGATGATCTCACATGGTCCCTCAACACCACCTCTTTGCTCAAGAATGCTCAGCAGCATCTCCACTTCCTGAGGATATTGAATTGAGTGAAGTCCTCTCCCACCATTCTAACCAATTTTTACAGGAACGGAACATTGTTGAGAGTGTTCTGACCAACAGCATTACCATCTGGTATGGGAATTCTAAGGCATCTGACCACATTTCCCTGCAAAGTTTTGTGAGAATTGATAAGAGAATCATCAGAGTCTCTGTTCCATCCATTAGAGATATTTATCAGGAGCTCTGCATAGACAGGGCCCTAGGGATTGACAATGATCCTTCCCATCCACCCAACAATCTCTCTGACCCCCTACCTACCACCAGGCAGAAGGTATAGCAGCATTACAACAAAAACTGTGAGGATGCGAAACAGCTTCATCCTTCAGGCTGTAAAACTAATGAATTCCCTGCCACCACCCACATCTCATCATGTATGAGATGCCAATAGTGATATGCTGTTTACTTTTTAACTTGCGTCATAAATGCACCTCATTATTTGTTAATTTACTAGTTGTAATATTATTTGTGTTATGAGTTATGCATTGTGAGTTATATGTACTGTGTTGAGCACCTTGGTCCAGAGAAATGTTTTTTCGTTTGACGACATACATTTGTACAGTTGAATGACAATAAACTTGAACTTGAACTTTGTCAAGAGAAGAGATTACCTGGTGGAGAGGGAATAATACTTAAGGACGCTCAAATCTTCCCTTGAAGAACCGTAGTATTTTCTCTAACTCCTGGGTTTCTCTAAGCTGGCTGGTGGCTTAGTGGCATCAGCACTGGACTTTGGAGCAAAGGTTCCCAAGTTCGAATCCAGCTGGCTTAGCAACTCAGCCTCGTAAAAATAAGAAAGCCTGCTTAAAAAATGCCGTCACGATGGCATCCCAATGACTCCACTCGGAGTTAAGGGCGTTCTTCTTCTTCTTCCTGGGTATCTCTGGCCCACTATTGCTCAAAATGGAGAAGCAACATTGGGGTGGTACTGAGAAACTTGAAGTAATGATAGTTGGGATAGTCAAGAAAGTTTCTGCCAGTAAGCAACTTCTGTATAAAATTTGAGGTGGCTATATTAAGTAATGACTTCAGCAGATTGCATGAGGAGATGATGTGCATTTATATTAATTGTTTCTGAATCCTTTTACAACTTTGAAAAATAAATTTAAAGTAAACATTTAACTTGTTAATAAATATGTGTCATCAGCATGGAATGTAATATACTTTCTTACAGCATATTAGCCATGAAGAGTTATTTTTAATATTACAAAAGTAATTATTTTAACCTTTTTTAAAATGTTACAGAAATATGAATGTATGTTTAAGAGGTTGTGAGGCATAAACAGTCTTTTATCTATAATATGTAGGTGTAAAAGCATTCTGTAAATTTGGAAAGGTGGAGTAATCAGAGATTATCTGATGTGGGAGTTTCTATATAAATATAAGTATTATTATAAGATAGCTACTAGCAAATGTTTAGTTAGTTTAATACCTAATTGACTTATATTAATCTTGTAGACACATCAACTACATGGGAAATTAAATGATTTAATAAGCAAATATTAATACATACATTTACATGCATATCATTCTTCACTTTATAATTTTTCAAAGTTTATTGGCTGAAACTTAGTTTCAAATAAATTGTATGTTTAAGTTAAAAATCAAGTCACTGCTCAATATGCAGTATGTAAGTATAAATCATCGAGGCATACTCTGCTGTGATATAACATTAAGGGTTACTCCAGGAGGAAATTTCAAATGATTTCCAGATCTTAAACCAAAGCTTCAACCAGAGCTGTAATCAAATTAGAAGTATATGTCACTGTTAATCATTTTTAAGATCTATATAAATTTATTGCCTGTAAATGGTCTTTATGAGGCAGCTGTAGTTTCTTTTCTTTAAATTAAAATACTAAATAACACTATAATTTGCATTCAATTCAAGAGGTCGTTGAACAAAGAAAATATATATTGTTAATTTTGAGAACGCTGAGGTAAATTTTTCATGTGGTAGTATGTTTGGACATTTTACTGATTCACTGGTTGTCAGCAAAATACTCATAAATGAATTACTTCTTTCAGTTAAAGCTTTTCACTTTCCAGGTTTATTATCTTTGAAACCCGGCATAGAAGTTCCATTAAAGTTTAGAAACCATGTGAGCCAGGAGACCATTCAATTAAAGCAGGCCATTTTGTAATGACTGGCCACTGAAAAGGCCAGTCATTATGGTTTGCAAGCAAAGGACAGAGCTGTCCTGCTATTTTTGTTCATTGTGAGTGCTGCCATTTGAGCCTGGCTTGAAAACATTATTAGTGAAAGGCTATAGCGTGTGTTATGAGAAAGAGTTTTTGCTTCAGGAATAATCAAGGGTCTGAGAGTAAATTGTGACCAAAATAACGAGTGGCCAAGCTTGGAGCTGAAGCCCCAAGCACTGCCGCAGGCTTTGCATAATGTAATTAGACTGAGGGGTTGATCGAGAGGACCTACAGAGAGGTAGTTACACCCAAGGTGCAGGACACAGGTAACAGTATGACCATCAGAGGGAGGAAAGGGGATAGACAGCCAGTGCATCGTGCCCCCGTGGCTTCTCCCCTCAACAACAGGTTTACTGCTTTGGATACTGTTGGGGGGGGGGATTTCTCAGCAGAAGAAAGCCACAGTGATCAGATCTCTGGCACTAAGTCTAGCTTAATGGCTCAGAAGGGAAAATGAGAGAAGAAGTAAGCTGTAGTGATAGGGGGTTCATTGGCTAAGTGAACAGACAGGAGATTCTGTGGATGAGGATGAAGTTCATATTAGTATGTTGCCTCCCAGGTGCCAGAGTCAAGGACGTCTTAATCAGTGAGACTTGGTTGCAGAAGGGGCAGACTGTGGACTGGCAGCTCAATGTCCCAGGGTTCCACTGTTTTAGGTGTGATAAAGCGGGAGGAGTTAAAGGCAGAGAGGTAGCATTACTGGCCAGGGTAAGTGTCACGACAATTCTCAGTCAGGAGAGACTGGAGAGCTCATCTTGAATGACGTAATGGGTAGAACTAAGGAATAACAAAGATATGACCATGTTACTGGAATTATATTATGAACGCCACAACGGTTTGCAGGATTTAGAAGAGCAAATTTGTAGAGAGTTTGCAGACTCTTGCCAAAAAGGTAATGTGATAGTAGATGATTTTATATTTCCGAATATTGGCTCTTACTCCCATACTGTAAAAGGACTAGGTGGGAAAGTGTTTGTCAAATGTTTTTCAGCAAAGTTGTCGTAATCAGTACATAGAAGTCCCAACTAGAGAGAGGGTGATTCCAGATCTCCTATTAGGGAATGAGACAGGGTATGTGACAGAAGTTTGGAGAATACCTTACATCTAGTGATCATAATACGATCAGTTTCAAAATAATTATGGAAAAGGATAGATCTGGCCCTTGGATTAAGAAACTGAATTGGAGAAAGGCCAGTCTTGATCGCATCAGAAAGGATTCAGCAAGAGTAGCTTGGGATAGGTTATTTTCTGGCAAAGATGTACTATACTTGGTATGTGGGAGGTCTTTAAAGATGAAACTTTGTGAGTATAAAGATAGTATGTTCAGAATAAAAGGCAAGGATAACAGGTTTATAAAACCTTGTTTTTTGAGAAATACTCAGGCCCTGGTTAAGTAAAGGAGTTGCATAGCAGGTATAGGAAGGTAGAAGCAACTGAGGTATTTGAGGCATATAAGAAATGCAAGAGAACCCCTAAGAAGGAAGTCAAGAAAGAATAAAGAAGACATGAGGTTACTCTAGCAGAGACATTTTGAGGAGAATCTCAAGGGCTTCTGCAGATATATTAAGAGCAAAAGCATAACAGGGGGCAAAACTGGCCCTCTGGAAAATGAGTGTAGCCACTTATGCATGGATCTGAAAGAGATGGGGGATATCTAAGATGGATTTTTTACATCTGTATTTACTCAGGAGATGGACACAGAGTCTAGAGAAATGTGGCATAGCAACAGCGAGGTCATGAACCCATTGCAGATTACAGAGGAGAAAGTGTTTCTGCCTTCAGACGAATAAGGCTGGATAAGTCTCCAGGGCCTGTCAAGGTGTTTCCTTGGACCCCCTGGAAGATTAGTAATGAAATTGCAGGAGCCTTAGCAGAGATACTTAAAATGTCCTTAGCAACAGGTGAGGATAGGAAGGTAGATAATGCGGTTCCATTGTATAAGGAAGTCTCTAAGAATAAGCCAGCAAATTATAGACTGCTCAGCCTGACATCAGTAGTGGGAAAGTTATTGGAAGGTAGTCTAAGGGACATGTTATGTAAGTATTTGGATAGACAGCAACTGATTAGGTATAGTCAACACAGCTTTGTATGGGGTAGGTCATGTCTAATAGGTCCTAGAGAGTTTGTCGAGAAGTTGCCAGGAAAGCTGATGCAGGCAAGGCAGTGGATGTTGTCTAGATGGACTTTAGCAAGGCTTTTGACAAGGTCCTGCATGTGAGGTTGGTCAAGAAGGTTCAATTGCTTGGCATTCATGATGGGTTACTAAATTGGATTAGACATTGGTTTTGTGGGAGATGCCAGAGAGTGATAGTAGATGGTTGCCTCCCTGACTGGAGGCTTATGACTAGTAGTGTGCGCAGGAATTGGTGCTGGGTCCATGGTTGTTTGTCATCTATATCAATGATCTGGATGATAATGTGGTAAACTGGATCAGAAAATTTGAAGGTAACGATTGGATTGGGCGTGTAGTGGACAGTGAGGAAGAATACCGAAACTTGCAGTGTGAACTGAAGCAGCTAGAATAATGGGCTGAAAAAAAGCAGATGCAATTTAATGCAGACAAATGTGAGGTGATGCAGTTTGGAAGGATTTACACAGTGAACAGCAGAGCGCTGAGGAGTGCGGTAGAACAGAGGGTTCTGGGAATAAAGATGCGGCCTAATTTGGAGTATTGTGTGTAGTTTTGGTCACCTGCCTACAGGAAAGATTTCAATAGTTTGTAAGGGTGCACAGAAGATTTACAAGGATATTGTCAGGACCTTAGGACCTGAGTTACAGGGAAAGGGTGAATAGGTTAGGACCTTATTTCTTAGAGTGTAGGAGATATTTGATAGTATAAAATATTATGAGAGATATAAATAGGGGAATGCAAGCAGGCTTTTCTACTAAGGTTGGGTGAGACTAGAACTAGAGGTCATGGATTAAGGGTGAAACGAGAAATATTTAAGAGGCAGATTAATAGTTTGGCATGGAATAGATAGGGCAAACAGCCTGTTTCTGTGCTGTAGTATTCTGTGACTCAATTCTATAACTTAGTGGATTAGCCAGAACAATCCCCAGCTCTGAAATTCTTCTGAAATGCTGTGATTAATGATAGTGGCGACACCCCTCTGTTTTGTTGAAGACATTACAGATTTTAATATCCATAACATTCATAAATATTTAAAAACTATTTAAAAATAAGGCAAAAAATACTTGCAGTTGAAGAACAGCATAGCTTTTCAAACATCTTACATTGACATAAAACCTTGAAAACAAAAAGTTGATGAACTCTAACCATATCCAACTAATTACAGATACATCAGCCTCTGTGAATAATCAGCAAGGAAATTGAAGGTGTGATTAAATACATCATCAAGAAGTAAGTATGCATGGTAACTTATGAATGTTCCTTGTTTCCAGACAAGAATGGGGAAAAATGGAATGGGTTTCCATTGCTGAATGAGAGCAATTTGCAGTAAGATAGAAGTGGAGTTTGATTGAATGATGCATCAAATAAAATGGATACTAAAATGGATGTCAGTGAATTGCAAAGGGAGAACATTGCCCTGGTTGTAGAAATATCATGAATAATGGAAAACAGTTTTGGTAATTGAAAGTCAGCTATCATGACCTCATATTAAACGTGCAGGCATTTCTCCACAATATCTTGGGCCCAGCTATCTTCAATTTCTTCACAGAAACCTTCCCACTATCATAATATATAAAGTAGTAATGATTTCTAAAAATTGTTTGATTTTCAGTTTTATTCACAAATCTATACATCTGTGATTGTTAATGCAGTTTGTACCACATGCATCAAGATATAGCTAACACTCAGACTGAACATTTGCACCATCAAAATTCCAGGCAAAGGTAATATTGAACGAGAGTTTATCACCTCCCTTACAGTAGGTAGTTACCAGCCTTACTGATACTGAATCCTCCACTCAACTGGTCAAATCTTAGTTGGACCAACTGCATGAAAATGATTTTCACAAGTAGATCGGAGGCTTGATACCTGGTAGAAAATGCTTCCTTCTCTAACATACAATATGTCTTTTTTTAAAAAATTTCATTTCTAAGGCTAAAACCAGAAGTCTGGTAAAATATTCACCATTTTCTTGGTTGAAAGAACTGCCGCCAAGATTTTTTAAAATGACCCCATCCAAAATAAAGCCAAGTCTTTAGCATCTTATCTGAATGGTGGCCGATTAGGAAAAGGGGAGGTGCAACGAGACCTGGGTGTCATTATACACCAGTCATTGAAAGTGGGCATGCAGGTACAGCAGGCGGTGAAAAAGGCGAATGGTATGCTAGCATTTATAGCGAGAGGATTCGAGTACAGGAGCAGGGAGGTACTACTGCAGTTGTACAAGGCCTTGGTGAGACCACACCTGGAGTACTGTGTGCAGTTTTGGTCCCCTAATCTGAGGAAAGACATCCTTGCCATAGAGGGAGTACAAAGAAGGTTCACCAGATTGATTCCTGGGATGGCAGGACTTTCATATGAAGAAAGACTGGATGAACTGGGCTTGTACTCGTTGGAATTTAGAAGATTGGGGGGGAATCTGATTGAAACGTATAAAATCCTAAAGGGATTGGACAGGCTAGATGCAGGAAGATTGTTCCTGATGTTGGGGAAGTCCAGAACAAGGGGTCACAGTTTGAGGATAAAGGGGAAGCCTTTTAGGACCGAGATTAGGAAAAACTTCTTCACTCAGAGAGTGGTGAATCTGTGGAATTCTCTGCCACAGGAAGCAGTTGAGGCCAGTACATTGGCTATATTTAAGTGGGAGTTAGATATGGCCCTTGTGGCTACGGGGATCAGGGGGTATGGAGGGAAGGCTGGGGCGGGGTTCTGAGTTGGATGATCAGCCATGATCATAATAAAGGGCGGTGCAGGCTCGAAGGGCCGAATGGCCTACTCCTGCACCTATTTTCTATGTTTCTATGTTTCTATCTCTTCTCCACATTAAGCTAATTTTAGTCCCCTTTATTAGCACGTTATAGCCACTGTGAGAAGCATTTATAGGAAATATAGGAGGATTTTACCAAGATTTCTTAAACAGCTCCTCCTTTATCTATAACCACTAACACTTAGATAGATCGCGGAAACAAGCACTTTAGCATACCATTTAAATACCTCTCCAAACCAGACATCATGATTTGTAAATGCATTATTGTTCTTCTCATTACTTGTTTAAAAAATCTTGGAACTTCCCACCTTATAAATCGTGGGGGTAATTTTACAGACTCCTAAGGCCCACAATATTCACTATCAAGGCAGCTAGTGGAGATGCTGCCTCACACTGACACAGTTCAATCCTAACGTCAGGTGCTTTCAGTGTGAAGTTTTCACTTTTCCCTTCTGCTCCACTTTCCTCACATCCCAAAGAGGTGTAGGTTAATCAACCACTTAAATTGCCCCCTTTTTTTATGCAAAATGATTGAATCGGGGAGCGGTTGATAAAAGTGTGGGATGAACAAAAAATGTGATTAACATAGGATTTGTGTCAATGGATGGTTCTGTGTTGTATCTCTCTAAAGCAATTGTAGGTAAGTAATAAATCTTGTTCTTGTTAGTAATTTATACTATAGAAGAGTAAGAAAAATATTTTCCTTTAGCTATGAAATTACTACTCTCATAAACTTTCTTATCACTCCTCACAGCAGTTTGTAACTAATACACATTAATTACATCAAAATTTCAACTATTTAAAATATGGTTGATATATATTATCAAAAGGATTGCAGGTTCATTCATTCTCACAAATATATAGCTTTAGTATGATCTGAATAACATCAACAGCTTTCTGATAGAAGAGAATATATTCAAATCCTATGTTTGGATTCACTGAATATGTAGATAATCTCGAATAAAGGTAATTGCAAGCTTTGGGCTGAAGTGCTGTTCATTCTCCATTTGCTAAAGATAATTGATCTAAAATACTCAATGTTTATTCAGTAGTTTTTACCGTGTTCATTTTTAATCGGTGGGTGAATATTGTTTCTAGCTTTCTGATGGCCAAGATGGCCAATGCTGATGCAGGGGCCAGACTGAGCAGTTTTAGATTCCAGAAGAACCGGCAGGATGTAATTCTTCTGTCACTCTTGTCATTTCAGTCGACAGGATGGTGGGATGCTGCTACTGAAATCTCAGTCTGCGTCTAGTATGCCTGGAACAAGGACAGATATGAACATAAACTGGTGCAGAGTATGCAGAGCACTGATAAGAAAATAGCCAACACTCTGGTATGACCTAACCAGTAAAATAATTACACAATTGAGCAAATCAGGAAGGTCAGTTACCTACATCCTAAATAATGATGCTCATACAAATGAATTTCAATGGCTTTACTTTCACAATTGCCCGTAGGCACACCATTTGAACATAGAATTTCCATGGTAATCCCATTAAAGAAAGTTACTGTCACTATAGCAATCCATTAATTCTGATTGTAAGTGTACTTAGCTATGTTTTTTCCGATCTTATGCAGATGAATACATTTTTCAATCCTCAGCGGGAAGAATATCTGGTGAGGGTTATTCATAAATCTTAAAAAACAATTAAATATAATTTGAGAAGAAAATAAGTAGATTACCTCCTTACTAACATTATCTGATAAACTCACATATCACAAGCAATTTGTAAATTAAAGTTATATCATTTGCATTATAGTGCTGTGACAATTGTTTACTTAGAAATGCACCAAGAAAAGTCAGTACATTGTTCCAACCAGTAAGCTGGGTCAACAAAGGTTTGAAAAATATTTGAGTGGAAATTGATTTATGAAACAACTGAGATGAACCTGTTCTACAATCTATCTACTCATCCAGACGAAGGTTCAATCTCAACATTTCAGCCATGGATAAAGTAATATATAAATTCTGGCAGTATTGGAAAGGGAAGAGAATGGATGGAATGCAAAATTAAAACTGGAAAATAGTAATTTGGTACATTTGTTTGCATCTTACCTAATGCAAGGTTCAGAAACATGACGGTGCAGAAAAAGGTCTATTTGGCATTGTATGGAAGTTATATTATATTCATAGATATTGTGCTGGAATTTGCTGGGGAATCCTATGGTACATCTCATGATGTGTCAGTTCAGAGCCTCTTCTAGACTTACATGCAGACATGCATGTCCTAAGTTTAATAGTTCGGTTCCACCACCAGTGACCTCACTGTGCTCTAGTGGTGACTCCATTCAATCGAACAGAGGAATACTGTTAAATGTAATTACTTGCTTTAACAGTTTTAATTGTTAATAGGACATCAGAATTTTTTTAACTGATTTAACCAGTCTATTACATTAAAATATATTTTAGAGGATGTGAATTGATTATGAATGAAATTTAAGTACCTCAGGATGCTGCAACATTTCGAAGTATTCATAGAACATTGGACAGCACGGCAGAACAGCCCTTTCAGCCCACAGCGTCTGTACCAACTATTAAGCATAGAGGAGCTTAATTGCTCAGTCATGCTCCTATTTCTTAAGCTATTTTGTCTGTGTATGCATGGCAGCTCAGTTACTATATTGCTCCATGCTCCATTAACCTGGCATGGTAATCAGGAAGAAAGAAGGTCTGCTATATCTTGTCCCCATTAGTCCAGTTCTAATTCAACAGCAAAACTATCTCCCGTTTTGGACTGGCTGAATCTCAGCCAGGAGCGCTTATAAGACAGAGCAGTATTAAGTTATTTAGGCCATCAAATCAGCTCCAACCTTCGATCATGGCTAATTATCCCTCTCAACTGCATTCTGCTTCCAGCAAGTTGGCAGAGCATGTGAACGCAGCAGTCTCTCAAAGGCCAACCAAAGGTGCTTTTTTTTGTAAATTTTTTAATATATGATTCAAATTGAATTCTACTGCAAGAATTTCGGGTACTGCAGGGCTGCTCCATCAATGAGCTGCTTGTTGACCGAAGTAGCTGGACTGGTGTTGGTGGCGGAGCCGGCCAGGATATTGGAGAAGAAGCCGGTCGAAGTATCGGAAAAGGAGACATTAGGATATCAGGTGAGGATATCAGAGGAGCTGACCTGGCTGCAGACCATGTTGTTGCCTGCTACTCAGAAGCATCAAAGTTGGTGCACTATAACCATTGGAGATTGTCCCAGATTTTCCCTTGCAATTGGAAAGCTCTATTGGGCAGTGATAATGTAAGCTGCCACAGGCCTGTTACCATTGTCTGAGGGAGGGAGAGACAACATGGGAGCTGTGTAGCCTCAGTTGTAGTGAGGATTTGACCTTAAGCCTGGGGCTTGCCTACTGCTACAGACCAGGTGAGAAGATGAGGAAGGGTTACAGTGTGGCGTCTGCACTCATCTGGGGCCTGGGGGGGTGGGGGGGGGGGGGGTTTCAGATCAGTGCTGCCCTCTGGTGTTCAAATAGTGGAATGACAGACTGGATTGCATGTGTCTGCAGACTGCCAGTATACTGTACCATCAATTGTCAGACATTGTTGCTCAGTCTTGGGCTACATATAGGTTTTTCTTTGAGTGAATATGCTTCTTTGCTCATTATTTTGAATTATGTTACTTGCTATTTTGAAATGTTTGCTTGCTCTTTTAAATATTTTGCACCCGGCCACAGAGAAACGCTGTCTTAGTCAGCTGTATCTATGTATAGTTTAATTTGATTTGCTTCTCCTGCATATCCCCATAACCTTTGGTACCTTTACTTATCAGAACCTATCAACCTCCACTTTAAATATACCCAACGACTTGGCCTCCACAGTTTTTTGTGACCATGAATTCTACAGAGTCTCCATCCTGTGAATGAAGAAATTCATTTTTATCTCTTTCCTAAAGGGATGTTCTTTTATTCTGAGTATGTGGCCTCTGGTCCTAGACACTCCCACGATTGGTATCATCCTCTCCATGTCCTCTTTTTTTAAGCCTTTCAATATTTATTATGTTTCAATGAGATTCCCCCTCTCCACCCAATCTTCTAACCTCTACAGCAGGAGTTCCCAACCTGGGGTGCATGGACCCCTCTGTTAATGTTAGGGGTCCTTGGCATAAAAACGGTTGGGAAACCCTGGTCTAGACAGTACAGGCCCAGAACTACCAAGCATACCTTTTCAGTCCTGGGATCATTCCTGCAAATTCCTCTGGACCCTCTCCAATGCCAGCGCATCCTTTCTTAGATATGGAGCATAAAATTGCTCAAGTTGAAATGAATGCTAAATCGTATTTGCCTTTTTAACTACTGACTCATCCTGCAACTTAACCTTTAGGGAACCTGCACTCCAATTTCTGTGCACCTCCAATTTTGGATTTGCTCGCCACTTAGAAAATAGTCTACACTTTTATTCCTTCAACCACTTGCATACACTCTGTTCCATCTGCCACTTTCTTGCCTACTTTTACAATCTGCCCAAATCCTTCTGCAGGCTCCCTGCTTCCTCAACACCACCTGCCCCTTCACGTATCTCTGTACCTGCAAACTTGGTCACAAAGCCATCAATTCCAATATCTAGATCACTAGTATATCATGTGAAATGTAGCAAACCCAACACCAACCACTGTGGAACACCAATAGCCACTGGCAGCCAATTAGAAAGGACCCCTGTTATTCCCATGCTTTGCCTCCCATCTGACAGCCAAACTTCAGCATTTTCTTTTAATACCATGGGTTCCAATCTTGTTTAGCAGCATCATGAGTAGCACCTTGTCAAATACATTCTGAAAATTTAAGTAAACAGCATCCACTTACTCTCCTTTATCTATCCTGCCATTATTTTCTTAAAGAATTCTAACAGGGTTATCAGGCAAAATTTCCCCTTGTCAGGAAATCATGAAGACTTGGCCTATTTTATCATATACCTCAAAGTTACCCTATAAACGCATCCCTAATAGTGACTAACTCTTTGCCAACCACTGAAGTCAGGCTATCTCGCCTATAATTTCCTGTCTTTTGTCTCCCTTCCTTCTTAAAGAATGGAGTGGAATTTGTGATTTTCCAGTCTTCTGAAACCATTCCAGAATCTAGCGTTTCTTACAAAATCACTGCCAATGCCTGCACGATCTCTCAGCTACCTCTTTCAGAATCTTGGGGTGTAATCCATCTGGTCCAATCAATCTTTAGGCCTTTCAGCTTCCCAAGCACCTTCACTTTAGTAATAAAGTTTACTCTATCTTCTGCTCCCTGGCACGCTTGAATTTCTGGCATGTTACTAGTGTCTTCCACAGTGAAGACTGCCACAAAATACAGATTCAGTTTGTCCACCATTTCTTTGTTTAATATTACGAGCTCATCTATATCATTTCCCTATGGTCTGATATCCATTCTTGTCTGTCTTTAACTCTTTATATGTCTGAAAAATTTTTTGTAATCCTCTTTTATATTATTAGTGATAGGCTGGGTGCTACAATTAGTACATAAACCTCAGAGGACGCATGGCCAAATTCCATCCATTAGTCTGTGCTGCATTAGCAAGTTACAGCCTTGTGGTTGGAGGGCTGAAGGGATTGCGATAGTGGCTACCAAAGGCCCCAGTTCCCCCCGGGATGATGTATTGCTTCTCATAACTAATGAGCAGGTTATAGAGTGATCTCCATGAATTCTCACCTCCCTCAAAAGCATATTCTCCAACAGATGATGTGTTCAACTCTGGGCTTTCAACCAATTATGTATCATGGCAGGTAAAAAAGTGAGAGTCACTTATTACCTCCAAAGAGAGTGCTTGAAATTTTTGTCATATGGCATATCTGAGCCTTAACTGAAGTAGCTGTCATTTTTTAAAGTAATTTGATTTTATCATTTTGTTTTTCTATTATAATGCATACCATCCTGACTTTGCAAAGCGCTTTGGCATTTTGTGGTGGTACATAGCACTGTCACTAAATGTCAGCTGCAGATGCAAGGTGTTCACTATTATCAACAAGTTCTGGTCCATTAATCTCAGTTAAAGATCATAGCAAAGAGAAAACTTATTCTGCAGTAGTAAACCTATCATTGGGATTTTCAAAGCATATCAGAAATAATGCAATTTTATAACAAATGAATCCCTCCCTTCCATACTAATATGAACTACTCTTTGCATGTTATTGTTGTTCTGCACCATAATGTGGTGCATTGGGTGGAAATCTTGCTGTTTCTTTAGCATTTATTCTGTTTTGTTTTTATGAGGTCAAGTTGCTACCTCGACGCTCAACCCAGCACGGATGATAAGTGTACAAGGAGCCGGCCAGATTTGAACCTCGAAGTCCAGTGCCAATGCCACTGCACCACCAGCCAGCATGCTTTACAAAATAAAACCTATGACAAATTGACAACCACATTTCTCATATTGAGCAATTAAATGTGATATGGCACAAAGTATAAAATATGGTCTCTGTGACTGTTGTTTACAGAGAGTTCTGCTTTCTTGCTGGAATTGTTACTGACTGACCTTTCTTAAGGTATTTTCTAGATCAGTGGTTCATTCATATTCATAGATCAGGTCCTGACTACTTTCAAAGATCTTACAGCATGCCACCAAAAACCTCCAAGCATCCTTAGATGAACATTTAAATCTTGATTGCAATACTACACTGTCCAATAGAATATCCCTCATTATGAATCAAAAACTCTACTAAGTAATATACAAACATTCTTTATTATTGTGGTTCTTCAGTTACAATAATAAAAAAATAAGGCTTCTCTGTTCTCTTCATCACTGTGAATGTACACAGACTCACTCCAATTTTATACAGGCATCCGTTAGTCTCGTGAGACCATGGATTTGCGCCTTGGAAGGTTTCCAGTGCACAGGCTTGGGCAAGGTTGTATGGAAGACTGGCAGTTGCCCATGCTGCAAGTCTCCCCTCTCCACGACACTGATGTTATCCAAGGGAAGGGCATTAGGACCCATACAGCTTGGCACCGGTGTCGTTGCAGAGCAATGTGTGGTTAAGTGCCTTGCTCAAGGACACAACACGCTGCCTTAACCAAGGCTCGAACTCGCGACCTTCAGATCACTAGAGGAACGCCTTAACCACTTGGCCACACGCCAACACTTACTCCAATTGTGCTCTTAGAATATGCCCTCAGAATATCTGCTCACTTACACAGCAATATTTGTGCATTGAGGCAGGCTATCCTACAGAGAACATAACACAAGAAGAAATAGAAACAGGAGTAGGAAGCTTGTCCTGCCATTCGATAAGCAATCAGAGCAGCTGGACTCAATTCTTCTTTTATTTTATGTTGAGATGGAGTGGAACAGGCCCTTCCGGCCCCACGAGCTACACAGTGCAGCAACCCACGATTTAACTTTAGCTCATCAGAGGACAACTTATAATGATCAATTAACCTACCAACGGGTACGTCTGTAGAATGTGGGAGGAAACCAGAGCACCCGGAGGAACCACACCTGCTCATGAGAAGGACACACAAATTACTTCACAGATGGCATTGGAACTGTACTCTGATGCCTTGAGCTGTAATAGTATCTTGCTGACGGCCACAGTATCGTGGGTCCCCTCTTATCACAGTTGCCCATAACCCTTTACTTTTCAAATATTTATCCAGTTTTACTGTAAATATATAAAATGATATAGTATACACCACCCACAGGGGCAGAGTATTCCAGAATTTCATTGATCTCTATGGTAGATGTGGATACAATAAGGTCTTTTTAGAAGTCCTTAGATAGGTACATGGAACTAAGAAAAATAGAGGGCTATGAGGGAGGGAAATTCTAGGCAGTTTCTAGAGTAGTTTACATGATTGGCATACCATTGTGGGGTGAAAGGCCTGTAATGTGCTGTAGATTCCTATGCATTCTCTGAGAGAGGAAAAAAAGCTTCTATGCACCTCAATTTTAAATTAGTTACCAATGAAAACATCTCAACATCTACTTGCCATGTCCTCTGGGCGCCTTATACGTTTAAGTAAGGTAACCCCTCATTCTTCTGAACTCCAAGGAAGACAGACTCAAAATGCGTAGTGTTTATTGTTAGGACAACTTTCTCTTCCCAGAAGTAAGTCTGGTGAATTTCCTCTGGACTGCCTTGAATGCTACTATAACTTTTAAAGTAAGTAGACAAAAACTGTTCACAGTGTTTGCTGAACAACAGTTGCAAGTTCTGATGAAGAGTCTCAGCCCAAAATGTTGCCTGTTAGCTCCCCTCCATAGATGCTGCCTGACTTGCTGTGTTCCTCCAGCATCTGCAGAATCTCTTGTGTTTATGGCTGGCAATTTACAGTGGCCAGTTAGCCAACCAACCTGCATGCCTTTGTTATGCAGAGGAACTCCTGGAGGCAACCTGCGTGATCACAGAAGGACCATGCAAACTCCGCACATGCAGTGCCAGAGCTTAGGATTAATCCTCGGTCTTTCGAGCTGTGAGACAGCACCTCTTCCAGCTGCACCACTGTGCCAGACAAGTTCCTTCAAAATTTTAGAGACCAAATCATCCTTAGCTTTTGCTGGTGTTAATGAAGAGAATTGCTGTTGAGTTCTCCTCAAGGGTCAACATATTCCTATTTCCCACCCTTGCACATTGAGGTATAGAGTTTTAGAACACATTGGAGTCAGATAACAGTCCTCCAGACATTCTGAGCATTGAAACAACTTATTTCTGACTTCCTAGCAGGACTATCCTATGAAACTTCATTCACTGGAATACCAGATTAGATTCAATAATTGGATGAAGGAATGTGATTTTCTTTAAAAAAATATTTAATTAATTTTATTTGATTCACAAACTGCCAAAAGACAGCAAGGACAGTTTAGGAGCAGGGTTATAGCTTCCATTGCCCAAGAACCACTCTACATGTGGCCACGCTGCTTTGTGACAACTAGGTTCTGGACGAGATTGGATCTGTGGGGTTATGTCGAAGAGTTTACCGTGATTTATCACATTTACTGTAAAAGAATTTCATCACCAAATTACTGTCAGAGACTTTACTCTTCTGGAGAACAGAAATAAAGACATAGACCTCGGTATATGGTTTATGCTTTAAGAAGTGATCATAGGGAGGTGTTGGCTTACGATTCTGTCGATGTCCGGTTATATCTTAAATTTATGCAGTAAATTTCGGGTAATGGCCAACAGCCAAACATACTTGGTCAGCGATTTCAAGAAGCACTTGTTGGGTACCAGCAAATCTACAAATGTACTTGTGTGATGCACAAAAATAAAATTGCACATATATAGTCTGTTCCTCTGTTAGCTAGACAATCTCGGACAAAGGTTACAATACCTCATCACTGGCATGATCTATTGCTAGCTATTGTTAGCTCGCACAAGACAGGCAGCATCTGCATCTTATCCTGTCACCCTTATGACCCAAGTCTTGAGTAATACTTTGCTAGTCAAGCTTGATAACAAAATTTAATTCAAAATTTAATTTTGCTCTTAATTTTCTTCCATAGGTTATAAGGGGTTAATGAAACATGAGGATCATGCAGTGTATGAACACCATAGAGTGTAAAGGCAATCTGCTCAATATATCTTCATAATACAACCCCATTGTATGGAAATCATGCCACCTACAAACGAAATATGGTTGTGAATTTAACAACAGAAGGGTGTTCGGCCCAAAACATTGACAGTTTACTCATTTCCATAGATACTTCCTGACCTGCTGAGGTCCTCCAGCATACAGTACTGTATCCATAAATGATGATTCAAGCTTCAGAAATGACTAGTTTGTGGAATTTGTTGGTGATTTTCCTCCAGCTTTCTTATTATTCACCAATTAGAGAAAAACAGTCTTCAAAGGAAGTCAAATTAAAGCAATGGAAGTAGTTGCTAAACCATTACAAATTTGTTATTAGGGTAACCTAATTTAATGGAAATTAATCTTATTTCACAGTGATACATAGGCCTACAGCATTTTTATCTAATATGATATTGGAATTATATTGAGATACTACTGAGCAAATAACGCATTTATTTGAAATTCTCTCTATTTATTATGTGCAATGTAACTATTATTTCGATTGCAATGCAGAGCTAATATATCCAGTTCTTGTAAAAGAGCAGAGCATAAAATTCTATTTACATAATCTTTGCGATCATGACAAATGTCAAAAATCATAATGCAGTCACAATCAATGAGATGGTCACTGATGCACAAAATGTTACAAATGCAAATAGCATTTCATTACAGTAAGACACCACTATTTGTCTGTCAAAGTCTAATCAGCGATCACTTTGCTGCATGGCTGGTTTTAATGGCTTCTGATTAGCTATTTGGAAGAGAGTAAAATAAACAATAGAATGCTATCATCTGTATCTGGAAATAATTGTCTAACACCAACAATTCAATTTCAGTTATAGTAGAAATAGCAATTAAGGAACTCTGCCCGTTCCTATTACTAGGTGTTGGCATCGACGAAAGACTAGGGTGGGTTATGGAAGTGCCTGGTTTACCTCCCATCATGTATTCAAGCCTACTGACAGTTTTTCAATCTGTTTCTGCAGATAAGGTAAAATTAATTTGACAAACATAATTGCCACAATGTCTAAGAAAATATATACATGAAGTATGGAAAGATACATATTTTATCGGTTGCTTATCAAACCTTAGACAAGAACGTGGTTCATTTGCAATTCTCTTTCATTGTTACTTCAATTCCCCTTCTCCTATCAATAGTTCCACATAACATTACTACTGTAATAACACATATATTTTTTCCAGTCTGTGCTCTCTTCATTTTCTCCTTGTGCTGGGATTAATCATCAATACAACTTATATTTGTATGTAGACACTCTTGCTAAGACACATGAGTTCTAAATTATTATCGAAGGACAACAGGTGAAGGAGAATGAGATGGAGAAATCCCACCCAGCACCTCATCACCAATCATTTTAGTGGCTGCAATTAACTGCCAATCTCCTCTCCACCTCATCTCCACAGTCTCATCCTATTTCTGCCTCCATTTGTTTTGATCTCGTTCAGTGCTCTTCCACAGTTTCTCGAACTGAAATCTAAACTTCCTATCGGATCCTAACTGTTGCTACTTTTCTTTGTTCTTCCAGTCGCTACGCCCTCAGCGATTGTGGCTTGTGGACTTTCTCCTTCAACATCCAGTTTGGTTCCCTTGTCATTCCTGTCATTTCTGCACCTTCATTCATAGGTCCATATATCATTGGTTTCTCCATGACTATAAACTAAAGTATCAAATTGTGCAATGGTGGTGGAACACCCCAAAAAAGTAATTAAAGTGACAGTTTTTTGCGATGCGTTCCAAGAAATGTTTTGACGAGCCATCATTACTGAGGAAGATAAATGATCAACTATTTCCCCACAGTTTGCTAAGTATGAGGAAGACTAAAGGGTTCCAGTTACACACTTAACCATGTCCTAAGTCTCTAGCTCTTGCTTCCTTCCTAATTATGTTGCTAGTCCCTGTTTCCAGATAGAGTATTAAGCACATTCCTGGTCCCTGGTTCTGGCCACACAGCTGACTACAGTTTGAGTCTTTGGTTCTGGCCTTCTGCCTAACCATATTCCCAATTTATGACTACTAACCACATCCTAATGTCTCGTTTCAGCTGGAAACATTGATGCTTGCCATATACCTAACCACATTCCTCTCCCCAGCTGTAGCACATATCTGATCATTTCCTGAACCCAATTCTAACAAGATCTTTACCCAACCCAGCAGAATAATCAGCATTTCCAGGCTTCATGCTCCAATACCAGAACAATCCCTGTGAAACATTTATAAAATATACCTTTTCAATATACTTATTAATGACAACTCTGTTTCCATTTAACAGATTTGCTTTGTTCACATCTCATATTGTGGATGATGGTATGTTTTCTGCATTTATCTAGAAATTTGACTGATTCAATCCAGTCAAGTCTTTGTGCTTGTTCATTTAAGACAATATCATTTTATCTCTTCTTAGTTATCTCCATTGTTTTCACCAGAAAATCAATTTCCATTGTTGTCAATATGAAGATTATCTTTCACTCCTTGTACCTGAATTATCATAGAAATAACCTTGACAATGCATCTGACATTGCATTTATTTCAAGTTTTATGCTTGATCATGTAATCATATTGAGATTATAAAATGTTCCTCTTTGTCTTTTTGAAGAAGACAATGTCAGCATTGCAGTGTTATAACTAAAGAATGCCAACAAAGATGTGTCAACTGAACCAAGTGAAAGGTCTGCCCAATAGAAACTGGTGAAGCTTTATCACTTGAGTCAATTACTAATGTCTTTTGCTCATCTGAGCAGTTTTTTTCCTTACACTTCATGAACACTATTGAATTTCCTTGACCATCATCCACTGCATGGCTGATTATGGCTCCCTGTTCATAACTTGTAGCTTCACAGGCAAGTTTCAATGCACCAGATAAGGCAAAATGAACCAGCAATGAATCACTCCCTAGATTCTTCCTGAATAAATCATTTGCCACTTGCTGTTCCCTGACCAAATTCTATTCCTCCCCCCCCCATTAGAAACTCAAGTAATGGTATCAATCCTTTTGCAAAAACTGCCAGAATGTTAGAAATCTAGGACCATGGCTGAAAATAATCTTTCAGACTTTATTGCATTCATTTTGCTTCAACTCCACCTTTGACAATTTGCAAAGTGTTAGCTTTACTTTTAGCCAAAGGTATATTGTTTCTTTCTGAACAACTGTGTGCAAACTTCTTCTGAAGCTTACATTAGGTTGCTTTAGGTCCCTGAATACCGCTTCTCATAGTCACAGACTTTTCTCTTTAATACTTGTGGGTATCAGTACATCATTTTGACTGCATGGTCTATTGTTTGTACTACCTTGTCCTTTATGGCTGGTAAGATCGTTAATAGCTTTACATCATAAAGTAGATAATTGCAGGAGTGAAAACACTTATATGCATTAATTATCAAATTTTTCTGACATTCTCTATCTATATTTACTGTAATAGATCTTGTTTAGTGAAAACTTTGATTCCCCTCAAATACACATATAAATTTTGTGAAACAGGCAATGTTTGAGGCCATTTGTCTGGTTCAACATGTCCTTGTAACCATCAGATAATCGAACAATCCCGTATACTTTAAGCACTATAATTAGTACCGTTTATCACTCGGGCGAGTTGCCACTTGAGCAGCATTTCAATCCAGTTCATCACAGTCTTGGATTAATTGACTCTTCAACACGATGCATTTGGTTAGATATAGTTATTGTGACTGGTATCCTTAAATATTTTTGCAAATATCTTCAGTAGAATGTCTAAAACCTCTATCCACGTTGAAAACCTCTATCCAGTCTTGCTTCACTCAACTTTTGTCGCAATGTTTGTCAATCAACTTTTGTTGCAATGTTTGCAAATCAATTTTGGTCCATTATTTTAATCAATTATAAATATTAATATTTCTGTATGTTGCCATGGTAAGCGTCTGATATACCCTACAGTTTTCAATACTTAATGTTGTTAAATCGACAATATTCTTTGTCAGTGGTACATGTGCCTTGCCTGTAATTGAGAATTATATTAACCATGGCAGAACTCATGTCAATGCACTAACTATACTTTTGTCTTAAAATATTCTGCTTTCCATCCAGCCTTCCATTATCTCATTGGCTTCAATAGTGTGTGACAGTTCTCTCTAAGGGATTTTGCTTAACTACCTTGGCTATAGACATACATACTGAGGTTCTGGCCAATCTTCTAAAGTTAAAACATTTCGCTGTTCTGAGTTGATGTGTGCAGTGGTTAATTTATTCTAGCCTCATCCACACATTTCAGGTTCTAATTTGAAACTCCAGCCTCACCATTGCACTATGAATGTAAACTAGCATCCTATTAGTAGTTGTGTTTGACAAAATTCTTTGGCATTCCTCATTTCTATATCAACAGAAGTTGCAATTTTGCTTGTAAGTTCATGACTGGCCTTTTGTGCATTTAATTATGAGTGAAAATAGAAACAAAATCATCAAATAGTGCATAATCCAGGTGTAAGATAACCCATACCACATGATGATATTCTTCTGCTAGTCTTACCTGTGATCTGAACCTTGATTCTAAATTGGTGCCAATCCCTGTGCTTCCAATAAAAAGATCCTGTTACTTTTGTAATACTTCTAATACTTTACAAAATAAATCTTTTGCTTTCCATGGCCATCAAAGGTTGACTTAAATATGAGGTCCATTCTGAATCTTATTCCATTTGGAAGATTGACTTCTTCAAGTTCATTTTCAGATCAGAACTGTGAGAATGATTGTGTTAAAGACTGAGCTGTAGTTAATAAACAATTAGTATTGTCCAGGTGATCCAAGGCCACATGATGGGCCAATGAGACCTATTGTAGCGATAGGGAAACTTCTGTGGGTCCAGGTCCTTGCTGAGACAGTTGATTCTAGCCATGTATGTACAAGATTACTCAACTATGGCTGAAATATTATATAAACAACACTCTTTTCTACCTAGCTATAAACTCCAAGTCAATAGATAATGCTTCTCAACTATATGCAAAATATACTATATAATACAACTACTATATATATGGACATCCCCAACATTGTAAATTTTAAATTGTCCCATTCAGGCCTAAATATTTAATCACTGTGGAGGATTTCTTACTCTTGTAGGATAACATCTTTCCCAATAAGGATGAACACTCTGCCTGGCAGGTGAGACTTACAGCTTTGAAACAATCTCAGGTTCTGGGACCTTCTCCATGGTGGCTGTAGGAGTTGGTTCTGATAGCGGTAGTCAGCTTTCTTCTCTAACAATTGACTCAACTAATCGATGTGTCGTCTTCAGATAATTATCAGATGCAGTCTCCACTGTATAGGAGAGTGGTTCAGTTCTGTCTTTTATATTTCCAAGTACCCACTTTTGAGTAATTCTGCAGTCGCTCACGAGAACTGCTTGTCCAGGAGTGTGGATCATTCAATTTGTCTCAGCTGTTTATCCTGCATATACATAGATTGGTTTTGAGGAGATCCAAGTGTGAGCTCAAGGGGCAACTCTTGACAGAATGGAGGTAGCCATTTTTTTTCGAGAGAGAGACAGAGCAGTAGTTTCAAGGAAGAAGGAGAAGGAAGAAAACTGGAAACAGACAGAAAATATAATAGGAGAACATGTTGAAATGCTCCCAGACCAACTTGGAAGGACAGATACTGTTTTTGGAATATCCTCATGCAGAATTTAGTCTCACAGAGAATGTGCCAATAAATTTTAGTTATCCAGCTAGCACATGATATTGGAGAAAGTTTGACGCCTTTACCCTTAGATATTGAGTGGAATTTTTTTTGTGCTGGGACTGGTTTTTCAGTGCAGAACTCTTTTGGTACTGTGAGTAAACAAAGAGTCATAACTGGATGTATTATGCGACAATGAGCTCCAATGATTACGTACAGATTATAGACTGTCTCGCTGTGCTTCACAGATCACTTAAATATTAAATACACTACACTGATGTTTGACTTACAGTCCTGTAATAACCTGACATATTTGTGCTGTCTTTCCTGAATAAAGGACCACATTTACTATCCTCCTGTCATCTAGCACCTTGTAGCAATAGAACATAGAACATAGAATAGTACAGCACATTACAGGCCCTTTGGCCCACAAAGTTGAGCCGACCCTCAAACCCTGCCTCCCATATAACCCCCCACCTTAAATTCCTCCATATACCTGTCTAGTAGTCTCTTAAACTTCACGAGTGTATCTGCCTCCATCACTGACTTAGGGAGTGCATTCCACGCACCAACCACTCTCTGAGTAAAAAACCTTCCTCTAATATCCCTCTTGAACTTCCCACCCCTTACCTTAAAGCCATGTCCTCTTGTATTGAGCAGTGGTGCCCTGGGGAAGAGGCGCTGGCTGTCCACTCTATCTATTCCTCTTATTATTTTGTACACCTCTATCATGTCTCCTCTCATCCTCCTTCTCGCCAAAGAGTAAAGCCCTAGCTCCCTTAATCTCTGATAATAATGCATAGTCTCTAAACCAGGCAGCATCCTGGTAAATCTACCCTTTCCAATGCTTCCACATCCTTCTGTCACAATGGCGGAGGCATAGGGAGCAAGGGTGGAGCCAAATGCAAGACACATCTTGTAAGGTTACTTAGACTTAGTTTATTGTTCGATACCAAGAGAACAAGGCAGGAGCAGGAAATAGCGAAATGGACAAGGAAAAGGACGACGACTAGGCTGGGACCAGGGGTCTGGGCTAGGACTCGGAATCGGCTCCCAGAACTAGAGGAGACATGAAGAGGCTAGGGCATGGATTCCGGGCCAGAGACTGGGCAAGGACCCAGTACCTGGGTCTTGCCTCGGACTCGGACCCCAGAACCAGGCAAGGACATGGCATGGGCTAGGGAGAGGAGGGAAATGGGAGCACAGAGCCTCGGTCTCGGGGAGCAGGTACATGGAACCATGGACACATACACAGAACCCAGAGTCGAGACCCCTCCTTGAGTACAGGACATAGGGCCGGGACTCACACACAGAACAGAGAGCCGGGATCCCTCCTTGAGTACAGGACATATGGCCGGGACTCGCACACAGAACGGAGAGCCGGGATCCCTCCTTGGGTACAGGACATAGGGCCGGGATTCATGACCCTCCGCGGGGCAACAGCAAGACAGCCAGAATTACCCCACAGAGGCGAGAGGGGCAGAGAAGGGATTCAGACAAGGGGGTAGGACAGGAATCACAGACCGCCAGGGCCAGGTCTTGACTCAGAACTGGGAAACCGCCGGGGTCAGGACTTGACTTGGTGCTTGAATGCCGCCTGGGCCTGGACTTGACATGGTGCTTGAATGCTGCCAGGGAAAGGACTTTACTTGGTGCTTGAATGCCGCCAGGGCCAGGACTTGACTTGGTGCTAGAATGCCGCCAGGGCCAGGACTTGACTTGGTGCTAGAATGCCATCAGGGCCAGGACTTGACTTGGAGCCTCTGGGTAGTGGCGAGCTCTCGACTCGGCCCGGGAACAGTAGACAGCGGTTCTTGATTCCCTCCGGCGGGTTAACTGACGGACCCACCTCGGTGAGGAAACTTTGTAGGCTCGCTTTGGCAAGGTAACTGGACAGGGTTGCTCCGGTGAGGAGAGGCGAATTACCAGCACTCGCTTTGGCAGAGACTAGGCTTGCTCCGGCCAGGTGACATCGGCACACCGTACCGTAGATGACTTTGCAGATGCTCCCGCGCCCAACAGCTGAAAGCTGGAGACTATAAACTACCGGTTCAGCCGAGCGTTAATTGCCTCTAATCACCAAAGTCGGGGGACACGGGAAAACAGGGAATCAACGGTCCGGATCGTAACATAAACAAGGTAAATTTAAGTGGACCCCTTTCCGGACCATGACACCTTCCTATAGTGAGGCGACCAGAACTGGACACAGTACTCCAAGTGTGGCCTAACCAGAGTTTTATAGAGCTGCATCATTACATCGCGACTCTTAAACTCTATCCTTTGACTTCTGAAAGCTAGCACCCCATAAGCTTTCTTAACTACTCTATCCACCTGTGAGGCAACTTTCAGGGATCTGTGGACATGTACCCCAAGATCCCTCTGCTCCTCCACACTACCAAGTATCCTGCCATTTACTTTGTATTCTGCCTTGGAGTTTGTCCTTCCAAAGTGTACCACCTCACACTTTTCCGGGTTGAACTCCATCTGCCACTTCTCAGACCACATCTGCATCCTATCAATGTCTCTCTGCAATCTTCGGCAATCCTCTACACTATCTACAACACCAACCTTTGTGTCGTCTGCAAACTTGCCAACCCACCCTTCTACCCCCACATCCAGGTCGTTAATAAAAATCTCGAAAAGTAGAGGTTCCAGAACAGATCCTTGTGGGACATCACTAGTAACAATCCTCCAATCTGAATGTACTCCCTCCACCACGACCCTCTGCCTTCTGCAGGTAAGCCAATTCTGAATCCACCTGGCCAAATTTCCCTGGATCCCATGCCTTCTAACTTTCTGAATAAGCCTACTGTGTGGAACCTTGGTCAAATGCCTTACTAAAATCCATATAGATCACATCCACTGCACTACCCTCATCTATATGCCTGGTCACCTCCTCAAAGAACTCTATAAGGCTTGATCTGCCCTTCACAAAGCCATGTTGACTGTCCCTAATCAGACCTTGATTCTTTAAGTGCCCATAGATCCTATCTCTAAGAATATTTTCCAACAGCTTTCCCACCACAGACGTAAGGTTCACTGGTCTATAATTACCCGGACTATCCCTACTACCTTTTTTGAACAAGGGGACAACATTCGCCTCCCTCCAATAATCGGATAGCATTCCCGTGGACAACGAGGACGTAAAGATCCTAGCCAGAGGCTCAGCAATCTCTTCCCTCGCCTCATGGAGCAGCCTGGGGAATATTCTGTCAGGCCCCGGGGACTTATCCATCCTAATGTATTTTAACAACTCCAACACCTCCTCTCCCTTAATATCAACATGCTCCAGAACATCAACCTCACTCATATTGTCCTCACCATCATCAAGCTCCCTCTCATTGGTGAATACCGAAGAGAAGTATTCATTGAGGACCTCGCTCACTTCCACAGCCTCCAGGCACATCTTCCCACCTTTATCTCTAATCGGTCCTACCTTCACTCCTATTATCCTTTTGTTCTTCACATAATTGAAGAATGTCTTGGGGTTTTCCTTTAACTTACTCACCAAGGCCTTCTCATGCCCCCTTCTTGCTCTTCTCATCCCCTTCTTAAGCTCCTTTCTTGCTTCCCTATATTCCTCAATAGACCCATTTGATCCTTGCTTCCTAAACCTCATGTATGCTCCCTTCTTCCACCTGACTAGATTTTCCAGCTCACTTGTCACCCATGGTTCCTTCACCCTACCATTCTTTATCTTCCTCACCGGGACAAATTTATCCCTAACATCCTGAAAGGGATCTCTAAACATCGACCACATGTCCATAGTACATTTCCCTGTAAAAACATCATCCCGATTCACACCGTCAAGTTCTAGCCTTATAGCCTCATAATTTGCCCTTCCCCAATTAAAAATTTTCCTGTCCCCTCTGATTCTATCCTTTTCTATGATAATGCTAAAGGCCAGGGAGCAGTGGTCACTGTCCCCCAGATGCTCACCCACTGAGAGATCTGTGACCTGACACGATTCATTACCTTGTACTAGATCTAGTATGGCATTCCCCCTAGTCAGCCTGTCCACATACTGTGACAGGAATCCGTCCTGGACACACTTAACAAACTCTGCCGCATCTAAACCCTTGGAACATAGAAACATAGAAACATAGAAAATAGGTGCAGGAGTAGGCCATTCGGCCCTTCTAGCCTGCACCGCCATTTATTATGATCATGGCTGATCATCCAATTCAGAACCCTGCACCAGCCTTCCCTCCATACCCCCTGATCCCCGTAGCCACAAGGACCATATCTAACTCCCTCTTAGATATAGCCAATGAACTGGCCTCAACTGTTTCCTGTGGCTGAGAATTCCACAGATTCACCACTCTCTGTGTGAAGAAGTTTTTCCTAATCTCAGCCCTAAAAGGCTTCCCCCTTATCCTCAAACTGTGACCCCTCGTTCTGGACTTCCCCAACATCGGGAACAATCTTCCTGCATCTAGCCTGTCCAATCCCTTTAGGATTTTATACGTTTCAATCAGATTCCCCCCCAATCTTCTAAATTCCAACGAGTACAAGCCCAGTTCATCCAATCTTTCTTCATATGAAAGCCCTGCCATCCCAGGAATCAATCTGGTGAACCTTCTTTGTACTCCCTCTATGGCAAGGATGTCTTTCCTCAGATTAGGGGACCAAAACTGCACACAATACTCCAGGTGTGGTCTCACCAAGGCCTTGTACAACTACAGTAGTACCTCCCTGCTCCTGTACTCGAATCCTCTCACTATAAATGCCAGCATACCATTCGCCTTTTTCACCGCCTGCTGTACCTGCATGCCCACTTTCAATGACGGTGTATAATGACACCCAGGTCTCATTGCACCTCCCCTTTTCCTAATCGGCCACCATTCAGATAATAATCTGTTTTCCTATTTTTGCCACCAAAGTGGATAACTTCACATTTATCCACATTAAATTGCACCTGCCATGAATTTTCCCACTCACCCAACCTATCCAAGTCACCCTGCATCCTCTTAGCATCCTCCTCACAGCTAACACTGCCGCCCAGCTTCGTGTCATCTGCAAACATGGAGACGCTGCATTTAATTCCCTCATCCAAGTCATTAATCTATATTGTAAACAACTGGGGTCCCAGCACTGAGCCTTGCAGTACCCCACTAGTCACTGCCTGCCATTCTGAAAAGGTCCTGTTTATTTCCACTCTTTGCTTCCTGTCTGCTAACCAATTCTCTATCCACATCAATACCTTACCCCCAATACCGTGTGCTTTAAGTTTGCACACTAATCTCCTGTGTGGGATTTGTCAAAAGCCTTTTGAAAATCCAAATATACCACATCCACTGGTTCTCCCCTATCCACTCTACTAGTTACATCCTCAAAAAATTCTATGAGATTCGTCAGACATGATTTTCCTTTCACAAATCCATGCTGACTTTGTCCGATGATTTCACTGCTTTCCAAATGTGCTGTTATCACATCTTTGATAACTGACTCCAGCAGTTTCCCCACCACCGACGTTAGGCTAACCGGTCTATAATTCCCTGGTTTCTCTCTCCCTCCTTTTTTAAAAAGTGGGGTTACATTAGCCACCCTCCAATCCTCAGGAACTAGTCCAGAATCTAAAGGGTTTTGAAAAATTATCACTAATGCATCCACTATTTCTTGGGCTACTTCCTTAAGCACTCTGGGATGCAGACCATCTGGCCCTGGGGATTTATCTGCCTTTAATCCCTTCAATTTACCTAACACCACTTCCCTACTAACATGTATTTCGCTCAGTTCCTCCATCTCACTGGACCCTCTGTCCCCTACTATTTCTGGAAGATTATTTATGTCCTCCTTAGTGAAGACAGAACCAAAGTAATTGTCTGCCATGTCCTTGCTCCCCATAATCAATTCACCTGTTTCTGTCTGTAGGGGACCTACATTTGTCTTTACCAGTCTTTTCCTTTTTACATATCTATAAAAGCTTTTACAGTCAGTTTTTATGTCCCCTGCCAGTTTTCTCTCATAATCTTTTTTCCCCTTCCTAATTGAGCCCTTTGTCCTCCTCTGCTGAACTCTGAATTTCTCCCAGTCCTCAGGTGAGCCACTTTTTCTGGCTAATTTGAATGCTTTTTCTTTGGAATTCATACTATCCCTAATTTCCCTTGTCAGCCACAGGTGCACTACCTTCCTTGATTTATTCTTTTGCCAAACTGGGATGAACAAATGTTGTAGTTCATCCATGCAATCTTTAAATGCTTGCCATTGCATATCCACCGTCAATCCTTTAAGTGTCATTTGCCAGTCTATCTTAGCTGATTCACGTCTCATACCTTCAAAGTTACCCCTCTTTAAGTTCAGAAACTTTGTTTCTGAATTAACTATGTCACTCTCCATCTTAATGAAGAATTCCACCATATTATGGTCACTCTTACCCAAGGGGCCTCTCACGACAAGATTGCTAATTAACCCTTCCTCGTTGCTCAAAACCCTGTTTAGAATAGCCTGCTCTCTAGTTGGTTCCTCGACATGTTGGTTCAAAAAACCATCCAGCATACATTCCAAGAAATCCTCTTCCTCAGCACCTTTACCAATTTGGTTCACCCAATCTACATGGAGATTGAAGTCACCCATTATAACTGCTGTTCCTTTATTGCACACATTTCTAATTTCCTATTTAATACCATCTCCTACCTCACTACTACTGTTAGGTGGCCTGTACACAACTCCCACCAGCGTTTTCTGCCCCTCAGTGTTATGCAGCTCTACCCATATCGATTCCACGTTTTCCCGGCTTATGTCCTTCCTTTCTATTGCGTTAATCTCATCTTTAACCAGCAACGCCACCCCACCTCCTTTTCTTTCATGTCTATCCCTCCTGAATATTGAATATCCCTGAACGTTGAGCTCCCATCCTTGGTCACCCTGGAGCCATGTCTCTGTGATCCCAACTATGTCATAATCATTAATAACAATCTGCACTTTCAATTCATCCACCTTGTTACGAATGCTCCTTGCATTGACACACAAAGCCTTCAGGCGCTCTTTTACAACTCTCTTAGCCCTTATACAATTATGTTGAAAAGTGGCCCTTTTTGATGCTTGCCCTGGATTTGTCGGCCTGCCACTTTTACTTTTCTCCTTACTACTTTTTGCTTCTACCCTCACTTTACACCCCTCTGTCTCTCTGCACTGGTTCCCATCCCCCTGTTGTGAACTAACCTCCTCTCGCCTAGCCTCTTTAATTTGATTCCCACCCCCCAACCATTCTAGTTTAAAGTCACCTCAGTAGCCCTCGCTAATCTCCCTGCCAGGATATTGGTCCCCCTAGGATTCAAGTGTAACCCGTCCTTTTTGTACAGGTCACGCCTGCGCCAAAAGATGTCCCAGTGATCCAAAAACTTGAATCCCTGCCTCCTGCTCCAATCCCTCAGCCATGCCTTTATCCTCCACCTCATCGCATTCCTACTCTCAGGTGCCAATCAATATTAGGGAAGTTAAAGTCACCCATGATAACAACCCTGTTATTTTTGCACCTTTCCAAAATCTGCCTCCCAATCTGCTCCTCTGTATCTCTGCTGCTACCAGGGGGCCTATAGAATACCCCCAATAGAGTAACTGCTCCCTTTCTGTTCCTGACTTCCACCCATACTGACTCAAAAGTGGATCCTGCTGCATTACCCACCCTTTCTGTAGCTGTAATAGTATCCCTGACCAGTAATGCCACCTCTCCTCACCTTCTCCCTGCCATCCCTTTTAAAGCACTGAAATCCAGGAATATTGAGAATCCATTCCTGCCCTGGTGCCAGCCAAGTCTCTGTAATGGCCACTACATCATAATTCAATGTATGTATCCAAGCTCTCAGTTCATCACCTTTGTTCCTGATGCTTCTTGCATTGAGGTACACACACTTCAGCCCTTCTGCCTTACTACCTTTACACCGTTTATTCTGCTTCTCTTTCCTCAAAGCCTCTCTATGTGTTAGATCTGGCTTTACTCCATGCACTTCTTTCACTGCTCTATCGCTCTAGGTCCTATCCCCCTTGCAAATTAGTTTAAACCCTCCCGAACCATGCTAGCAAACCTACCTGCAAGGAAATTGCTCCCCCTCGAGTTCAGGTGCAACCCATCCAATCTGTACAGGTTCCACCTTCTCCAGAAGAGATCCCAATGATCTAAAAATCTAAAATCCTGCTCCTTGTACCAACTCCTCAGCCACTCATTCAACTGCCATCTCCTCCAATTCTTACCATCACTGTCACGTAGCACTGGCAGCAACCCTGAGAACGCCACCCTTGAGGTCCTGTTCTTCAGCCTTCCTGACACTCACACTTCAGGACCTCATCCCTATTCCTGCCTATGTCATTGGTACCAACATGTATCGCGACTTCTGGTTGCTTTCCCTCTCATACCAGGTGCTATTAAATACAAGTGTTATTTAAAATAATTTTCATCGCAAGTCACTGCTGGATGTTGAGTACACCAAGTACTGCAAGCCTATCTCACCAGTGAGTTGCTGGAGAGCAGAGGAGCTGCACAGTATGGACTTATTGCATACTGCGTCATCGCCTGCTGCAGCTACCTACAGAAGAAGGCATTGGAAGTGATGTGTGAGGAAACAGGAGCATGGTAGGCACGCTGGTATTAAAGCAAGGCTAAATGTGAAACCCTACAGGCCAGTTCTCCTGACTTGTAGTCCTTGGTGTTCTTAATATCCAGCACTGTCTTGCAATCTAAGCAAGACATAAACGATGAACGATTACACCATTAGATAGACTCAGGGAGGCTGTTGCGACTGGGCATGCTGACTTCTTGAAAGAAAGAGAGTGAATTAGAATCATGTTTATTATTACTGACATACAGCATGTGATGAAATTTGTTGTTTTCTGACAACCGTATGGTGCAATACATAAAAAAAAACTGAGTTGTAAAATAATAGTGCAAAAAAAGAACACAATTTTGAAGTAGAGTTTATGGGATCATGCACTTCAAAATCTATACACAGCATATGTATCATTTATGAAAGCTTGGAAGTGGTATGGATCTGATTTACATTTAGAAAAAAAACATTCTGAAGGATTGAGTTATTGAATTTATATGCAGTTACACAGAACTTTTTTCAGATGCAAGAGTGTGATTGCAGGCATAAATTTGAAACATTACCTCCAATAATTTCTTTACATTTCTCTTTAAGATAAAAACCAGCCGTAGATAATTCCTGTTCACAGCAATCTTGTTTTCCATTGTTCTCACCCATATATTTAGGGTAGCATGGTAAATCTGCAACTTGAAAAATATCCTTTGATACCTGTCTTCAATTGCATAATCATCATAGTGTCTATATAGTTCTAACATTGCGAACTTTACCGAAGCATGTTTTAAAAAGCTGAAGGGAAAAATTTTCTTTTTATTCGCCCATAATGGTAACATGGCTTGACAACATTTATGAATATTTATGAGATCACAATGCTCCAGTCTCCAAAAGAGACAGAATCCAAATTCTGATACACACAGAATTTGATTAGGTTTGCTACGAAAATTGACCGTAATGTTCCATGGAATTATAGGAGCTCTACATCCATGATGACATGGAGCACTGTTTCTCTGCACTGCAGATCATTACTGTCCACTTGTCAAGATAAATGGCTGCTGCTGAAGATATTCTCAATATGAAGTAGTGTGGAGGAATAGAAAAGCAAAATACCACAGACACTAAGAATATAAATAAGAATATAAAAAGGATGGAAGCCCTCAGCTAGTTAGGTAGAAACTATGAAAAGACACCAAGATAATATTTCAGATCAAGAACTTTTTATCAGCTGGAAAGACATTTTATGGGTTTCGCTCTGGAGGCTATGAAATTACAATGATGCACTCATCCTGACTTCAAAGTGGCTGTAGGACTAAAGAAACTTCCAGAAAAAGAAATTATTCAGATTTTTTTTTGTGTTTACAGTATGTCAACTTTTCTTTAAATCTCTCTATCTATGACTAGCCCTAAGATGCTGCTCTCCAACTGCAACACCTCTCCCTCAGAGTTGGTATTCATTTCATTCAGCCACTACCTTCTTAAGAAATTGTATCTGCTTGAATATTATATTTGGCAGAGCAATGCAGGTACCATTATCTTTCTGATTAAAGATACTTCTCTCAGAATCTCTTCACTCTCATTGTGGCAATTTAAAATAATAAATGATAAATAATAAACTCCCAGGTCCCTTTTAAAATTTTCTCCTCTCAACTTGAATCTTTGCCTCCTTGATTTAGATTCCCCTGCCCTTTGAGAAAGACTGTTACCGTTCACCTTATCTGTACCCCTCATAACTGTAAACATTTCTACATGATTGCCCGTCATCTCCTCCATTTCCATGTGGGTTCACCTACATCTCCTCCATTTTCCGCACTTCGGCCCTCACCCCATCCTCCCGTCACCACAACAGGGACAGAGTTTCCCTTGTTCTCACCTACCAGCCCACCAGCCTCCGGGTCCAGCACATTATCCTCCACAACTTCTGTCACCTTCAACAGGACCTCACAACTAAGCACATCTTTCCCTCTCTACCCCTCTCTGCTTTCTGCAGGGATCATTCCCTCTGCGACTCCCTGGTCCACACGTTCCTCCCCACGGATCTCCCACCCACTTACCCCTGCAAGCGTAAGTGCTACACCTATCCCTACACCTCCTCTCTCACCACCATTCAGGGCCCCAAACAGTCCGTCCAGGTGAGGCAACACTTCACTTGTGAGTCTGTTGGGGTCATCTATTGAATCCAGTGCTCCCGGTGCGGCCTCCTTTGCATCAGTGAAACCCGACACAGATTGGGGGACCATTTCGTCGAGCACATCTGCTCTGTCCGCCGCAACAGACAGGATCTCCCAATTGCCACCCACTTCAACTCTGCTTCACATTCCCATTCGGATATGTCCATACATGGCCTCCTCTACTGCCATGATGAGGCCAAACTCAGGTTAGAGGAGCAACAGCTCATATACCGTCTGGGTAGTCTCCAGCCCTTTGGTATGAACATTGAATTCTCCAACTTCCAGTAATTCCCTCCCCCTCCCTTCCCCCATCCCAGTTTCACTCCGCCCCCTCCTCCAGCTGCCTATCACCTCCCTCATGGTTCCACCTCCTTCTACTACCCATTGTGCTTTCCCCTATTCCTTCTTCACCTTTCCTGCCTATCCCCTTCCTGCTTCCCCTCCCCCACCACTTTTTCTTTCCCCTTACTGGTTTTTCACCCGGCACCTACCAGCCTTCTCCCTCCCATCTTCCCCTCACCTTCTTTATAGGGCCTTTGCCTCCTCCCTCTTCAGTCCTGACGTTGACTGTCCATTTCCACGGATGCTGCCCGACCTGCTCAGTTCCTCCAGCGTGTTGTGCGTGTGGCTTTGACCCCAGCATCTGCAGAGTCTTTTGTGTTTACAAACAGACTGTGTGGTCCAACCACGTTGATGCTAAGACCAGGAAAACTCAGCGCTTCCTCAGGAAACTAAAAAAATTTAGCATGATCCCTTTGATTCACCAATACTTATCATTGCACCACATAGAAATCATCCCATCTAGATGCATCAAGGCTTGGTACAGTAACTGCTCTGCTTATGACCACAAGAAAATCAGAGTGTGAACGCAGCTCGTCACGTCACGGAAATTAGCCATTTGTCCATGGACCTTGTCTATATTTCTCACTGTTTCAGTAAAGCAGCCAACATATTCAACAATTCCACCTACCCAAGACATATTCTTTTCTCCCTTTTTCCATCAGGCAAAAGATACAAAAGCCTCAGAGTGCATACCACCAAGCTTGAGGATAGCTTCTATCCTTCTGCTATAAGACGGGATTCCTAGTCTGATAAGATAAATCTTTACCTTCAAAATCTACCTTGTTGTGAACTTGCATCTTATTGACTACCTGCTACTCACTTTCACTGTACTGTCACACTTTCACTCTGGACCCTGTTATTGTTTCACCTTTTGCAACCTTGGTGCACTGTTGTGATGAAATTATCTGTATGGATGGTGTGTAAGAAAGGTTTTTCACTGTAATTCAGTACATGTGCAATAATAATCAAATTTATCAATTCGCTAATTTATCAGACAAGATATGCAGATTGAGAGACAGAGTCACCCAGAGGAGGAAAAGTTAATGTTCCGTTGGCAAAGCAGGCAAGTAAATGCACTTCAAGGGAGTACAAAGTTACATCAAGTATAGATATACAGTATTTTATTACAAGTTAAAAAATGTAAAATGAAGCTCGTGGCCCAGATTTATTCCTCTCTATAGATGCTACCTGACCTGTTGAGTTCTTCCAGTATTGTGTATGTTACTCTCGAACTCCAGCATATGCAGAATCCCTTGTGATTTTTATTGCAAGGTGTCTAAAATTATTTAGATAGATGAACTCAGTGCTTTAACTAACACATGAAACTGTTCTTGTATTGTTGTCCTCACTAAGACATAGTTGAGAACAGGCAGGACAAGCAACTCAGTGTCATGGAACTTCAGGCAAGACTGAGGAGAATATAAAAGAGAAGGTGTCATTTTCACTGTTAGTCAGGGAATGCATTACTTCAGTATTGAGAGAGGATATCCTAGAAGGATCCTGAAATGATGAGATTAAAATAGAGATTTAGGAACAGCACATTCCTGATGGGCCGAATGGCCTAGTTCCATACTGTGTGACTCTTTGACTTTATGAACAGGCATGACAAATTTCATGATGCGCGCCGGTGATAATAAACCTCTGATTCTGATTCTGACCGGAAACATGCATGCAGAGGATAATGCATTGAACACTGAGGAAATCAATAATTCTACAAGAGCACTTAACTGTGACTTTGGAATGGCCAAAAGGTTGAAGGGCTTTATCTGAATAAGGCATCAATTAATTTTGCATCTATACCAGTTTAAGGATGAGAAAGAGACAACATTAAAAAATACATAATGCATCAGCTTTTGGCTGTATTTACTGATTGAACCAGATTGTCCAGAATGACAGGCTTGTTGTGTGAAGAGAGATTAGGCTGACTGGGAATGTACTCTCTTCTGTTTAAGAATGAGAGGTGATCTCATTGAAAAATACAAAATTCGTCTGAGACTTGACAGGATGGATGTAGCTTCGATGTTTCCTCTACTTGGAATGACTAGAATCAAAGGCTACATTTTCAAAATAATCAATCAAGCATGCAAGGCAGTGACAGAAAGAAATGTATTCATGCAGAGGGTAATGATTCTTTTGAATCTGCTTCTCCGAGAGAACTATGGAGGCTTGGTCACTGAGTATAATCAAGACAGAGATTAATAGATACTTAGATATTAAGGGGATAAGGGATATAGAGAAAGTGCAGGGAAACAGTGCTATGGTAAAAAATCACTCATGCTTCTATTGAATGGCAGAACAAGCACAAGGGGCAGAATGACATTGTCCTCTTTTTATTTCCAATGTTCTTTTGCTGAAGTTATATGTTGTTCAGTAAGACATTATCTGTGCGGTTCTTTCCTTCTGTGATTTGGTGTGAATCTTGTTTGATAAATTGGTGTACAGCCCTTCAGTGTATTTTGTGACATCACAAGTACTATGCATGAAAGTTATTGTTGTTATAATGAAGTTCTTTGGGGATGACCTCACAGTCACCACAGAATCAGTCCCAGGCTGCCAGAGGATTCTGCAAGGGCTCGAAAAGCTGGTGGAGTGGGCCCAGATACGTTTCAAACCTACCAAATCAAGATCAATGGTGCTGAGGAAAGGGAAGGTGGAGAACAAGTTCCGGTTCAGCATCGCAGGCACAGCCATCCCAACCATCACAGAAAAGCCAGTCAAGAGCTTAGGCAAAGTTTTTGACAGCTCTTTAAGGGACACAACATCCATTCAGGGAACCTGCACCGAGTTGGAGGGCTGGCTGAAATCTGTGGACAAGTCTGGCCTACCTGGGAAGTTTAAAGCCTGGGTGTATCAGCATGGCATTTTTCCCAGAATCCTGTGGCCCCTCCTCGTCTATGCAGTTCCGATCTCGACAGTCGAAACCTTAGAGAGGAGGGTTAGCAACCACCTCAGGAGATGGCTGGGGCTGCCAAAGAGCCTGAGCAACATCACACTCTATGGACACCACAACAAACTGCAACTGCCTTTCAAAGCCTTGGAGGAAGAATTCAAGGTAACAAGAGCCAGAGAAGTGCTACAGTATAGGGACTCAAGTGACCCGAAGGTGGCTAGAGCAGGGATCCAAGTAAGTATTGGCAGGAAGTGGAGGGCAGAGGAAGCTGTTCAGGAGGCAGAGGTGAGGCTGCGTCACAGGAGGCTGGTGGGAGTGGTCACACGAGGCCGAGCTGGGCTAGGGTCATCTCCAACTCCCCAAATGGACACCAGAGGGAAGGAAAGGCGTCGTCTAGTTCAGGAGGAGGTGAGAGCAGTAGTGGAGGAGATGAGAGCCTGCAAGGCGGTAGGAATGAAGAAACAGGGAGCTTGGACAAGATGGGAGAATGCGGTTGAGAGGAAAGTGACCTGGGCTGATCTTTGGAAAGCCGAACCACACCGCATCCAATTTCTCATCCAGGCAGTGTACGATGTGCTTCCAAGCCCATCAAACCTGCACACATGGGGCAAGGCAGAGTCATCTGCGTGCCCACTGTGCTCCAAGCGAGGAACCCTGGAGCACATCCTCAGCGGCTGTGCAAGGGCACTTGGTGAGGGACGGTACAGGTGGAGGCATGATCAGGTCCTGAAGACCATCGCTGAAGCCGTCAGCGCAGGAGTTGAGTGGGCGAAGCAGTCCCGACCCTCCAAGCAGACCATTGCCTTTGTCAGAGCTGGGGAGCAGCCAATACCTGCCAAAAGAACATCTGCAGGCATTCTGACCTCTGCAAGGGACTGGCAGCTGTTGGCAGACCTCGAAGGGCAGCTGAAGTTCCCCAACCATATCGCAGCTACCACCCTGCGACCAGACATTGTCCTAGTGTCTGAGTCTACTAAGCAAGTGGTGCTGCTGGAGCTGACAGTCCCATGGGAAGATAGCTTGGAGGAGGCCTTTGAAAGGAAGCTCTCCAAGTACGCAGGACTGGTCAGCAACTGTCAGCAGGCTGGATGGAGAGCGAGGTGTCTCCCAGTGGAGGTTGGTTGTAGGGGATTCATAGCCCGTTCTTTAGTTAGAGCCTTCAGCATTTTGGGCATTGAGGGAGAGAGGAAGAGGAGAGCCATCCGCAGTACCACCGATGCAGCAGAGAAGGCCTCAAGATGGCTGTGGCTCAAAAGAGGGGAGCCATGGAGTCATAAGTAGCTAGCCATCTGGACACAAACTGGGGTCTGATCAGCCCCAGCTGGGTCACCTGGAGGAGGTTGTATGATGTTGAAAGACCCGAAACACCTGATGATTCCAGGAACATCACTGAAGATGTGTCCAGAAGCATCAATAGATGTACATACACAGGAGGACTGCATAACAGTGACTCCTTCTCCCTTCCTTGCCAGTCCTGAAGAAGGATCTTGGCCTAAAGCGTCAACTGTTTATTCTCATCCATAGATGTTGCCAGACTTGCTGAGCCCCTCTGGCACATTATGTGTACTACTACAGTTTTCCAGCATCTCCAATACCTCTTGTGCCTGTAATAGTGAAATGTTTGAATTAGTCCATTTTTATACAAAAGTGAAATATTTGAATTAGTCCATTTTTACCATTTTATAATTGATATTTTGGCTTTTCTTTGAATGCCTATTTCACCTTAATCTTACAAAAATGTATGTTATCTAATTTAACTTTTCAATCTATCCTATTAATTAGGGAATCTAATGACTTACAACATTAGCATTCTCAGATGAATTCAACTTACAGTGATTTGGATTTGATGGAGAGATTAATTGCATGCTCTCATCATTGTTCTGCTCTTACACAGCGGCAGTCTGTATGCTGCATTACACTGGAAAAGATATTAATAAAGGTATGCCAGTTGTAAACAGCTCTTTGCATATTCTCAAAGATATTTTTTTTCAGATAACAAGAATAAATGTTTTGTAAGACATGAGAATGATTTCCTGCTCTATGTCAATGAAGACTCAGATGGAAACCTACCAAATTTTAAAATGGTAGAAAATGATGTAGGGTCCCTTACATACACAGTATATGCTCCTCCCACTCTGTTTTTTTATGTCCTGGCAAGATATTGTCATTGTTCAATGCCATAATTTAATTTAAATGATATAAAGTAACAATAACGAAAACTAGAAACTTTGATCACATATTTCCCTGAATCTGTTGATGTTCAAGGTCATGGTGATAATTTACATTCCAAGATTAATGATAGTGAAAATTATCTTTGTTTTATTTTAGTACTACAAGCTAAAATGAACCTTTCCAATAGCATTCCACAAAATTCCCTCTCTTAAATTATTCTTGAATATTTGTTTACTGACACAGTGTCCTTCATTTAAAAGTTTAAGAGTTCTTAGTGGAAGGGTGAAATGCTTAGGGTGAGACTGAAGAGGCAGTTAAAATATAGAATTAGGAGTTACTAGCAGTACCTTTTATGAAGAAAATTGACTCTTTCAGGCATTATCATTGAAATAAATTAAGGTAAGGTTTAGCAAGTCTCTACACAATGTTAACAGGATCTATCACTTAATTAATCTACTGTGATCAGTCATCTTTCATACATCTGCTTTTTTCTGTCTACATGCTCTCTCCTCTACCAACGGTATGTGAATTCAGAATTAAATACCATCTTTTGCAGGACTCCTGTGTAATTCTTCAAGACAAAAGTAAGTCAAGGGGACTGCAGTATTTCTATTTCACTGAGTGGTACATCTATCACATGCCACCAACCAGTTTTGGAAAATTAGACTTCTTGATGAACAGGTGGAGTTCTGCCACAGCAACAATGAAGCATAAATCTCCTCTTGATTGTGTGATTTGCATTGGTGGAGTGTATCTTCTTAATTGGTCTTTAAATCCTTTGTGCAACAAACTACTATGCTGATTTCATTTTCACTTCAGAGATAAGAAGCCTGTTGTTTTCATTTGTTGCTGGCTTCTACTAGCAACGCACTGAGGTTCTGAGACCCCGGATCTCCTCAATTGTAGGTTGCCAAGCAGAGAAGGTGAATTATTACACATTACAGTATTGGGTTGCAATGAGACCTGCAGGCGTGTGTGGGGCGCCAGAGAGCATTGGGCTCTGATGTTTTCAAAGCACATGAAGTGGTTAATTGTTGTTTAACAACAGTTTTTTATTGTTTGGAGTTTCTTGCACTTTTCTCAAGCGACTCGTTCTTTTTAATGTAGTCTCCTAGTGCTTTCTGTTTAAGCTTGTTAAGTTTATCTTGATAGGCTCAGGGATTCTGTGTTATTTGAATTATTTAAGCAGATATCCTATTAGTGCTAATTGCGGGGTCATAGTTTTGAGAATGTTACTTCTCACAGTGTCACTGGGCTGAGCCACCCATGTTCATTTGGAATTATTATGAATAAACTCTTATTACCACCTCTACATTGGAGTCTGTCTTTCCTCTGCACATGGGTTCCAATGTTGCCAGCACACATTGTGATGGAAGGGACCTGCCAAGTAACGGACCCAGCAGAGGTTAAGCAGCAACGTTTTGATATTCATTGGCTTTAGGTGAGAATACGATCTATTCTGAAGTCCATGTTCTGAGATTTTCCAGTCCATATTCTGAGGTTCTCCAGTTTCAGTTCAGTTTTTCAAATTGTAAGTACTGAGATTCCCAGCTTTGGGCTCCCATGACTCAGGTCTGCATAACAATTGAGTGCTTCAAGCAAGCTTACTGATAAAGTTCATTTGATGTAACAAATCAGCATTCAAGTCAATAGTGCACAAGTGTCTCCTGAAACAGTAAATTGAGTTTGCAACCCTGTAGAGCCCTGCTCCAAATCTGGAGTTTGCAAACACACAAGTAAAGTAACACTACCAAGAAACACACATAAAGGTTGCTGGTGAATGCAGCAGGCCAGGCAGCATCTCTAGGAAGAAGTACAGTCGACGTTTTGGGCCGAGACCCTTCGTCAGGACTAACTGAAAGAAGAGCTAGTAAGAGATTTGAAAGTGGGAGAGGGAGGGGGAGATAGGAAATGATAGAAGACAGAAGGGGGAGGGATGGAGCCAAGAGCTGTACAGTTGATTGGCAAAAGGGATATGAGAGGATCATGGGACAGGAGGCCTAGGGAGAAAGAAAAGGGGGAGGGGGGGAACCAGAGGACAGGCAGGGGGTATAGTGAGAGGGACAGAGGGAGAAAAAGGAGAGATAGAAAAAGAATGTGTGTATATAAACAAATAAATAAATAACAGATGGGGTACAAGAGGGAGGTGGGGCATTAGCGGAAGTTTGGGTAGCCTCCAACCTGATGGCATGTAATAGACCTTCAACTATCAAGAGTAAGCTTCCTTTTATGTAACCTCTTGATGAAAATCATGATACAGGCTGCAAAAATTGAACCTTCAGGGAGCAAATGAAACATATCTACAGAGAGCCAGATAGCTCAGTGAAAAGAAATGCCTGTCTATGCTGTCTCAATCTATAAAATTGAGAGTCCAGCCTTCTGTATCCTAAATGCCTTTGGAAAATTAGTGAAGTGCAAGCCACTGTGAGAAAAATCCTTCCAGGATCCTTTCTTAGGTTTTGAGTTCCATGTTTTCAAGGAATCAAGTTTCTGGGCTTTTTCTAGCTCTCGAAGCTTTATCACAGTCTAAGTGTGCCAGTCTAAATGCTCAAGGTCCTCAATGTTCTCAAGGATCTCAAGTCTCTCAAGGTTCTCAGTTCTCTCAAGGTCATCTGGACTGCTAAAGTAATCTAGGTTCTCAAAGTTTTTAGGACTTCCCAAAGTTTCCCAGAATTTTTCAATGTTTCTATTGTTTTTTCAATGTTTCCAAAATTTCTTCAATGTTCTTCCCATCTTGATGATTCCCAAGTCTGTCTGCCTTTTGGCGTCCACATGTCTCTCAAGTCATCTCTGGATTTCAGATTCTCCCTGGGCTGTCTAGTACTGGCCATGGTGGTGGGGAGGATACTGCAATGAGTTCTTTGGGTCTGTGTGATAGCTCTGAGGTTTTTTAGAGTACCCGAACTGGTTAGTTGGTGTTTACCAAGAGTCATTAATCATCTAGAGCTCCTTCTGTTTTTCTTGAGTGACTTGCTCTTTGCAAAGCAGTTCCAACGTGCTTTCTGCTTACGTTTTTTACGTTTATTTTGATAGGCTTGGAGATCCTGTGTTATGATGTTCATTTGGAATTATTATGAATAAACTAGCATTTTCATCTCTACATTTGAGTCTGTCTTTCCTCCAAACTTGGGTTCTGATATTGCCAGCACACATCGTGATACTAGGTGGTAATGTATAGGGTATCTCCTTTCCACCTCTAGTGCAAAAGATGGATCAAGAGGTCCTTTAAGCCTTTAGATGTATTTATTGTCTCTTAGGTGAATCAAATCAATCTTTCAAACCTTGTAGTATCAAATGTAACAATCTTGTAAATAATCAGTTAGTTTTGCATTCTCAGTGCGATTTCAGGAGCTTAATTTGAGTATTTAATGCAGCATAACGTATAAGCTGACGTAATTGGAAGAGAATGCTCATAGTTAAACCACAGTTGTTTCCACAGACTCAGTGTGACCAGTACATGCCCATAATTACCACACCAATACAAGCTTCTACGTTGTGAATTTAGTGGCTGGAGCTAATTGTAAACAATAATAAATAATACTGCAACTACTCAGCAGGTCAGGCAGCAAGTGTGGAGAGAACAAAAGACAGAGCCAATATATTGGATTGATTACTTCTAATCAAATAAATGAAATGTTAGAAAGATAGTATGTTTTAAACTACAAAATAAAGGAGGTGCCTGTGCTCCGGTAATATTTGTAATAGGATAGAAACCGATTTAAGTGCTTTCATGGTGGTAGTTGCTGAGTGAGGGAGCTGGAGAATTCTTAACCACATTGTTCTTTCTGGAGAAAATATACGTAAAGGGAAATAAATGAAAAGAGAGGGAAAAAGCAAAGATTTGAAGTGTGAGATGCAGAACCCAGTATTTGCTAGAAACTGAAAAAAAAATTTGCAGGTCAGATAGCATCTGTGGAGGAAGAATTACACAGGATAATAAACTTGCATCAGAGCTAGCTAGCACTGATGCAGACTGGAAAGGCTGAAACTAATGATTTTGAACAAACGATGTTGAACTTTGAGGAAAATAGGTACCTGGTATACAATCAAATGCCGACATTTGAGCTTATATTGGTCTTGATTGGAAGGATGGAAAATGCCAAAGACAAGAAGATTAGGGTGCAAGTCAGGTGGAGAATTAAAGGGACAGGCAACTAGAAGCTTGAATGGCATTTCCATATTTTCCATCTGGATTGGAGCAATCCTCTTACATACATTTTCCACACATCTCTACTGCTGTGTTAGACTATGAGGGTGCTTCTGCACGTCTTAAAGGGGAGCTCCCTGAACAATTGTGGGAAGCTAACTCGGGTGGGTCCCTTGCAGTTATTTATTTAATAGTATTCCCATAGTCTTCAAAGTACCTACTATCACCATCCCCCAAACTTGCAGCACTTGCTATGCTCAACCCTCACCTCATCATCAATCACCTAGTTACCACCCTCTCCACACAGCAAGTACAGAGTTACTTGCACCTCGTCACTAAATTTCAGGATCTGTTCCTCGCAAAAAGCTTCCCTTCCGACTTCTAACTTGAGACATCTTCCTCTTCTCGATACAGCCTTAGACAGGCAGTGCATTGTGGTAGCTGCAGAACCAGGAGATGGAAATTTGTTAATACTGGTTCAACAGCCAGCAGAGGGTTTGGCATACTAATGAGCAATCCAAGATTGGATGATTATATTAGCTAATATTATGAGGGACTTAATATGTATATCCATTGAAATCATTTTCTTGCATAATTTTCTTCCTTTTTATATGATTATAAATAAAATTCAGAAATGCTTTTCCCACTTAATTTCAAGAAAGCACTTGGTCTGCCAGTACACTTGTGCTATGCACTGGCAGCTTATCTGATCCGAGAATGTTGTTGCTGTTTGTTCGGGTGACTACTGAAAGCCAATCTGGACTTATTAATGGGTTGGTGCACTTCGGCGGCAGACAATTGATTCTGAAGATTATCACAATGACTGATGCAGAAGGAGCTGCACATTATCCTTGTTTTGCAGGCAAAATGATTGCTGGACGATGAGGACAGAAAGAACGACTCCTTCTGTCCACAAGGTGGCAGGACGTTATCAAGGCAAGAAGCTTGGGCGCAGGTGGCCAGTGTCAGAAACATTGCCCTGAATATATGATTTCAATGCAGTTAAGTTTGAACTGCCTCATAATATCAGCTAAGGTAAGCCTCCAGCTTCATGTCACTCATTAGTCTGCCTAGACTGTACCAGCTACTGTCACAGTAATAATTACCCTTCTTTCTTCAGGTTACCTGTAATTATTATAACACACTTCCATTTCTCTTGGAATGAGCAGGTTGGCACTTGAGCGAAGATTGGAATCATAGAGTTGTATCTGCTAATATTTGTAAAGTAATTGAAATGTAGTAAATCTTGAGGGCTCTTGTGAGGGTGAATGTTTTTACTTGCTGCAGAAACTGGAACTAGAGATCACTGTTTAAAATAAGTCAACACACACTTAAGATAAAGATGAAACACTTGTTTTTCTCTTTCAGATGAATGTGCTTCAACATGCTTTTCCTCAGAGGACAGTGGAAGCTAAATAGCTTTAAGGAAAAGATAGATGGATTCTGGATAAAAGGATGACAGTAAGGTTCCATTATTATCCATGATCTCATTTGAATTTAAGAGCAGACTTGAAGGACCAAGTGATCTACTCCTGCTTCTAAATTCTATGTCTTTGTACTCATCTTCCAGTGTCCTGCATCTGTAAGTTTCCCTTACTGTCACTCCCTTTTCCTTTGCCACCTTTCTCAGGGCTGATTTATACTTCTGCATAGTAGCCTACGCCGTTGTGAGCATTTACACTGGTGTGACTGTGTTGCTCTGCAATTCACGGCCTAAATGCTAGTTGGCGATGGGGTTTCTATGCCACTGTGTTGAGTTTCTTCGTGTTGAAACTCAACACCAAGAAACTCAAACTTCAAACAATGGCGACTGAAGCTGAAGGAGGGTGAATTTTCTGTGCTTGTCCAGCCACTGAGAGACATGGACGAGGAAATGCATTTCAAATATTTTCGGATGTTGGCAGGTAGATTCCGTCGCGTCCAACCATTTATTTCGCATCAGTGTACGCACAGTGTACTCAGAGACTAGCAATCACCATTCGAGTTTTAGCTTCAGGTAGAAGTCAACAGGCTGTAGCAGCTAGCTACAAACCGGCATCAAGCACAGGGTCCTCCATAATTTCGGATGTCTGTAAAGCTTTATGGAAAGCACTGCAGTCAGAGTTCCTTCCCTGCCCTTCAGTCGCCCAATGGGAAGATATTGCAGCAATGCTACCAAGCAGACCAATCACAGTTGTTGCAGTCTGTGTCACCATGACACGTAGTTACATTTTTGGGGAGGTGCGTGTCAGGCTACACTGTAGGTATGGTGTAGGGTATGCGGCTATGCCGTACCTACGGCGTCAATTTAACGCACAGGCCTTTAGCGTTTCAACAGCCTGGTATGGAAACACTAATGCTCTTGAAAGGAAAGCAGCATCCATCATCCGGGACCCCCACCACCCAGGACCTGTCCTCTTCTCACTGCTGGCATCAGGAGGAAGGTACAGGAACCTCAGGACTCACTCCACCAGGTTCATGAACAGTTATTACCCCCTAACCATCAGACACTTGAACCAAAGGGGATAACTTCACTCAACCTCACTCACCCATCGTTGAAATGTTCCCACAACCTATGGACTCACTTTCAAGGACTTCATCTCATGTTCTCGATATTTATTATGTATTTATTTATTATTATTACTATTTCTTTCTTTATGGAGTGCAGTTTGTTGTCTTTTGTACACTGGTTGAAGGTCCACTTTGGTGTGTTCTTTCATTGATTCAACAGCATTATGGTTATTATTCTATTATGGATTGCGTATGCCCACAAGAAAATGAATCCGAGGGTTGTATATGTGACATTTATGTACATTTGTAATAAATCTACTTATAACTTCAAACTTTGAACTTCTGGAATACTGGTCCTTACTACTAAAGCTGGGTTGTTTTCTGGCCCCAAAATCTTTGCTGTATCTAATCTTCTTTGCCATTTATTGATAACTATGCAATGGCATAGACTCTTAGGATGAAGCAGAGGTAAATCATTTGCTTGGCATTTCATGCTAAATGTGGGGATGAAAGCTTTAACCATATGTTGGGTTCTGCCAATGCACATTATGGATCTTAATTATACAGTCTAATCTAACAGCACCAAAAATCATTCCACAGTGAAAGTCACTTAGATCACATTTCTTCCTCATTCTGATGTTTGGACTGAACAACAATTGAACCTCTTGCAACACACATAAAATGCTGGAGGAACTCAGCAGTTCATGCAACAGCTACAGAAATGAAAAAAAGTCAACTTTTCAGGCCAAGACCCTTCATCAGGACTAGTGTTCTGATGTTCTAGTGTTGCCTTTTTTTGTTTCACTAATCTGAACTTGGCCAAAAACACAAAATAACAAAACAATTAATTTAATCAGGGCCGGGATGATTTACCCAAAGCAGGCCTGTTAGGTCCAGTTCTAGTCTCTAGAGTGTTTCCCTTAGAATGCCCATTGAATTCAGCTTTGCCTTCAGGTACTTGTGGCAATATTACCAAGTAATGTGGATAAGTTTATAGCATGTCCCTGATGAAATGCTGCTCTGATGTGCAGAGCAGCCACTCTCGTTTTATGGAATTCAGCTGTTTGGATCATGCATCTACTGGGATTATATTGAGTCAGATGCTGATTGGTCCTGGCGAAAGCAAAACTGGTTTGTGTCACTGTTAACATTGTCAATATCACTTTCTATTACTTTGCTAATGATTGAGAGTTGAGGCAAAAATTAGCTGCTCTGATCTATTAAGAAGGACATGCTATAAACTTATCTACACTACTTGGTAGTGGTATTCTCAGCTGGACTGGGACAGCTTGGTTGCGTTAAGGCTGATTTATACTTCTGTGTAGTAGCCTACGCCGTAGCCTACGCAAGTGGCCTACGCCGTTATGAGCATTTATACTACTGCATTGGTGCGTCTGTGTCGCTCTACAATTCACCGCCAAAACACTAGTTGGCAGTGGGGTTTCTATGCCACTGTGTTGAGATACTTTGTGTTGAAACTCAGCATGAAGAAACTCAAACTTCAAACAATGGTGACTGAAACTGAAGGAGGGTGAATTTTCTGTGCTTGTCCGGCCATTGAGAGACATGGACGAGGAAATGCATTTCAAATATTTTTGTATGTTGGCAGGTAGATTTGACGACTTGGTTCATCGTCTCCAACCATTTATTTTACATCAGTGTACACACAGTATACTCTAAGACTGGCAATCACCATTCGAGTTTTAGTTTCAGGTGGAAGTCAACAGGCTGTAGCAGCTAGCTACAAACCAGCGTCAAGCACAGAGTCTTCCTTAATTTTGGAGGTTTGTAAAGTTTTATGGAAAGCATCGCAGCCAGAGTTCCTTCCCTGCCCTCAGTCGCCCAATGGGAAGCTATTGCAGTGTTGTGGAAATGCGATGCTACCAAGTGGACCAATCACAGTTGCTGCGATCTGCGTCGCTGCAATGTGTAGTTACATTTTTGGGGAGGTACGCATCAGGCTACGGTGTAGGGTACACGGCTACACCGTACCTACAGCGTCAATTTGACACACAAGTATAAATTGGCCTTCACATATTAACCACAGTGCTGCCAATAGCCCATGCCTAATATTTAAATAACTTCACCACAAGTGATTCTGGATGCTGTTACAAGCAGTGGGGTGGAAATTCTATCCCTTCACACCACAGCCCATTAGCTAGGCTCCATGCCAGTAATCGACAATTTCACCTTTTGGGGGAGGAGTAAGGTTGGAACTTATTTAAAAAGTGTAATGGACTGATTAAATTGCAGCAAGTTCACTTAATGGGAGGACTGAGCTTATTATGTAATTCCTTTGCTTTGCATTATTGCCATATAATTACAAATGGTGCAGAATAAACTTTTATTATATGGTAACATTGAGCCAACTGTCCAGTTGTCTCTTTGCCAAAAGTAGATATCGTACTTGCATGCAAAACTTTACAATATTGCTGTTTTGTGCAATACATAGCAGTATTACATGTTCAAAGTTCGATGTAAATTTATTATCCAAGTACATATGAGTTACCATATACTGCCCTGAGATTCATTTTCTTGCAGGCGTTCACAGAAGAACAAAGAAATACAACAGAATCAATGACTGTCACAAAGACTGCCAAGCAACCAATGTGCAAAAATAAGACAAACTGCGCAAATACTAAGAAATACAAAAACAAATAATAAAAATAAATAAATAAATAAGCGATAAATAATACTGAGAACGAGTTGTAGTGTCTTTGAAAGTGAGCCCCCAGGTTGTGAAATTAGTTCCGTGTTGAGGTAAATGAAGTTAGCCAAACTGATTCGGGAGCTTAATGGTATAACTTGGGTATGTAATCTATTTTTCATTCTAAAATAGATACTCTTTACAAATATCTGAACTATAATACAGACATTAATAAATAGGTTAAATGGCCCAAATCAGATATGTAATTCTAGATGCAAGGCTAAACATGAATTAACTACTAATATTCATCTGACTCACTGCACCTCTTGGAAATAATAAATAATTATAAGTCATTGTATTATTTTAAAATAGAAAAAAAATTCACCATTTCTATTTCACTGTGATGGTTTTTAAATTCCTGTTACATCCTTTTAAATGGACTAGCAGGTGGTTAAATAATCGCACCTGCTTAAGCTTAAATGAGATTTTAACAGATAATCTGAGCTTCAGTTTAGTTTGAAATCTATTTCACATTCTTGAGACAACAACCAACAGCCAAATGTAACCAAAACTCTTTTACTCCTGGTTGCACATAAACTGTCACAATGGGAGGTGTTCGGAACGGACCCAAATGCAAGACACAGACACTGTAGTACAAGGACCAGGACTTGACTAGAGTAGGGACGAAACAGGATACAGACAAGGAGCAGGGACAAGAACGCAGACTTGGGCTAGGGCAAGGACTAGACAGGGAACCCGGACAAGGAACTATACACTAGGAGCCTGGGCTTGAGCTCTGAGCCAGAGACTGGACAAGGACCCAGAACCTGGGTCTTGCCTCGGGCTCGGGCCCCAGAACCAGGAAAGGACATGACATGGCTACAGGACAGGACGTGGCTGGGGTCTAGAGGCTTGGGCTGCAGGCTGAAGTCTTGGTCTTGAGGCTTGAGCTTAGGGTCTAGGACTTGAGGCTTGAAGGCTGGGGTCTTGGTCTTGAGGCTTGAAGGCTGGGGTCTTGGTCTTGGAATGTGGAGGGTGATAACTCGGAGGCTTGAGCTCGGAGACAGACTGGGAACTGTACATCAACAGAGAGCCGGGGACCTACCCTTCAAAAAGCCGGGACTCATCTTTAACTCGACACTAACATGAGACTGGACAGCATATAGACATAGAGCCAGGACTCATCCATAGACAAGCCAGGACTCAACTTTATCTCCACACCTAGGTGGCACAGGTCCACCTGTTGGGTAACGGCAGAACGGCTGGACTTACCCAACAGAGGCAAGGACAACACAAGACAGATCCCCCCGCAGGGTAATGGCAAAACGGCCTGACTTACCCCACAGAGGCAAGGACAAGACAAGACAGATTGTCCCGCAGGGTAACGACAGAACGGCCTGACTTACCCCATGGAGGCAAGGACAAGACAAGACAGATCCCCCCCCAGGGCAACAGCAAAATGGCCTGACTTACCTACGGAGACAAGGACAAGACAAGACAAGACAGGACCCCCCGCAGGGCAACGGCAGAAAGGCCTGACTTACCCCATGGAGGCAAGGACAAGAAGAGACAAACACAAAGAATGACAGACAGTTCCACCTCTGCTCCAGGGTAGCTCCGAGTCTCAGTTCGGCCAGCAACTTCAGCTGGCTACAGAAACAGCCAGATCCCTACCTAGATTGGAGTGGCTGGTAGCCACTTAGTCAGCCTGGGAAACAGCTGAATCCTACTGCAAAGACAGCTCCGACTATCGACAGCAAGGCTCCATGAAGAGATGATTCTTCAACACTGCCTGAAGTTGACAAGTGGCCATTCTAGCCTTCCACCAGCAGGTTGCTCTCAGGGGATCTTGACAAGACAAACCAGCCCCCCACACTCAACCCCAAGGCTACTTATATTCCAAGCCCCAAGATGGGAATCAGGTGCCTATGATTAACTCAACCAAAACAAGGGACAGCTGGAAGACCTGGAGTCCTGAGTCCACGGACCGGACCATGAACCGGAATGTGGACTTCACAGACCAGACCATGACATAAACACTCTTAAGCACAATGAAAACAAAACAGACATACCTGCGATGAACTGAGCTGTATCCACTTTTCCATTCCAGACCACTAGTGTTTCCATATCAGACCACGATGCAATCAGTCAAATACTCTCCACTGTGTATCTATAAAAGTTTGTTAAAGTTTTTGATGACACGCCAAATCTGTGCACACCTCGAAGAAATTAGAGAGGACAGAATTCTTGAACTTCCGGTAATGCCCCCTTTCCTTTACCATTCCCCATTCCTATTTTCCTCTCTCACCTTATCTCCTTACCAGCCTATCACCTCCCTCCTTTTTGCTCTACCATTGCCTTCTGTCCTCTACTGTCAGATTCCCCCTTCTCCAGCCCTATATCTCTTTCACCAATCAACTTCACTGATCTTTACTTCACCCCTCCCCTCTCCTGGTTTCACCTATCACCTTGTGGTTCTTCCTCTCTTTTCGGTCAGTCCTAATGAAAGGTCTTGGCCCAAAACGTTGACTGTACTCTTTTCCATAGCTGCCCTCTGGCCTGCTGAGTTTCTCCAGCATTTTGTGTGTTGCAAGAAATTAGAGATGCTGCTTTGCTTTCTTTAAAAAGGCACTTACGTGCTATTCGTAGGACAGATCCCCTAATAAGTCCCCAGGGCTGGACGTGATATACCTCAGGTTGCTGTGGGAAGTGAGAGAAGAGATCGCTGGAGCAGTAGCTATGATCTTTGAATCCTCTTTGGCTGCGGGGGGGTGGGGGGCAGTGCCGAAGGATTGGAGAATGGCAAATGTAGTTCCCTTGTTTAAAAAAGGTAATACGAAGAATCCTGGGAACTATAGACTGGTGAGTCTTACATCAGTGGTCTGCAAACTATTGGAAAGGATTCTTAAGAGGATCTACAAGCATTTGGAGAAGTACAATCTACTCAAGGATAATCAACATGGCTTTGTGAAGGGAAGGTCATGCCTCACGAGCCTAACTGAGTTTTTTGAAGAGGTAACAAAAGAAATTGATGATGGTAGGGTGGTAGATGTGGTCTCCATGGACTTTAGCAAGGCATTTGACCAAGTCCCCCATGAGTGACTCATCCAGAAAGTCATGAGGCATGGGATCAGTGGAACCTTGGCTGTTTGGATTAAAAAATAGCTTATAGGAAGAAAGCAGAGGGTAGTAGTGGAAGGAAAGTATTCTGCCTGGAGGTCAGTGACTAGTGGAGTGCCTCAAGGATCTGTCCTGGGACCCCTGCTGTTTGTGATTTTTATAAATGACCTGGATGAAGAGGCAGAAGGATGGGTGAGTAAGTTTGTGGATGACACGAAGATTGGAGGAGTTGTGGATGGAGCTGTAGGTTGTCGAAGGTTACAAGAAGATATAGACAGGATGCAGAGTTGGGCAGAAGAGTGGCAGATGGAGTTCAATCCGGATAAGTGCGAGGTGATGCATTTTGGAAGGACAAACCAGAAGGCTGAGTACAACGTTAATGGTCGGTTACTTAAGAGTGTGGATGAACAGAGGGACCTTGGGGATCAAATCCATACATCCCTCAAGGTCGCTGCACAGATTGATAGGATAGTTAAGAAGGCCTATGGGATGCTAGGCTTCATTAATAGGGGGATTAAGTTCAAGAGTAGAGAGGTCATATTGCAACTCTACAAATCTCTGGTGAGACCGCACTTAGAATATTGTGTTCAGTTCTGGTCACCTTATTATAGGAAGGATGTGGAAGCTATGTAGAGATTTAGCAGGATGTTACCTGGATTGGAAAACAAGTCTTATAAGGCAAGATTAGCAGAGCTGGGACTTTTCTCTTTGGAGCCTAGAAGGATGAGAGGGGACTTGATAGAGGTCTACAAGAGTATGAGAGGCATAGCTAGGGTGGATAGCCAGTACCCACTTTCCAGGGCACGAATAGCAAACACCAGAGGGCATATGTATAAAGTTAAGGGAGGGAAGTTTAGGGGAGACATCAGGGGTAAGTTTTTTACGCAAAGAGTTGTGGGTGCCTGGAATGACTTGACAGGGATGGTGGTGGAGGCTAAAGCATTAGGGGTATTTAAGTGCCTCTTGGACAGGCACATGGATGAAAGAAAAACAGAGGGTTACGGGGCAGTGTGGGTTTAGTACTTTTTTTAAGGAATATATGGGTCAGCACAACATTGAGGGCCGAAGGGCCTGTACTGTGCTGTAGTACTATAGTGTCTAGTGTCTGGTGTCTAATATGATAATGCCCAGGAACTTGAAGTTACTGACCCTCTCCAACTCTGAGTCCCTTAGGAGCACTTGCTTGTAGACCCCCAATTTCTTTCTCCTGTAATCAATAATCAGCTCTTTGATTTTGTTGTCTTTGAATGAAATTAACTCTGGTCTCACCCTAGTAATCGTTCCGCTAATCCACCACCCCTTCTCTGAAACTGAAAATAGATGTATTTTCTCTCTTTTACAGTTCTGATGAAATGCCCCGGACTTGAAATATACATTCTCTTTCTCTTTCCACAGTGGCTGCCTGACTGGATGACTGTTCAGGAAAATTGGAATGTACAGTTAATTTGCCAAACAATATCCGCATTCCATGAGTGAATGAGACCAGACCTGTTCTGTCTTATCCTAGCAGAGATAAAATCCTTTTGTGCCAATAATATTTCTCCATCTTGGGATGTAACCTTTGTGGTGTTTACCTAGATTCTACAAGGTGCAACAAATGTTCTGATAAAACATCGATTGGGGTGAAGATGGGTTAATTCCAATGGTGTCGTCTTAACCCTATGAATATTGATGTTCATTGAAAATGTTCCTGAATGTTTAAAAATGACATGAAAGTAGGGGATCATGCCAGCATATTCTACCTGAAACTGAAGGGTCACTGGGTCAGGTTCTGCAGTGGCAGTCAGGGGAAAATGAGCAGGTGATTAGGGAAATGACCATGACCTGGCTATGGGAGAGAGCAGAATTTTCATGATCTATAGGATTTTCAGCGTCACGGTCTATGCCATTTTGGTAATTTTTGGGACTGTGGCATATCAATCGGGGTGAGAAGGAGCAGCAGCAGGGAGGATAGCTGGTGAAAAAGGTGGCAGTTTGGTGAGGGGAATACTAGGGTTAAGGGATGAGGACAGAGATAGCATTGAATGAAAATGATACTGAAAATTGTAGCTAAGTATTTGAGCTCATTAATGAGGATTGACTCTAACCAAACGCCGAAAAAGGCACCCTCACCTCAAAACCTCTGGTAGGCTCCATTGTTTAAAATCCCTGTGACATGCCAACAAACGTGCCATACCTATTTCAGTGTTAACATTTAAGTCTGTCCTCCTGAAGTATTATCTTTCTGAGCTCGTTACCTTGTGAGTTCAAATGGGTGAAGCCATTAAGCTGCTACAATAATACATCATATTATTTCTTATAAATCTATAATGTTTTACTTTGAAGTGGTAGTAGATGTTAATCCTGATCAGACCTATTTCATATACGCATAACACAAATGAGTGTTCAGATTTTGGGTCATAAAGTCATTGGACTCAAACTCCATGGGTTTCCAATCAGCCCTTTATCAATCAACTCTTTAGGACACAAGCCTGTCACAGTTAAGTGTCTGGAAAGCTGAAAGTGCCTGCACTGATACAGAACAACTGTGTGCAAAAGTCCACCTGGAAGCCAACATCTGTCGAAAGGAAACAAACCCAAGGTGATGAGGAAGCTACGTGAGTACTGGAGTGTTGGAGTGCTGTTTGATGATTCTGCAGCTGACAGCTTCCTGTGGGTTTGATTGACAGATCAATCAGGATGTGTAAGTCATTGACATGGGACATGAAAGACATGAAAGGAACAACAAGTATAACTAAAACACAACTCAGTGGGGAAAATAATATAAATATTCTGCTGAGGAAGAGATCTCAAATTTCAAAAGGTCAATCATTTTGCTATTAGCATAGGGAAAAACATGGTTAGAATACTGTGAGAGTTAGTGTTGAAATATGTATTATTATTATTATTATTATTGTTATCACTAATGGTTATTGTTATATGGTTAATAAATGCAGAGAACCTTAGCAAAACTGGGTTCCACCATTAAAGTTCAGCAACAGGGTAGCATGGCAGATGTCATAGCATCTGCAACTCAGCAACCCCATGGGCTTAAGTGGGCCTGCTTTAATCTGGGACTAATTTACACAGGAATGGTAAAATACCAGCGTTTCCTTTCAGAACCATCAGCCAAATCCCACCCATGTCTGCCACTTAGCCTTTTAAATTACTCTTTATGCTTGTCCACTTGCTTATATATCTGTTCCTTTTTATTATTATGAGAAAAGACCGATTCATTTCTCTTGAAGCAGAGGAGTTTGAATGACGATTTAACAGCTATTTACAAAATAATGCACAGAATAGGTGGCATAGGTAGTCAGAGGTGTCCAAAGCCATAGAGCATGCTCTTAAGGTTAGGGGTAAATTGACTTAATCAGATATGCATGAGTTTTGAACCTAGTTTTAGAAAGTGGGATTAGGTTGGAATGTTCCTTTTAAACTAGCACAGGCACTCGTGCCGAATGTCCCCTTCTGTATCATTAATTTTCTGTGATTCTCACACCTCTGCATGTGTTGGACATGTGCCCACTGGCTTTTCCTGCAACTTTTCGGATGTAACCAGGGCTGTCATTCTACAAATTGCCAGCAAGCTTTCCTGAAAAAAAAACACTTGAAAATGTTAAAATTATTGGCCAAAGAAGACTTCATATTGTAAAAACAGATCAAAATTCTTAATTATCAGTTCGAATTACAATGGTTTATGTTCTTGCGGTGTAATTCTTCCAGTGTATGAACATAAAACAAGAGTAATGGAAATGCCTGAATGTTTATAGTCAAAGCAGATGGGCAATTTCACCAATATGAGACTGCTGATTTAAAACTATTTGCTATGGTTTATTGCTCTGCTCACCAAAGAGATGTAATGTTCATATTTTCACAGTACCTTATATTCTCAAAAGTATTGTTTCATCTTGATGCTAACAATATGCTTGTATGTCTACATTAGTGTAGAGAACATCCACAAGAAAGAAAGAGAATTTGAAAACAATAATCTATAAAGGAGATCCAAAACACAGACAAATAAATCATAGGACTTAAGATGCTACATAGGTGGTCTTTCAGATGCCTGTGTCTGCTCTGGCTTTTGACTAGAGCATTGCCCAACCCTCTGCTCTTTTCCAAAGTCTCTTGAAGGTCAAAATGGAGACTGCCTCCATCACATGCAAGTACCATCTTCCAGAGTTCAACCATATAGAATGTAGAAAAGATTTTCCTCAAGTCATTATTAATTTTCTTCCCATTTAGTTATTTACAGTGTCTAGTACTCACTCTGTTCAGTGAATGGGTAAAACTCCCATTATTCACTGTATTCAAGTTTCTTATCATTTTATATATATTTCCATCTTCTGCCTACAACTTTTCCTTCTCCAAGGAAAACTGTCCCATATCTTCAAATCTATCATTGTAATCTTCTCTAGACACTCTTCTGTGCCTCCATATCTTTCCTATACAGTATTGAAATAACTAGAAAATAGCTCTATTCTCTAGTTGAGGTTAGATTAGTATTATGTAAACACTCAATGCAATTTTCCTACCTTCATGCTGTATGCCTCTATTGAAAGTCCAACATTTTTCACACCTTATTAATTGCTCTATTATTTCTGCTATAATCAATGTTCTATGCAAATATATCCCCAGGAATCTTTGCTCCTGCACTCTTTTTACAACTGTATCCTATATTCCATATTGTCTCTTCATATTCTTCCTACCAAATTGTATCACTTGACATATCTCTACATTTAACCTTTGCCTACTCTGCCTATCTATTTATAAACTGCTGTGAAGAATCATTTTGCTCTTCACTTTTCAAAATCCTGCCATATTCTGCATCATCCACACATTTTATTTTGGTTTGCTTCTCCAGATGTTTGTCATTAATCTAGATCAAAAGTACTAATGACACTATTACCAATCACAGGAGAATACCTCCATTTATCCAAACCAAGAAAATCCATGACTCTCTGCTTTCTGTTACTTAACCAACATTATGTCTGTGTTATTAACGTCTCTTTGCTCCTTAGCATTTTATGCAGCACTTTATCAAAAGCTTTCTAGAAGTCTACTGGATTACCTCATCAACTATATGCATAGTCCTACCAAAAAGAAATATCAAATTGGATCAGCACAATTGCCCTTAACAAATCTGTGCTTGCTTGCTTTAATTTGTTTTTCTTTGAGTGGCTATCGTTCCTATCCCAGACAACTGCTGGTTAAAGTTTTACCAACTTTGAGGTTATAATCAAAAGGCCTATAATTGCTGGGCTTATCTTTGCTCCCCATTTTGAAGCGGGGATAACATTTACCACAGTCTTGTCTGCTGACAATATTCATGTTCAAAAGCGCATTGAAAGATTATGATCAGTGCCCATGATTTTTTTCAGTACTCTTCTCAAAATCCTAGCAGCAGTTCTATCTGGTTGAGATGACTTAGCTACTTTAATTTCAGCCAACTTCTCTAATCGCTCCCTTCCATCCATTTTTATTATGGCTGGTGAATTAACCATCTTCCTTTTCACTACTAATTTGGAAGCACCTTCTTCCTTATGAAGACAGATGCAATGTATTCACCTAGCATCTTAACAATATCCATCTATGTGCAAGTTACCATTTTTGTCCTTAATAATCTTTATATGCCAATAAAATATTCCCATTTATCTTATCTAAACTTTCTAGAAATGTTTTTTTGTTGCCTTTCCTGTTTCGTTCTTTTACTTTCTCTCCAATTCTTTTGTTATTAACCTGGTTCTTTTTATTTTCAACCCCTCACTTGTCATACGCCATCACCCAGGACAGGCCCTCCTCTCATTGCTGCTATCAAGGAAGAGGTACAGGAGCCGGAAGCCACAAATTCAATGTTTAAAGAACAGCTTCTTCACCTCTGCCATCTATTGTTTTTTTTTGTATTATGTATTTAACTGTATTGCTGCTGCAAATCAATGAATTCCATGACATATACCTAATTCTAAAGAGGACTTCTAATATTTTACTTTGCTCTGTACCTCTTTTGTTATACAAAGTGTATAGGAGTTATTTGATTTTCCTTTGATCCATGTATTCCTTAAATATAGACCATTGTTCTGACATTGTTTTGCCTGTCATATTTTGGTTCCAATATTCCAGGGCTAGTTCTATTAATGAATTATTCTAATCTTGGATCACCCCGTTGACTTTTCCATAACTAACATAAATATTTTGATTTTATGATCATTATTTTGTAAATTGTTACTGGATTGTAACTTGGTGTGCTTTTCCACCTTATTCCCTGGAACCAGATCTGCCATTGGCTCTTTACTTGTTGGACTAGAAGCATACTGCTCTAGAAAATTATTGAGAGCAAATTTTAGAAACACTTCACTCTCTCTGCCCTTCCATATATCCTTTACATCCATATAATTACCTATAACTACACCTTTATTTTGCATTTCTTTAATCTCTCTACACGGCCCCTGCTTGAGGGTGATCTATAGAAATCACCGAGCGGAGTTTTGTTCCCTATACTGCCTCTTGGTCATAATCAAACAGATTCTGTCTTTGATCCTTCTCTACCAGATTCTCTGTTCAGAATTATACTAATTCCTGCTGAGTTCCTCCAGCATTTTGTGGGTGCTGCTTGGATTTCCAGCATTTGCAGATTCTCTCTTATTTGTGATTAGGTTTCACCTCTATTCATTTATTTCATTCCTTTTCTTGAACACTCTCATTTCGGAAATGTTTAATGCCCAATCTTATCCCTATTTGATCCAAATTGCTATTACTGTCGCATCACATTCCCACACGTTACACATTCACATACAATCGAACCTATTCATATCATTTCCGTTTTGTCTGATCCTGGCAAAGTCCTAACATTGACCTAATCTAGTGTAAACTGTCTTCTCTATTGCTTTTTGCATTTTTGCCTTTAATTTTATTTTAGTCTGACCTTGATTCTACTTACTGCCCTTTCCTAATGGATTTAAGCTGCACTATTGCTTTTTTTATGCACCTCATGTAACCTCTACCCTTCCATAATCTCTGTGTCCAACCCCATACTTCTGACGCAATCAAGCTCTCATACTTCTACCAACTAATTTATAACCTAATAGGTATTCAACACAACTCTTATTATCTGACACATTTGGGACTTTGGAGACATTGATTGGCAATCATTCTGGACTATCATATTAATAATCCAACATAGTTTATATTCACATTGATTAAATGTTAAAGAGTACTAAGACATTTTCCAGTGAACTTGGTAAATTTAAAAGATGGGCAGGAACCGGTGAACTGGTAATTTTTAAAGGAGTCCAGTAAACTGGGTTCCATTGACTTTCAGAGAATGCAGGCACCAGTGCCCTGCATAACTTCAAGGAAGCATGAGGTGCACTGTATGTCAGTGTCAGAAGACCAAGGGAATGATAATCTGTGAGCCAGGTACTGATACATTGGGATTTCTGGACAGTCAGAAAACAGATTATCAGAGTTTTACTGTGTTCAGTTATAACATGATCAGCTGGGTCAGGAAGTGAGAAGACAGGAAAGATGAACTGATTCAAGGCAACATAACGACATAAAGTAGTTATAATTCATGATGCATTCAAATTAAGGAATTGGTCAGTCACTGTCATAGAGACAGACTAAGTGATATGAAAAGAAGAGGATGAAGACTTGTGTAAGAAATTACAGTAAAAGAAGAGTAAAGAACATAAGATTATAATCACAGGACTTGCCTAGATTTTAGTCTGCCATTGCTTCAGTTTGAGAATACTCAGATATGTTTTCAGATCCCTCCATGACCTCTGTCCTCCTACAACTTCCTCCAACATTATAACCAGGGAAGAACAGGCAAAACCATAGGACTTACGAAAGGTATTAGTTCTTCTAGAAATAAGATGCAGGAATTATTTTATCAAGACTGCATCACAGATAATTGATGATAAACCAAAGAATCAATGGAGATGTAGAACATTAGAACTTTAGAAAGCGTTTGACAAGAACAGTCCATTCAGCCCAACAAAGCTCACCAAATTCCTATTCACGCAGTGTGTTAAATAACTATTGAGTTTAGGTTTGGACATCCCTAAGGTACTACTCTCAACTATATAACTAGGTAGCTTATTTTTCCATGTGTCCACAACTCGCTGTGTAAAAAAATGCTTCCTGATGTTAGTCTGAAATCTCCCTTCAACCCGTCTCCACCTATGGCCCCATGTTCTTGTTGAGGGATTAACTTTGAAGTAGCAGCTGGCATCCACCTTACTTATACCCTCAGTGATCTTAAACACTTCTGTCATGTGTCCTCTCATTATCTGTCTATTTAGGCTAAAAAGATTTAATACTTCCAATCTCTCTTCATAGCTCATACCTTGCAGACCTGGAATGAAGCTAGTCACCGTTCTCTGAACTTTCTCCGGTGTCTTCACATCCTCCACAAAAAATGGGGACCAAAATTTTACACAGTACTCAAGGTATGGCCTCACAAATACATTATACAACTTAAGCAGAATGTCTCAAAACTTGAACTCCACTGAGCGCATTATATAGCCCAGCATTCTATCGGCCTTCCGATTCACTTCTTTGTTTTGTCTAGATGTTGACAGTGATAAGTTAACCAGGACACACAAATCCTTCTCATACAGTGCAATTTCTAACTCAAGACCTTCCATTGTATATTTACATTTAATATTTGTCCTGCCTGTCTGTAATATTTTACATTTACTTGCATTAAATTTCATCTGCCATTTATCTGCCCACATCAGGATTTTGTTTAGATCTAACTGTGTTGATTCTGCTGCCTGAATGTTATTAGTCAATTCCCCTAATTTTGGTGTCATCTGCAAACTTCACTAGTTCATTTGTTATGTACTTATCCAAATCATTAATGTAAATTAAAAACAGCAGTGGTCTCAAAACTGATCCTGATGGAACACCACTTTTAACATGTTCCTGGTGTGAAAATAATCCTCTCACCATAACTCATTGTTTTCTGTTTTTGAGTCAATGCTGCACCCATCTGCACACCTTACCCCAGTGGTCCTCAACCTCCGGGCCGCGGACCGATACATTGCCGCGAAGAATGCAGCAGTGAAGCGGTAGTCGGAACGCATCCAGCACATCTTTAAGAAAAAAGCCGAAATAAACAATATAATTAATTAGGTGCTGCCCGGTTGGCCCAGACCAGACAGATTTTTGCGGCAATGTATCGGTCCGCGGCCCAGAGGTTGGGGACCACTGCCTTACATGAAACCCTACCTCTGGTAATTTGATTATTAACTGCTTGTGCATGGTGCCTTGTCAAAAGTCTTCTGAGAGTCCAAGTAAACGATATCAACCACTCTATTGGTATCATAAATTTTAGTCACCTCTTCACAGAACTCCAGCATATTAGTATGTAACCCTCAGGTTCTGTCGACTGCGTAAATTTAGGGAAGACAATTTCTGGCCCCACCAATCATATAAGATTGAGGTGCAAAACCTCCTGTTTGTGTAGATGCTGCGTGATGTGTCACCCTACAGGTCAGTACCACGAAACAACAGACAGTACACCATATACAATTAAATGATTTAGCTTTATAATTCTTAATTTGACTGAAGGGTTAGTGAACTAAAACAAAAAGAAAAGGGCCCATTTTAATGAACCAGTCTAATGCGCACAAATTGGAGCTCATGGTTTCCCTTCCGCTGGTCCTCCATTGATTTCCCCGGGCTTCATCGACTACCGGCCCCAGTCCCAGTCCACTCCTTTCTGGTGTCCACAACCTCTCCGTTCTGGCATCTCTCTCCATCTTCTGCTGAACAAAAGACCCAGACACACAACAAGACAAAAAGTACTCCCTTCATTGGCCAGCGCACATTCCAAAGCCCCAATTATCTCTAGCAATAACCCAAACACTGCTGCTACAGAAAAACCATTACATTAGCAGTGCTTCTACAGAAAGGCCATTACATTAGCAGTGAAACCTTTCCCAGGGTGTTACAAGTAAAACATAATCTCCCCTTTCAGAACCCATGCTGGGTTTTGGCTAACATGTCTGTTCTTGTCAGTCACTTTTCCATCTCATTCTTTATTAATGTTTCAGTTATCTTACCTATGATGCACATTATGCATATGGGTCTATAGTTATCAGGACCACTGCAGTCTCCCATCTTATATACCAGGACAATGTAGCCTATTATCAGTCCTTGGGGATTTCACCAGTCTTCACTGACCTTTGAAAAATACATGTTAGGGGTTTCCCCTATTCAAATCCACACCTTCATATGTGATGACAGAAGGAGCCTAGATTATGTTCCTTCTCCATAAAGCCCTAACACTGGCTGCACCAAGTTTAATGTAAACTTCTTTATTATTTCCAAAAGAAGTCTTATTCATAATAAAAATATCTACAAAGGAAGAAAGAGTACAAAAATCTTATACATTCATGGTTAATATATATGGTGCTGAAAACTTTTTAAAGGAAAAAAAAAACACAGCATTATGCCATTCATGAGGCCATCCCAGGGTTATACAGTACACCCTCTTCATTGTTCAAGCTGCTTCCTCGCTCAGTTCTGCCCCTCCATATTCATTAGTAGAAAGAGCCTGGACTGTGGTTATATTCTACTAAGCTTAAAACATTGGCTCCACTGAATTACAGTTCATCCCTCAGTATGTAATTCTGAAGCCTGGACTGTGCCAGTCAGCACTATTTCCTTACAAACATCTCACTTTGCTGCAAGACAAATATAATTCAGACAGGTCAAAGGGTATCCTTCACTTAGCACTACAGACCAGCTGCTCCAGTTCCCTTCCGCATCGCAAAGACATATAGGTTGATAGGTTAATTGTCTGTCTGTCTCAGTACCATATCCGACGTGGACTTTGGTGACCATGGTTTTCCATATCGATCTATCCTTCGTTTCTTGGACGACTTCCATTTCCTCGATGTGTAGCCACCTGGCTATGCTTTTGATGTACATAAGCCGAGGTCTTCCTCTAGGGTTACTCCCCTCTATCTTTCCAGAGAGTAGGTTAATTAGATAGGTTAATTAGACACTGAAAATTCACAGTGTGTGCAGGTGAGTGGTAGAACCTGGGTTGAGTATAGGGTATATGGAAAGAACTTATAAAAAAATGAAATACAACTTTTAGGGTAAACATTGGTTGGCATGGACATGATGGGTCAAAGGCCAGTTTCCCTTCCGTATCGCTCCACGACACAGATTTGTGATGTGTGACCACCTGTTCACAAAGTAAGTGTTGATGATGTCATTACTTTAGCTACATGAATAAATCAGAGTACATCAGGAAATGAGGGCTTTTGGTGACCTTGAACAACTATTGCTTTTAATTGGACAAGAAATGAGAATGCTGAACACATATCCATGATTATCTTGCTGGACTCAGAAACCGCATCCACAGAATAAGATACAAATTAATGCAGAGCTAAATGAGCACAGAGCAGCTAATAATCCCATATTCACATTCAGGAAATTAATTTTGTTTTATTATATTTCCAGCACTATTCAAATTTTTGATCAGAATGCTGTATGTTCCTGTTTAATGTGAGAAATTGTTCCTTGTGCTATGCTTTTGGATTTTTGTTGAAAAAAAACATGTTATTTGTCCAACTAGCTCCTCCAAGACTGGACTGGGTACACAGTTGAAAGGAGGTACTACCCTACGATAGCGGTTAAAATTAAAATGATTCATGCACTTAAAGGCACTAAGATGAACTGTTTGCTTTTGAGTTTAATTTTACACTGGCAGCCCCTGTGGAGGTTCTGCACGCAGACCTGTGTTTCAGCTTCAGGCATAGTGCAGAATAGAAAATGATTCTGAGTGATGCTACTGACATGAATGCCTTTTTTTTTTCCCTTCCTAAGGTCAGGGATGGTACTGGCTTGTAATAAAAATCCCTGCTCCTACTGGGCTTTTAAACCATTAGCAGGTCAATGAAGATAAATAGAATGTCATTTTAAATTACCATCCCTGTATTCTTTCTCTCTGGCTGTGTAGATTTAATTGAGTGGCCTTTTTTTTTAACAACCAAATAAATGCCAAATCAGGATTTAAAATGAGCAGCAGTGTGTGGGTGTAGACCTGGTTTTTGAGACTGAGACTGCCAAAACTCCTGCCGCTTTGAGGAGCTAGTCCTTGCACTTCAAATTGCTCTCGTCACTTCTGGTTCATTGTGTTGTGCGGGAGCAGCCCCTTCAGAAGGAGAGGGTTACCATTTTAAGATATGTTAATTGCTTAATTAGACCTGTATTAAACTAGGATTTTAAGTTTAACTTTTGTGTTCATGATTGAGATCCTTGGAACTTGCAAGGTCAAAACAAGGCAAAAGCATAATTGCTATCTGAAGGGACTGAGGGCATGTCGGGGAAATATGTCGAGGACGTGACTCACAGCTGCATGCGTACCTACCTGTGGGAACAGGCTTGTTCACAGTGCTTGAGCTGAGAGACTGTTTTACTACCAAGGTCATTTGAAGATTACATTATACACTTTGGACTTGTGCTTAATACCTCGGCGATTTGGAGTATTGGTCTTCGTTTTGGATCTATAAGTTATCAGAAAAATCATGGGTGCTGAGCTTCTTGATTTGAATTAGACTAAAGCCAAGGACCATGATCAGCAGATTCAACAAGGCATGATGTATACCCTGTGCACGACTATACAAAACCTAACCTAACAAAGGAGAACGCAGGATTCCTGGGCCTCCAGCCTGTACTAGGCCACTTTCCCTTATTTTGTCATGGTTGGAAGCAGAGTTAGAGGAGGTATTTTTTCTGAAGAGAAGGGATTCCTAGATAAAATTGACTGTCTCAGAAGCCCTGAGGACTGAGTTAACCCTCCATACTGTTCGGGTCAAATTTGACCCGTTTTGACATTTGACAGCAATAAAAACACCCTAAATGCCAATTTTTTTTTTTAGCCAAAATTCGATGACTTTTCCTAAAGTGACCCAAAATGCACAAAAATGAAAATATTTTAAAAGTTTATACTTTTGTACAGGTGTAACATTAATTAAGGATTAATGTACATTGAGACTGTTCTGGGTCAAATTTGACCAGAAATGGATTTTAGATCTCTGAAACATTAATTAAGGATTAGTCACCCATTTATTAATGTCAGATAGGCTATTTATACGTGCTAAATAGATCTGTGGTTCAAATTTGGTATAGTCACTTGTTATGAAGGGATTCTTGGGCCAGGTCAAAATTGACCCGGACCATACTGTGATGGTATAGAATATGAACAGGTTGCCTGAGTTAATATCATTGCACAGTGAATCCTGAACAGAACATTAAATATTTCCAGAACAGCCCTAATGTACAGACCTCGGTGCAACATTATACGGCTAAAGATTTGGGCCTTTGTGAGGGAGAAGCCGCAGATCCTGGAACCAATAAAAAAGATTATAAAGAGAAGGAGTAAGGCAAGGAGGCAAATGCAGATGTGAACAATGTACGGCCAAAGCTGTGTGGTGCCACCAGGGATACCATGCTTATGATTATAAACAACCTGGTGCCTCATTCTTCGTTGTCACTGTATTGACCCTCTACCCCAACACACTCCTCAACTATCAAGACTCTTCCTGTAGCACTCACATCCTATATCTATTGGTCGCTCTTGCTCACATTTTCCTGTTTATCTTCACGCCAATGAAAAGCTGTGGTACTATTTGATCAACCAAAAGCATTAGATAATATCTAGGTCTTAAGACATTCTGCCAGTCTACCTCCGGGCACAACATGCTTCTCTCACATTGAACAATTCCACAATTTACAAAGCACAAGTTAGCAGTTTATTAAAGTGCTCTACATTTAAGTCCAGTCAAATCAAGTCAAGTCACTTTTTATTGTCATTTTGACCATAACTGCTGGTACAGTACATAGTAAAAATGAGACAACGTTTTTCAGGACCATGGTGCTATATGAACAATACAAAAACTACACTGAACTACATAAAACAACACAAAACTACACTAGATTACAGACCTACCCAGGACTGCATAAAGTGCACAAAACAGTGCAGGCACTACAATAAATAATAATAAATAATAAACAAGACAATAGGCACAGTAGAGGGCGGTAGGTTGGTGTCAGTCCAGGCTCTGGGTATTGAGGAGTCTGATGGCTTGGGAGAAGAAACTGTTACATAGTCTGGTCATGAGAACCTGAATACTTTGGTGCCTTTTGCCAGATGGCAGGAGGGAGAAGTGTTTGTATGAGGGGTGTGTGGGGTCCTTCATAATGCTGTTTGCTTTACGGATGCAGCGTGTGGTGTAAATATCTGTAAAGGCGGGAAGAGAGACTCCGATGATCTTCTCAGCTGACCTCACTATCCGCTGCAGTGTCTTGCGATCCGAGATGGTACAATTTCCAAACCAGGCAGTGATGTAGCTGCTCAGGATGCTCTCAATACAACCTCAGTAGAATGTGGTGAGGATGGGTGGTGGGAGATGGACTATTCTCAGCCTTCGCAGCAAGAAGAGACGCTGCTGGGCTTTCTTTGCTATGGAGCCGGTGTTGAGGGACCAGGTGAGATTCTCCGCCAGGTGAACACCAAGAAATTTGGTGCTCTTAACGATCTCTACGGAGGAGTCATCAATATTCACTGGAGAGTGGTCGCTCCATGTCCTCCTGAAGTCAACAACCATCTCTTTTGTTTTGTTCACATTCAGAGACAGGTTGTTGGCTCTGCACCAGTCCGTTAGCTGCTGCAGCTCCTCTCTGTATGCTGACTCATCATTCTTGTTGATGAGACCCACCACGGTCGTGTCATCGGCGAACTTGATGATGTGGTTCGAGCTGTGTGTTGCAGCACAGTCATGGGTCAGCAGAGTGAACAGCTGGACTTTCCAAGGGCACTCGTGAATCTCAGGCAGGACAAACCAACCAGCTTGATTCCCACCTCCGTTACCACCCTTGCTTCACTCATTCCTCCATTAGTGTGCCATGGCTACAGTACATAACATTCTGACAGTACTGTACGTTGTAGCAGCTTGTGTGATATCTTGGGCAGTGCAACCCCTGTTCTCCTTCCACTAGAAGTTGAGGCAGAGCAGGTGCGGGTGCAGACCACTCCAGTCCAGACATATATTGCCATTTCTTTATTATTGTTGATTTAACATCTCACAACTCTGCCTAACAGTACTATTTCAGTCCCGTCTCCACAAGTGCTGCGACAGTTCAAGATTTAGCACTATCTTTTCAAAAGCAATTAGTTTCAGGCATTAAGTAGTGACCTTGTCAGTGATGTCCACATCTCATGAGAAAATAAAACAGTTGCCACAACACACTACAGATTATTAGTCAGCTAGTTATACAGCTCTGCCTTCAGCACAAGGGCATCTTCCACTATTTGTCAAATATCTGTTGCAGTCAAGTACACTAATATCCTCCGTAGTTTTGCCTCTGCCTGAATATGAGATAATGTTCCAATAAAATGCATACAAAAGAAACCAACTGATGGCACTTGTTTACTCGATCCACACTCAATCTGCTTTCGCTCTGGGTGGTAACAGTATGGTGCATCTCTCCAACATTGCCACTTTCCACAGCTTCATCTCCAAAACTGAGAGTCATCTCTGGTGACACCTATACGTTAACTAGAATTTAAGCAGTAATTTCTTCTTAAGCTCCCTCACTCTGCCCCTTCGACAAATGTAGTCATGTCTTGAAAATGGTGCATAAGATGGCAAGAGACAGAGATTGAGTAGATAGTTAGTGACCATTTTCTGAAAAAGTAACTAATACCAGTGGGTTTAATTTATGGTGATTGGAGGAAAGTATGGTGGGGGGATGTCAGAGGTCATTTTTTTTTACATAAGGACACCCTGCCAGCCGTGGTGGTTGAGACAGATACATTGGGCGCATTTAAGAAACTCTTAGATGGGGGTGTGGATGATAGAAAAAATGGAGACCGATGTCAGAGGGAAAGCTTAATCTTAGAGCAGGTTGAAAGGTTGGTAGAACATCGTCGGCTGAAGTGTCTGTGCTGTGCTGTAGTGTTCTATGTTCTGTGTTTGTGTCCGTAAAATATGTTAAGTGGGTAGGGGTGGGTACAGAGTTAAATGTGAAAGAATATTGTTCTGGAATATTATTTGTGATTTCAATCTGATTTGCTGTACATAGTGACAGAGAAAAGGACAAACACCAGATTGCCAACATGCGAAACTCCTTCATTTTACATCATTCTGATAGATAATACAACATTTTTTTCAATTATGTATTATTGTTTTTTGGGAGTGAAGTTGAAAGGATCATGCCAGCTCGGGGTATTCAAGCAGTGTGAAGCTGTACTTTTTTTTCCCTAATGGTCTTATGTCCAGGTCTGTCCAAAATGAATTCCTTTAAATGAGTGAACAGTAACATAGGTCACATGATCACATCCTATAGAGAGAGTTGATCCCTACAGTTCCTCTTCACTCTCACTAATCTAAACTTACAACTTACCCTCATGAATTAGAATAACAGGAAAGCCATTTGGTTGCATAATGCATACCTCTGGCCTGCTACACAATAAGTTTCAGTCCACCATTGGCTTTACATTGAGCCTTGCAGTGGTATTCTGATGTACTGAAAGGACGGATTGAATACTCTTCAAATCCATCCCTTGGCAAAATGCCATGGAAGGTAGTTCATCCTACTCTCTTTTGATATGTCTATGTTAATAATTTAAAATGAGTTTAATTGCATTTTATTTTCAAAATGCTAATAGAGCATTTAAGAACTATTTCAAATTATTTTACAACAGTAAGAACTTTCTCTGGTGCTCCTGTGTGATGCACCAAGCATAACCAAGTCAATGCTGAGTGCTCACCGCACCTTTAGAGATGAATTATTGGCCGTATCCATGACAAGTCAATATGGGAATTAGCTAAGTATGGGGACAGTAAGGGTGTTTTCAGGTGGCAGGTAGAGACAAACACACATTTTGTTCATGATATTTTTCTGTTGTTTTCTTTTTGCAATGACTAGAGGTGAGAAAGAATATGGAAAGTATCTCATAATGGGAAATCAATGGCAGTCTCAAGAATCTGCTCGCACTTTCTGATTATCTTCACACTCGTCATCCCTTTGGGAAAACTTGGCTGGCTGCTGAATTTCAGAATCAGAATCAGGTTTATTATCACCGGTATGTGATGTGAAATTTGTTAACTTAGCAGCAGCTGTTCAATGCAATACATAGTCTAGAAAAAATAAAATAATAATAAAGATAAATAAGTAAGTCTTATTCAGTATACTTTATACAGTATCCATATATTGAATAGATTAAAAATTCTGCAAAAAACAGAAATACTACATATTTAAAAAAAGTGAGTTAGTGTCCAAGGGTTCAATGTCCATTTAGGAATCAGATGGCAGAGGGGAAGAAACTGTTCCTGAATCGCTGAGTGTGTGCCTTCAGGCTTCTGTACCTCCTACCTGATGGTAACAGTGAGAAAAGGGCATGCCCTGGGTGCTGGAGGTCCTTAATAATGGAGCTGCCTTTCTGAGACACTGCTTCTTGAAGATATCCTGGGTTCTTTGTAGGCTAGTACCCAAGATGGAGCTAACTAAATTCACAACCCTCTGCAGATGGACAAGATATTAAAGAAAAAAAGAGAAGTATTTTCTAGACTATGTATTTATATTACCCTTTCTTCAGACATTTTTCTTAAATACATTCCATTTTTCTGTATTAAATAGAAATAAAGAATCATAGAAAACCTACAGCACAATACAGGCCCATCGGCCCAAAATGCTGTGTGGAAATCTTGACAAGTATCTTTTTGCCCACTGTAAGGGTATTATAAACAGGTTTCAAGGATTTGTATCAGTGAGAGAGAAGGAACTCTCCAAAGTTGCTACAGGGTATTCTATTAGAGTAAAAAAAATGATAAGGAAAAAGAAACATAAAAATTATAAAACAACATGTAAAATAATTGATAAAAGAACAAGTTCCACATAAGTCTAAAGCAGAGTACTGAAATAATTGATTCAGTAGCAAGTTTCACGCCCTCCTGCTTATCAATAACTTTGAATTATGATGAGAGAGCCTGAGATTATTAAAGGTGCTTTGTATGGATTGCAATTCCAGTCCAATGGACTTGCCCACTTATATAATCATGAATGCCCTCACTTCTTTTCTAATCTCTGCATACTAGTCAGTTACAATTCTAAAACTATTTCTCAATGATAGATGTACAGGGAGAATTTTACATTTCCAATGTACTAGTCTTGCTTGTTTCCAAGAATCCCATCTGCTAAGACTTTCCTTTGCCAACTGCAATGGTTTCGTTCATCTTTAAAAGAGGAAACAAGTTATCAGTTTCCTTAATGACTTATATCTGTATATTTCAAAGGTTTATGAATCTCATGAATAAAGACTTTATGCTTTACTTATCATTCTCACTAACAGGCATGTGCATTATAAGTACTGTGAGTGGACAGCTCCATTCCAAGTAAATGTCTCTATCAATTAACCTCTTCAGCGCTGATCATATTTTCAAGATATGTCACTTCCAGACAGTGAAATTATACCTTCGACCTGTTAACAGACCAGATCATGTTGGATCTGGTTTGATGCTTAGACTCACCAATCAGAGTGCACATTTACCTGGATGTACATTCTTGGATCTGGAAGGCCTGACATACTGACCCAAATCGTATGAAGGAAAAGCAACCTGGGTTTAGCTTACTGATGTCCTGCTACCTGAACATACTAATGGACCATGATAGTTCAAAGCTGCCAGAGGTCCTAAAGTCTTTTAAAATGTCTCTCTTGTACAGATAGCTTTAACTGGTTAAAATAGCTATTTAATGAACTTCTCTAAAGCATAAAATATTTAAAGATAATTCATGACACTAAAATGATTAAGGCATTGAAATAAAGTTAAAAGATGACTTAATCACCAATCTAAACTTACCATTTTCCACAAGTTCATTCAGCTTATTGAGGCCATCATGCAATCATGAATATTGATGCAATCACGTATTGATTTAATCACAAAGAAGGCATGTCAGCAGTTATATTTCATTAGGAGTTTGAGATTTGAAATGACATCAAAGGCTCTAGAAAATTTCCACAAAGGTGCTGTGGAGAAAATTCTTACAGGTTGCATCACCGTTTGGTATAAAGGCCCCAGTGGACAGGATCAAAAAAGGCTGAAGAGGGTTCGAGACTCAGCTGGCTCCATCATGGGCACAAGCCTCTCCACATTCGAGGATTTCTTCAAAAGGTAGGACCTCAATAATCTATCATTGGGGATACTCACCATCTCATTAGTACCATCAGAGAAGAGGTACAGAATCCTAACGATGAACACTCAATGCTTTAGGAACAGCTTCTTCCCCTGAGCTACCAGATTTCTGAATGGTCCATGAACCCCTGAATACTACTTTACTGTTTTACTCTATTTTTGTACTGAAAAAAAAAAATTCAGGATGTATATTGCATACATTCCTCTGATATTAAATTGGACCTTTGAACTATTAATTTTTTATATATATTTCCTATAGTTTTTTTGTGTACTGCACTGGTACTGCTTCCTGAACAGAATAAATTTCACCACATGTGTCAGTGATAATAAACACTGATTCTGATGGAGCTTGTGCCAGTCTCTGAAGCTGAGAGGCCAGATGTGCTGGACAACTGGCTTCTCTCCACAACAAATCAATGGTTAATCCGGTGGCAGAGTACAGGGTCAGATACAAAGCATGAACAGAAGTCTGTCAGCCTCGCATAACTCCTGACTGTTATTCAGATCTCTATGATCCTTTGATATTTATCAAAGGAACTACTACGCTGATTTATTTTGTGGATCAGGATATGTACTATATGAAAGTATAAATTACAGTAAGAAATATATACACAATACATTAAATAAGTAATACAAAAAATAACAAAAAAGCAAAAAACATAGTGAAGTGGTGTATATGGGTTAATTGTGCATTCAGAAATCTGACGGCAGTGGGGAAGAAGCTACTCCTAGAACAATGAGTGTGTGTCTTCAGGTTCCTGTACCTGCTCCTTGATGTTAGCAATAGGAAAAGGGCATGTCCTTAGTAATGGATGTTGCTATTTTGAGGAATTGCCTTTTGAAGATGTACTCAGTGCTGGGGTGACTGGTGCCTATGATGAAGTTGGCTGACCTTACAACTTCCTGCAGCTTTTTCCAATCCTTTGCAATGGCCGCTCCATACCAAATGGTGATGCAACCAGTCTGAATGCTCTGCACGGTACATCTGTAAAAATTTGTGAGAGTTTTTGGTGACCTACCAAGTCTCCTTAAGCTCCTAATGAAGTAGTCGCAGCTGTACCATCTTTGTAATTGGAGCAATATGTTGGGCCCAGGACTGACCTTCAGGGATGCTGACACTCAGGAACTTGAAACTGCTCACCCTTTCCACTGTTGATCCCTCAATGAGGGCAGGTGTGTTTTACCCTGAATTTCCCTTCTTACTATTCAATATTATATCCCTACACCTCTACTCTTAGTTATATAAAATAACTCTAAACTAGATTAGATTATACTCTCTCAATCTGCATGAAGAAGTTAGAATATTCATGCGAGGAAAATCACATTTTGCAGCCTTTCACACATTCCGTGGGCTCTAAATGGAGTTTGATCTCCTTTGAAAGATCATTGCTGAAGGAGTTTTAGAATCTGATTAACAATTGGAATATTTCTACATTTTGATGTTGCAGTTTTAAACCACTAACAAAATGGGCAGAAATCAGTCATATTTGAACTTTTTTAGCTTTCTGTCCATTTGGATATATGAGATAGCTTGTGACAAGTGTAAAGTCAAAATGTTTATCCCCTATGTTTTATAATCGAGAGCTCAATCCAGACTTTCGTGATCTCAGTTGGCACTTCTCCAATGGCACTCATCAAGGCACATCCTTTGGCCTCAGTAAAGAAGAACTTATTAGTCAGAAATTTGAAATACAAAGCTATGCAACGCTTGGGATCACAGAATTAGTCATGTGGAGAATATAGCATCCCAACACATTTTGCATCATGTTTATTCCACATAATCAATGACCATGTGGAACTACATTCAAAACTTCGAGTTTTTTATATATTTAATCTTGTAATGTGACAAACTGGAACCTGCATAATCCCAGAGTGTTTTGCTGTATGCTAAGTGTATGCGTGGCAGAAGGCATGTAATATTCTGATCATTATTCATTGTGTAACTAAAGGAATATCAGTACATTGTGTAGAAACGAAACAAAACTGCAGCTGCTAAGTCGGGAAGCTAGCTGGCTCAGCTGGAACAGATAACAGTCAAAGAATGTATAAAATAAATTTAGTAAGCTGTAAAAGAGAACACACCTGCTATCCATTATAAGGAGTGGGAGTGGACTTCACTTTGCATGTAATAAACACACATTTGAACAGATCCACAAAAGGTACACAATGACAACCACCTGTATTTGCTTCATAGGTAGAACCAACACACAACACAGAGGAAAACAGGGTGGCAATTTAATACTGCAAGTAATGAAGCTGACTCACCACTCCAGCAAATGGATATCAATTTGACCTCTGGGTTTGTTTGAGTTAAATTTGCAAGTTCTCCCTATGACCACATGGGTTTCCCCTTGATGCTCAGAATCAGAAACAAAATCAGAATCACGTATGATATTACTGAAACATGTCATGAAATTTGTTGTTTTGCAGCAGCAGTAAAGTGCAATATATAAAAAATTATAAATTACAATAAGAAATGTATATAAGTTAAATAAGCAGTGCAAAAAGACAGCAAGTGTTCATGGGTTAGTTCGACAGATGACGCAATAGCCACTGCTCTACATGCCATCCTTACACATCTGGAGAAGAAGGATGTTTACGTGAGAACACTGTTCTTGGACTACAGTTCAGCATTCAACACCGGAATTCCATCCAGGCTCGACAAGAAGCTCAGAGACCTCGGTCTTGACCCTGCCTTGTACAGCTGCATCCTGGACTTCCCGTCAGATCGCCAGCAGTTGGTAGGGGTGGGCTCCCTCACCACCACCCCTCTGACTCTCATTACAGGAGGCCCTCAGGGCTGTGTACTAAGTCCTCTCCTTTACTCCTTGTATACCCATGACTGTGTTGCCACCCACAGCTCTAAATTGCTAACTAAATTTGCCGATGACACTACGTTCATTGGCCTTAACTCAAACAATACTGAGGTGGCTTACAGGGCAGAAGTCATCTCTCTGACACAGTGGTGTCAAGAAAACAACCTATCCTTCAACATCGCAAAAATGAAGGAGCTGCTTGTGGATTACAGGAGGAATAGAGATGGGCTGGCTAACCCCTATTGATGTCAATAGATCAGGGGTTGAGGGGGTAAACAACTTTAAGTGATTTAGTATCCATATCAACAAAGCATTCACATGGTCTGTACACACCAGCTGTGTGGTGAAAAAGGCACAACAGGGCCTCTTTCACCTCAGGCGGTTGAAGAAGTTGAGTGTGGGCCCCCAAATCCTAAGAACTTTCTAAAGAGGCACAATTGAGAGGCAACACTTCACTTGTGAGTCCGTTGGGGTCATCTATTGCATCTGGTGCTCCCGGTGCGGCCTCCTCTACATCGGTGAAACCCGATGCAGATTGGGGGACTGCTTCGTCGAGAACCTCCACTCCGTCTGCCACAACAGACAGGATCTCTCGGTTGCCACCCACTTCAACTCAGTTTCACGTTCCCATTCGGATATGTCCATACATGGCCTCCTCTAGTGCCATGATGAGACTAAACTCAGGTTGGAGGAGCAACACCTCATATACCGTCTGGGTACTCTCCAGCCCCTTGGTATGAACATTGAATTCTCCAACTTCTGGTAACTCCTTCCACCTCCCTTTCCCTATCCCAATTTCACTCTGCCTCTCCCCCAGTTGCCTACTACCTCCCTCATGGTTCTGCCTCCTTCTATTACCCAGCATGCTTTCCCCTATTCCTTCTTCACCTTTCCTACCTATCACCTCCCTGCTTCCCCTCCCCCACCCCTTGATCTTTCCCCTTACTGGTTTTTCACCTGGAACCTTCCAGCCTTCTCCTTCCCACCTTCTTTATAGGGCCTCTGCCCCTTCCCTCTTCTGTCCTGACGAAGAGTTCCGGCCTGAAATGTTGACTGATCGTTTCTACGGATGCTGCCCGACCTGCTGAGTTCCTCCAGCGTGTTGTGCGTGTTGCATTGAGAGCATGCTGACTGGCTGCATCACTGCCTGGTATGGGAACTGTACCTCCCTTAACCACAAGACTCTGTAGAGAATGGTGCAGACAGCCCAGCTCATCTGTAGTTGTGAACTTCCCATGATTCAGGACATTTACAAAGACAGGTGTGTAAAGAGGGCCTGTAGGATCATTGGGGACCCAAGTCACCCCAACCACAATCTATTCCGTCTGCTACCATCCAGGAAACGGTACTGCAGCATAAAAGCCAGGACCAAAAAGCTCCGGGACAACTTTTTCCACCAGGCCATCAGGCTGATTAACTCACACTGATCTGAGTGTATTCTATGTTACATTGACTGTTCTATTTATTATAAATTACTACGATTGCACATTGCACATTTAGACGGAGACATAACGTAAAGATTTTTACTCCTCATGTATGTGAAGGATGTAAGAAATAAAGTCAATTTAATTCAATTCAATGCAATTCAATTGTTGTCCATTCAGAAATCTAATGATCCATTTTCTACTCACATCCAAAAGATGTGCTCACTGCAAATTCTCCCTCGTGTAAGTAATTGGTTTGAGAATCAGAAGGGTCATGGAGCCTTTCAGCACAGAAACAGGACCTTTAGTCCAACCTGCCTGTGCAAATCTATCTACATTAATCTTATTTGTTTCATAGTCTTCTCTGCCTAGTGATTCAAGTGATCAATTTGATATTTGTTATATGTCGTCCACCACCCACTCAAGCACAACATTCTAGATATGAATCTTTGGGTGAAAAAGAATTTTTCTTTATATCCTTTCTAAACTTTTTACTCTTTATTCTCATACTATGCCCTCCAGATTTATTTCCCAAGTTCCAGAGAAAGATTTCCTACTAATCACACCATAACTGTACATTGCTAATAGATCAACCCATAGTCCCTCTCATTCACAGAAAAGAAACACAACCAATTCATTTCTTCTCATAATTAAAATTTCCATTCCAGGTAATGTCCTGGTGAATGCTCTCTGCACCATCTCAAGTGTAGTTGTATCTTTCCTTGGTTTTCACATAGTACTCCAATATTGCTAAACCAATAATTGAAGGAATGGTATCATAACCTCCCAGAACTTAATATTCTGTGCCTTGCTAATGAAGGCAAGTATCCCATATGTGTTCTGTTGTGTTGCCTCCTTGATGCTAGCATCCGAGATGTTTTGGAGTAGCTGCAGGATATCCTCAAGTGGGAGGGTGAACTGCCAGAGGTTGTGGTGCATATTAGCACCAATGACATAGGCAGAAAAGGAGACAAGGTTCTACGCAGTGAGTACATAGAGTTAGGAAAGAGTCTTAAGGGAAGAATCTCCAAGGAAGAAATCTCCAGTTTATTCCTGGTGTCATGGGCTAGTCAGGTAGGAATGGTGTGATATCATGGATGAAGAGATGGTGTGAGGGATAGGGTTTCAAGTTCCTGGATCATTGGAACCTTTTCTAAGGAAGGGAGATTTGCTGATGCTACTCAGGAGAGTTTAACCCAGTTTTGCAGGGGCTTGGAACTGGAGCACCAGGTGAGTAAGGGAAGGTTTGAAATGGAAGGCAAATGTCAGAGAAAGAACTGAGAGGCAAAATCAAAATAAGAAGTATGATGCATCGGACAGTTTGAAGTGAGAAAGTTTTAATTCTAGAGGTACTAAGGGTAAAGACGATGAACTTAGATCATGGATCACTACATGGAGCTATGATGTTGTGGCCGTTACTGAAACTTGGTTGAGAGAGGGGAAGGAATGGATGATTAATGTACCAAGTTTTTGAAGTTTTAGAAAGGATAGAGAAGGAGCTAAAATGCGGGTGGGGAGGAGGTGAAGGGGCAGTTGCACGACTGATCAGGGACAATATCACAGCTGCACTCCGGGGAGACATAATGGAGGGGTCAGACACTGAGTCCATTTGAGTAGAACTCAGGAGTAGGAAGGGTGCAATCACATTAATGGGATTGTACCTCAGACCGCCACCGCCTCTCCCTCCCCCCAGCCGCCAGGACATTGAGGAACAGATATGTACTCAAATTAAGGAAATGTGTAAAAATAATAGGGTTGTTGCCATGGGAGATTTCAACTTCCCTAATATAAACTGGGACCGTCTTAGAGCAAAAGGTTTCGATGGGGCAGAATTTGCTAAGTGTATCCAGGATGGTTTCTTAAATCAGTATGTGGACGGTCCAATGAGAACAAGGCCTGTACTGTACCTGGTGTTGGGTAAGGAGGATGGCCAGATGACTGGTCTTTCAGGTGGTGAGCAGCTGTGGAACAGTAATCATAATTCCTTAACTTCCAGGATAGCTATAGATAAAGGATAGACACGGTTCTTGCTGTGGAGTAGGGCAAATTATGAGGACATTAGATAGGAGCTAAGAAGAGTTAATTGGGTAAACATTTTTTCTGGCAAGTCCACACAGAAATGGAAAGGGTGTTTATAGGTCAATTGCACAGAGTAGAGGAAAGTTATGTTCCTGTTAGAAGGAAGGACAGGGATGGAAAGATAAGAGAACCTTGGATGTCCAGAGAGGTGATGAATTTAGTCAAGAAGAAAAAGGAAAAGTATGTAAAGCTTTGGAAGTCAGGATCAAACAAACCACATGAGGAGTATATAGAAGCCAGAAAAGTACTAAAGAAGGGAATTAGGAAAGACAAGAGGGGCCACGAAAAGTCCTTGGCAAATTGGATTTAGGTGAATCACGAGGCATTCTATACAGACATCAAGAGCAGGAGGATATCTAGGGAGAGGGTGGGACCACTCCAAGAATAAAGAGAAGAACATTTGTTTGGATGTGAGTAAGAGACTTAATGAATACATTGCTTCAGTATTTACCAAGGAAAATAATATGGAGGACCTAGAGATCAGTGTTGAGTGTATAAATATGTCAGGGCATTTAGAGGTCAAGGAGGAGGAAATGTTGGACTGCCTATTGAATATTGAGGTGGATAAGTCCCCAGGCCCTAATAGAACTTACCCCAGGTTATTGAAGAAGGCAAGGGGCAAGATTTCTGGGGCCTTGATCAGTATCTTGGTGTCTGTAGGCTTAGGTGAGATCTCAGAGGACTGATGAGTGGCTGGTGTTGTAGTTCTTTTTAAGAAGGGAACAAGGGAAAATCCAACGAATTATAGACCAGTGAGTCTCACATCAGAGATTGATAAGGGTTGGGCAGTGGATATTGTTGAGATGGATTTAAGTCAGGCATGATACATGACTGGTTATGAGCTTTCAATCACAAATGCAACCCTCTGCCTCCTATTACCACAATATTTTCCATTGGTTCTAACCTTTACAACCAGTCTCCTCTGTGGGATCTTGTCAAGGGCTTTGAGTCCGTGTGAGCAACACCAGCTACACTGCTGATATAAAGAGAGTTGTGCTTAAATTAACAATGAACATTTTCTGCAGCTGCAGAGGTCAGAAACATGCCATTTGCTTATGAGGAAGCTTAAGCAATTTACTGGTGTCTCTCTGTTCATGCAGAACTCCAAGCGGTTTCATAGGTTTCATACCAGTGTCCAACAAGAGTATTGAGATGCTATGATGGAATCTCGCTGCATGGTGAGAAAATGCTGCTCCCAAGTGGCAAAGCTCATTTCCCTGGAAGTTGTTTCTCTACGGTAGAGAGTTGGGCTACGATTGGGACTGCATCGGAGCAAAATGACACCCTAGCCTCTCCAGTGCCTGTCTCCAACACCAGTAGGGTCTGTATGGTGACATTGCTGGTAAGCCCTAGCAACACAACAGCATGGACTCCTGAATTTACCTGACTTCAGATAAAAGCAGCGAGAATAACTCCTCCATGCTCCTGATCATGCATTGGGTCAAGCAAACTTGACAATGCGCTCAGAATGTTATTGTACATCACTCCTGGTTTGTGATGATCTGACTGTGGTCCCCGCTAGGGTTCCAGGAGATTGTACAAACACATGGACCTTCCCTTGTGTGAGATGTAATGTTAAGCTCCTTCTGCCTAATGCTTGGTGTATCTCTCTGTGGTGCACACATATCTAACCTAATGATTTTTCACAGAACCGGTGTCCCAATTGATACACTGTCAATGTCATTTTCATGATCCTCTGCCTCTGCTCCCAGTTCAACGCAAAGACAAATCAGAATCTGGTTATCCTTAGAAGTGGCAAAAGAAGCACAAGTCATGATTGTGTGTACTATTGACCAAATCAAGAGACCTCTTGTAATCCCTCTAAAATACTTTTAGTGAATGCATCTGGTTCTTTAGATCTGGCCTCCGCTCAGGAAGTGGTTTGTGCCAGTGCTCAATAGAAGGATGATGTCCTCAAGCATAAAGTTGTACCGTACTCTAAAGAAGCCCCTCCCAACTAGCCGGACTACATCTTTTTTCCTGCTGTATCTTGCTAAGTGCAGAAAACAAAGAGCTTTAAGTGAACTTTATGTTCCCCAAGCTCGATCCTGGGATGGCCGCAGAGGATGTCACAGCCACGGATTCGGCAGCACAGTAATTCGGCAATTGCGCTCAAGAATATGCACATGTCAGCTAATTATTATTTCATTGTGATAGTATTTAACTCCATTCATTCCATCATAGTATTTGTTGAGACTTGGACACAGCTATGTTTCGCTGCCTGCTTGCATTCTGCCTTACCTGAGAAAATTGGACTGTCAAGTCAACTAACTCTGAAGACTAGCAGTATTCGTTTTATTCTTACTTGCTCTTTTCAGCCGCAGTGTAGGCTTTGTTTCCCATTTGAGAGTTTTAGTTAACGGCCCTGTTTGGCCTAGCATTGATCGTTTTCTTTTTCCTTTAACACTGTTCGCTTTAAAGTCTGTGAGCTATCGACCTGCTTCAGTTTCTCTCACTCCGCACTTGGGCCAGATCCGCACCGGGTGGCAGCAAGTCTTGAACCACACAAAGGTGAACCCAGAAGAGACAGCAGCTGACCTCAGCCATGAAATTCATTGGTCAGAGTGATTCATCAAGGCAACAATGTTCAGTTGGAATTCCTATGTATGAAATCTTGTTTCTGTCTCCAGCATGACAGAAGGATTTTGCCAAGTAATGGACCCAGCAAAGTTTGAACAGTGACGTTTTGACATTGATGGCTTGATAGAGGGTGCCTTCTATTCTCACTGCACGTCCTGACTCTACATCCCGAGAGTCCCGAGTCTACATACCAAGCTTCTCCAGTTTACATTGAGTTTCTCCGGAATCCATTCCAAGCTTTTTTAGTCACAAGTACCCAGGTTCCCAGCATTGTGGTCCCTTGACTCAGATCTGCTTATCAAATGAACGTCTCAAGCAAGCTTTTCAATTGATTCAACAAATCATCATTCAAGTCAGTATTGTAAATTCTGGAAGAGCCATACTCCGAAAGTTGATCCCTGGCTGGAGTGTGCAAATACACAAGTAAAGTAATCCTATCAGGAGTATTTTAACCTCTTGATGAAAGTCATGATACAGACCAGGGAAATTGAACTTTCATGTAGTAAATTAAACAGATCTGCAGAGAACCAACTAGCTTAGTGATGTAAGAAACCTGTCTATGCTGTCTTGATCTGTAAAATTGAGAATATATCCTATTGCCTCTGGGAAAATTGTGAAAGATAAAACTGAGTAAGATTTGAAAAGGTTTCTTCTCTAGGTTTCAGGTTTCATGGTTTCAATGTTTCCCAAGGACTTTTCTCTATGTTCCCAAGGTTTTCTTTTGCCGATCATTTCCAAGGCTTATTCAATGTGCTTAGGGGTTTTCAATGTCCTTCCATCTCGAGGACTCCCAAGTCTCCCTCTTGGCCCTGCCCGAGGTTTCTTGATCTCAGTCTGTTGGGGTTCCCAGGCCTCTCAGTCTCTCTGGCTCCCCAAGTCTCCCTGCCTCTCGAGTTCCCCATGCCTCCCTCTCAAGTTCCCCAGGTCTCTCGAGTCATTCCTGGATCTCACATTTTCAGATCTTCCTGGGCCATCAGGTGCCAGCTATAGGGAGGGGGGCTCCTGTAGTGACTTCTTCAGGTCTGTGCAGGGCATCAGAGAGTATTGGGTTCTGAGGTTTTTTAGAGCACCTGAATTGGTTAATTGTTGCTTTACAACAGTTATTAATGGTTTAAGAGTTCCTTGTGTTTTTCTCAAGCAACTCGCTCTTTGTAATGTAGTTTTCTGGTGCTTTCTGTTTAAGTTTAAGTATATTTTGATAGGCTCAGGGATTCTGTTCAAGTTTTGTTGCTGAAGCAGATACCCGATCAGCTCCAATTAGAGGGTCCCCATTTTGAGACTGATCTGTCTCACGGTGTCACTTGGTCAATCTACATCTATAAAAGCTCTTGTTTCTGTCTCTACATGGAAGTCTTTGGCTCTGATATTGGTAATGCACATCATGGCACTTATCTACCAGCAACACTGAAGGACATCTTGGGCAAGTCCCTCATCCAGGGCTTCCAGCAGACACAGATCTGTGGCGCCTCAGGGACTGCACCTAGAGAGGGGGGCCCTGTCACAACCACGGATTCGACAGCACAGTAGATACGGCAATTGCATTCGTGAATATGCATGTGTCAGCTAATTATTATTCCATTGTGATAGAATTTAACTCCATTCATTCTGTTGTAGTATTGGGTCATTGGGTGTATTTAAGGCAGAGATTGGTATGTATCTGAGTAGCCAGGGCATCAAAGGTTATGGTGAGAAGGCAGGGGAGCGGGATTAAATGGGAGAATGGATCAGCTCATGATAAAATGGTGGAGCAGACTCGATGGGCCGAATGGCCGACTCCTGCTCCTTTGTCTTATGGTCTTATGGTCTTATTTGTCGAGACTTGGACACAGCTATGCTTTGCTGCCTGCTTGCATTCCTCCTTGCCTGAGAAAAGTGGACTGTCGAGTCAACTAACTCTGAAGATGAACGGAATTCATTTTATTCTTAGTTGTTCTTTTCAGCCGCAGTGTTGGCTTTGTTTCCCATTTGAGAGTTTTAGTAAACGGCCCTATTTGACCTAGCATTGATTGTTTTCTTTCCCTTTAATACTGTTTGCATTAAAGTCTGTGAACTATCAACCTGCTTCAGTGCCTCTCACTCCACACTTGGGCCAGATCCACACCTGGTGACAGAGGTTATGCAGATTAAACAGGAGAAGCTGTGATGTCCAGGAGAAAGGTATGGGTAATAGCAATTAAGTATTTGCTTTTCTGTGAGAGAAAAAAAAGCAGTGAGAAAGAGAGAAAACAGGGAAATTGAGAGGGAGGTATGAGAGAGAGGGAGTGGGTTAAAAGAGGAAAATGTGAGAGGGGTGGAGCGATGAGAGGGATGAAAGAGGGGGAGAGGGAGAAAGCGGGGTGAGAATGAGGGAGAGGAAAGAAAAAGCGAAGCATGGAGGGACAAAGGAGTGACTTTTTTCATAAATGTCCTTGTAGATATCCTTCCATTATCGCACAAGTTTTCCAAACATACATCTCACTGACCAGGTCTTAATCTCTGTCATTGCATCTGGGAGCTATTTCTCTTTTCTTGTAGTTTTTCATTCCTCAGTGACAGTCATAATGTATATTGCTGCTATCTCGCTATCATGGCCAGGTGGGGACCAGGACTTCAAGTAATCTTAGACTTCTGAGTTTGCAGCTAAGAAAAATGTCAGCAGCTGCAATGAATTGAGTGTTGTCCCTGTCAGGAATCACATAGATACCATCCTAACATTTCATGAAATATTCTTCAGTTGAGAGAGACCTGCGCTGCTGCTGATGCCAAATGCAGCATTTTTTAGTACAGTGGGAAGTAATTCAACTTCTAGACAATTATATTCTGAGCATGAGCAGATACTTGTAAATGTTTTGCTTTTGATAAATGAATACAACATAAATTCTCAATTTCCCTCTGAGTATTTTTCATTGAACACATTTTGTATAATTTATTATGTAAAATATAAAAAGGATAATGTTACCACATACAGGGGTATGAACAAACATTTAATATTTAACTTTTGTGAAGGTCTGTTAATGAGAATAGTGTAGATCTTTCTCAGGAATTGATTGCAAGCTGTTTTCTGCATTGTGAAGGAATGTCCTTTGTGAATGTGATATGATTGTAAAGTTGAAGATGAGGCTTCCAAGTCCTCACATTTATCACAAGATAATTTATAAAATGAACACCTGAATCTCTCTTGACACCATAGCAACCAGTAATTACTACTTTCAGTTCAAAGTCTTACTTATTTGGACCCAGACTGAAGAATTGTTCAGAAATGTCACTGTATTCAATTTAGCTCCCTAAATTTTCTATCCAGTTTTTAATTCAGAATTACAGATTAAAGATTAGAATTTGTAGATTCAAGTTCCAGCATTAGATCTGAACAATTCAGATGCAGGAATTTAAGTAAATCTGGATTTAATTAATAAATCTTCCATGCATCATTCACCACTTCATGTACATACTATAAGTCTATGTACTCTATATAAACTAAGAATCTCTTGTACGGTGTTTTATAGGTGTAATGCCCTGGTTAAGATTATGCTTTATTGTATTTCAACTGCAATGCTGTTAGGTATTTTATTTTAGCAGCTTTTCTGTTAGTTAAGCTTCATAGACTACTGTTTTGGCTTCAGCTAAGATAAGGAGTTGTTTGCTTTATCTTATTAATGTCGTTTTAGGCACTTGGGTTTGTCTTGATAAGTGCTGTAACATTCTGTCCAGTGGGATGCCGCGGAATATTCGACAGAGCTGGATGAGATCAGATTTCTGAGGGACAATAGTATGAGTTTGGGTCTTCTGTTGGGAGGTGTTGGAAGAGAAGGAGGTACAGAGAAGAGCACAAGGGAATACGCTTGGAGAATCCCACCTGAATGGGAGATCCTATTGCAAGGAGTGCTTTGTACAGACTCATGGTTCCAAGTAGGAAATGCCAGTAGTTCTGAGTTAGCCAGTTTGTTCGTAGTGTTCTTTCAGGGTAATTCAAACCGTTGCCGGTGACGTAGGTTCAGTGCCATGAGGAAAGCAACATACCCAACTATTTCAGAAATGAGCTCCAATGTTTATGTGTGCATTTAGACTACTTTAACTGTAATGGACCTTTTTTTTCTTTTTTTATTAACTATTTGTTAAAGTTGAAATATTGGTAAACATACCTCCACTCTAATTTTATGCTGGTGTAAGATTTGTTACGTCCTGGCAACTGATAACTTTGCATGGGGCAGTATTTACACGGCATTCACGACCATCTTCATTCCTCGTCAGAACATTCCAACTTTCCTGTTTTGTTGAACCTGAATCCTACCGACCCTAGGTATGTGTCGTTTACTAAAGGTAGTTTTCTCACTGTTACCCATGCAACACTGAGTCACGTGGCTGTTAGCCACAGTTACCTAATGAGCGTGGTTTATTATGAGCTACAGTGAGAGGGTTACAATTTTGGGCTTCATCTGCGAATTTGTCCTATGTCAGGACGTTGTTCATCGACTATAGTTCAGCATTTAATACCATCACTCCCACAATCATGATTAAGAAGTTGCAGAACCTGGGCCTCCGTACCTCCCTCTGCAATTGGATCCTTGACTTTCTAACCAGAAGACCACAATCTGTGCGGATTGGTGATAACTTATCCTCCTCGCTGACCATTAACACTGGTGCACCTCAGGGGTGTGTGCTTAGCCCAATGCTCTACTCTCTATATACACAAGATTGTATGGCTAGGCATATCAAATACCATCCATAAAATTGCTGATGATACAATCATTATTGATAGAATCTCAGTTGGTGACGAGAGGACTCACAGGAGTGAGATATGCTAACTAGTGGACTGGTGTCGCAGCAACAACCTGGCACTCAAAGTCAGTAAGATGAAAGAGCGGATTGTGGACTTCAGGAAGGGTAAGACAAGGAACTCATCCCAATCCTCATTGAGGGATCAGCAGTGGAGAGAGTGATCAGTTTCAAATTCCTGGATGTCAAGATCTCTGAGGACCTAACCTAGTCTCAACATATCAATGTAGTTATAAAGAAGGCAAGGCAACAGCTATACTTCATTGGGAGCTTGAAGAGATTTGGCATGTCAACAAATACACTCAAAAACTTCTATAGATGTACCATGGAGAGTATTCTGACAGGCTGGATCACTGTCTGATATGGGGAGGTGGGGGACGCCTACTGCACAGGACTGAAAGAAGCTGCAGAGGGTTGTAAATCTAGTCAGTTCCATCTTGGGTACCAGCCTACAAAGTACCCAGGACATCTTCAGGGAAAGGCAGCATCCATTATTAAGGACCTCCAACACCCAGGGCATGCCCTTTTCTCACTGTTACCATCAGGAAGGAGGTACAGAAGCCTGAAGGCACACACTCAGAGATTCAGAAGCAGCTTCTTCCCCTCTGCTATCCGGTTCATAAATGGACATTGAACCTTTGGACACTACCTCACTTTTTAAAATATACAATATTTCTGTTTTTGCACGTTTTAATCTATTCAACATATGTATACTGTAATTCATTTACTTATTTATTTATTATTATTATTTTTAGTTTTTTTGCTCCTATATATTATGTATTGCATTGAACTGCTGCTACTAAGTTAACAAATTTCATGTCACATGCCAGTGATAATAAACCTGATTCTGACTCTGATCAAATGCTGTACCAATGTTGTATAAGGATTGACTAAATGGTTTATTTGTTATATTTAAGCTGGTGTTTTGTGGAAAATGAGGTGCGTCATATTTGAGGTACTTTATTATGGATGCTATGGAGTTTTAGGTTAGATGCAATACAAAGAGACCATCCATACAAAATGCTTGTGTTCTGAGTGGTGTTGCTGTCCAAACACCCAATGAACTATTTAGAGTGCAGAGTTCTGAAAAAAAAATATTGGGGAAAGTGATTAGGTGGCATTTCGACAAATTAGTTGATAAGGACGTTGTGTTAATTCACACTACCAGTGCCATGACTGAAGTCATGCTGCCCAATAGGATGGGGCATCTGGGGATGTGTAGCCATTGCCAGTCCATATCTTTAGAAACACGTTACCCATGCAATACTGAGTCACATGGAAGTTAGCCAGCATTAGCTAACGAGCCTGATTTATTACGAGATGCAGTGAGAGGGTTACATAGGATTGCTTTTATATTAATATTTACATTTATTGTGTTTTTTTAATGTTGCTTTGGTTCTGGAGTAATAATCATGTCTTTCTCCTTTACACTTGTATACTGGAGAATGATAATAAGCAATCTTGAATATAAAAAGTACATATAATTTTTCATAAATATGACTATTAATTTTTTGAAACAACCCTATTTAGTTCACAGATCCCTCGAAGGCTAAAAAAAATAGTCTGACGTCCTTATCTCACTAGTCGTTATGTGAGTAGAGCCACAGCAATGTTACCAGAACTCACTCAGCACTTGAATTAAAGTTTGGATATTCCCGCCAAGCCCACACCAAATGAAAGAAAGCAATAAATAGGAACAAGAGAAGTCTTGTCCGGACTTCTATGCTCTAATTCTCTGCCACTGATTATTATTGATTTTCTACCTCAGCAACATCTTGCAGCATGGTGTTTATTGCTTTTGGTTCCTCTGGTGTCTAGAAATCTATTGATCCGTGTTTTGAACAAATCTAAACACTGTGGTTTAGAGTCCTCTGGGAAAGAATTCCCAAGGTTCACCGCTCTCTGTGTGAACAGCCTTTACCTTATTTCAGCCCTAAGTGTCCTAATGCGTATTCTGAATCTGTTCTGAGACCCATTTCAAAAGCAGAATTTTGAAATTTTGGAAATGTATCTACAAATTAAAAGAACAAGACAATTGTGTTAAGAAGAGCAACGATGGATGATAGCTTGCATAATAGATCTAAATAGATTTTTTAAATCAATAGAGATAAGACAAAAAGGTTGATTCCAAGAAGTGGATTTTTAAGGAAATTAAAAATAAACTGTACTTGTTTTGCACTTCTTTATTGAGATTTAAAAAAAAGAAATATATTAAGTCAACATTGAGACCTAGGCCAGAAAGGTACATTTTCCTTATATTATACTTTACATGAAAATCTGGTCAGTTACCTAAAGAGGGAGCTTTGATTTCTCGCTGACAACTGAATTTTTGTTTTAATCTTGCTACTGGACACAAGATTTGACTGTTAAGTTTTTTTATCTCCTGTCGGAAGGCTTACCAATGGATTAGATTCATTAGATTAGGTTCAACTTTATTGTCATTGTGCCGAGTACAGATACAAAGCCAATGAAATGCATTTAGCATCTGACCAGAAATGCAAAGAATGATGTTATTTACAAAATAACTGTGAATAAAAAAAGTGCTACAGCACACAAATATAAAAGTACTGAGTCAGTACAATACGGATGCAATACTGCTTAGCGCTGTGATGAGAGGTTCAGTGGTATCATAGCCTCAGGGAAGAAGCTCTTCCTGTGGCTGCTGGTGCGGGAGCGGAGGCTCCTGTAGCGCCTACCGGATGGGAGGAGAGTAAAAAGTCCAAGTAATAGAACTGTTAACTAACCAGCCACCTTCAAGTAAAAAAAAACATACACTCTATTCCAATTATTTTATGAATGTTATGAAACAAACTTCCATTGACCAAGGCCATCTGTCGGATCTATGCACTAAGCATGTCCTTACTGACAAAGATAACCCTATGAAAGAAACAGAACCTTGGGGGATGATTTAGTATCGTTTTCACCAGGCTCCATCTGTCGTAAATGGATAAGAATTTCATAATGGGACATTGTACTGGAGCAACCTCAGGCTGCTTGCAAACCTCAAATAAGTAATCAATAATTTTCATTCATATACAATTTTTTTTTGCTTATGTGCATAATATGCAGTATAGATACATCACTCATAAAATCATAACATAGGGTGGGTTAAATTTTACACATTAAAACCTTTAGTAGGTATCAAATGAAAAAATTTCCTTTCTGGATCTGTGCAAATTATTTTCAGACACATGTGTCTTCACCAATTGATTGCAATTACTTATTGCAATCAGTAAATTAAAGTTGAAAATCTAATTAGATCCTCCTTTTTCATACATGCTTGTCCTATTTACCAAGGGAAATGCATTACACCCCAAAAAGGTGCAAAGCAAACCTGAACAAATCCACTCTCAAATTATGGGGTATCTTTAGATCAGATACTCATTTTGCAGTCCACCCAATTTGCCATGCAGTGGGAAGTATGAATTAGATCAGATCCAAGTCCAGCTCAAACATGCTCGATCCTACCAAATGTGTTAGTTAGGGTTAAATTATTGCCTACCCCATGTGTCAGCAATATAATAGTTTAAGAACCTGACTAATTGATGCTAATGTTTGGTAACAGTGTTGAATTTAATCCTTTGCAAGTCCTTAACAAGCTTTCAATATAATTGTCCCAGATTATATCAATAAGCAAAATTTACATTGTGAATTCTCTCACCTGAATTTGAAGTATCAAAAGAACAGTTTTTATGTCTTAAATGTTTGCTTTACGAAACGTTGTGGAGGCTTAAGACTCATCACTGGAGTACAGTTTTGGAGCAATGAGACATTGCTTTTTGTGAATCTTTGCTTCATCCAAGTGTACTATTAATTAATACAGAACATGAACATACTGAGTGGATCATTTCTCCTTCTACAAATCTAACTAGTGTATCTTATAATAAATAGGTACATTAAAGCTTTATTAGCATCTCATATATTTTTATTAAATTGTTTACCCAATGTCCTTTATCATTGGAGTCTTCCCTATTGTAATGGATGTGCATGTTTGGCAAAGTCAAAGCTACATGTATCACAGGTAAATCTGTGGACTTCAACAACATGGGTCCTTGAGAACTTTGACAATGCAAATCCTTATTGTTTTCCCCATATCCACATTTATTAAGATCTATGTGTTGATCCATAGGACCTTCCTGATGCAACTGAGGAATACAAAATAGATTTTGTTGTCGTGGAGCAGAAGAATGAAAGGTTAACGGTTACTGAGCATGCTTTCTTTGCACTGGTGTAAGTCTTTGGCTCTAGTTGTGGTTATAGCTGTTGACAATAACTTAGTTATGGCTTCCTTTAAGCAGAGATACCCAAAGGGTATCAGTGATAAAGAGATGATATACAGAAACTTCATGGAAATTTGCTTTGAGTACGGCCACCTTAGGGTGGCTGCCCTTACTCCTTTTTGCCCTATTGTGCTCAATCTTGTTTCTTTTGTTCCTTCTTAATTCCCTTAAGCCCAAAGATGTCACTACCAGGCAACAGATAACTGCAGCAAGTGGTAAAAACAATGCACTTCAAAATTTCAACTGCCAGCTTTAAGTTTTCACAATACAAATGCAGAAAGAAATTTACTTGAAATTAACTAACACCAACAATAACAAACCAATAACTAACCTGCATTTAATTGTTTAGTCCTGGTGAAGAACTTTCTTGCTGGCTAGCAATGCAAATTTGTGAGGGAGTTTATCATGTGGGAAGTCAGATGTCATGGTACTTAATATCACATAAGCCAAACAAATTTTAATGATGTTTACAGTAATTAAAATAGGTTGATGCACGCTGTAATAGAAAGTGCATTTCTGTTGCCTGGTGAACATTGTGATCTACTCATCACAATCAATGTTGCACATCCATTTTGAGAAGGAAAAATGTCAAATTTCAGTACATCATTTCAGAAACTTCAAATATTACAAAGGAACAGGGTACAGGAGAAGAATGCATAACAGGGTTTGGTCAGAGTATTATGAGTAATTGGCAATTAGCATTCTACAAGAGAGAAGTTAGCGTTGCTACAGTGTAATGCTATGACAGGCAAATCTAATATTCTTCATAGCGAGGCTCCAGAAACGAAGTATATAGTATGAGTCATTGTACGAGCCGTGGTGCCTGAGCCAGCATGAGTCATGTAATTAAAATGTTCTTTTGTAGAAAGCATAGCCATTGGTTTTTTTTTGATCATATAAAGAACCTGGAGGTACGACAGAATATGCAGGAGAAATGATATTTAATTTTAATATCCCTGTTATGAAAGAACAAGCCCAGAATATTTTTTACAAGTTGGTTGATAAATGTGCATATATAGAATGAATCATACAGGACCGAGGCTGTTCATTTACCTGACTGTGTCTGTGCATGCACTTTGGTAAAGCTAGCCAATTACTCCACCACACTCCGCTTACTGTCCTGTTTCTCTTTCTCTCTTGCATCCAATTTCTTTTACAAAGGTCTTATCGAATTGACTTTAGCCAACCTTTCAGATCTCTATCACTACACTCTCAAATGTAACATTTTCTTATATCACCTCTGGTTCATTTGCTGATTACTTTCACAGTCCTTAGTTACTGAACCTTCTGCTATGGGAACCTATTTCTTCTTAGATTTTGATAACACAGTCAAATCTCCTAAGGTTGTCTGTGAAGAACCAGAGCAAGCACAGGTTTTTTATTTTCACCAACATCTGGCTTAATCTCTGAGAATCACTTCTGAGCCTGGTCTATGGTTTCAATATTATTCACAAAACACTGCAGATTAGCAATTGATGAATTTGTTCAGATGACTCACTTTATTTTTATCTATTTGGCCGTTTCTATTTCAAAGTTCAAAGGAAATTTATTTGTCACCATATACAACCTTGAAATTCATTTTCTTGTGGACATCAGAATCGGGTTTATTATCACTGGCATGTGATGTGAAATTTGTTAATTTAGCAGCAGCAGTTCAATGCAATACTTAATCTAGCAGAGAGAGAGAAAAAATAATAAATAACATAAGCCATAATAATAAATAGACAAGTAAATCAATTACATATATTAAATAGATTTTTTAAAATGTGCAAAAACAGAAATACTGTATATTAAAAAAGTGAGGTTGTGTCCAAGGCTTCAATGTCCATTTAGGAATCAGATGGCAGAAGGGAAGAAGCTGTTCCTGAATTGCTGAGTGTGTGCCTTCAGGCTTCTGTATCTCCACCCTGATTGTAACCGTGAGAAAAGGGCATTCCCTGGGTGCTGGAGATCCTTAATAATGGACGCTGCCTTTCTGAGACACCGCTCCCTAAAGATGTCCTGGGTACTTTGAAGGCAAGTGCCCAAGATGGAGCTGACTAGATTTACCACCATTTGAGGCTTCTTTTGGTCTTGTGCAGTAGCCCCTCCATACCAGACAGCGATGCACCCTGTCAGAATGCTCTCCACGGTACAACAACAGAAGTTTTTGAGTGTATTTGTTGACATGCCAAATTTCTTCAAACTCCTAATAAAGTATAGCCACTGTCTTGCTTTCTTTATGACTACATCAATATGTTGGGACCAAGTTAGATCCCTCAGAGATCTTGACACTGAGGAACTTGAAGCTGCTCACACTCTCCACTTCCGATCACTCTATGAGGATTGGTATGTGTTCCTGCATCTTACCCCTTCCTGAAGTCCACAATTCACTCTTTTGTCTTACTGATGTTGAGTGCCAGGTTGTTGCTGCAGCACCATTCCACTAGTTGGCATATCTCACTCCTGTACACCCTCTCATCACCACCTGAGATTCTAACAACAATGGTTGTATCATCAACAAATTTGTAGATGGTATTTGAGCTATGCCTAGCCACACAGTCAAGTTTATATGGAGAGTAGACTAGTGGGCTAAACATACACCCCTGAGGTGTGCCAGTGTTGATAATCAGTGAGGAGGATATGTTATCATCAATCCGCACACACTGTGGTCTTCCGGTTAGGAAGTCGAGGATCCAATTGCAGAGGGAGGTACAGAGGCCCAGGTTCTGCAACTTCTCAGTCAGGATTGTGGGAATGATGGTATTAAATGCTGAGCTATAGTCAATTAACAGCATCCTGACGTAGGTGTTTGTGTTGTCCAGGTGGTCTAAAGCCGTGTGGAGAGCCATTGAGATTGCGTCTGCCATTAAGCTATTGTGGCGATAGGCAAATTGCAGTCAGCCCAGGTCCTTGCTGAGGCAAGAGTTCAGTCCTGTCATAACCAACCTCTCAAAGCATTTCATCACTGTCGATGTGAGTGCTACTGGGAGATAGTCATTAAGGAAGCTCACATTATTCTTCTTAGGCACTGGTATGACTGTTGCCTTTTTGAAGCAAGTGGGAACTTCTGCCCGTAGCAGTGAGGGGTTAAATCTATGTTAAATCCAAGAAACACAATAGAATCAATGAAAGACACCATCCAACGGGATAGGCAAACAACCAGCGTGCAAAAGACAATAAATAGTGCAAATACCTGAGAGAAAAAAAGTAAATAAATAAGCAATAAATATTGAGAACATGAGAACGCTGGCAATACTCAAAATTACTAATTCGGAGGGGAAGAGAAGATGGCGGTGCGACGCAGTGCGTGCAGTTGCTCCGAAATGATATCGTATTTGTTAAGTAGGGGCCATGCACAATCCTGATTTGATGGAGACAGACATGAGAAGCATGAAGGAACATCTGGAGAAACTTCTGAAATGCCTGCTTCGCTGCCGCTGCTACTGTGCAATCGAGAATCTCCGGAGGGGAAGGCCCCAAATCCTCAGCTTTGCCTATTGCCTGTTGCCGGGGCCAGGATCGAGGTACTTGGCAGAGATGGTGCTCGGTGCTCGGTGCTCAGTGGGCTGGTCTGAGGCTCGAAGTTTTCGGACGGACTCAAGAGTCGGCTGTGGTCGGGTGCTTCCAGGGTGCTGCATTGGCAAGTTTGCGGCGCTGGAGGTGCATGGCAGGGAGAGTTTATTTTTCTTCCTTCTACCGTCTGCGTGAGATGATGGGACTTTCAAGAGACTTTGAGACATTTTTTTACTGTGCCCATAGTCTGTTCTTTATCAAATTATGGTATTGCTTTGCACTGTTGTAACTATATGTTATAATTATGTGGTTTTTGTCAGTTTTTTTAGTCTTGGTTTGTCTTGTGTTTCTGTGATATCATACTGGAGAAACATTGTATCATTTATTTATGCATGCATTACTAAATGACAATTAAAGAGGACTGCGTGTCCTCATAATCTAATCTAATCTAATCTAATCTAAAAATGTTACCAAGGGCTGCATTTACTTGTGGGATTGTTTTACTTTTCTCAAGTGCATTGCTGTGGGAAGGGAATAAAGAAGCAATAAAATCAAAGGTTATTCAAGCTTGGCCAGTAGGTCATAAACACCAGGAAAAAGAAGAATAAGAGAAAAGATATAGATAGATAGAAAGATATATGTAGTGGATTCCAGTTCAATATACCGTTGGTTAATCAGGGCAGAGCTTATTTGGGACAGCTCTTAAAGAACAAAAACTAATCAAGAAAGTAGCCGGGATTTTGTTTGTTTTTTTGGGACACTCTGCCCTTAATTGGGGGAGGAGACTGGTGCCAAAAAGTTTCTAACTAGCATTAGTTGCATGCAATTACGTGGCCGTTAGACACAACACCATGTTTCAAGCAAACAGTTCTACATATTTTCAGTTGTGTGTGTTTGTTTTCAAAATGCAGCAATTTTTGTCACTGATTGTTCACGAGAAATAAGCAGTAAGACAGTTCAGAAATGTTCTGCTGGCTATTGTTTCCAGCATTTAAGCTTGGAGATGACAAAAACGGTCATGCGTGAAAATAAAATGATTTCATGGTTTCACCAAGTTAGAAACTACGAAGAATCTGAAGGCACTTCATTGATTCTATTTTGTAGGTAGCATTTTGAAAATGAAGATTTGCAATCATTAACAGCATTGTATGAAGGCAGTCCATTATCTGCATAGGTGTCATTTGCAGTCAAAAGAACATGATGTAGATGAATTCCTCCATCACTAAGTATTAGAAACTAATACACATTTTTATCATACGACAAAAACATGCACATATGGTCAAGAGGTTCAGTTGTTGCTCAGATGAAACATAAGAATGGGGACGAAATGTGTGATGAAATGACTTTGACCATGGAGTGACTGTTAGTGCCAGAATCTGCTGATCTCTGGGATTTTCATGCACAACAGTCTCTAGATTTTACAGAGAACATTGTAAAAAGCAAAGAAACATTCTGTGAGCGGCAGCTGTGTGGGTGAAATCCCTGACACCTAAAATAATCAGTCCGGTATGGAACCTCAAATTGTTGCAATGGTGTAAGTAGTGAAAAAGCCTTATCGTTGTTTTGATGCGATCAAATAAAAGTCTCCTTAAACTTGTGTTTGGAAATGCATTAAGAACCTCAATTTGCAGACCATATCGTTTTAGCTGCCTCTTTCTGTGTTCAGTAGACAGTATTGTATATTTACAAAAGCTGTTCTCGTAATTTAAAAACTGATTACTGCCTGTAGTTTACACGTGGGAAAAGTTCATGAAGACTGCTATACCTGTAACTTCCGAAGGATGTCTCACACCTAACATCCCAAACAGTTACAATCTTATCATAGACCTCCTATTCTGCTCTGCTATCCTTTTTGCCTTTGTCTGCATGTTTTTATTTTGAATTTTGCCCAGTTCTGATGACCATTAACCTGAAATATTGACTCTCTCCACAGAGGCTTCTAGACTTGATGAACATTTCTTACATTTCACATCAATATTTCAGATTTCCAACATCTACAATATTTTCCTTCTGGATTACAGTTTAATTTTATACACAGACACCAGTGCTGAAAGTAGTTGGATATGCAAATACGTTCAAAGTGATATAATTGCTGTTGCAATTCTATTGCTTATATAGATAGAAGTGGCAATATTTCTTCATTGAGGGGTAACATTTTATCTTAGTTGGCCACTTAATCATGTATAAGTGAAGCCTTCTGGACAAAGTATAGACTCCACTAAATTAAAAGTTAAGTCTGTGCAATTAAATATGCATTGAAGTCCTCAAGCTATGTTATGAATTTAAATTAAAATCCACTTTCTTTTAATTAAAACATTTAATACCCTCTTAGGCTATGTTAAACTTAATTTAAAAATATATTTTGCATAATTAAGAACACATACAAACACTCACTGGCCACCATCTCAGTACTAAACTTGTTTCCATTTGACACTGCCACAGCGAGCCAAACATTTCTTCCAGATGAAGCAACGATTTACCTCTGCTCCTTCCAGTTTAGAATATATATACTGTATGTTGGTTTCCACTACACTGGAGAAACTAAACACAGAATGGTGCTTGCCTTGCAGGACATCTTCATCCAGACTATGAGGGTAACCCTGAACTTCCAGCTGTTCACTTCTCCATTCCACTCTTATTTTAGGGATATAACTGCCTACATTTCTCTAATAGTCAACTTTGTGGCAGAATTGGCAGTTTCCAATTTGTAATGTTAAATCTGTTTACCTTGCTTTGTAGATGCTGCCTGACTTGTTGAGTATTTTCAATATTCTTCATTTTAGATTTCCAGCAACTGCTGTGCTTCATTTATCACACACAGTCTTGTTTTTATTCCCTCTACAGTCTTCATTCATCGCCTTTGATTTACATCTCCTCCAGAGAGATCAGCTGTGATTAACACATGCTAACTCTCAGCAGGCACCACCACCTTAATTATCATTCAATATCTTTTGATCTCCATTCAATTACAGACTTTCCCAGTTCATTTCCTACATCTGCATTTCTACTCTCCAACTGAAAACATATTTAGTTTCTAAATGTTCCTAGTTCTAAAGCAAAGTCATTAGCCTGAACCATTATCTGGGTTTTTCTCTCTCCATAGACTCTGCTTGATTTTCCAAGTATTTCCAGAATATCTGCTTTTATTTCTTATAATATGTGCCCACCTATTACTTCTTTATTAGTCCTCTTGCAGATGGCTTTGTATCTGGACTGATGTTGAATATTTCATGCAGCATAAGCTCACATGAACACTTTGTTAAAGTGGATATGTCTCCATACGCCACAAATTACTTCAATTCAAAAGCATCACAAGGTTTACATTTCATTTGGTGGAAAAAGATAACATTTGTCCAGAACTTAAAGTGAGAGTTTTGTTTCATGTGCAGTGGATTTTGGTTAATTGGACCATCAATTGCCTATTTGGAACAGCTGTTAAAAAACAAACACTAATTGAGAAAATAGCTGTGATTCTTTTCATTTATTTGGGACATCATGCCACTTAATTGGGACAGGAGACTGCTGCTGAAGTTTCAATTGAACGTCAGTTGCGTGAACTTGTGCATCCATTAAACACTACATCATGCTTAGGGCAAGCAGTTTTCCAATAGTGACAGTTGTTTGTGTTTGTTTTTAAAAAGCAGTGATTTTTGTCATTGATAGATGGCGAGAAATAAGCAGTAAAACAACTTGGAACCGTTTTTCTCACTATAGTTTCAAGCATTCAGGTTTGGAGATGCCAAAAATGGTCAGGAGTGTAAATAAAATGATTTCACTACTTCAACAAGTTAGTAACGATGAAGAATTTGAAGGCATTAATAATCATCTTGATCATTACAATCAAAATGAAGATTTGAAAGATGCAATTATTGAGAGCTTTGTATGAAGGCAGTCTATTAAGTGCACTAGGAGTCAATGCTGATTTTGTTTATTTATAGTCAATCAAAAAAACATTACAGTGTACACTGGATGAATTCCTCCAACAATAACTAATAGGGACTACAGTTTCATAGAACTGAAGTAGTACAGGTAGTGTTCTAATTTTTTCTGTATTTCATGTCAAGTCAAGTCAAGTTTACTGTTGTTTTAACTATAAACATGTATATAATTTATACAGAGATGATGCAATGTTTCTTTGAACCAGGGTGTGAAGCACAGTAGTACACATAACACACATAGCACATGATAATTTATGAAGGTAAGGATAAAATCTACAGATGGATCACACATACAGGGTATGTAACAAGCTAAAGTGTATTAATATTAAATATTGTAAGGTACCGAACGGGTTAACCAGTGACTCTTCGAAAATGATGAGTCTGGGAGTTCCAAAGCCTAATGACCTGTGGGAAGAAACTGTTTCTCAATCTAACCTTTCTTGTTTTTATGCATCACAGTCTCCTGCCTGATGGCAGAAAGTCAAAGAGGATGCTGGATGGATGAGTGGGATCCTTAATAATATTAACAGCCCTGTGTACACAACGCTTCTGATGTATGTCCCCAATGGGTGGTAGGGAGATCCCTATAATCCTCTCAGTTATTCTCACAGTCCTTTGTAGGGACTTCTGGATCAGTGCTTGAGTGCTCCCATACCAGGTGCAGGTGCAACTTGTCAGGATGCTCTCAATGGTACTCCTGTAAAATGTAATTAAGATGGGTGGGGAAGCCTTGCTTGACTCAGCCTTCTTAGGAAGTAGAGGCACTGCTGTGCCTTCTTGCTCAGGAAGGTGATAGTAGGAGGTCAGGTGAAGTCACCTGTGATGTGAACTCCTAGAAACTTGGTGCACTTAACTCTCTCTACGGAGGAGCTACGTGTTCGCAGAGTGGGATGGTTTGTCTGCACATTCCTGACGTCCATAATGGTGTTCTCCATGTTCAGGCTTAGGTTGTTCTTATCACACGAATCCATCAACCGCTCCACTTCCTCCCTATACTCTGCCTTGTCATCATTTTTGACAAGGCCAACCACTGCTGTGTCATCCGCAAACTTGATGACATGGTTTGAGCTGGATCCCGTGACACAGTCATGTGTCAGCAGTGTGAACAGTAGTGGCTGAGCACACAGCCCTGGGAAGTGCCAGTGCTCACTGTAATGGGACAAGAGATGTTGCTGCCCACATGGCTAACTGTGGCCTTTCTGTTAAAAAGTCCAGTATCCAGTTGAAGTACATAACTTGTTATCAGTTAAATGGTATTCTGTCTTCTTTATATGCTATTAACTATTTCCATGAAATTTTGGCCACTTGGATCAGCGCTTAATTGGGACAAAATATACTAATCCTGATATGTCCCAATAATTGAACCCACTGAATCTATTTCATTTTAAGGATCAGTGTAAAAGGAAAATACGAGGTGGTGATGGAGGGCAGCAGAAACAGAGGGGAGTGGTTATTGGAAGTCAGAGAATCAATGTTCATGTAATCTAGTTGGAGACTACCCAGATGGAATATGGGGAGCTACTCCTCTCTGTTTCTTCACATCCTACCACCACTTACATTTTTCTGTTTTCTTCCATTCTCCATTCACAGCTTTGTTTTTCCTCCCCCACCCTCCATAGCCATCATCTGCTCTAGTTCTCCACCTCCTTCCCTTTATTCCATGATCCGCTGACCTCTCCTATCGCTCTCCTTCTTGCAACACACACAAAAAATGCTGGTGAATGCAGCAGGCCAGGCAGCATCTCTAGGAAGAGGTACAGTCGACGTTTCGGGCTGACACCCTTCGTTAGGACTAACTGAAAGAAGAGTTAGTGAGAGATTTGAAAGTGGGAGGGGGAGGGGGAGATCGGAAATGATAGGAGAAGACAGGAGGGGGAGGGATAGAGCTAAGAGCTGGAAAGTTGATTGGCAAAAGGGATACGAGGCTGGAGAAGGGAGAGGATCATGAGACGGGAGGCCTAGGGTCAAAGAAAGGGGGAGGGGGGAACACCCAGAGAATGGGCAAGGAGTTATAGTGAGAGGGACAGAGGAAGAAAAAAGAGAGAAAAAAAGGAGGGGGAAGAAAAAAGGGGGAAAAAGGGGGAAAGAAAAAAAATATAATAATAAATAAATAAATGAATAAATAAAGGGATGGGGTACGAAGGGGAGGTGGGGCATTAACGGAAATTAGAGAAGTCAATGTTCATGCCATCAGGTTGGAGGCTACCCAGACGGAATATAAGGTGTTGTTCCTCCAACCTGAGTGTGGCTTCATCTTGACAGTAGAGGAGGCCGTGGATACACATATCAGATGGGAATGGGACGTGGTATTAAAATGTGTGGCCACTGGGAGATCCTGCTTTCTCTGGCGGACAGAGTGTAGGTGTTTTGCGAAGTGGTCTCCCAGCCCGCGTCGGGTCTCACAAATATATAGAAGGCTGCATTGGGAGCACCGGACGCAGTATATCACCCCAGCCGACTCACAGGTGAAGTGTTGCCTCACCTGGAAGGACTGTCTGGGGCACTGAATGGTGGTGAGGGAGGAAGTATAAGGGCTGTGTAGCACTTCTTGTGAACTTTGTTTTGAGTAGTTGCACATTTGAATTACATGAGTGTTTAGATCAATGTGAAATATTTAATGCAGAATGAACTAACCCATATCTGTCTACATTTATACAAATGCAGTCTTCTGAAGCTCAGTCTGTTTGATATAACAGAAACTCCAATGTACTTTTGAATTAATATCATTCCACTTACCGTAACAAAATATCCGAAAACTAAACAGCAACACACTTTCCTCTATGTATCAATAATCATTTCCTCAAAATCTGTTAATTATCACTGCTATGGAAGTATAAGTGGTTGCTGGAGTCATAAAGACCATGTTGGATCAGTGGTTTGATTAAGAAGTTATTGCCAGCTCTAAAAAAAAGTAAGTGGTTTATATCTGTGGAAGAGCAACTGCTTCAAAGCAATCAGTGATTCTTCTATCTTGTATAAAATGCTTAGAAGTAAATAAAGTTGCATCCTTCTGTCGGATATTATTTGCCCACAACATATAAGGTTCCTACCAATATCTGTGGATTACTGGGTTTGAACTAGATTACAAAACTGTACGGGATCTTTAGAGACTAGGAGTAAACTGGAATATTTAAACTGGGGGGCAGTCTCATGGCAGTCTGTGCAGACAACTCCATTTTTCTCTTCCAGTGCAGCGAAAGATCCAACTGTACAAAATGTTGCAAAAACCATTAAACGTATTCGGAACAATTCAGGCAGAAAGATAAGGTAGTTCACAGTTTGAGAGAGAAATTATTCATTTACTGTATTGAAGGACACATTAATGAATTTGTCTATGTAAGTGATATTTATAGTCCAGTGTGGCAGGGAGGTGAGTTGCCTTTTTGTCAAGCACAGCTTTCTAACCACAGCAGCTGACACTTCCAGGAATCAAAGAGTTATTTTTGAGTAAGTTAAACTCTCAAGCAATATTCCTTTCTCAGCCTCTTGATGTAAGCAAAAACCAGTCTTCAGTTCTTAATGTAAATTGCAAGCAATAATCAGTCTGAGTTTAAAAGGGCAGCTTTGCAAACAAACAGTACTGTTGATAGAGCACAGCATGGGGCTGACTGCTTAAGAGATGCATTGTAAAACAATAGGATTATGTTAATTGCACCTGCATCAAACCAGACAACACTGACTAAGTTATTTAATTCAAGGAAGTTTGCAAATCATACTACTGTTTTGCACATCAAATAGTTGCTCTATCAGTAGTTGGGAGAATTGTGTACTCAGAGGGTCAGCCCTCACAACATTAACTTTGGGATGCAAACAACAGGAATTCTGCAGATGCTGGAAATTCAAGCAACACACATCAAAGTTGCTGGTGAATGCAGCAGGCCAGGCAGCATCTCTAGGAAGAGGTACAGTCGACGTTTCAGGCCGCGACCCTTCGTCAGGACTAACTGAAGGAGGAGTTAGTAAGAGATTTTCTTACCAATTCTTACTAACTCTCTTATTAACTCTTCCTTCAGTTAGTCCTGACGAAGGGTCTCAGCCTGAAATGTTGACTGTACCTCTTCCTAGAGATGCTGCCTGGCCTGCTGCGTTCACCAGCAACTTTGATGTGTGTTGCATTAATTTTGGGAGTCTGGGATCTCTGTCCCCAGAAGCATCTAGACCATCTATGAAATGTCTATGAAAAAATATCTGAAAAAAAATCATTTGTGTGTGAAGTGACCAAGTGGTGTGGAAAACAGCAGTGTAAATGTAAGAGAGCAGTCAGGCTTGTTAGAATGATCAAGGAATGGCAGAAAGACAGGGTGACTAGAATCCATTCCTCTGCCTTCAAATTCTGTGATGAGCAACTTGTTCATTTTGGTACGTCTTTTTAGCTTTTAGGAATTGTACCTGTGATTGGGAAATTCTTTGTGTTTTAGAAATCGTTTGTAATATGGAAATCTTTTATAAGATAGAAATCCTCTGTGAGTTGTTAATATGTTTTAAGAATTTTATATAAATTTAAATGTGTATTACTAAAATTAAAAGAACTCTGATTAAACTATTTTGTTAGCTGGAAGTACCTCCTACATGACTCCCTAATCATATCATGTCTCCCCAGTAGAGGAGGCCATGTATGGACATGTCTCCCCACTGATCTCCCTCCTGGCACTTATCCTTGCAAGTGGAACAAGTGCTACACCTGCCCCTGTACCTCCTCCCTCCCTACCATTCAGGGCCCCAAACTGTCCTTCCAGGTGAGGCGACACTTCACCTGTGAGTTTGTTGGGGTCATCTATTGTATCCAGTGTTCCCGGTGTGGCCTCTTGTATTTTGGTGAGAGCTGACATAGATTGAGAGACTGCTTTGCTGAACATCTATGCTCCATCTGCCAGAAAAAAAGAAAAAATGGGATCTTCCAGTGGCCACCACTTTAATTCCACTTCTCATTCCCATTCTGACATGTCCATCTATGGCATCCACTGTTCGCAATGAGGCCAAACTCAAGTTGGAGGAACACCTTATATTCCATCTGGGTAGCCTCCAACCGGATGTCATGAACATTGATTTCTCAAACTTCTGGTACTGCCCCCCCACCTTCTCTATTCTCCATCCTCTTTTTCTTCTCTCACTTTATCTCCTTTCCTGCTCATTACCTCCCTCTGGTGCTTCTCCCCCTTTTCCTTTCTTCTATGGCTTTCTGTCCTCTCCTATTAGACTCCCTCTTCTCCAGCCCTGTATCTCTTTCACCAATCAACCTCCCAGCTCTTTACTTCACCCCTCCCAGTTTCACCTATCACCGTGTGTTGCTTTCTCCCCTCTCTCCACCTTCTAACTCTGACTCCTCATCTTTATTTTCTCCAGTCCTGCTGAAGGATCTCGGCCCAAAATGTCAACTGTACTCTTTTTCATAGATGCTGCCTGACCTTCAGCATTTTGTGTGTGTTTCCAGCATCTGCAAATTTTCTCTTGTTTGTATCTCCTCCTCGGTAGGGAGGGGGAACCCACCACTCAAATAGTGGGGGTTGGCAGCTAAACTCGCTATGGAGGATAAACAAGGAAGTGAAAAGTAGGTGTCTACAGTATAACCTCCCAATAGTGAGGGTACCCATAGCCATCTATATCAGATGAGGCAGAAGATCTCTATTCAAGTTCAGAACTTCAGGGACAGCAAACTCAATTCATCACAAACAATATTCTGAAGTATGTTCCTTATAAACATTTAAAATAAATGTGCAATCCAATCTGTTCAAAAATATTGTATCTAAAGTATGCTACAAATTTCTATTTATTAAAGCTGGGACATTAGACAACAAAGATTGAATGTAGAAGTCCAAAACAATTAGGGAAGAGAGAAGTTTGTGTTGCTGTTTCGGTAGTTAACCCTAAAATGGAAATAGAGATGTTACAAAAGTGAACAGCCAAGTTAAAGCAGGTCAAGATGAAAGTGAGGTTGGGTTGGAAATTGGCAAAAAGGTGATGAGAATTTTGAGTTCTCAACTATTGCAGGAAGCAGCAGTAACCCAATAGATTGAATCAAGTACTGAACTGTATATTTTCCTTCTTCCATTCTACCAACCCCCAGCATCAACAGATCATCTTCTGTAATTTCCACAACTTCAGCATAATACAAGAGGTACTGCAGATGTTGGAAATCTAGAGCAATGCACACAATGTGCTGGAGAATCTCTGCAGGCCAGGCAACATCTATGGATGGGAATAAACAGTTGACATTTTGGGCCAAGACTCTTCATCAGGACTGGTAAGGAAGGGGATAGAAGTCAGAACAAGAAGGTGGGGAGGGGGATGGGAGGAAGATGTATAAGGTGGCAGGTGATTGATGAATCTGGGAGATGGGGGGAAGGATGAAGTAAATTGCAGGGAAGTTGATTGGTGGAAGAGATAAAGGGCTGGAGAAAGGGGAATCAGATTGGAAAGGTCAAAAAGCTTTAAAAGAAAGGGAAGGGGGAAGAACACCAGAGAGAGTGATGGAGAGGTAAGATGAGAAGGTGTGAGAGGGAGACAAGAATGGGGAATAGTGAAGGAGAGAGGAGGGGGTATTTACTGGAAGTTTGAGAAATCAATGTTTATGCCATCAGGTTGGAGGCTACCTAGAGAGATTATAAAGTGTAGAGATTATAAAGTGATGCACTTCTAACCTGAGTGTGGCCTTATTGTGGCAGTAGAGGAGGCCCTGGACAGACAAGATGGAATGGGAATGGGAAGTAAAATTGAAATGGGTTGGTACTGGGAAATCCTGCTTTTTCTAGCAGACAGAACGAAGGCGGTCAATGAAGTAGTCTTCTAATCTATGTCAGATCTCATTGATATATAGGAGACCACACTGGGAAAACTGGTGAAGAGATATGATTACAGCCCACAGGGCTCACTATTGAATTCAATATTTTCAGATAACCCGCCTTTCCTATTTGTACCAGACTGGGCACTTCAAATGTTAAGTCCATTTTTGCCTCTACACTGATACCAGATTATATTTAGCATTTTCATTTACATTGGATTTCCTTCATCTGTTGTGTTTCCATGTATCTCACAACCTATATTCTTGTTGCACTCTCCTCCGTACTCACTAATTTCTGGTTGCAGGTCCTCCATACAGCTCAGCTGTGGTTAACAAGTCTCTTCCGTCCTCTTTCAACTGGCAGCCCTGGCATTTGTATGATAGTCTCTCTGCGTCACAACTCATTCCTTTTTGTTTGCTCCACTGCTTTTCCCTATTCCAGGATCTGATTGAAAATAATTGTTCTGAAATAGTAATTCTATTGCTCTCTTCACAGTGGCTGCCAGGCCTGCAGAATGATTCTAGCACATCTTTTTGTATTAGTATCTAATCAGCATATTTGCTTAAGTTCTCAAAGTAGTAAATGATCAAAGCCAGAAAGCTGTTACCTGTTTACCTGTAGTAGGTAACATAGAAACATAGAAAACCTACAGCATAATACAAGCCGTTCGGCCAACAAAGCAGTGCCGAACATGTCCTTACCTTAGAAATTACCTAGGGTTACCCATAGCCCTCTATTTTTCTGAAGTAATTGATAGTAATGTTCAACTTTAATGGACAACCTACTAGTCAAGTGAGGAAATACCATTCAGGATGACTCTGAGAACCTCATACATTTTAACTGGGACACTGCAGAAGTATAGTGTCAATGACAGAAGGAACATGCCCCCTTCTAGACTACTCACCACTTACTTAGCAAATAACTCCTATGGCAGAGCCTGCAGTTCACACAGTGACCTCAACCATTACCTTAAAACCACAGAGATGGCATAGAATCAGGTCTCCTTTGATCCTAGTAGGTAACAGAAGAAAATTTGTTGCAGGGAATTCATATGAATGGTTTGAATAACTTACAGAAATATCCTTTTCCAATTTGGCAGGTAGTGGTGGGGGTTGCTAAAGGAGGAAGCAGTTGGAACTATTCTAGCCTTTCTAATGTCATCTTGCCAATTTGGCTGTCAAGGATGATCTTCCCGAGACTCAAAAACACACCAGTTGATACACTAGTACACTAGACTATTTGGGAATTTCCCATATCATGTTCTATCTTTGTTAAAGGATTCTTATTGCTGTCAAAGCTGCCATTTTTAAACTACATGACATTTTACCAGGACACAATCTCCATCTTGATTGTATTTTCATTGAATTTGAAGGAAAGTTAAATAGAACACTATCAAATCTGTATTTCAGACCCATGCCACCATGACCAGGGCTTCAATATCCCTTGTCATCCAGGGTTCTTTACTCCTACCAGCCTTGTCCTCCACTTAAGCAGGAACATGCCAACTTTGAACTATCATCCCTTTAAAAGCCTCCCATTTGCCTGTTGCCCCTTTGCTTATAAACAACCCAATCAAGTTTTGCAAACTCCTTCTCATATTGCCTTGCCCCATTGTAAAACTTGAACCTGTGGACCAGCTTTGCCCCTTTCCATAACTATTTAAAAACTGATAGAGCAAGGCCAACTGATCCCAAAGTACTCCCCCACTGGCATCTAAATCACCTGTCCTTCTTTATTACCCAAGAGTCCGAGATTTGATCTCTCCCTCTATAACTTGTCCATGGAGAATTGCCTAGATGCACTTAACAAATCCCACTTCATCTAAGCACTTAACAGTATGACAGTCCAGTCTATGTTAGGAAAGTCAAAATTCCATACTGTAACAATCTTATTATTGCTACAACTCTCCACAATCTCCCTGCATATTTGTTCTTCTAATTCCTATTGGCTATCTAGAAGCCTATGTGAATACAATCTCAACAATGTGATCAGCACCTTCTTATTTCTCAGCTGCACCCATAAAGTTTCACTGGATGACCCTTTAGTAATTTTATCTCAAGTTCAAATTCACATTTAATTATCATTGAACAATACATGAATCTAGACAAACAAAACAGTGTTCTTCCAAGGCCAAGGGGCAAAACACATTACCAACAGCACACAGCATACTACACAAAGCACAGACAGCACATATGGTTAAGATTTCAGAAAAACATACAGTCACATAGAAAGCAAAATAATTCAACCCAAGTCCCTGAGTGGTATGACTGTAGAATTAATGGTAAATTGTCCTGGTCCAGCTTGTTCTTCCACCGTGCAAACACCAGAGTGCAGCACCATGTGAACACTAGAGGGCAGCAGCTACAGGAGGGGCAGCCCCCAAGCCAGCTATGGATTTCAGTGCACTCTGCAGGTCTCTCCCATAATGCCTCTGCATCTCCTCTGACGGTCAGCTGCAACAGGTAATATCGTGGCCTCGTGGTTGTCATCACCACGACCCAGGCAACGTAGCTCCCCTACTGTTGGTCTTGCCAATGAACCAGTGAACCAGATTTGGGATATTCTATAACAACAGGAATTCTGCAGATGCTGGAAATTCAAGCAACACACATAAAAGTTGCTGGTGAATGCAGCAGGCCAGGCAGCATCTCTAGGAAGAGGTGCAGTCGACGATTCAGGCCGAGACCCTTCGTCAGGACTAACTGAAGGAAGAGTGAGTAAGGGATTTGAAAGTTGGAGGGGGGGGGGGGAGATCCAAAATGATAGGAGAAGACAGGAGGGGGAGGGATGGAGCCGAGAGCTGGACAGGTGATAGGCAAAAGGGATACAAGAGGATCATGAGATCATTGCCACCTCCAAGGGGATCCCACCACTAAGCACATCTTTCCCTTCCCCACTTTCTCTGCATTCCACTCCCTACGCGACTCCCTTGTCCATTCATCCCCCCCATCCCTCCCCACTGATCTCCCTCCTGGCACTTATCCGTGTAAGCGGAACAAGTGCTACACATGCCCTTACACTTCCTCCCTTACCACCATTCAGGGCCCCAAACAGTCCTTCCAGGTGAGGCAACACTTCACCTGTGAGTCGGCTGGGGTGATATACTGCGTCCGGTGCTCCTGATGTGGCCTTTTATATATTGGGGAGACCCGACGCAGACTGGGAGACCGCTTTGCTGAACACCTGCGCTCTGTCTGCCAGAGAAAGCAGGATCTCCCAGTGGCCACACATTTTGATTCCGCGTCCCATTCCCATTCTGACGTGTCTGTCCACGGCCTCCTCTGCTGTAGAGATGGGGCCACACTTGGGTTGGAGGAACGGCACCTTATATTCCGTCTAGGTAGCCTCCAACCTGATGGCATGAACATCGACTTCTCTAGCTTCCGCTGGTGCCCCGCCTCCCCCTCGTACCCCATCTGTTACTTATTTTTATACACACATTCTTTCTCTCACTCTCCTTTTTCTCCCTCTGTCCCTCCAACTATACCCCTTGCCCATCCCCTGGGTCTCCCTCCCCCTTGTCTTTCTTCCCGGACCTCCTGTCCCATGATCCTCTCGTATCCCTTTTGCCAATCACCTGTCCAGCTCTTGGCTCCATCCCTCCCCCTCCTGTCTTCTCCTATCATTTTGGATCTCCCCCTTCCCCTCCCACTTTCAAATCCCTTACTCACTCTTCCTTCAGTTAGTCCTGATGAAGGGTCTCGGCCTGAAACATCGACTGCACCTCTTCCTAGAGATGCTGCCTGGCCTGCTGCGTTCACCAGCAACTTTTATGTGTGTTGTTGGGATATTCTATGTTAACTCTGCACAATCTCTGACTAATACTGTGACATTCCCTCTCATCAAAAATACAATTATCCCTCCTCTCTTTCCTCCATCTCTATCCTGATATATTAAGATGCCAATCTTATCCTTCTATTAGCCATATTTTTGTAATGGCTATAATATACCAGCCCCATGTAGCTATCAGAACCCAAATTCTGAGTGTTTGACCTGTCAGATCTCTTACATTGAATTAACTGTCATTTAATCTAATAGGCTTTCCTCTCCTCCTGTCACTCTTCTGCCTGTCATGCCTATTCAGCATGCTGTCACTGGTTTCTGCATTACTTTCCAGTCTCTCATTTGACTCCCTAATGCTTGAGAACCCACCCCCATACCAACTTAATTTAAACCTACTAGAAAATCTGCCTGTGAGGATACAGGTCCTGATATTGCTTATGTGTAACTCTTGTACATCTGACCCCAAGAAAAGATGCTAATGGTCCAAAAAATCTGAACCCCTACCCGCTATACTAATTTTTCAGCATTGCATTCATTTGCTATAGCCCTCTATTCTTATCCTCATTGGCACTTGGCACTGGAAACAACACAGGGATTACTGCCTTCCAGGTCCTGCATTTTAATTTCTTACCCCGCTCCTAAAACTCACACACTCCCCAGGATCTCCTCCCTTTCTCTACTTACGTCATTTGAGCCAACTGGTTACTCAGCTTGCTCCTAAGAATGTTATGCAGCTACTCCATGGCATCCTGGAATCTGGCACCTGGGAGGCAACACACCATTTTCACGTCCCTTCAGCAGCCATGGAATCATTCATCCACCTCCAGTTCCCCCTCATCTATTGAGAGGCACCGATCACTTGAGTATTTAATCATTGAGGAACCTTAAGGACAGTCTATAGGACGCGAGAGATGAAAGTGAAATGCATAGAAATATGAGCAGGTGAAATCATTTAGACCTTTGTGTTTGCTGTATTAACTGAATATTCAGCTGGGGGTTAATTTCACTCATCCACTCTTGTACAATATCCTTTGATACCTTTACTTAACAAAACAGTGTTGATATTTAGAATTCAATTACCAGGCTAAGAAGCTTTTCTTCACAATTTAACACCTTGTACCAAAGAAATGCCAAATTGACTTTAAACAAATTATTCTCCCTGAAATGCAATGTCTAAATCAGAACAATTCCTTGATTCCACGGCAGAGCCTTTTTATAGATGAGGACCAAATTTCTCTATATTCATAGAATTCCTCAGGTACAGAGACCATTCAACACATCAAGAATGTTCTGGCTCTTTGTTGACCAATATGATCAGATCTCATTCTGTTCCATACTTGTTATGGGCAGTACAGTATGTGGAATAGCATGGCTGAAAAAAAATCATGCTTAAAGATGTCGTGTATTGTCCAGATTGATGAAAAGCATGCAGAGAGGAAGAACTGACGCTACCTGCAAGGGATAATCACCTCATCCGCTATTTTCATGCTGTTCTGCCTGTCACCACTTCCTCCTGCCGAGGAGGGAATACCATCAGAATATTAACAGCCAATCACTGCTCTTAACCTAATACTCTTGTTCTACATGTGGCCTGGAGATATCCCCCACACATTTATCAAAATAGTTAACGGCCAGACAGCACTGTTTTCTGCAAGAACTAATACTTATATAAGCCAGTCAAACAAAACACAAGCCTGGAAGTGATGATGTCAGCTTTCTGACCAAAGGTTTATATAATAAGAGTACCATTCCTTTGGCAAAGCAAATTGTTGATTTTGCACTCTCAGAAATTACTTGGCTGAAACAGTGTCATTGAAAAAAGTACTATTCAAACATCATAGAGATCAGAGGCATGTGGCAGGAATCTTCCATTGCTGAGAAGAGAACATTTATACCCTTGGGACTTTATGCACCTCTTTGCTCTTTGTTAACCCTAAAACAAGAATTAAGCCGATATACAAATCGTTGTCCCTGAACTCTTCCAAAATAAGAATATTGTTAATTTAATGCCACAAAAGTTATCATTTATTTTGCCTCTTTCTCTCCTTGGCATGAATTGATTAAAGTTTTACAGAATGTCAGCTGATAATCTGAAGATGTCATGAGACAGATCCATTAGAAATCCAGTCATCAGTGAGTTAAGCTAATTATAGGACCACAATGCAGGAAAATGACAGCTACTGAATAGCTTGTCAGAATAATGTTGAATGGCTCATCTCACAAACACAATAAGGAAGAGGATAATAAAAAACCTAATTAGTCTCTTCATTTGCAGAAGCCATTTCTGTCACATTACAAATCATAGGATTTGGACACTGACCATTCATCATTACCTGACCTGCCTGGATGTGAGCATTAACAAAATTCTTTTATGTTTTGTATCATTTGAATGACCTGGTTAGACAGTTATTTTGTATTATTTGCATTATATGTTAAATTTTCTGTGAAATCATGTTCGTTCTCAGTAGGAAAGTCATAAAAGCAAATTAGACCAGTTACAGTCAGAAATTATTAATGCAGCATTTTCAATTTAACTTAAACATAGACTTGACTTCAACTTACCATTAGGAAGCCGTAACTGGTAACATAATTTATTTCCAATTTACATTAATAAGAAAAGAGACACAAACAGATTAGAAGATTAAACCATGGATGCTGTAATGGACTGCAACACCAACTATTTTCATTTATGAGACCTGATTTATACATACAGCACTTCACGGAGGGATATTTTATTTCAGACACCAAGGAAGTATCAGTACAAATGTCCAAGCATTTGGTCAAGTGGGTAAATGAGATGTTTAAGTAGAGAGGTAGAGAGGATTTGAGAAGGGATTCTAAAACATACAGGTTCTTCACCCCACACCACTCCACTACATGATTAAGCTAGAGGAGAGATCTTCAGGTGGTGAATCATCAGGATATAAAATAGGAATAGATGACAGAAGGTGACCTTTTTGCAGTGTGAACTGGAGACTCGAAGGTGCAGGATGTTTGCAATGTTGCATGTACAGACCATATCGAGGTGGTGGGGCCTGGCGTGGAGAGTGTAACGGAGCGGCAGGGCCAGGATCTGAGAATAAGGAATGACCCAATGTTTGGCTGATTTAAGCACCGGTCTAGATTGAAAAGGTTAGGGTGTCAGAGACAGAGGTGGGAGATAGGCTGGCGTTCAGCTCGCTGCTCGGCAAGTTTTACTCGTCTCTGCACTGAACTGAGGCTGTAACCTGCAAATAACAGGGTTCTGGACTGGCTGTAGTGTTGACTGGCTTCATATCTGTGAACTCACTTTCGTGAATTTTAGTTCTTATTTTTCATTGTTTGCACAATTTGTCCTTTTTTGGACAGTGAGAGTTTGATGGCTTTCTTTTTTAGTCTGTTCTGTTGGGTTTCTTTATTTTATGTCTGCTTGTAAGGGGACAAATCTCAAAGTTGTACATAGTATATGAAACTTCAAAAATAAATATACTTTGAACTTTGAAGTTTGTCTGTTACTAGGAGCTGATTGGTATTCAGGGTGGTTTGTGAGAGCTCACACACAATGTTTTAGCTTATGAAGTGTGAATGCATGAACTGAAAATCTGAACAGGTCCCTGAGAAATATATTCATTGAAAACATGTTTTAAATCTATACTGCAAGTGCAGATCTCAAAAAGAATTTTGAAATTGTTTAATGAAATGTTAGGAACAGTAAATAATTGCAAATGACCAACATTTGTAAAGCAAAATAAATCTAGAATTTCAAGGCCTAAGTCTCATTACTTCTTTGTGCAACTGGATCCTTGATTTCTTCACTTACAGACCCCAGGCAGTTCAGATTGTCAACAACATCTCCTCCAGAATCACCATCCGCACAGGGGCACCACAAGGCTGTGGATTTAGCCCCTGCCCTACTTGCTTTATATTTATGACTGTGAGGTTAAATACAGCTCTAGTGCCATATTCAAGTTTGCCGATGAAACCACTGTCATCGACCAAATCAAAGCTGGTGACAAATCAGCATATTGGAGGGAGATTTAAATCTGGCTGAATGGTGTCCCAACAACAACTTCTCCCTCAACGGCAGCAAAACCAGTTGATTATTGACTACAGGAGGAGGAAGCTAGTCTTCATCAGGGGATCAAAGATAGAGAGGTAACTTTAAATCACTCAGCATTGTCATTTTCTAGCTCCAGCACATAAGTACCATTACAAAGAAGGCACAACAGTGCCACTACTTTCTTAGAAGTTTACAAATCATCAAAAATTTCTATACAGGCACAGTGAAGAGTATACTGACTGGTTGTGTTAAAGCTTGGTACAGAAACACCAATGCCATTGAAGGGAAAATCCTACAAAAAGTAATGGATACAGTGCAGTAAAGGTTTCCCCACCACTGAGCATATTTACAAAGAACACTGTCACAGGAAAGCAACAAATATAATCAAGGACTTCCAGCATACAGTCCATGCTCCCTTTTCACTGCTGCCAACAGGAAGGAGGTAAAGGAGCCTTTTGGCCCACATCAACAAGTTCAGTAACAGATATTACCCCTCAACCTTCAGACTCCTGAACCAGAGTGGATAATTTCACTCACCCCATCACTAAACTGATTTCACAACCTATGGACTCACTTTCATGGACACTATGATTCATGTGTTCAATTTATATTATTTATTTATTATTATTATTTTGTTTTTATTTTTGTATTTGCACAATTTGTTGTCTTTTGTACATTGGTTGTTTGTCTGTCTTGGTGTGTAGTTTTTCATTGATTCTATTCTGCTTCTTTGTGTATAATGTGAATACCCACAAAAAAAATATGAATCTCAGGGAGCAAATGATGACATATACAACATGAAGGGTGATTGATAAGTTCGTGGGCTAAGGTAGAAGGAATCAGCTTTAGAAAACCTAGCACATTTATTTTTCAACCTAGTCTCCTCCTGCATTTACACACTTAGTCCACTGGTAGTGGAGCATACGGATCCCTTCTTTAAAGAAGTTGGCATCTTGGACTTCCGGCGTGGTCCAGGTAGAAGGACATGAGTTATACAGCTCTCGTTACATGCACATGCAGTTCTACTCTGAGTGAAAATGCAGAAAGTTTGAAGTTAATAACTCATCTCCTTCTACCTTAGGCCACAAACTTATCAATCACCCCTGCTGTGGACCACTTTCTGGAGGTCCAAGACGCCGACTTCTACAAAGAAGGGATCCATATGCTCCACAACCACTGGACTAAGTGTGTAAATGTAGGAGGGGACTGTGTTGAAAGATTAATGTGCTAGGTTTTCTAAAGCTGACTTCTTCTACCTTAGCCCACGAACTTATCAATCACCCCTCATGTTGTATATGTCATCATTTGCTCCCTGAGATTCATATTTTTTTTGTGGGTATTTTCATTATATACAAAGAAGCAGAATAGAATCAATGAAAAACTACACACCAAGACAGACAAACAACCAATATACAAAAGACAACAAATTGTGCAAATACAAAAATAAAAACAAAATAATAATAATAAATAAATAATATAAATTGAACACATGAATCATAGTGTCCATGAAAGTGAGTCCATAGGTTGTGAAATCAGTTTAGTGATGGGGTGAGTGAAATTATCCACTCTGGTTCAGGAGTCTGATGGTTGAGGGGTAATATCTGTTACTGAACTTGTTGATGTGGGCCAAAAGGCTCCTTTACCTCCTTCCTGTTGGCAGCAGTGAAAAGGGAGCATGGACTGTATGCTGGAAGTCCTTGATTATATTTGCTGCTTTCCTGTGACAGTGTTCTTTGTAAATATGCTCAGTGGTGGGGAAACCTTTACTGCACTGTATCCATTACTTTTTGTAGGATTTTCCCTTCAATGGCATTGGTGTTTCTGTACCAAGCTTTAACACAACCAGTCAGTATACTCTTCACTGTGCCTGTATAGAAATTTTAGATGATTTGTAAACTTCTAAGAAAGTAGTGGCACTGTTGTGCCTTCTTTGTAATGGTACTTACGTGCTGGAGCTAGAAAATGACAATGCTGAGCGATTTAAAGTTACCCTCTCTATCTTTGATCCCCTGATGAAGACTAGCTTCCTCCTCCTGTAGTCAATAATCAACTGGTTTTGCTGCCGTTGAGGGAGAAGTTGTTGTTGAGACACCATTCAGCCAGATTTAAATCTCCCTCTGATATGCTGATTTGTCACCAGCTTTGATTTGGTCGATGACAGTGGTTTCATCGGCAAATTTGAATATGGCACTAGAGCTGTATTTAACCTCACAGTCATAAATATAAAGCAAGTAGAGCAGGACACAAGAAAATAAATTGTAAGGTTAGCGTGCATTGTTACACTATAAAAGCTCAGTGTCAGACAATAGTGTATTGTCAGACAATAGTGTATTTGAATTTCAAATTTTAGAGCTAGTTGTGTAGCAGTACAGGATAAGAGGAAGCTGTTCACTGAAATGTCATCTTTGAAATAACTTCATCATCACTACAAAACTAGAGAGGATTCCATGTTATGTTTGTAGAGGTAGTAATGCTAGCCACAGAATTGTTTCTAACGACAACAGAGATAGGTCCAGTGTAGACCCCAAGAAGGTCTTCATGGAAATTAGAAGCCTTAGAACCATAACCTAAGTTACACAGGGCACACAGATAAAAGCATATAGTGACAGTACATTGGGAGGCAATGGTGTTTCAAGTAAATGTAAATGATGCAGTGAGTTAACTAACACAGCAGAAAGGATACAAAAAGGCCCTTGGAGAAATGTGGTAATTGCAGATGTCAGACCTACTCTTGCTGCTATCATCAAAGTAACCCAGCTCCTGGACAAACAAGGAAAGATTTAAGCATGAAATCACCACACTCTAGGCATAACAGTAGTCTGTAATGCAAATGTTGATCATTATAAAGGATGATATTAACCAATTATGCCACTTGGGTTGGTCAAGAATTGATTGCTAAACAAATGAGCATTGGTGCAGATGCTACAGATTATCTCAAAATATATTTATAGAAAGACATTATGCTTTGTACACAGGGTCAGGGTTGGTATTATCATATCAGAGGAGCTAAACTGGAGCCAGCACATAAGTGCCATAATAGAGAAGGCAAGATAGTGCCTTTACTTTCTTAGAGGTTTGTGCAGATTTAGCAGGTCACTTAAAACTTTGATAAACTTCTAAAGATGTGCCATGGAGAGTATCCTGACTGGCTGCATCATGGCCTGATATGGAAACATCAGTGCTTAAAATCAGAAAAGTCTACAAAAAATACATAAGTGGTAGAGTCCATCACAGGCAAAAACAACCCACCATTTAGTAGATCTACAAGGATCATTACTGCAAGAAAACAACATCCATCATCAAGGTGCTGCCATTGGGAAGGAGGTACAGAAGCCTTAGGGCACACACCACCACCTTCAGAAACAATTATTACCCTTCAGCCATCAGGGTCCTGATCCAGCGTCGATAAATTCACTCACCTCAACTCTATACTAATTTCACAATAAATGGAGTCACTTTCAGGGACTTCTGCAACTCATGTTCTCAGTATTATGTGTTTACTTGTTTGTCTATTTGTGTAGTTAATCTTCCTTGGCACATTGGTTGTTTGTTAGTCTTTGTGTTTAGTTTTTCATTGATTCCTTTGCATTTCCTTGTTTTAATGTGAATGCCTATAAGAAAATAAATTTCAGGGTAGTATAAGGTGATATATATATATATATATATATATATGTATATATATATATATATATATATGTATATATGTGTGTGTGTGTGTGTGTATATATATATATATATATATATATATATATACACACACATACTTATATAATAAATTTACTTTGAACTTTGAACAATTAGACAGTGTGTGTGGTTAACACCAATAAGGTGATTAGGATTCTCTCTCTTCTGTAGGTGTTAGATTAGTTAATATCTTTTTTCTTCTTTGATCCAACTGTGGGACTTGTGGGAGTAATTCTGTAGCTTAATGTCAAAACATTTGACAACTTGGTCTGAAAGATTTAATTCATTTTCCAAATCATTTCATTGGAGGTTTAACAACCATTCTCCAGTAGTTTATGTAAAGTTATTCTCTCATTTTGAAAAAGCCTTTAACTATGCTTTTATTAAGTGGAAAATTAAGCAGAACAGTTAGCTGGCTATATAAACCAAGAGGGACAGAGATGAAGAAGTTTTGGAAGGTTGATTACATCAACTATTAAAAGAATAAGTAAAAAATGAATAGGAAAACATAATGTTATCACCATGTGTGCACAGAAATAAGCTAATAAGCATGTGCGTAGGCTAGGAATCCCATGTCTCAATAGAAGCTGATGGTGACCGAAGTAACAGTTTGCACAGCTCTCATCCTCACCATGGCAACTATCTTATCTTGACACTTAAAATAATTCCAACCCTTGAATATAAAGTCAAAGACTTGCACAACAGAATTGTTTGCTCCATCAGAATTACGAATGGAACTCCCAGACAAATCATTCTTCCTACTGGCATGTTGCCATGAGTAACATCATACTTCCATGCTTTCTAAAGCTGTCCCATACTTTTAAAATTTTTACTGCACTTTAATTTCACATTGCATTTTTATCATAGAATTTTTAATGTAAAGATTCCTACTTATGAAGGCATGAATTATTAATGCAAATGTTTTACAGAATGCCAGATAATTTATAGCTTAATGGCTCATATTACTGCTGGGAGTTAATCACTTGCTTTTCATGTTTATGATCAAATAGTTATACCAGCCTTCGTATCATTACTCAAATACAGGCAGCCATTTTGCACTCTGCAATTTCATATGTGTTTGAATCATGATTTCTTAGTGTAAAAATACTGATGTTTTTTCAAAAATGTGTATTTGAATTACAAGCACAGAGGTTGTGATTGGGAGGCACCAAAAGTGTCTGCAGTTTGTTAAGGTTGCCTACCATCCCTTCTGGCCTTAATTTTGGCTCTTAATCTGTTATTTTGCAAGCAACTGAAAGTGCAATCTAAAAGCAGGAGAGCAGTCGACCACTTTTGAACTTCTCTAACATGTCCGCTCCACTCTGATGGACTTTATCTAGCATTATAATTTAGATCATTCAGTCTTTTACCTCTGCTTCCTCCCTTTCATTCATTGGCTCACCAGACAAACTCGTCTACAAGATTTGTACATAAACAAGGCATCTCTCTTTTTTAAAATTCCTTTCCCATCTCTGCTCAGGTACTTTGTTATCCATTTTATCCACGACTCTGACTCTGTTCCCTTAAAGCTATTCATTCTAGGCTACTGTCCACCCAACTTTTCTTTCTGAGCTGATATTGCTAATAATTCTGTCCCACCTGGGAATATTACTCAAACTTTCAATCTGTCTTTATCATTCCTCTCTCAAAAATGTTGCATCTATCTGTCATTGTAATCTGCTACCCTCCTTCTTGTTCCTCTGCTTAGTTCTTGTTGTTCCGATATTATCCAGAACCACTTGTGCAGGTCCTTCAGCCAATTTTTACTTCTCCCACAACTGTGAGCACTGTGCCTGCCTACCACCTGTGTGAATATAAGAAAAGCAATCTTTCCCTCTTTGTCATACTTGGGCTGTCTTTGGCCTTTGACATGGATAGCCACACCCTTCTACCGTCCTTCTGTAAGTCTTGCTCACCATCATCCAAATGACTGGAATGCACTAACTCAATTCCATTCAATTTGTAGCCAGAGGTCTACCACCAAAAACTTCTCTCCTCTTCGCTTCTACAGGCAACCCAATATATGCAGTTAGTTTGGAAGTGTTCATGGGTGATATCTTCCTCTGCACTGGTGTCACATCTCTTAACTGTCCCTAAATTATCATACTGTATGAAATCAAAGCCAAAGTCAAAGTAAAGTAAGAACACCCACTGTTACAAAGCAGAAATTTCATCCTGATAAATAAGTTGAAGGAAGAATATATGCATCATCTTCTTTTCCCACGATTAGTACAATTTCTTAGCCATTGACTCCATTCTTCTCTCTACCAACTCTCTGAGATTCAGTCTTGTTGTCATATTTGAACCGAAACTAATTTTCGTAGTCCATAACTATGCCATAAAACAACAAGACACAGAAGCAAAATTAGGCCATTTGGCCCATCGAGTCTGTTCCACCATTCCATCATGGCTCATTTATTATCCTTACCAACTTCATTCTCCTGCTTTCTCCCCATAACCTTTGACACTCTTAATAATCAAGAATATATCAATCTTCGCTTTAAAATATTCAAAGACTTGGCCTCGACAGCCATCTACAGTAATGAATTCCACAGATTCACTACCTTCTGGCTAAAGAAGTTCCTCTCCTTCTCTGATCTAAAACGATGTCCTTGTATACTAAGGGTGTGCCATCTGGTCCTAAACTCCCCTACTATGGGAAAAATCCTCTCCACATCCATTCTATTTAGGCTTTTCAATATTTGAATGTTTTCAATACAATTTCCCCCTCATTCTTTGAAACACCAGCAAGCACAGGCCCAGAGCCATGAAATTCTCCTCATACATTAACCCCTTCGCTCCCAAGGTTCTCTTGAATATCCTCTGGAACCCCTTCAGTGCTAGCACATCCTTTCCTAGATAAGGGTCTAAAATTGCTTTCTATGCTCCAAGAGCAGCCTGACCAATGCCTATTAAAGCCTCAGCAATATATTCTAGCTTTCTCAACCTGAATGCTAACATTACTTTTAACTTGAGCACCATCTCCTTCCGAGCTTATCTGCTGCTGAACAATAGATCAATATAGATCAATTACTTTTTTTCAATCTCTCTCTCTAGAAATGATTATTCCAGAACTCCTGCCATGGTTTTTCATTTACTTATGGTTATTTAAATCTTACCCTCTTGTTCTAACTTGCACAAAATCCTGTTCACCTATCACCTTTGTGGTCATTGACCTATATTACACTACACACTGTTTATTAAGCAATCAAGTGATTTCAATAATTCCCCCGATTCATGGTTTTAAACCTCTCACTTTCTACACATCACCTCCTCCATCAGTTTAACATTCATTTTCTCCACACTAGCATCTCCTATGAATTACTTCTTCATTATTGGTAGATGGAACAGCTCCAGCTACTGAAATTCCTCCCATAAACACAATCTCAGACAAAGAAGCAAGTGTGGACTATCGAGTCTCTTATATTTACTGTGCTGTTCAATAAGATCATTGTGATTTCAGCTTAACTTTCTTCATTAAGCCCATATCCTTTAAAACCCATTAACCATATAACCATATAACAATTACAACATAGAAACAGGCCATCTCAGCCCTTCTAGTCCATGCTGAACTCCTACTCTCACCTAGTCCCACCGACTTGCACTCGGTCCATAACCCTCTATTCCCTTCCTGTCCATATATCTACCCAATTTAACTTTAAACGACAACATCGAACCTGCCTCAACCACTTCTGCTGGAAACTTGTTCCACACAGCCACCACTCTCTGAGTAAAAAAGTTCCCCCTCATGTTACCCCTAAACTTTTGCCCTTTAACTCTCAACTCATGTCCTCTTGTTTGAATCTCCCCGACTCTCAGTGGAAAAAGCTTATCCACGTCAACTCTATCAATCCCCCTCATAATTTTAAACATCTCTATCAAGTCCCCCCTCAACCTTCTATGCTCCAAACAACAAAGACCTAACTTGTTCAACCTTTCTCTGTAACTTAGGAGATGAAACCCAGGCAACATTTTAGTAAACCTCCTCTGTACTCTCTTAATTTATTGACATCTTTCCTATAATTCGGTGACCGGAACTGTACACAATACTCCAAATTTGGCCTTACCAATGCTTTATACAATTTCAACATTACATCCCAACTCCTATACTCAATGCTCTGATTAATAAAGGCCAGCATACCAAAAGCTTTCTTCACCACCCTATCCACATGAGATTCTACCTTCAGGGAACTATGCACCATTATTCCTAGATCCCTCTGTTCTACAGCATTCTTCAATGCCCTACCATTTACTATGTATGTCCTATTTTGATTAGTCCTACCAAAATGTAGCACCTCACATTTTTCATCATTAAACTCCATCTGCCATCTTTCAGCCCACTCTTCTAACTGGCCTAAATCTTTCTGTTAGCTTTGAAAACCTACTTCATCATCCACAACGCCACCTATCTTAGTATCATCTGCATACTTACTAATCCAATTTACCACCCCATCATCCAGATTATTAATATATATGACAAACAACATTGGACCCAGTACAGATTCCTGAGGCATACCGCTACACACCGTCCTCCAATCTGACAAACAGTTATCCGCCACTACTCTCTGGCGTCTCCCATCCAGCCACTGCTGAATCCATTTTACTACTTCGATATTAATGCCTAACGATTGAACCTTCCTAACTAACCTTCCGTGTGGAACCTTGTCAAAGGCCTTACTGAAGTCCATATAGACAACATCCACTGCTTTACCCTCGTCAACTTTCCTAGTAACTTCTTCAAAAAGTTCAATAAGATTTGTCAAACATGATCTTCCACGCACAAATCCATGTTAACTGTTCCTAATCAGACCCTGTCTATCCAGATAATTATATATACCATCTCTAAGAATACTTTCCATCAATTTACCCACCACTGATGTTAAACTTACAGGCCAATAATTGCTAGGTTTACTTTTTAAACAATAGAACCACATGAGCAATACGCCAATCCTCTGGCACCATCCCAGTTTCTAATGAAATTTGAAATATTTCTGTCAGAATCCCTGCTATTTCCACACTAACTTCCCTCAAGCTCCTAGGGAATATCTTGTTTGGACCCGGAGACTTATCCACTTTTATATTCCTTAAAAGTGCCAGTACTTACTCTTCTTTAATCATCATACTTTCGATTACTACCCTTCTTGTTTCCTTTACCTTACACAATTCAATGTCCTTCTCCTTAGTGAATACCAAAGAAAAGAAATTGTTCAAAATCTCCCCCATCTCTTTTGGCTCCACACATAGCCGTCCACTCTGATTCTCCAAGGGACCAATTTTATCCCTCACTATCCTCTTGCTATTTATATAACTGTAGAAACCCTTTGGATTTATTTTCATCTTACTTGCTAAAGCTGCCTCATATCTTCTTTTAGCTTTTCTAATTTTTCTTAAGATTCTTTTTACATTCTTTATATTCCTCAAGCACCTCATTAACTCCAAGCTGCCTATATTTATTGTAAGTCCCTCTCTTTTTCTGAACTATGTTTCCTATATCCCTTGAAAACCATGGGTCTCTGAAACTTCCAACCTTTCCTTTCACCCTAACAGGAACATAAAGATCCTGTACCCTCAACATTTCACCTTTAAATGACTTCCATTTCTCTATTACATCCTTCCCATAAAACAAATTGTCCCAATCCACTCCTTCTAAATCCTTTCGCATCTCCTCAAAGTTAGCCTTTCTCCAATCAAAAATCGCAACCCTGGGTCCAGTCCTATCCTTCTTCATAATTATATTGAAACTAATGGTATTGTGATCACTGGACCCGAAGTTCTGCCAACACGTACCTCCGTCACCTGCCCTATCTCATTCCCTAACAGGAGATCCAATACTGCCCCTTCTCTAGTTGGTACCCCTATGTATTGTTGCAAAAAACTATCTTGCACACATTTGACAAACTCCAAACCATCCAGCCCTTTTACAGAATGGGCTTCCCAGTCTATGTGTGGAAAATTAAAATCTCCCACAATCACAACCTTGTGCTTACTACAAATATCTACTATCTCCTTACAAATGTACTCCTCCAGTTCTCGGTCCCCATTAGGTAGCCTATAATACACCCTTATAAGCGTCACTACACCTTTCCTATTCCTCAATTCCACCCAAATAGCCTCCCTGGACGAGTCCACTAATCTATCCTGCCAGAGGGCCGCTGTTTTCTCTGACAAACAATGCGACACCTCCCCATCTTGCCCCTCCTATTCTGTCACACCTGAAGCAATGAAATCCTGGAATATTTAGTTGCCAATCACACCCCTCCTGCAACCATGTTTCACTAATAGCTACAACATATTATTTCCAGGTATCAATCCATACTCTAAGCTCATCCACCTTTCTTACAATGCTCCTAGCATTAAAATAGATGCATTTAAGAAACTCTCTGCCTCTTAGTCTCTTTTTATCCTTAATGGAGCAAACAACTTTGTTATCTTTTCCTTCCTTGTCCCCTACACCTTTGGTCTGAGTGCTCCTGATCTCTGTCCCCTGCCTATCCTCCCTCACACACTGTCTACTAGTTTTCTCTATTTGAGAACTAACCTCCTCTCTCCTAGTCTCTTTAATTTGATTCCCACCCCCAAACCATTCTAGTTTAAAGTCGCCTCAGTAGCCCTCGCAAATCTCCCCGCCAGGATATTGGTCCCCCTAGGATTCAAGTGTAACCCGTCCTTTTTGTACAGATCACACCTGCGCCAAAAGTGGTCCCAATGATCCAAAAACTTGAATCCTTGCTCCCTGCTCCAGTCCCTCAGCCATGCATTTATCCTCCACCTCATTGCATTCCTACTCTCACTGTCGTGTAGCACAGGCAGTAATCCAGAACGAGGGGTCACAGTTTGAGGATAAAGGGGAAGCCTTTTAGGACCGAGATTAGGAAAAACTTCTTCACATAGAGAGTGGTGAATCTGTGGAATTCTCTGCCACAGGAAACAGTTGAGGCCAGTTCATTGGCTATATTTAAGAGGGAGTTAGATATGGCCCTTGTGGCTAAAGGGATCAGGGGGTATGGGGGGAAGGCTGGTACAGGGTTCTGAGTTGGATGATCAGCCATGATCATACTGAATGGCGGTGCAGGCTTGAAGGGCCGAATGGCCTACTCCTGCACCTATTTTCTATGTTTCTGTGTTTCTATAACTACCCTTGCGGTCCTTTTTCTCAACTCTCTTCCTAACTCCCTATGTTCTCCTTTCAGGACCTCTCCCTTTTTCCTACCTATGTCATTGGTACCTATATGTATCACGACCTCTGGCTCCTCTCCCTCCCACTTCAGGATATCTTGGACGCGATCAGAAATATCCCGGACCCTGGCACCAGGGAGGCAAACTACCATCTGGGTCTCCGGACTGTGTCCACAGAATCGCCTATCTGACCCCCTTACTATCGAGTCCCCTATTACTACTGCCCTCCTCTTCCTTTCCCTACCCTTCTGAGCTGCAGGGCCGGTCTCTGTTCTGGAGGCACAGCCACTGTTGCTTCCCCCAGGTAAGCTGTCCCTCCCAACAGTACTCAAACAGGAGGTACCTATTGTCAAGGGGCACAGCCACTGGGGTACTCTCTATTACCTTCCTCCTCCTAGCCGTGACCCACTTGTCTGCCTCCCGTGGCCCCAGTGTGACTACTTGCCTGTAACTCCTCTCTATCAACTTCTCACTCTCCCTGACCAGATGAAAGTCATTGAGCTGAAGCTCCAGTTCCCTAACGCGGTCTCTTCGGAGCTGCATCTCAGCGCACCTGGCGCAGATGTGGATGTCTGGGAGGCCTGAAGACTCCAGGACCTCCCATATCCAGCACTGAGAACAACAAGCTGCCCTCACACTCATACTTCTCCTCTCCTCAAATAACAACAAAAAATGAATACCAAACCCTCTTCACCTCACCCGTTTCTGCCTAAGCCCGTTGAGCCGAAGCCCTTAAGCCTTCACTCTACTCCCGGCTCAGTCTGCAGCCCGCAAACTACGCTGCCCGCTGTATGAGGCTGTGTTCCTTTTAAATCTTCTGCACTTCACTGCCCCATTCTATTTGCCCCCTCTATATCATGCCCATCCCCCACACCCTCCCCCAGCATATCATCTGTCCACTTCCACATGTATATGGTTGACACCCTACTTTGCCCCATTGTCATCTCTCTTGAAGGAAAGAGTGATCATAAGGAATAGATCATTAGTGATTTGACCGAACATAGCAAGCTATTCTATATCTCCATAAGTCATTGGATTTTTTACATCAGTACAGTCAGCTGAATTCAGTGATGCAGTGGGCATTCACTATCAGGTACAAAGGCTGAACTGACATTCTGTACATATGTGATTTCTCATATCATGACTTTTTGTGCTCAAATTAATTGTGCTCAAACAGAAGACTGTAAATTATTCATAATGAATACAACAATGTGGACATCACAAAACTGCGAAAGACATTTTGACTACATTATTTCAATTGTTTTCCCTAATATTAATAATGAGATTAATACTACATAGATGTTAAAGAGCTTTCAAACCAACGTGATTTATCTTAGAACTTTCCAAAGTAAGATCGAGCTTTGATTCTGCATATGATTAATTTGTTTCATTCATTTTGAATGTGAATAACCTTGTTCATCAATGCTACATACCTGGGCTAATTTACAATTTTTATTGTAGTACAGTATCCAATTTACTCTTCTGCCGTATCACTTATGAATACTCTCTGATCTGTTACTAGATATTTTTCACTTTCATTAATGCTGAATCTTTACCCTTCTGGTATACTATCAAAGGTTTTTTCTTGTTCATCTCCATAGTAAGCAAAATAACTGACAAGTGCACAGAAACAGATTATTTTTTCGTACAAAAGGAGACAGGAAGCTAGATCACACCAGGGTTATTTAGACACATTTTAGATTATTTGCCTTCATTTTTGTATTTCAGCAGAGAGGTAGGCTAAGACCCTTAACTCTTGCTGCTCATATGTAAAATACATTGTGGACTTAAATAACTTGGTTTGTGACTTTGAGAGACGTTATTGTTTTAAATTTTGGGAATTTGTTTTCAGTCATCTTCTTTCTCATCAGACAAATTAAACATAACTAATATCTTAATCTAGTTGCATTACCACCTTTCTTTAAATGGCATTAAAATGATATTGTGAATTATTATCAACTTGCCAGTGGAGATCTCAGTGATAGTCTTTATATTAAGAAGTTCACAGAAGAGTACTGTTCAGTTTTTCTCCATTGAGTTAGTTTCAGAAGACCTTGTTAATCTATCACAAGTTCTCATAACTTCTGATATTTTAAGATATAATCTCTACAGAGATCACTTAAAGCGAAATACCACAATGTAAGTAGGGGATCAGAAGTGTTGAGTATGTAATATTTCAGTAATATTTGAGTAATTTTAAAAATATAATTTTTGACGAAACATTATTTGTTTAAAAATTCACTAGGGGTTACATGAAGTGCATGAAGTGCATACGTCATGACACTACCACGTCATAAGAATGCATGTCGCTAAAAGTAAAACGAAGAATGTACACAAGATGTTCCTGGCAACGTGTTTTATTTTCATTTAGTTTAATGTTTTGGAGTTACAAAACATAACAATGTTGACAAGAAAGTTTTAAATGAACCCAAGATGACCACTTAACTGTTGAAGCACAGCGATACATTTTTATTTGCCTTCAGAGCAGCATGTCTTCCTCACAAAAGGAAGGATGATTTAGTTAAAAAAAGGCAGAAAACAGAAGAATTCACAAGTTCATAAACAGTGAGCATTGGGTAATTATAATCTTAAAAAAAGAGCAGAAGTAACAGGCTACTTTGAAAAGATTGACATACTTGAATACATAACAGATTACTGGCTATTGTATATGGAGCAATTTGAGCAATATTTTAAAGAAAATGGAGTAGCCAGTGAGAGGTGACTGCTAATTTTGCTGAGTGTATTAGTTTTAAAGGCATACAGTTTGTGTAGAAATCTGGCTGCTCCAACCAAAGCAACCAAAATAAGCTTTGTTGATATTGTGAAAGTAATGCAGGAACATTTAGTACCAAAGCATTTGTGATTGCAGAATGCTTTAGGTTTCCAAAAGGATTAAAAGGAAAGGAGAGTCCATCTCAGCATTTGTCAATTCAGTTATGGGCTTAATGATGCACCAAAAAAATTCAATTTGTGGAATCTTACAAGAAAGCTTTCAAAAATGACTCCTAACTGAAGGACATCTCACATTTAAGATAGCAGTTGAAACAGCTGTATCGATAGAAACAGCAGACAGACACAATTGAGTTTCAGTCAGGAATGAAAGTGAACATGAACACAAAAATAGAAAACTGCTTGGCCATAAAAATATGCTACCATTGTGGCAGGGGTTCAAATGCACCAGGCTAATGCAGGTTTAAAGGTGAAAGTTGCAGAAGATACAATAAAGTACAACACATACAAAGAGCACGCTGGGCAGACAACAGTAAATGGACTGCACAGGGAAGAGAAAAAGATAAAAAGTCAAAATTCAATTTCAATATGAGCACTAATCTTCATGCTGTTGATGAAAATTCTGACAATGATGAGAGTAACTCAGGACTGAGTAGCCTTGAGGTTTACATGTGAAAACTAACAATAGACAAGTAATTTGGCATTCGCCAGGAGTGAACGGGAAATTAATTAATATGGAATTGGGCACCAGCTTGGCTGTTTCAGTAACTCCACTAACTGAGTTTGAGCAGCATTTCGAAGGTATTGAATTGAACACTAAAGAGAACCAACTACGGACTTGCATTGGAGAAAAGGTGTCTCCTGTGGCAATGCCATTCATAGATAGATAGATATACTTTATTAATCCTGAGGGAAATTTGGTTTTGTTACAGCCGCATGAACCAAGAATAGAGCAATGTAGCAAATCAATAACGTAAATATAGCAATACAAAAAACCCCAACAATCAAACAACAAAATGCAAAACTATGCCAGATGGAAAATAAATCCAGGACCAGTCTATTGGCTCAGGGTGTCTGACCCTCCACGGGAGGAGCTGCATGTTCGATGGCCACAGGCAGGAATGACCTCCCATTCCGCCAAGTGTTGTATCACGGTGGAATGTGGTCGAAGTTCAACAGTAAAAAGTTCAATATCCAGCCTGCAAACACGTTCCTCGATTGTAATATACCCCGGATTGCACCATCCGTTGTTAGCCAGATCAGTAAGCACCCCACTCCTTCACGCCACTTACCACTCTCGGTGCACTTCCGGTCAGGCGGAATGGTATTACCTACCAAACTCCTCTTCTCCAAAAGTCTCTGTTGTCCCAACCTGGTCCTCTTTCCTCGGCTTTGTGATCCCCTTCTGCGTGTTTTCCTCTGGATTTCAGCAGGGGTGTCTGCCGCTTTGTTCACTAAGCCGACCGGAATTTGCTGGTCCATGGAATACACAATGCGACCTTGCTTCTGTCCCACGTGTCGGGATGCAACCATTTCCAGCGCTAAAGAAAACCCAAATAAAACTCTCTCTACCAGCATATTAGAGAGGGTGCAGCTTCGATGTGTTACCATGAGAAAAAAATGCAAAAATAACGTAAATTAAAAAGTAAGAAGAAGAAAGTAAAAGAATAGATCGGAGCGGCTGTACCAGGCTACATGCACAATCGGTGCATGCGCACTATATAGCAGTGAAATATGAAATACAACAACCAACAAGTTACATCGGGCATGTATGTGGTAAAAAAAAAAGGAGGGCCAGCACTGTGAAGATGTGAGCAGCTGAGACAACTACAAATTTTTTGGAGATTAATCCACTATTTGTTTGCCACATCACCTGCAACAGAGTCAACTGAGAGTGAATTAAGAGAGGCACTGGATGATACAACAGCTGTGTTCAAGGATGGCATTGGAAAACTCAATCATATCAAAGGTAAAATAGAGTTAAATAAAAATGCTGCACTCTCAAGTTTTCCAAAGCCCATCAATTTCCTTATATCATCGGTGATAAAGTAACCAGTGAGCTAGATTGCATAGAGGCTGAAGGAATTACTTTCCAAGATTGAGTGGAGCCCATGGTCAATGCCAGTGGTCCCAATAGCCAAAAAGAATGGGTCTGTCAGGTTCTGTGATGATTTTAAGGTTACCATCAACCTGGTACTGAAAATAGATAAATACCCTCTGCTCAGGAGAGAGGATGGCTTCGCAAACCTTCCTGAAGGAAAACACTTCAGCAAGGTGGATGGCTGAGACCTATCTACAGATAAAGATGGAAGAAGAGTTCAAAATGCTTCTCACCATAAACACTCACACAGGGCTTTATCGCTTTAATAGGCTTTTTTCTGAGTAGCATCTGTACCTGCAATCTTGCAGAGAGCTATGAACCAAGTGCTGCAAGGCAGACAGTAAGGATTACAAGTAATATTTCCAAAATCTTAAGATAGTGTTAAAAAGATTCAAAGTTCATAACATGATGTAGCAAGAATGAGTTCATTAAACCAAGCATCATTTATTGTGTTAACACCATGACACACAAGAATTACATAAGAATGCTGAGAAAATTCATGCAGCAGTGGATGCCTCAAGACTAAAGGATGTGTCACCATTGCAGTCTTTTTCAGGGTTTGTCAATTATTATAACAGGTTGCTACTAAACCTGGCTATTGTGCTCCACCTTTTAAATTCATTTCTAGTGATCGGGAAGAAGTGGCATTGGAAAAAGCAATGTAAGGTAGCTTTCAAAAAGATAAAAGAAGTGGTGACATCAGGTACTATACTCACACATCGTTCAGTGAAGCTTGCCATGCACTGTTCCAGAAGAAAGAAGTCCCGAGCTCTCAGACCCTGGGACTGTTTCCTGTAGTCCCAGAGTCAATACCTACAACCACTATGGGGGAGGCCCCGTAACCTAAGATTACTTCACAGCCACAAGTCTCTCCTGCCAAGCAGAGTGACCCACCTTGTCAGGCATGATGCTATCCCACAAGAGTAAGAAATCCTCCACGGCAATTAAATCTTTAAGCCTAAATGGGACAATTTTATGCTTTAAACACAAGACATTCTGCAGATGTTGGAAATCTAAAAAAAAACACACATTTTGCTGGAAGAACTGAGCAGGTCAGTCGGTATCCATGGAAATGAACAAGCAGTCGAAGTTTCAGGCTAAGACCCTTTTTCAGGACAAATTAAAATTTACTCTGCCATGGGTGTCTGTATAATAGTTGTAGTATATATATACACACACACAGGTATATATGTGTGTGTGTGTGCGTGTGTGTGTAATGAGATGGATTCTATACTGAGTTGGAGCTTATGGCTAAGTAAGGAGGAATGTTGTGCATTTAATATTTCAGTAATATTTGAGTACCATTGTAAGTGTAGTGTTTGAGTAAACATTCTCCATTTGTTTAAAAGTAATTATGGGTTATATTTTAAAATATGCAAATTGCATACATCATGACGCTATGATGTCATACATGCGTGTCTTGCTAAAAGTAAAACTAAGAATGTGCACGAGTTATTCCTAGCTCCATGTTTTCCTTTCGATTAGGTTTTATGTTTTGCAGCTACTAAACAAACAAGAGAGTCCTGTAAAAGTCTGTGAAGAACAAAAGTTCAAAGGTTCATTTATTATCAAATTATACAACTCTGAAATTCTTCTTCTCCAGATAGCTATGAAACCAAGAATGTAAAGAAAGGCAACATGATCATCAACCCATAAATCCCTCCTCCCCACACTCAAAAAAAGAACAAAAATGGAACAGGCACGTAAGTTACATTTTCTTTATTCAAAGACACGGGGACCTTTCGGTGAACATAGAGGTACATATAACAGGAGGTTTCCTTTTGAAAACCTACTACTGCATAACACAGACCCCACAGTTTGGGGAAGTGCCTGTAGCCGCTGTACCTACTGCTGCAGCTGAAGGAATAGTAGATGGAATTTCCTCTTGAATTTGAGTTTGGATGACTTCCCATTGCAACAATGTGCAAGAAACTAAGGTGACAAAGAAATGAATGGCAGCATACATTGATCCTATGGTCAGGAAGCTGAGAGTGAACTTGTTCATCAATGGTAAGTAGTCAAGGCAAAAGTGTCAAGCAGTATTTGAAGTTGCAGAAGATCACGGATTTTACTTAGAGCAAAGAATTCCTCTTAAGTAACATGGTTTCAATGGAAACTAAGTAAGTAGAAAGAGCTGTCGTCTGAATAAGTAATTGTCTAGAAATTGGATCACTGGACTAAGCTTGATAGATAAAATAAAACATGGATTCTGCACATGACATCATCAACATTTGCAACACTCATTTTATGATGAACAATTGAAATTGATGCAAAAATGTTCCATATAGAAATAACATTTTCCATTCACCAAAACTATTTAATTACTAACCACTTCTAAAATAAAGTGTCCCCAGTAGGACATCAACATTTAGGAAGGGCATTGTCCCTGCTCAATTGATCACAGATGTGCCTGTGCACAAAATCTGTTAGTGGGACTCAATGCCGTTTGTAGCACAAGCTGCCCACATCCTGGATACCGGGAGGAAATGGACTCCATCAGATGCAACCGAGCAAGCAAAGGTGGCACTCAAGCACAGGGGAATCGTGTGCAGCAAGGGAGGAGCGGTCTTGTCCTTGGGGACAGTACACCAGCCTGGAACAAGGCTGCTCCGTCTCAGAGACACAGGCTCGTGATGCAGGAGATACGTTGGCAGGAGGGGGCAGCAAGGTACGCAAAGGCCGTCGCTCAGGAAAGGCAAGGGCAATGGATGAGATGGGATGGAGTGAAGAAAAGAAAGATCTCCTGGAAAGAGCTGTGGGAGATGGGGACATTCAGAGCGAGCTTCACCATCAGGGCTGCCTACGATGTCTTGCCGTCTCCCATGAATCTCAGCCAGTGGTATGGAGAGAACCCCACATGCTCTCTCTGCCTAACTTCAGCAACACTAAAATACATTCTGGTGGGCTGCAAGACCAGCCTTACTCAAGGCCGATACACCTGGTGGCACAACCAGGTGCTACGGTGCCTTGCAGCAGTGCTGGAAAGTCAGTGGATGAGCGTCAATGCTCTCCCTCCCCCTTCATCCAGCTGGCCATTATCAGCATTTGTCCGGGAAGGTGAGGGTCAAGCCAGACTCGATACATTGAGACCAGACACGTGACGGCTAGACAGGGCACATGATTGGAAGATGGTGGCAGACTTAGGCCAGAGGCTCTGCTTCCCAACTGAAATCACGGAAACCAACCTCAGACCAGACCTTGTGCTGAGGTCGGCCTCACTCCATCTCGTTTACATCATCGAGCTTACAGTGCCCTGGGAGGATGCAGTGGAGGAGGCCTACGAGCGCAAGAAGCTGAGGTATGCTGAGCTTGCAGCCGATGCGCAACAACGTGGCTGGAAAGCAAGGGTCGGACCGGTCGAAGTAGGCTGCAAAGGATTTGTAGCCACATCAATATCAAAGCTACTCCAGGAGTTGGGAGTGCGAGGGAAGACACACCGACAAGCAGTCCAAGACCTCTCCAGAGCTGCTGAAAAGGGTAGTCGGTGGCTCTGGATGAAGAGAAAGGATTCCATCTGGGCTCCCAGGTGAGTGAAAAGCATCTAGGGGGTGAGCCCGGGATTCACTGCTGAACCCTCCGGCGGTGTCGTGGGCCTATCAGCGAAACACTGAGGAAAGAGGGCGCCCACTTGATAACCCAGAAGATGCCACCACTCACTTGGCCACCCCACAGAGTCTAGGCAGCATGTCTCAGGAGTGCAAATAAGGGATGTTAACATCTAGTCCTACATAACATACCTGCTGCAGCCTTAATCCACCGAGATCACTGTTCTAATTTCGGCCTGCAATATAATTTTCAGTCTCACAAAGGCGTATGATCATTTTAGGAGGTGGAATGAATGTGAGGGAAGATAGCAAGCAGTAGAGGAGGATGTGGTTAAGTATAGTGAAGATACATAGTTGCTCCCACAATTTCCTTCTCTTTACTTTCAGCTTTTTATACAGTTTCTTCAACTGTTAAAGAGAGTGCATTTACAGCTGACTCATTTTTCCTGATCTCTTGTAGCAATAAACTTGCAATTTTACTTTCCACAGGCTCCTGTTAACTTGAATTGCATAGATCTCATCTTAACACACTGACTGTGGGTAGGTAGGGGGGTTGTGGTTGATTAAGAAAACTGATAATATGAGATACAATTGACCAAGAAAGCAATTTTTAAAATTGATCCCATGAATGAATCTTAGCAACAAATCTGGTATCCATTCATTGGATCAAAATATGGCAAAATCTAATTCCTTTTTACTTCAAGGAATCTGAAATTCATGCCAGAGATGAATTTTAATATTATTTTGGAATGGGGATGATATTTGAACCAGAAAAGTTTTTTGGGTTATTCAAGTCCCACGAAAGAATAGGAGTCAAATTTTCTGCCAGGAGCTAAGATATCAGGACATGCTGATTCACTTAAGAACAGGACATGCTGAGTTTTATTTATTTTATGACGTTATTTTTGTTTGAGTTGTGCAAAGGAACTTCTTGAGTCACTAATTCCAAGAGATATCTTCCTCAAAATGTCAAGTTGTAGTAAATTTTGATCACTTATTTGTTTACCAACCATAAATGAATTCAGTATGAATTTCAAACATGCTGGAAGCCTTTTTCCTCAGTAGAGAAAAAAAACATATCTCTGGTTATCATTAGAAAATGTGTTAAAGTTATTGGGTACTAGCTGTGTTCACCTTCTTCACCTTTAGTTCCTTTTGAATTGATGGCATTAACAGACTAAAGTGGGTATAACTCATGGTCGATGACTGTAGCTCCAGTAGCTCCATAAACCTTTATATGATGACCAAAATGATCCAGTAAAATAGTGAATTTATTTTACCCCTTAACACATCATGTTCCTTGAGGCTTATTCCACCATTTAAATAACAGTTTTTATATTGTTAATAATTTAAATACCAACCTCTTGGCAAATCCAAATGTAAATTAGGCCCTGTGCCAAGCAACAGCAAAAGAATACAAAATGCAAAAACCTAGATCAGGAATAGGCCAATCAGCCTGTCGAACCAGCTTCTCCTTTCATCAAGATTATGGTTGTTACATACTTGCCTTAGTATCATCATTCACTCTCTCTCCTGTTGTTTCCCTTGTAGTTCAAATTCTATCAGTCTCTGTCTCAAATATATTCAATAATTCCACTTCTTCCACTCTCAGGTATAGGTAATTGCAGAACCACAATTCCCCAACAGAAGAGGATGGCAGGGAGAGGTAACAAACAGCATTGGTGTTTTACGGTTCAGAGATCCAGGTTCAATCTGACATTAGAGTCTGATTTGTGCAGTTTTCAGGTTCTGCCTGTGTCGATGTATTCTGGTTTCCTTCCCCTGCCAAAGCTATGTGGACTGGTAAGTTAGCTGGCTGCTATAATTACCCATGGACAAATGGGAAAAGCATCAAAAGGTGAACATAAGCATATTCGAGAAAATAGGTTGAAGAGCTGAAGGGAAATAGGAGAGCATGAATGGGACAGATGGGATTACTCTACTGGGCGTCAACACGGGTTTAAATTAAGTCAGAAATTTCTCCTTTCCATTCCTCATCTGAAACTCCGCCCTTAGTTTTAGACATCTCCCACACCCTCCCTCCCCCTGCCGACCCCATGCAAGGATCAACAACATGGATTCTCTTATAATCCTATGCATTTCATTAAGGCCAAATAGCAGTGTTTCAAACTTCTTGGGTAAAAAGGTCACCCCTTTTCACATGTCATCACCTTCATCACTGGAATCAGATTAGTAAATTTTACCCGCACTGTTTCTAAGTATATCCTTCCTCAGACATGGAGACTAATAACATGATGTGCTCCAGGTGAAGTCCCAGTAGTGTCCTTAAAAGCAGCACAAAAAATACCTCCACTATTATACTCCATAAACCCTTTTGATGAGGGCTAATCATCCATTGACTTCCCAAACTACTTGTTGTACCTGCATGGCAATGTTTGGTGTTTTGGCCTTTAGGATCCCCAGATCTCCATATTCTATGGCAGGGGTCCCCAACCTTTTTTGCACTGCGGACCGGTTTAATACTGGCAATATTCTTGCGGACCAGCTGACCCGGTGGGGGGGGGGGGGTGGTAGGATTGCCAACGGACAACATTTGCAGTCAAATACATTGTGTTTACCCCGAGAAAGACTACAATGACCATGAAGCCTTGTGCGGGCACCAGTGTGCATGCGTGACTTGCGTATGCGTGTACGAGCCGCTTTTTTTTCTACAAATCGTTTTTGGCGATTCTGTATCGGGGGTGTTGTTAATCATGACCGGAATATAGGTGATAAGTGGCTAATACACTTAATTTTGTTTCTACAACGGTTTATCTAACGAATTTAATATTAAACACACAGCGCATATTTTCCTCACATGAATATAGTGATAAGTCAATTAACAGGAGAGGACAGGGGAGCTTGAAGTAAGTGTTGAACGAATCTCCAGTAGAAGTGGTAGAGGCAGGTTCGATATTATCATATAAAGAAAAATTGGATAGGTATATGGGCAGGAAAGGAATGGAGGGTTATGGGCTGAGCGCAGGTCAGTGGGACTAGGTGAGAGTAAGCGTTCGGCACGGACTAGAAGGGCCAGGATTGCCTGTTTCTGTGCTGTAATTGTTATATGGTTATATAAGTCACTTATAAATCAATAGCATCATAACATTTTAAGTAACATTTGGATATTAAACACACAGCACATATTTTCCCCGTATGAACATATAAAATCATTGCAACACACCAATATCGTTGAATCATTGGGAGCCCTGGGCTTGTTTCCTTGCAACAAGACGGTGCCATCGAGGGGTGATGGGTGACAGCGATACTCGAAGGGGGTTCCTTATGTCCAGTCAATTCTGCGATTTAGTTTTCGTTGCATTCATTGCAGAGATATGTTGGAAATGGAAGCAACGTTTTCAGTGCTTTCATAGCTATCTCAGGATATTTAGCCTTGACTTTGAACCAGAATGCTGGCGGAGATGTTATGTCAAACATACTTTTCAGCCCGCCGTCATCTGCAAGCTCGAGGAGTTGATCTCCTTCCCGCGCTGACATGGATGACGCGCGGGTAATGACCTCGCGTACGTTCAAGCTCAACAGGGCATGACAGGGAATGAGGAAAGGTTTCCTCATGGCCCGGTAGCACATGCTTTGCAGCCCGGTACCAGTCCGCGGCCCGGTGGTTGGGTACCGCTGTTCTATGGCACTCTGTAATCTCACTGCATTTAAATCATAATTTGCTTCTCCATTCTTTCTTCCAAAATAGATAGTATCACAATTTTCCCATAAGACAAGTTGCAATTCCTTGCTGGCTATTTAACCTATCAATATTCCTTTGCACATTTTTCATGTTCTCCTCAAACTAACCCCTTATCTTTGTATCATCAGCATATTTAGTTACCGTGCACTTAGCCCCTTCATCATATGGAAGTCCTGCCATCCCAGGAATCAAGGTTCCCCAGATTGATTCCTGAGATGACAGGACTTTCATATGATGAAAGACTGGATCGACTAAGCTTATACTCGCTGGAACTTAGAAGATTGAGGGGAGATCTTATTGAAAAGTATAAAATTCTAAAGGGATTGGACAGGCTAGATGCAGGAAGATTGTTCCTGATGTTGGAGAAGTCCAGAACAAGGAGGTCACAGTTTAAGGATAAAGGGGAAGCCTTTTAGGATTGAGATAAGGAAAAACTTCTTCACACAGACAGTGGTGAATCTGTGGAATTCTCTGCCACAGGAAACAATTGAGGCCAGTTCATTGGCTATATTTAAGAGGGAGTTAGATATGGCCCTTGTGGCTAAAGGGATCAGGGGGTATGGAGAGAAGGCTGGTACAGGGTTCTGAGTTGGATGATCAGCCATGATCATACTGAATGGCGGTGCAGGTTCGAAGGGCCGAATGACCTACTCCTGCACCTATTTTCTATGTTTCTATGTTTCATCCAGGTCATTAATGTAAATAACAAACTGCTGAAATCCTGGCACAGATTCCTGTGGCATCCATAAGTTGTGGATGGCCAACCTAAAGGTGACCCATGTATCCTGATTCTTTTCCGTTAGTGAATAGCGTCAATAAAACTGTCCAGGATCCCATATAAATGAATAGCATTTGGGTGAAGTACCATAAGGAGTTCATGCCTTCGGGAACATATTCCAGTCAGGAGGTAGAGCTCCTAGGGACGAAGTGAGAGGAAGAATTAATAAGAACGTACAAACAGGGTATCCAGGCATTTTTAGCTAACCGATACAAACATATTCATAAAAATAAGTACAAATTAACAATAAATTGCATGCATACAGCAATGTATGTAGTGACCTGCATCTCATTATTTTGACATTTCATGAGATCAACTTTGTTTTCTTGTCAAGAATGGTAAGGCCAGTGCTGTCTGAGCATTATATGAAGGTTTATCAAATACACCTTGCCTGTAGTAAATTTGGAATGCTATTATGACGTAGTCCCTGTTTTATGGAAATGCTGGGTAACACCAATTTTTTATTCACATTCTGTGCTGTCAAGTGCATTCACTTAACTCACTTAAAATGTCATCCTCTGGTGTGGATAAGCCTGAGCGTGAGGAAGGGGAAGCACGAGTAGTAGCATCAGTGAGAATCCTTGCAGGCCCTTTGAGATGTATCCAACCAGAACACACAGTCACAGAGAGGACCTGAAAACATTATAACACACAGTATTTTCAGGTACTTAGGAAAAAATTCTGAGGACAACCAGCAGTCGAATTGAATATTTATACTCTCTCCCAACCAGACTACTTGCACTTTTCACATGCATGTGTATTTTATCTTCAAATTCATCACCTCCATTCTGAAACAAATGAAGACAGAACAAAGGAACCATGGAAATTCACAACACCAGTCTGGAACCTGGAGTCATACCGGGAGCATAATTGCTCAAGGCTCCAAAGAGAAAAAAATATTTTCTGTTCTGCTGCCTTATCTGTTTAACTTGAGTCTACGCATGGAATTATTTAATAATTTTTAGGTAACTGTCACGATGTTACAGGAGCTTCTGGTAAGATGGAGGCACTCTTGGATGCAGTGGCCACTCCGGGTCCAAACAAAGGTGCAATTGCTCATCTTTTACTCACTGTGTATGTCTTTTCTTGCTGGTTACTGCAGGTCTATCCCATCAGCCAGTTGCTCGATAGAGATGGAGCTCGAATTATGATGTTCCATAGTCGTGTTGTCACTTGAACTTGTTGTGTACTGTTGTAGTGCCAAGGCAGTGCGAGGCCCAAAAAACAAGTGTGAATGATTGCCCTGGACATATTTCTTCTGATCACAAGACCCTGTTGGACTTGGTAATGTGGAATACTGTATGTCTGGTTCAGTGGTTCATTGGTGAGGCCAATGGTAGGGGAGCTGCATTGCCTTGGTTGTACTGAGGGCCAAGCCCTCGGACTCTGGGGTCCCCTCTCGCAGCCGCTTAGGAGAGGAAATGCGCAGGCAGTGTCAGAGAGAGCAAGGCCTCTGCTCTGTGGGTACACTGGATTCTGTGCTGGGTTTGGGACTGGCTCCTCCCATTCAATGCTGCCTCTGGTGTTCACTTGGTGCAAGAACAAACTGGAGTAGGACAACATTCCATACACCATTATTCTACAGGTCATGCTATTCAGAGACTTGGGCTACATATATTTTTTATGACTATAAGTTTTCTGCTATCATAATCATAAGTGCTATATGCTCTGTGCTGTGTGCTGTTGGTAATGTGTTTTTCATCTTGGCCACAGAGGAATGTTGTTTTGTGTGGCCATTTTCATGGATGGCTGAATGATAATTAACTTTGAACTTAAGAGCCAGTGGATGTAAAGTACACATGGAGTACTGTTTGTGCAGTTTTGGTCTCCAAATTTGAGGAAGGACATTCTTGCTATTGAAGGAGTGCAGCACAGGTTCACACGTTAATTCCCGAGATGGTGGGACTGTCATATGTTGAAAGATTGGAGCGACTGGGCTTGTATACTCTGGAATTTAGAAGGCTGAGAGGGGATCTTATTGAAACATATAGGATTATTAAGGGATTGGATACACTGGAGGCAGGAAGCATGTTCACGCTGATGGGTGAGTCCAGAACCAGAGGCCACAGTTTAAGAATTAGGGGTAGGCCATTTAGAACGGAGTTGAGGAGAAACTTTTTCACTCAGAGAGTGGTGGATATATGGAATGCTCTGCCCCAGAAGGCTGTGGAGGCCAAGTCTCTGGATGCTTTCAAGAAAGAGATATATAGAGCTCTTAAAGATAGTGGAATCAAAGGTTATGGGGATAAGGCAGGAACTGGATACTGATGGTGGATGATCAGCCATGATCACAGTGAATGGTGGTGCTGGCTCAAAGGGCCGAATGGCTTACTCCTGCACCTATTGTCTATTGCCTATTGAATATAGTTAAATGCTGTCCATGAATTAGTCACTAATTCCTGATAAAAATTGAGGTGGTCATTCAGCTAATGCTGTTTTGTAAGTATTGAAAGCAAGGAAGTTGCATTGTGAAAAAAGTTATTTCTGGTAATAATTAAAAGGTTTGTTAGTCAATACATGTCTAACTTCAGACCAGAAAAGCATGGATTATATAAAGCACCAGGTTTACCAAAAACTAACATATGCAAATGTCATGTTAGCAGCTAGGCAATCTCTCTATTGCTCTTTAGCAAAGGAGATCTGCTCTTCTTGTCACCATCTGCCACCTATTTGTCTTTTCTTCCAATCTGTCAAAAAGTGTGACTGCTGATCCCCTGTCTCCTCATCAGTACCCGCTCTTAGACCAATCTATGTATTGTGTATTGACTTTGCAACAAAGCTATCAATTCTATCATCCAGTTATTCTCTTCTGGTAAGATATCCCCTTAAGGAAATAATGCTGACTTTGGCCTAATTTATCATATGCCTCCGAGTATCCTAAAACATAATCCTTAATAATAAACTCCAACTTCTTCCCAACCACTGAAGTCATGTTAACTGGTTTATAATTGCCTGTCTTTTTACCTCTCTCTCTTCTTGAAAAGTGGAGTGACATTTGCAATTTTATAGTCCTCCAGAACCATGCCAGAATCTAGTGATTCATCTACTTCTTTCAGAACCCTGAGTTGTAGTCCATCTGATCCGTGTGACTTACTAATCTTCAGACCTTTCAACTTCCCAAGCACCTTCTCCTTAATAATAGCAACTACACCCCCCTCTGCCCCCTGACATTTCTGACTCTCTGGCATTATGGTGCTATCTTCCACAATGAAATCTGGTGAAAAATGCTTATTAAGTCCATCTACCATTTCTTTCCCCTATTACTACCTCTCCAGAGGTCCAATATCCACTCTTGCTTTTCTGTCACTCTTTGAACATCTGAAAAAAAATTCTCGTGTCCACTTTTATGTTACTGGCTAGTTTACCTTCATATTTTATCTTGTCTTTTCTTTCCTTATTGCTTTTTAGTTGCCTTCTTATGTCGTTTTAAAGCTCCTCAATCTTCTAGCTTCCACTATTTTTCTCTATATTGTATGCCTTCTCTTTTGTTCTTATGCCTTCTTTGACTTCCCTTATTAGCCATGGTTGCCTTATTCATCCTTTAGAATACTTCTTTGAGATGTATCTATCCTGCCCCTTCTGAATTGCTCCCAGAAACCCCAGCCATTGCTGTTGTGTTGTCATCCATGCTAATGTTCCCTTCTAATCAACTGACATTTGACAATAATAAAGCAATTTACCAGAGATAAATCCAAATAAAAATCCTTTATTTAAAAGAGTTAATATTCAACACCTTTGACTGATGTTGTGGTGGTGTGACTGTGTATCAGATGTCACACCACATAATACCATCTATCTCCAAGATACACTGACTTTCATATATACTTCAGGGATCAAGGATAGATTAGAGGGATATGATTGGGAGCAGACAAAGATCAGAAATAGAAGACTTTTCTATCTTAAGTTATCTTCTCCCTAATAAACAAAATCAGGAGTTTACTTTCCTATGCATTTGAATGACAGTGGAAAGGTGTTGGAGGTGATTGGTGATATCAGAAGACTAGAATCTGATTGAAAAGGCTTTGCAAGTATAGATTGCTTTCGTTTCAACTGATGTTTTTTGTGACTAATCAGTAGAACTTCGCAAAGAAAGGAAAACTGCTTGCAAGACTTATGACACTGATTTTGGGGTGATTTAGTAGATTCAAGAACACTGGAGAGCGAATGGAGCCATGATTTGCAAGATGGGGGACCAGATTGAATTTTGACGGAAACGGTGATGCTGCCATTTTAAGGAGAAAAGTAAATCAATATTAATAAAATCAGCTCATAAGGATGATGAGTTGATGGCATACTATTCAGAATATTGTTGAGGAATAATGCGATGCAGTCAATGAACAAGATGATTTCAGAGAGGGCAAAGGGAGAGAACCTTGCCAAGATAAAAGGAAGTTAAAAGTCAAAGACCAACTTGAATTTCCAACTATAGGGAAAACATACATAAATCCTGCCCCAATGTGCTTTGGGATCTGAGCATTTAAGAAATGTCAACTGAAGAGATGGAATTAATTATATTGTGAATTATGCCTGAGAGATCCTGCTAACTAATGTTTGAGGTTAAAGTGAGGACAGGAGAAAGGATGTGGGTGATGTTGGCAAGACCAGAGTTTATTCACCATTCCTAAATGTCCTTAAGAAAGAACATAGAATCCATTGCTGCACACAACAAACGTTAGGTCTATTTATCCCTATCAACCCAATTCTCCTGCCTTCTCCCCATAAACCTTATGCCCTTATCAATAAAGAACTCATTAACTTCTGCTTTAAATATACCCACAGTCATCTGAGGCAAAGAATTCAACAGATTAACCACAATCTGGCTAAAGAAATTCTTCCTCATCTCTGTTCTAAAGGGATGTCCTTGTATTCTGAGGCTGTGCCATTTGGTCCTAGAAAATCTTTTCCCATTCTATCTAGACCTTTCAATATTCCATAGATTTCTCATGTCTCTGTAGTTCTCTTTACTCCACTTTGCAGGGTATGTTATATCATATTATGACACTTTGCGAAGAATAACTCAACTTCTCTGCACGACATCCATCCAAGCTGGTGAAATTTGGACATATGAGTGAGAAGAAGAACTATGTAGTCAAGAGAACATCCAGGATGAAAGGGAACAATAGCTCAATGGAGGATAAGGTCAACCAAGGTGAAGATGAGCAGAAGTTGCAGAGGAAGTTACTAAGAATGGATGGCAGAAGGGATGACAATTGGGATATTGGACCACAGTGAACCTAAAGTAGGAGGGAGTGTTATTCCAGGACTGGAAGATGTTATGTTCAGAAGTGGAGAGAAGCTCATCTATGTTTACAAATCCAAATCAAACTGACTGATGTCAAGGCGATCACCCACAATAAGCTAATGGGTGTTAAAAAATACAGACATTTTAGAGGCAAGCACGGAAAGGTGTAACAATATCTGGTCCACAGGCAGAGTCCTCAGAGCTCTGTGAGATTATAAATAATTCATCGAAAATATGAAAACATATTGCATCTGGCCTTTGCAGCAAGTTCATTTCCCCTGCTCAACACAGACACTTTAACAGAAAGTAAATGGGGTTAAAGTTTCAAATAATAAGCACTTACCAGAAGCAATATGAAGAGCCTGAAAGCCTAAATAAGGCAATTTCCCCCACAGAACTCTGCATTTAAGTTGAGTTTTTTTGGCATGGTGAAAGCTTCTCATTCAAACAGCAGGCAGCAATTGGGCAGAGATACGTTAACATCAGAGAGATATCAGACAAAGGCAATGGCATTTAGAATGTTAAAATTCTTGGCAAATTTGACCCAGATCAAAGCAAAGTTCCAGCTGTACCTTCAATTAAAGCCTTTCGGGGTGTTCCAAGGGTGATGTCACTAACCCAAACCACCTTTCTACTACTTACTGATAAGGTTTGCAGCTGACTCAGGCATAGAGTCCATGAGACTGATACACCATAATGGCCACAGTTAATAACTTCACATGGTGAGCTAGATCTGTTGCATAGGGTTGGAACTAAAAGTTATATTGCCCGATATTTTGAGAGGAAATATTGACATTTTTCTCTGAACATTTCAACCATGAGCAACTTTGGGTTTCCTATTCAAATGCAGATATTTTGTAGTCTGGTCAGCGATTCACTCGTGTTTGCTCCAATGGACTCTGATCTTGGATGACTCCTGATATTTTGAAAGTAAGTGTGAAGTTTTAGAAAAATATACCATGAAATGAACAACCTACAGACAGCTTCTGATAGAAAGGAGTTTCTCCATGGACAGATTTTTAATAAAGTGATCATATGTGAATTTTTTTATACCAAGGAAGTTTTTTATTCTTAAATAATGTTTGAAGTTTTAATGGTTTAAAATATCAGAAATGTGCATAAGTTTTGAAAATGTTGATGGCTGGTTAAGTCAGGAAAGAGAACGTCACAAAATGTCAAAGATAATTGCAGCATTTTCATAGCTCAAGATTATTCTACACCCACGCCTCCCTCAAGTCTTCTCTATTCATAATCCTGCTATGAAGTGGATGGCTCTGCTTCCATTGCAAGGCCTTGTCATGAAGAAGCAAATTATAAGTCCAGCTGGACCTACATTATCAGCTTTCGCATTAGGTAAATTATCATTGTGTTTAGACAGTTTTCTACTGACCACTGATTCTGCACTCTCAACTCTACAAGGGAAGAAAAAGTAAAAAGAAAATAGAAAATGGGCAAGGCACATGCTAAATTTTACAGTTGAAATAAACAATGTATTCACGCAATGCATATTGGATAGAAATACCATCTAGATTCTTACCCTATTGAAGGGCCAAATGGCCTTCTCCTGCACCTATATTCTATGTTTCTATGTTTATTGAACAGGGTTTCTGATAAATAAATTCTGAACAGATGTAAAATCCTATCAAGCACTCTTAGATTATGATTAGATTATGCAGACACACAATCCTCTTTTATTGTCATTTAGTAATGCATGCATTAAGAAATGATACAATATTCCTCTGGTGTGATATCACAGAAACACAGGACAGACCAAGACTGAAAAAACTAACGAAACCACATAATTATAACATATAGTTACAACAGTGCAACAATACCATAACTTGATGAAGAACAGGCCATGGCACAGTAAAAAAGTTCAAAGTCTTTCAAATGTCCCACATCTCACGCAGACGGGAGAAGGAAGAAAACTCTCCCTGCCATGCCCGACCACAGACCGACTCTGAGTCGTCCGAAAACTTCGAGCCTCTGATCAGCCCTCCGACAACGAGTACCGAGCACCATCTCTCTCCGAACGATTTGATCTCAATCTCGGTCGCCAGCAGCAGGCAAAGCCGAGGATTTTGGGGCCTTCCCTCCGGAAGATTCTCAATCACCCAGTAACAGCAGCAGTGAACCGGCGTTTCAGAAATTTCTCCAGATGTTCCTCTGTGTTTTCATGTCTGTCTCCATCAACTCAGAATTGTCCACGGCCCTTATTTAATGGATATGATATCATTTTTACCAGAGAGCTGCGTGCACACGGCGCGCTGCTATCTTCTCCTCCCGCCCACTACACTCTTCCTCCCGAGCACTCTCGAAAGGCTCTGAACCAACCGAATTTGTTCCAATTGTCAATCAGAAAACTTGTTTTTTTTAAAAGTAAAACTTGGAGAGAAATGCATATCTGGTAAAAATATAAAATGCATAGAAGGGTTTCCCAAAACTGAGTCAAGAAAAGACAGGATCAGGCTTTTTATAACATCGGAAAATGGGCAGCAAAGTAGTCTAACTAGCCAAATGACATGGACGTAATTGGGAAATGTGCCTCCTTTTAATGAGATTTTTCATGGTGGTTAAATTAGATTACCATGGAAAAGGAATGGAGATTACATCATATATTAATCTGTGTTCACTCATTGTAGTGTAGTTAAGAAAAATGTACTTACAGTCATAGAGTACTACAGCACGTAAGATGGGCCACTCAGCCCATCTAGCCTGTGCTAAGCTGTTACTCCCAATTGGACTATAGCTCTCTATAACTGTCCCATCCATGTACCGATCCAAAATTCTCTTAAGTGTTGAAATCAAACCTGCTTCTACCACTTCCTCTGGCAGCTCGTTCCACCCTGTCAGTACCTCTGAGCAGAGCAGCTCAAGCTCAAGTTTATTGTCATCTGACTGTACATATATACAATCATGTGAAACTAAGTTCTTCTGGACCATGGTGTACCCACAAAGCATTATCACAAATGAGTTAATACAATTTAATTCAAAATGCAAGTAGTGTGCAGCACAGGTAAAGAGTAATCAGTAAACTGTAAAGTAAACAGTAAACAGCTTGCGGTCCTAGTGATGAGAACCTTGGTGGTGGCAGGGTATTCATTAATCTCACAGCCTGGGGGAAGAAACTGATACTCAGTCTGGCAGTCTTAGTCCACATGATCGTGCACCCCCTCCCTGAATGTAGTGAGTCAGAAAGATTGCGAGATGGGTGGTAGGGATCCTCAATAATGCTTAGGTCCTCTCGAATATGGTAAATATCCCAAATGGGTTCACAAATGTGAACCTCGCAGCAGTTTTTACTGTCCTCTGTAGGGTCCTGCAGTCCAATGCTTTGCAGCTTCTGTACCACACAATGATGCAACCAGACAGGACATACTTTATGAAGCTTCTGTAGAAAGTTGTTAGAATGGTGGCAAGGAGTCTTTCATGTTTCAATCTCCTCAGAAAGTTTAGGTGCTACTATGCCTTATTAATGAGGAGGTGTATGAGTCCAGGTTAGATCATCGGTTGTGTGCACACCACGGAACTTTATGCTCTTCACTCTGTCTATTGACGTGCAATGGAGAATAGTCGACCTGCGCCTTTCTGAAGTCCATAATCACCTCTTTTGTTTTGCCCACATTATGATTCAGAATGTTATTCTTGAGGTGATATGTTAAATTATGTATTTGTTCTGATTAACGTTGCTAATTGTTTTTCTTTTTAAGGAAAGGAAGATGTGGTGCTATCACGTGTCACGTGTAAAACGTGATTGGACAGCATTCGGAGCATGCGCAGAAATGAGAGAATGATCTAGAAACTTGTATGGTGAAAATGTGGTTGCTGTTTGCTGTTGTAAATAAAAGTTCTAGTTCTAATTCGTCCAGAATTGGTTTGTCCTTAGTAACCCACAGTACCTACAAAGAACACAACAGTTCTCGCACCATTTGAAAAGCCTCTCTCCCTCCTCTCTGTATGCCGGCTCATCATTATTGCTGATGAGGCTAACCACTATTATATCATCAGTGAACTTGGTAATGCATTTGAGCTGGATCTGGTAATGCGGTCATGAGTCACCAGAGTTAACAACAGCAGGCTGTGCACACAGTCCCAGAGGACATCTGTGCTCAGCCTGATGGAGCTCGAGATGTTGCTGCCAACTCGGACTGACTGGGGTCTTTCCCTCAAGAGGTCTAAGATCCAGTTACAGAGGGGGGTGTTGAGTCCCAATGAGCACAGTTTACCCACCAGCCTCTGAGAGATGATCGTATTAAACACTGAGCTGAGGTCAATTGCCAACATCCTGGTGTATGAGGCATCGTTCTAGGTGGAACAGAATGCAGTGGAGGGCCGAGACCATTGCATAATCAGTGGGCCGGCTTGAGCAGTAGGTGAACTGGAAAGGGTGCAATGTAGCTGGAAGGTGGAATTATATTCAATCCATTAACAGCCACTCAAAGCACTTCATGATTGTTGAAGTCTGGAACTGGACAGTTATCATTTAGTCAAGTTACCGTCGCACTGTTGGGCACCAGAATGCTGGTGTTTGCCTTGCAAGCACAGTGGACTGTTGCAAAGAAATATTAAATATATCCTCTGTTAGCTGGGCCGCACAATCCCTCAGCACCTGACCAGGTATGTTGCCTGGCCCCTGGAGCTTTGCATGGGTTTATCCTGACGGGGATCCCTCTCACTTCAGCTGTTGCCAAACAAGGTGCCCGTCCCTCAGGGGCAAAGGGGTCTTTCCTCGATGTCACATCATTCATTGCATCAAATTGTGTACAGAGGCATTACTATCATTGATCTTTGAACTCCAGACCGGGTCTTCACATGCTGCTATTGTGACTCCTGTCTCCCTTTCCCCCACCACCACTCTGCAAACCCATCTCCCTCAGATCCCACCATCAGCTCCGGGACCCTCAGAGGCTCCACCTTCCTCTCACCCCAACCCTCCCCTCTCCACTGACACTACCAGCTTCCGTCCCCCCTGTGATCCCAGCTCTCAAGACTCCAGCCTTGAACTCCAGGCCAGGTCTTCACGTGCTACTATTGTGACTCCCGTCTCCCCTTCCCCCACCATCACTCTGCAACCCCGTCTTCTTCAGATCCCACCATCAGCTTCTGGGTCCTCAGAGGCTCCATCTTCCTCTCACCCCCACCCTCCCCTCTCCACTGATACTACTAGCCTCCCTTTCCCTCCCCCCTCTGATCCCAGCTCTCATCCGTGCCGGGTCTTTACCATCCCCTCCGAACCTTCAACTGTCTGAGGCAGAGTGTTCTGTCCTCAGTAGGGGTCTTACCTTTGTCCCCCTTCACCCACACCTCAGCGAGTTCCGCGTTTGCCATGACGCTGAACTCATCTTCCGCCAGCTCAGTCTGATTGTGGATGATCAGTCGTGATCACAGTGAATGGTGGTGCTGGCTCGAAGAGCTGAATGGCCTACTCCTGCACCTATTGTCTATTGTCTATTGTCTTTAACCCTCCTCCACTTCATGGACACCCCGCTCTGGTCTTCTGCCTGCTCTGGATCTCTCTATTGCTAACTGCCCACGGGACATCAACCACCTCGACTTCACCGCACCTTGTTCCCATTCCAACCTCACTCCTTCCGAATGCTCTGCTCTCCACTCTCAGCACACTAATCCTAACTTTACTATAAAATCTGCTGATAAGGGGGGGTGCTGTTGTAGTCTGGCGTACTGACCTCTACCTTGCCGAGGCATAGCGACAACTTGCGGATATCTCCTCTTATTTACCCCTTGATCACCTCCTCTTATTTACCCCATGATCATGACCCCACTAAGGAGCACCAGGCCATTGTCTCCCACACCATCACCAACCTTATCAGCTCAGGGGATCTCCCATCCACTGCTACCAATCTTATAGTTCCCACACCCTGCACTTCCCGTTTCTATCTCCTACCCAAGATCCACAAACCTGCCTGTCCACGTAGACCCGTTGTCTCAGCTTGCTCCTGCCTCAGCAAATTCATTTCTGCATACCTCGACACTGTTTTTTCTCTCCTTGTTCAATCCCTTCCCACCTATGTTTGTGACACATCTCAAGCTCTGAATTTTTTCAATGATTTTAAGTTCCCTGACCCCCAACGCTTTATTATAACCATGGGTATCCAGTCTTGATACACCTCCAACCCCACCAAGAAAGTCTCAGAGCTCTCCGCTTCTTTTTGAATTCCAGACCTAACCAGTTCCCCTCTACCACCACTCTCCTCTGTCTAGCGGAACTAGTTCTTACTCTTAATAAAGATTTCCCCTTTGGCTCCTCCCACTTCTTCCAAACTAAAACTGTAGCCATGGGCACCTGTATGGGTCCCAGCTATGCCTGCCTTTTTGTTGGCTTTGTGGAACAATCCATGTTCCAAGCCTATACTGGTATCTGTCCCCCACTTTTCCTTCGCTACATCAATGACTGCATTGGCGCTGCTTCCTGCACGCATGCTGAGCTCGTTGACTTTATTAACTTTGCCTACAACTTTCACCCTGCCCTCAAATTAAGCAGAACAAATGCTACACATGCCCTTACACTTCCTCCGTACCACCATTCAGGGCCCCAGACAGTCCTTCCAGGTGAGGTGACTCTTCACCTGTGAGTCGGCTGGGCCGGTGCTCCGGCTGCGGCCTTCTATATATTGGTGAGACCCGATGCAGGCTGGGAGACCGTTTCGCTGAACACCTATGCTCTGTCTGCCAGAGAAAGCAGGATCTCCCAGTGGGCACACATTTTAATTCTATGTCTCATTCCCATTCTGATATGTCTATCCACGGCCTCCTCTACTGTCAAGATGAAGCCGCACTCAGGTTGGAGGAACAACACCTTATATTCCCTCTGGGTAACCTCCAACCTGATGGCATGTACATTGACTTCTCTAACTTCCGTTAATGCCCCTCCTCCCCTTTTTACCCCATCCCTTATTTATCTATTTATTTATTTATTATTAGTTTTTTCTTTTCTTTCTTTCTCTCTCTCTTTTTTCTCCCGCTGTCCCTCTCACTATAACTCCTTGCCTGCTCTCCACCTTCCTCTGGGCTCCCCTCCCACTTTCTTTCTCCCTAGGCTTCCCGTCCCATGATCCTCTCCCTTCTCCAGCCTCATATCGCTTTTGCCAATCAACTTTCCAGCTCTTAGCTCCATCCCTCTCCCACCTGTCTTTTCCTATCATTTTGGATCTCCCCCTCCCCCTCCCACTTTCAAATCTCTCACTATCTCTTCTTTCAGTTAGTCCTGACAAAGGGTCTTGGCCCGAAACGTTGACCGTACTTCCTTCAATAGATGCTGCCTGACCTGCTGCGTTCCACCAGCATTTTGTGTGTGCTACTATCATTGATGTGGAGGGTGGACTTGTAAACTGCTAAGGTTTGTATCCCTTGCCAGATGGATGTGTATTCCAAGATGCCTCAGTTCTACAACACTCCTCAGTTCCCTACTGCTCAATGTCTAAATCCTACCATGCTTTGTCTTGCCAAAGTGCAACACCTCACACTTGTTTGCAGTAAATGCCATCTGCCATTTTTCAGCCTTGTTTTCCATCTGGTCCAGATCCCTTTGCAAACTTTGATAGCCTTTCTCACTGCTCAGTACACCCACAATCTTGGTGTCACCTGCAAATTTACTGTCTCATCCTGAATTCCAACTGACTAAATCTTTCTGACCAGCCTCTGTTGTGGGACTTTGTCAAAAGCCTTGCCAAAATCCATGTAGACAACATCCACTGTCTTTCCTTCATCAACTTTCTTGGTAACTTCCTGAAAAAACTCTGTAAGATTGCTTGGACATAACCTATCACACACAATGCCATGTCGATTATACCTAATCAGGCCCTGTCTATTCAAATACTTATGTAAAGTATATATCCTGTCCTTTAATACCTTCTAATAACGCACCCACTGCTGGTATCAGACTCACTGGTCTGCCACTTCCCAGGCTGTTCTTAGAGCCTTTCTTAAACAGCAGAACAGCATTAACTATCCTCCAGTTCTCTGACACTTCATCTGCGGCTAAGGATATTTTAGAAGTACTTATTTTTGTTTTCAATTATCAATGTTTTCAGTCAGCACTATCCATACTGTTCGATTGTCAGATGTATCAGCAATTGTCTTAACGTATTAAAAGGCTAATGCTTCTTCAGAGCAACCTTCATTTTCCAGAGGGATGATGCATTGCGACTTTGAGCAATCTGAATCTGTGCTATAAATGACCAAAGAATAGTTACAAATCTGAGGCACCACGCAACAAAGTTTTCCATTATTGCACAAAGGGCCTTTATATATGAGGTAGAGAGAAGGATGGACATCCCGTAGCTATTTGAAAAAGGAGGAGTTTGCTGAAGATTCAATGGGATGAAGTTGTGGTGAATGTCTACATCAGGATTGAATTTCCAGAGATATCCTACTAACCAAACTATTGGTTTGCTTCATAGACTCCATCCCTACAACTTCTCTTGCACACGTAATAAATATTGTTGCTAACCCCAGCCCACAAATCACATTCGGTACATACTGAACTAGGAACATTACCCAAATAAATTATAGTATGTATTTCCTTTTCTCTCTGTATTCTAGGCCTGCTGCAGATATGGAAGGGTTCCTCATCATATTCACAATTTGCACCTTGAGGAGTCATCCTCGTTGCCTTCAAGGCCTGTCTGCATCTTATACTAGTGTACTAAATACAGCCAACAAGGTAGTCTGCTACAAGAATGGAGAAATCATGAATACCATTACTCATCATTGCCTTCAGAGAGGAAGTTCAGAAGCATGAAGTTGCACACACAACGTTTTAGGAACAGCTTCTGGCCCTCCACCATCATTTTCTGAACAGTCCAAGAACACTCTCACTATTTTGCATTTTATTGCACTATGAATTTAATTTTTTTATATTGTCTATTTCTGATTGTAATTTACAGGAAATTTTTATGCATTGCACTGTACTGCTGCTGCAAAAAAACAATTTTCACAACACGCAGTACGTCAGTTCGAATGAACCTGATTCTGATACTGATTCCTGCCAAGATGTGGGTACTGATGTCCTGCCTAAGATTTCACATCAGCTGCACATTGCGGAGTAGAATTCATATTTCTTACTAGCTCTTCCTTCAGTTAGTCCTGACGAAGGGTCTCGGCCCAAAACGTCAACTGTACCTCTTCTTAGAGATGCTGCCTGGCCTGCTGCGTTCACCAGCAACTTTGATGTGTGTTGCTTGAATTTCCAGCATCTGCAGAATTCCTCGTGTTTGCTTTTGATAATATAGCGGTTTTCAGGCAAAAGAGTGTGTATATAATTAAATGCACTCTTCAAAAGCCTGTGTTCAGATATTCTTGCCTGTAAATGGTGACCTGCCCATGAGTTTTCAACAGCTGTAAACTGAGGAGAAAAATCTCTTACAATTAAGGACCATGGCTGCCATAGGCAGGAATACCTTTGTCCTGCTTTGGGGTGTTGTGGCTGAGTGTAAATAGCAAATTATACATGCAATTATGCTAGAGCAAAGGTGCCAAAAGCATTGTTTACTACTGAAATTGAGGTTAAAGAACTGTTCACAAAGATTTGCTGTGGGCATGGGTGCATGCTGAAAATCTGCCTTTTCTTCCTCTCCATCCGGTCACGTTTCCTGCTTATCTATCATCAATTCCTACCAGAGAAAGCCCAATGGGTGAAGCATATTTGGAAGAGACTCTACTTAGCACAAGATTGTAATGGAAGAAAAGAATTATTCCCCGCACACAAGGTAAGTATTAGCAAAATTTATGAATAACCCCAAAGCACTTGCATCAAATGCACCAGAAGCACAAACAAAACAAATTACCCAGAAATTAAATGTTTATGATCTTATAAGAAAACACAATTACAATACCATATTTGTTTATGTGTAGCAAAGGCAGGCTATTGGCTGGAGTGGGGATTTCAAACGTGACACCAGTTGCTCCAAAAGTGTGCTACACACTCATATTGCTCATTATCTCAAAGCTTTACATGCTGCTTTTGGCTGTAGATACAACTTTATTTGACTTACAGTATATGTTTGTGAAAGCCAGGCATTTTCCTGATTGAAAGCCAAAAGATTGCTTGAGCAGTAAGGGGAAGTTCTGCATTGTATTGTACTCTGTCAAATCAATCACTGGGGAACTTTATTGTTGTCACTCCATGTATTGAAGAAGTGTTTCATTCCCCATCAATACTTATTCTTATTTTCAATAGAAAAGTCACTCAAAACAAATGAGAAAATTGTTCCTGTCCTGCAATATAAAAGTGTCACTTCTTCACCTGAAACAAAATTAATATTTGAAAAATAATTGAAGAACTGAGCAAAATTATTACCCAGCTAATGCAAATGACAGTCACAGAATATTGCCAAAATTGATTTAGCATCTAGTTGATTTCTTCCTTTAAAATGAGGAAATAAGCTGATACGTGAGTGCTTTGGTTGAGTGCTTGTTGATGGTATAAGCTGCATATGCAGTGATTCATACAATTTAATGTTAACTGAGTTAAATGAACAATGTCATTCTCCCAGATGCATCTTGTTAGGTACTTTGTTGCATTCTACATAACATTTGTTCAGTTTTCCATGTGTCACATTAACTGAGCATGATTTCGCAATTACAATTCAAATGATATACACAATAAAAATGATTAACCTAGTTTTTCCTCCAATCTGAATTGTTTTTAAATGGTTTAAAGTGCTCATCATCTTGTAACAATAAATGAAATTAAACTGGCATAGCTAATCTTCTCTCTTACCATACACAGTATCAATGGCGTTAAATGCGTAATGTAATATAATCAATGAGATGGAAACTATATAGAAGAGTCCATTTTGTTTGATAAAGTTGGGATATAACCAGCTTTAACAAACATATTTCTTAAATATCAAACACATTTTTAAGGTATCAATTTGTTAAATATTGATTTTATTTATAAATAGTTCCATCAAGATGTAAATAGACAAAAATATAATGGAGAAAAATACATGAATCAGGGATGGTGCCAAAAATTTCCAGTTGGGAATCCCTCCATCACTACTGTGGTCTATTTGTATCTGATTATGGTTTCAGGGTATAGATGGCCTCATCAAGTGTATACATGTAAAAGGATCTTTATTGCTAGAGTACACACTTTTATTCAAAGCTGATGTGTCCTTTAAATCTTATTGTCAGTGCTTCTGCACCATCCATGCTTTATCACGGGATAATCTCACCAATGATTAATATATATATAATATAATAGGAAGATGTAAGTGGTTACAGGGGGTAAATATGTCATTACATGAGTATTCAACCTGATATGCATAAAGGATTACTGATAAGGTTAGTAAACTCACATTCTCCATACATCCCTGACAGATGTACCAATGAATATACCCATCGATGTTTCCAACATTGGATAGTTCCAGAGTGGAGTTTATAGCTCACCTTTCTGCTCAGGAGAGCACTGGACTTTGAACTAACAAGGCAGTGTGAATTTCTATAGATCACCCTACTCTCAGACAGAGAAACCTGCCCACTGAACCTGGTTAATCTAGTTCGAGGACAGTAAGGCTATTGAAATGATTGGAAGAAATCAGCTGCCAAGTGAAAGGTGAGGAAAGGTTTTAATTGATTTTTCATTCAACCTTAATTTAAATTTCAATGCCTTAGCAATTTATTTTTCATTTATTGACAAGTCCTGAGTACATTTCACAATTTGTGAATGGCATTCAATATGAACATGTTGAGCACCTCACTTTGGTCCACTACTGTCAACAACATTCTTGTCACTGCTGATGGGCACTTGCTTTATGAAAGATCCTGTGTTGTCCTACACCACACTGATGTGCTGGGAAAAAACAAACTGTACCAGGACATTGTTGAAAGAAAAAAAATATAGCCAAATTACAAATGACCAGTGATCTCAAAGTTGTTAAAGATCAGTTTCAGCGATATTTAAGTATCACTGTATGTCACTGCCTCAGAAGTATCTTTTTTTCCACTGAAGTCATTGGGATATAAAGAAAGATTAGCTTTAAAAAGTAACTTTATTTGTCATGGGTGCAACAAAATATCAAAACATACAGTAAAATACAAACGTTTGTATGTCAAAGTAAAATTTACTGTTGAAATAAATATATGTAACCATATACTACCTTGAAATTCATTTTCTTGCAGGAATGTAAAGGAAAATAAAGAAATACAATAAAATTTACGCATAAAGACTAACAAACAACCAATGTGAAAAAGAAGAAAAATTATGCAAATAAAAGCATAGTGTTGAGAACATGTGTTGTAGAGTCCTTGAAAGTGAGTCTGAAATAAAAAAAAGTTATTAAAAAATAAGTGAGTCTGTAGGTTGTAGAATCAATTCAGAGTTGTGGTGAGTGACGTTATCCACCCTGATTCAGGAGCCTGATCTGATGGCTGTCGAGTGATAATTACTCCTGAACCTGGCAGTGTGGAATTTGTTGCCATGGGCAGCAGTGGAGGCCAAGTCAGGCTCCTGTACTTCCTGGTAGTAGGAAGAAGAGAACATGGCCTGGATGGAGGGAGTCTTTGATGATGGATGCTGCTTACTTGTATCAGTGCTCCATGTAAATGTGTTATTTGCAATACCATCATGTCTTGGCCAAAGACTTGCAGCATAGTTTCACCAAGAGAATTATATTTTCCAAATCAACCAAACTACTATTATACTATTTTTTTTCTTTAAATTGGCTTATTTCAGTCACCATTTAGGAGCCCTTTACTCAGGCAGCATCTTACAACTATTAAACCAAACTTTCATCTTGCTTACTTCTGGCAGGGATGAAATTAATTTCCTTTGACTTTGTTCCAAAAGAACAGAAGGTTATAATTACACAATTAAATAGGCTGACAGTCCCATAAATGAATGGATGGCATCTCTGAACCAGTTATGAAGCTTCTGTTAACCTTAGCAATAGGAACCACTTTGATTCAATGGAACACAGCCTCTGCAAGATTGCAGGCTTTATTTTCCTAAGGCATAATTTTGCTTCCCTGGAGTCTAATTATAATACATACATGCATAATGATCAAACCAGCATTCAGGTCTTAATTAAACTTATGACAGCTGATCAGGAGAAAAGTTAATCTTTGTAGTCATGGCTGACCACACCATGATGATGCTGCTAGTTTGTGATATCATTCATTATCATGACATCAGATCCACATACATAGTGATGGTGTTCAGCTTTACCTCAGCAGCATCATTTGAACCATTAGACTGCTCACAAACTCAGCAATTTATCAAGCCTTGAACTAGCAAAAATGGCTAAGCAAAAACACTTGTGAAAACAGGAAGGCATTAACTTGCCATGTTTAGTTGATGAACACCATGGTCTTCTCATAAAACGTCCACAAAATCTTTGCATTTATTGTTGGAAATTAGGGTGGAGCAAGTTTAAAGTAGGTTTATAGTGTAGAGGAAAGTATTAGTTATAATCTTTGAGAAATTTAGCGGAGAATAATGCTTGATAGATTTTTTTTGTAGTCAATTGAGGGGAGTAGTCTGCTTATCCCAGGAACCACAGACCTAGAAAAAACAAAGTGAGTTACATGGTTTTAGCTGTGTCAGTAACAAAATCAGAAAATGCTGAACACTTAACAAGGGAGATAACATCTCACAAAAGAGAAACACATATAGTGTTTCAGGTAAAATACATTTAGTTAGAACCAACAAAGAAAGGCAAGTTGGTTTTAAGCTGCAGGAAAGGTGAGGATGGAGTAGATAGCATAAAGGGAATGTGGTATATCTAATAGGTCGAGCCAAAGATTACTGTAGTGGTAAGTGGCTAATGAAAATACATGATTGATAGGATAGTGAAGGAGGTTACAGAAAGAGAATACAACCAAAATATATAAAAACAAAGTACTTTGAAATGCCCAGAAGATCAGACTGTTAGTAAAGGGAGATAAACTGAGCCAGTATTACAACTGTATAACTTAGAGAAGTCCTGGCATATACTGAAACAAAGTAGGCAGTGTATGTTAAGCTGATGAATTGCAAAGGGTAGCTCTCTGATAGGATATTGGAAAGAGTACTCATGATAGAATGAGGCAACATTGAGGAAGTTCTGGTCATACAAACTTGTTCTCTGTCTTTCCTTGTCCTGAATGTTAACTTCTGTTTCTTTTTCCACAGACCCTAGGTGATCTGCTGAACATTTCCAGTATACTCTGCTTTAATTTCAGATTTCCAGCAACTGCAATTTTTTTTTTGAATTTCTGCCAGAAAATGTGAAGAGCTGATAATTGTGTGGAGCTCCGAAAATTATCCTAAGCTTAATTTTCACCAGAAGTTGTAACACATGTGCGCTCACTGACTTTTAACCTTTACAAAGTCTATTACAGGACATTAAAGTATGCCTACATACCATGATTTATTCAAAGGTTTCTTATCGACTGGGACTTTCTATAAAGTATTGCTGCAATCAAGATAGTATTAATTGCATGATATTATTCTTAAGAGTCTTAAGGTATAATCATTGCTGTTTGCCAATATTACATATATTTCAAGAATATCTACAAACTAGAAACATAGAAAAACCACAACACGATACAGGCCCTTTGTCCCGCAAAGCCATGCCGAACATGTTCTTATTTTAGAAATTACCTAGGGTTACCCATAGCCCTCTATTTTTCTAAGCTCTATGTACCTATCCAGGAATCTCTTAAAAGACCCTATCATATCCATCTCCACACCACCGCTAGCAGCCCATTCCACGCACTCACCAAGAAAAAACTTGCCCCTGACATCTCCTCTGTACCTACTTGCAAGCACCTTAAAACTGTGCCCTCTTGTGTTAGCAATTTCAGCCCTGAGAAAAAGCCTCTGACTATCCGCACTATCAATGCCTCTCATCATCTTATACACCTCTGTCAGGTCGTCTTTCATCCTCTGTCACTCCAAGGAGAAAAGGCCAAGTTCACTCAACCAATCCAGGTAACATCCTTGTAAATCTCCTCTGCACCCTTTCTATAGTTTCCGCAACCTTCCTTAAGTGAGGTGACCAGAACTGAGCACAGTACTCCAAGTGAGGTTTGACCAGGATCCTATAAAGCTATAACATTACCTCTCAGCTCTTAAACTCAATCCTACAATTGATGAAGGCCAATGCACCATATGCCTTCTTAACCGCACAGTCAACCTGCACAGCAGCTTTGAGTGTCCTATGGACTCAGACCCTAAGATTCCTCTAATCCTCCACACTGCCAAGAGTCTTACCATTAATACTATATTATGTCATCATATTTGACCTACCAAAATGAACCACCTCACACTTATCTGGGTTGAACTCCATCTGCCACTTCTCGGCCCAGTTTTGCATCCTTTCAATGTCCGGCTGTAACCTCTGGCAGCCCTCCACACTATCCACAACACCTCCAACCTTTGTGTCATCAGCAAATTTGCTAACCTATCTTTCACCCAGGTCAGTTATAAAAAATCATGAAGAGAAAGGGTCTCAGAACAGATCCTTGAGACACACCACTGGTCACCGACCTCCATGCAGAATATGACCCGTCTACAACCACTCTTTGTCTTCTGTGGTCAAGCCAATACTCAATCCACAAAGCAAGGTCCCCTTGGATCCCATGCCTCCTTACTTTCTCAATAAGCCTTGCATGGAATACCTTGTTAATTGCCTTACTGAAATCCATATACCCTACATCTATGGCTCTACCTTCATTAATGTGTTTAGTCACATCTTCAAAAAAATTCAATCAGGCTCATAAGGCATGACCTGCCTTTGACAAAGCCATGCTGACTATTCCTAATCATACTATGTTCATAAATCCCGCTTCTCAGAATCTTATCCATCAACTTACCAACTACTGAAGTAAGACTCACTCGTCAAGAATATTTATTATTTTTCCATAACAAATGGCTAAAGGTTTTATTTTAGATTAGATTATGAGGACACACAGTCCTCTTTTATTGTCATTTAGTAATGCATGCATTGAGAAATGATACAATGTTCCTCCAGAATGATATCACAGAAACACAAGACAAACAAGACTGAAAAACTGACAAAGACCACATAATTATAACATATAGTTACAACAGTGTGAAGCAATATCATAATTTGATAGAACAGACCATGGGCACGGTAAAAAAAAGTCTCAAAGTCTCTCGAAAGTCCCATCATCTTACACAGACGGAGAAGGAAGAAAAACTCTCCCTGCTATGAGCTTCCAGCACTGCGAACTTGCCAATGCAGCACCCTGGAAGCACCCGACCACAGCCGACTCTTGAGTCCGTCTGAAAACTTCGAGCCTCCGACCAGCCCTCTGACACCAAACACCGAGCACCATCTCTGCCGAGCGCTTCAACCCCGGCCCCGGCAACAGGCAACAGGCAATTCCCATCTGTACTCTCTCACTTTGGGTTACAAAGTCACTTTTCTTAATACAATCCATATTATGCCGAATATCAAGTAGAAATGGTTCACTGTCTCACTAGCCCTAAAGTAGAAATAAACTGCAAAGTGAGATCTGCTGTTTGACATCAGTGGACTTTTTGTTTATCCATCTGTCGCTCCACAATTATGACAAATTAATATATTTGTAGCCAGATCACAGATTTAGAACTGTAGATGAAAGAATTGTGTGCAAATATGTTTAGATATTATTAATGCTATCAATGTCTAACAACAGCGTGATTACTCGTAATTATATGTCAATTGTGTTATATATGAAAAATTGCAAGAGGTTGAAGGATATCATTTTCTGTGATAAGGAATGAAATAGGGTCCTCCAGGACCTCTGACTACAGTTAGTGTTTCCACATTACTTGACAGCAGGAAACATGCTTATTAGAGAGGACACAGTCATTGCAGTGCTCTAAATTTAACATCCAAATGTTCAAACAAATTACAGCAATTATTTCCTTTAGCTTACTAATTGAGGAAACCCACAGAAAAAGGCAAAACAAAAAAAAACAGTGCAATTTCATTTGGAAGTTTTGAAAAAGCCATCTGTACAGAAGGGACAAGATGTATCAGGCCAGACTTTGCTCACCCTGGCCTGTATCCTGTAACCACTGCAGAGCCATGTTCAGCATTTGCAGACCTTAAGGATCCATTTTTCCAGGTGGGCTGCATTCTGCAGCCCTGCAGCTGGCATAAGTTGACAAAGTCTACAGGAACTGCACCCCCTGCCCCCAACCCTAAACACAGAGTACAAGATGTCTGATATCCTCACCCTTTTCAAAACATGTTTGAATGTTTTTAATTATTTAAATAAGTAACACACTTACTAAAGCACCATGATAAAGAAAGCAATGCGCACATTCAAATATCAAGGACATGCTGAATGTTGGAAGATGAATGAGCAGTAGTTCGAGATCTTGATCTGGCTCAGTGTACAAAGACACTGTATGGATATGTACTTGTGTAGTAAAATTTTCTTTGTGTTAACGTCCTGATTAAGGGTCTTGGCCCAAAATGTCAACTGCTTATTCCCTTCCAAAGATGCTGCCTGATCTGCTAACTTCCCCCAGCATGTTGTGTGTGTGACACAGAGGGATCTGTTTCTGAAAGGATTTCCTTTGTGGTGCTAAGAGGTGGGAGGCAGTGTAAAAGTCCTTTGAGAGTCAAAAGTGAAGGTGGTTTTGAGGAAATATATTCCTCTGCACTCTCTGGAGTGACGGTGATATCAATGACCACTTCTTACAGTTCACTGGTGTAGACCAATGATATGACGATGACGAAATGGTATCAGACCGCCTGTTCCACCATTGAGGTCTTGATTGGATTGTTCTTTGTCAGGGACCTCACCCTCGACCTTACTGCCATGGGTGACCCTATCAGGAGCATAGCTCCAAACGGCATCGCTCTTGGGATCTCAGGACCACGCAAGCCTCTCCACCGTGACAAGGTGACAAGGCAGATGAAGTTACTTTGAACTCAATGGCTGTGAAGGCGGATGAAGGCTGCAACAAATCCATCAGCTCCAATCGTCATGGTTTCCATGCCATTGGAATCAGTTGGTTGATTTGTGAAGTATCGTGTGCTTCTTGGAGTGCAACACCAAGCACACGTTAAACAAATACACGCACAGGCGTCTTCGCTCTGTGGGCCACATCTTCAAGTCTTTCGGCGATTGGGGGAGGGCGACGGGAGCAGGCAATGTGATGGCTGGAAGCTCCTAGTCAAGAACCAGCATGAAAGTGGTGAATATTTGATTCAGTCGCTCAACCTTTGGACAGAAGCAGGAAAGTTGTTCGGCGGCAGTATTCACATCTGAGCAGCCCTATTTAGGCTTCACTCTGCTCACATGAACTGGGAAGGGGCTAGAAAAGGTACCCTAAGAACAGTCTGTTTCACCCCATTCTGTCTGGAAAGCCGCGTCCAGAGGGATCACCACCATGTGGTCGAAAAACATCGAGAAGTGAAACTATGAAATTTGGAACCTGGAAAGTATGAACTCTGATGGATAACCCAAACTCAAACCGACCAGAGAGGAGAACTGCCTTTGTTGCCCGGGAACTCCAAAAATTCAACATTGATATTGTTGCTGTGAGTGAGACCCGCAGAGCTGGAGAAGGGCAACTAAAGGAAGAGCAAGGTCAATACACCCTTTTCTGGAAAGGACTTGATCCTGAACAACCGAAGATCCATGGAGTAGGTTTTGCCAAATGGAACAGCCTACCTCAGAAGCCAACAGAGCAACCATTGGGAATCAACGAACGTCTCATGACTCTGCAAATCCAACTTGTGAAGAACCAACACACTACCATCATCAGCGCCTATGCTCCAACTCTGGACGCTGAAGATGAAGTAAAGATGAACTTCTATGCCCAACTTGACCACGTCCTTTCCTCTGTTCCCAACAACGACAAGATCATTCTCTTGGGAGACTTCAATGCCAGAATTGGGAAAGATCATAGGCTCTGGACTGGAATAATAAGCAAGGAAGGAGTTAGCAAGGTCAAGGCCAATGGAACACTCCTCCCCACCAAATATGCTGAGCACAACCTGGTGATTACAAACACCTTATTTCTCCAGAAGAACAGGCACAAAGTCTCCTGGCAGCATCCACGCTCCAAACACTGGCAGCTCATCAACTACATCATTGTACGATCTCGGGACCAACAAGATGTACAAGAGTCATCGACTCATCTCGTCCACCATGAGAATGAAGATTTGGGCCAAAAGGAAACACCAAAATCAGAACACTATTAAGAAATTTAATATTGACATCCTTCAAGACATCAGCCATGTACAGAAGTTCCAACAAAATCTTCAAGAACAACTGCCTCAACAAATCCCACCATCTGTAGAAGAACACTGGAATCAATTGAGGAATGCTATCATCACATCCTGCAAAGAAACAATTGGGTTCAAGATGAAAAAACATCAGGATTGGCTTGATGATAACGACAAATTACTCCAACAACTCATCAACGAAAAGTGAAAAGCTTCCATTACCTTACAAAATGACCAAGAATCGGCTACCAAAAGGAAACACTATTAGGAATGCAAGGCCGCAGTCCAGAAGAGCACCTGAAACCTGAAAAACCAATGGTGGAGGAAGGAAGCTCAGGAAATCTTAGAACTGGCAGACACCAACGACTCTCGAGGCTTTTGCAACGCAACTAAAGCTGTTTTTGGCCCATCCACGCACGGTCAAGCCCCTCTCAAAAGCAAAGATGGTTCAACCATCCTGAAAAGCAATGCTGACATCAATTCTAGTTGGAGGGAGCACTTTGAAGATCTTCTAAATCAAACTGTCTCATTTGACAGGAATGTGATTAACAACATTCCAAACCAGCCCGTTGACGACTCCCTAAGCAAAACACCAACACTTGAGGAAGTCAAGGAAGCCAGCAACACCTTGAAAAACAACAAGGCTGCTGGACTCGATGGAATACCAGTCGAGGTCTACAAAATTGGAGGTAACCCGCTTCATTATAAACTGTATCAATTTCTCATCAAGATCTGGATAAATGAAGACGTACCGGCAGACTTTAGAGACTCAGCAACTGTTACCATCTACAAAAGGAAAGGCTATCGATTTTAATGCAGAAGCTATCGTGGAGTTTCCTTGTTAGCAACAGCAGGAAAGATCCTCACCCGCATCGTGAACAAACGACTCAAGCCTTTAGCTGAGAAGGTCCTTCTGGAGACACAAGCTGGTTTTAGACCATCACATGGAGCAATCAACATGATCTTCACAATGTGACAATTACAAGAAAGATGTCGTGAACAGCTTCAACCTTTGTACATGGCATTCATCGACTTCACCAAAGCCTTTGACTTAGTATCAAGGGAACTCCTATGGGATGTCCTATCCACCTATGGATGCCCTGAAAAGTACGTTCGAATCCTGAGAATCCTCCACGATGGCACGCTTGCCACAGTCATGGTCAGCAACAGTAACTGTGAGTCTTTTCAAGTTAGATCAGGACTAAAATAGGGATGCGTGATTGCCCCAACTTTGTTCACCATCTTCATTGCAACATTCATCCACATTATCAAGGATGACCTACACCCAGGAATCAAAATTGTCTACAAAACAGATGGCAGACTTTTCAATCTTGCCCGTCTCAAATCCAAAACGAAGACATCCACGAGTTCCCTCATCGAGTTCCAATACGCAGATGACAACAGTGTTGCAGCTCTTTCAGAAAACCACCTACAATAGATTCTGACTGCCTTCAACCGTGCATAAATGAAACTTGGACTTACCATCAATTCCAAGAAGACGCAGATCATCTATCAACTGTCACCAATTGAGACAAATCGGATAGAACCATTATTTCAACTTGGCGAAACAATCCTGGAAAACATGGACCACTTTCTGTACCTTGGAAGTCACCTCTCCTCCAATGTTGACCTTAATGATGAGATCCAACATCGTCTTAATGCGCTGGAACAGCTTTTGGATGTCTCCGAACAAGAGTCTTTCATGATCGTGACATCCGAACAGACACCAGAATGTTAGTGTACAAAGCAGTGGTAATCCCAATGCTCCTGTATGCACCAGAAACCTGGACAACATACTGACGACATCTGAAGGCACTTGAAAAGTTCCATCAACGCTGTCTTCGAAACATCTTAAATATCAGTTGGGAAGATAGAAGAACCAATGTAAGTGTGCTAAATGAAGTAAAAACAACAAGCATTGAAGCCTTTGTCATCAAGAGCCAACTAAGATGGAGCAGTCATGTTGTTCGGATGAAAGACGAAAGTCTGCCGAAACAAATCTTCTATTCCCAGCTTAAAGAGGGCAAACGTAAAAGAGATGGATAACAGAAGAGATTCAAAGATGTCTTAAAAGCCAACATGAAGAAATGTAACATCAACATCAACAATTGAGAAACCATTGCCAAGGACAGGAAACTCTGGCAAGCCATCATCCGAGAAGGAACAGCAACTTTCGAAGCCAACAGATGTGTAGAATTAGAAGAAGAAAGAAGAAAATGGAAAGAGAAGCAGCAACAACCAAAGCCCGATCTGCCATCTGGATCTACCTGTCCTGAATGCGGAAGAACTTTCAAAGCCAAGGTTGGACTCATAAGCCACTTGACAGCCCATAATTAGATCAACAGAACGAAGATGATCATCCTCAACCTTGAGGGAGAGCCATGACGGCGATGTCAGTCATTGCCACTATAGGCCAAATTGTTCTTATCAGTGATTGAAAGCCTTTTGAAAATGTTATGAAAAAAAATCATCCTCATTCTTCCATTGAACAGCTAGTCTGAAAGCCAGCAGTGACCTTAAATTTCCTTCTAGTGCTTTGATGCTATAGAATTTCCTTGGATAATCACCTTTTTCAAGATGCTCTAGGGACAACATGACTATCTCGTTAATGGTGCGGGCCCCAACCACCGGGCCATGGACTGGTACCGGGCTGCAAAGCATTTGCTACTGGGCCGCGAGGAAACCTTTCCTCATTCCCTGTCAGCCCACTGTTGAGCCATTACGCATGCGAGGTCACTACGCACGCGTCATCCATGTCAGCGCAGAAAGGAGTTCAACTCCTCGAGCTTGCAATTGACGGTGGGCTGAAAAGTATGTTTGACCTAACATCTCTGCCAGCATTCCGGATCAAAGTCAAGGCTAAATATTCTGAGGTAGCCACGAAAGCACTGAAAACGTTGCTTCCATTTCCAACATATCTCTGCAATGAATGCAACGAAATCTAAATTGCAGAATAGACTGGACATAAGGAATCCCCTATGAGTATCGCTGTCTCCCATCACCCCTCGATGGGACCGTCTTGTTGCAGGGAAACAAGCCAGGGCTCCCACTGATTCAGCGATATTAGTGTGTTGCAATGATTTTATATGTTCGTATGGGGAAAATATGCGCTGTGTGTTTAATATCCAAACATTACTTAAATGTTATGATGCTATTGACTTATAAGTGACTTATATAACCATATAACAATTACAGGACGGAAACAGGCCATCTCTGCCCTTCTAGTCCGTGCCGAACGCTTACTCTCCCCTAGTCCCACCGACCCGCACTCAGCTCATAACCCTCCATTCCTTTCCTGTCCATATACCTATCCAATTTTTCTTTAAGTGATAATATTGAACCTGCCTCTACCACTTCTACTGGAATTTTGTTCAACACTTACTTCAAGCTCCCCTGTCCTGTCTTGATAATTGACTTAACACTATATTCATTCGAGGAAAATATGCGCTGTGTGTTTAATATCATATTCATTAGATAAACCCTTTTAGAAACAAAATTGAGTGTATTAGCCACTTACCACCTATATTCCGGTCGTGATTAACACCACCCACCACCCCTCCCCCGAACAGAATCACCAAAAACAATTTGTAGAAAAAAATCGGCACGTACACACATATGCACACAGGTGCCTGCGCAAGGCTTCATGGTCATGGTAGTCTTTCTCGGGGTAAACACAACGTATTTGACTGCTACTCTTGTTCATTGGCAACCCTATCCACCACCCCGGGTCAGCCAGTCCACCAGAATATTGTCAATAATAAACCGGTCTGCGGTGCAGAAAGGTTGGGGACTCCTGCGTTAATGTATTAAACATTTTAAACACAAAATAATCTGCAGATGCTGGGGTCAAAGCAACACGCACAACATGCTGGAGGAACTCAGCAGGTCAGGCAGCATTCGTGGAAAAGATCCGTCAACGTTTCGGCCCGGAACCCTTCGTCGGGACTGTAGGGGGAAAGGGCAGAGGCCCTATAAAGAAGGTAGGGAGAGGGTGGGAAGGAGAAGGCTGGTAGGTGCCAGGTGAAAAACCAGTAAGGGGAAAGATAAAGGGGTGGGGGAGGGGAAGCTGGGAGGTGATAGGCAGGAAATGTGAAGAGGGAATAGAGGAAAGCACAATGGGTAGTAGAAGGAGGCGGAAACATGAGGGAGGTGATAGGCAGCTGGGGGAGGGGCAGAGTGAAACTGGGATGGGGGAAGGGAGGGGGAGGGAATTACCAGAAGTTGGAGAATTCAATGTTCATACCAAGGGGCTGGAGAGTACCCAGACGGTATATAAGGTGTTGCTCCTCCAACCTGAGTTTAGCCTCATCATGGTAGTAGAGAAGGCCATGTATGGACATATCCGAATGGGAATGTGAAGCAGAGTTGAAGTGGGTGGCAACCGGGAGATCCTGTCTGTTGTGGCAGACGGAGCGGAGGTGCTCGACGAAGCGGTCCCCCAATCTGTGTCGAGTCTCACCGATGTAGAGGAGGCCGCACCAGGAACACCGGATGCGATAGATGACCCCAACGGACTCACAAGTGCAGTGTTGTCTCACCTGGAAGGACTGTTTGGGGCCCGGAATGGTGGCAACAGAGGAGGTGTAGGAACAGGTGTAGTCCTGTCACCACAACAGGGACAGAGTTCCCCTTGTCCTCACCTACCACCCCACCAGCTTCCGGATCCAGCACATTATCCTCCGCACCTTCCGCCACCTTCAACAGGACCCCACAACTAAGCACATCTTTCCCGTTCCACCCCTCCACTTTCCACAGGGATCATTCCCTCCATGACTCCTTGGTCCACGTGTACCTCCCCACGGATCTCCCACCTGGCACTTATCCCTGTAAGCGTAAGTGCTACACCTGTCCCTACATCTCCTCTCTTGCCACCATTCAGGGCCCCAAACAGTCCTTCCAGGTGAGGCAACACTTCACTTGTGAGTCACTAATGTCCTAAATGTCATTTTTCAACCTTAGATTGGGTGCAAGACTAGGTGTCTCATACTTCTGAACCAATTATAAGAAAATCCTTAACATGCCTTTGATATACATTACTACATATGCTTTACTATTCAATAGCTAAATATGTGGATCTTCTGAGTTGTGTAAAATATATTAAACAAAAAAGCTCTTCTATCTTCTGCTTGTTGAGGACCACATCATTCCTGACAGTCATGAGATCAATCTGAAAAAAAAAACAGAAGTAATAACTAGAAACACAACTTTAACAAAAGTGAAAGCACCCTACAAAACCCTACAAAATGGATTACTTTTTGAAATATCATATGAAGTAAGAACATGTCAAGGGATACTATAAATACATTAAACTACCAGGATCTGAAAATTCAGCTATTCAACACCAGTTTGTCTGCGATCCATAGGACATCGTAATCAATTAGGATCACAGATGAAAGAGATTTTAAAATAAGGAAACCCATACTTACTTAAAACCCCTAGACATGACTGGCTCACACTGAGGCTAGCAACATCCTCCCCAATGCCACTGATTTTTGCACATATGGTCACTGCACCACCTCATGTTTACGGCTCCCACCCTCTAAATACCCCTCCCGAGCTGCCATCACCTCTTTGGTCTCCTTTGGTTTCACTCTGCTGTTTTTCAGCTGTGAACTCTATGTTTCTTTCTGTATTTTTATTTTTTATTTAGAGATACAGCACGGTAACAGGACCTCCGACCCAAAGTGTCCACGACGCACAATTACACCCACGTGAGCAAATAACTGACTAACCCGTATGTCTTTGGAACGTGTGAGGAAACAACAGCACTCAGAGAAGGTCCCATGGGGAGAATGTATATCTTCTTACAGGCAGTAGCAGGAAATGAAGTCGGGCCGCTGGCACTGTAGTAGCATTACACTAACCACTATAATATTGAAGCACCTTTAATAACTCCAAAAGACTAAAGTTGGGTAAAATACTGAAAGGCTATTATTTGTTGTACAACAATACAACTCCACGCTGAGTGTCTGCCCCTGGACGGAGGGGGAGGGGCAAGACAAAATCACCTTTATACAGGAATCTGTGGGAGGAGCCAGAGGGACGTGTCCAGACAGTTAACCCAGTTACAACATATATATGGTTTACCACAACTATGATATGCTGTCTGCTGCTTCTCAGCAAAGATCTGCATGTTACTTTCTGTAGATCACTGACTTGATGATAATGATGTCTGAAATCCAGTTTCAGCTTTGTTCCCAAGCCTCATTCTTCAGATGTTCCCTGTTCCTACATCCCCATGTCTCAAAGATGGTGAGTGGGTGCATTGTCAAGGCTTAAGTTTACTTTCAGGAAGGAGGTACAGAAGCCAGAAGGCGCACACTCAGCAATTCAGGAATAGCTTCTTCTCCTCTGCCATCTGATTCCTAAATGGACATTGAACCCATGAACACTATCTCACTTCTTTTTTTGTTTTTATACTATTTCTGTTGCGTTATTTTAAATTTAATTATTATATATATATATATATATATATATATACACTTACTGTAATTGATTTACTTGTTTCCTCTATACTGGTATGTATTGCAATTGCTGCTAATTAAGAAATTTCACAACATATGCTGGTGATATTGACCTGATTCTGATTTTATTGCATGATCAACTGTTATTATAGTCAAATTTTAAACAGAAGAGGAAAAAATTGTGCTAATCAAACCAAAATGAGTGAAAACAATAATATTGATTGGCATCTTGAATGCACCCTCAGCTGAATGCTAAGCTAACTATAACAACCAACAGCAGAAACTGAAATTGAAGTTAATTGCACTAATTTTTTAAATCACCATTTGTTTTGCTCCATGCACTACTTGCAACTGTATTTTGTAGTAACTTCAGACTTTAAACTATCTTTTATAGTGTGAGTGGTTAGTTTAAAAGGAATCACTGAAAATATGTTACTTTTCTCAGTGAAGTCTATTTGTTTTATTTAGGTACTGCATTTTTACATGATAACTTATATACTCAAAGGGCTCAAAAATTATTGCTGATTTAGCATGCCATCTGCAGCTCTTTCCCAACCTTGGCAAGATGTGGAGAAATGAGCAAAGAGGGACTTTGCACCCAAGAGGTGTAGCAAAAACTCAAGCTCCGTACTGCTAAATTACCTATCAGCCTTTGACACGAAGTGAGGTGGAGATTGAGGGAGAGGTGAAACATCAGTTCTTATTAAAACTAGGAGGCCTTACTTAAAACTAATTCCGAGATTTAAAACCTATTAAAATTAACTTATTAAACTAGAGATAATTATCTTCAATAAATATTGCGGGTTTTTTTTCCTGCCATTCCAGCACATAAATTTGTAGTGTGCATGATTCAACAGACAACCTTTGTTTTGTTTTCTGGAGGTTTGAATTACTACTATGAATGGCAAATGGGATTTAATGCAGACAAGTGTGAGATGTTGCACTTTGGGAGAACGAACCAGAATAGGACTTACACAGTGAGAGGTAAGGCACTGAGGAGTGCAGTAGAACTGAGAAATCTGGGAATACAGAGCCATAACTCCTTCAAAGTTCAAAGTTCAAAGTAAAATGATTGTCAAAGTACATACAGTGTATGTCACCATATACAACCCTGAGATTCATTTTATTGTGGGCATACTCAGTAAATCCAAGAATCATAATAGAATCAATGAAAAAAACACACACCCAACAGGATGGACAACCAATCAATGTGCAAAAGACAACCAACTGTGCAAATACTAAAGAAAATAAATAAACAAACAAACAAACAAATATTATTCTGCTTTTCTTCAGCAGCACCACAGGTTGGAAAGAGAGCTTTTGGCACTTTGGCCTTTATAAATCAAACTCCTGAATATAGGAACTTGGATGTAATGTTGAAGTTATATAAAGCATCAGTGAGGCCTAATTTGGAGTATTGTGTGCAGTTTTGGTCTCCTACAGGAAAGATGTCAATGAGATTGAAAGAGTCCAGAGACAATTTACAAGGATGTTGCCAGGATTTGAGGACCTGGGTTATAGGGAAAGGTTAAATAGGTTAGGACATAATTCACTAGATTATAGGAAAATGAGTGGATATTTGATAGAGCTATACAAAATTATGAGTGGTATAGGTAGGATAAATACAAGCTAGCTTCTTTCACTAAAGTTGGGCAAAACTAGAACTAGAGGACATGGATTAAGGGTGAAAGTTGAAATATTTAAGGGGAATATGACAGGAAACTGATCTTCAGCAATTTATTGTTAACATAGGAAATAGTTGCAAAGATTTGTATAGGGGTATGCACTAAATGGAAATGCTGGCAAGGGTCATAGATTAATTGATAGATAGCTGAAAGATTTCTTCATATTTCCAAACTGAAGGTACAAAGGGAAGAAGATAAATATGGTTTAACAGAGGTCTTGTCAGCTGCAATATAATTTCCTAACTTTTATATTCAACTTAATTCTTAGCTCTGCTAGGATCTCAATAAACGGTGAAATAAGACAAAAGATTCATCTATCTACAATTGATAATTATACGGCAATTAGCTCCAAAAAGTGTAGACTTTGATTTGGAAGACAATTAGAATTCGCTCTGTTGAGTCCCAGCATCCAAGGAGTCATTTCTATTACAAGCTCACACATGAATAATAACTGAATGAGAGAGACTAATTACTGAGGATACAAAAATGTAATTAACTTGGAGTTTGTTGAACAAATGTAAGCAGTCACTAATCACATATCCAACATTTCCTCAAGTCACTGGCAGCAATGTTGACAACTCACAATTAAACAGGACGTCACAAAGATATTGTTAGTGATTATTCTTTTTCTCAAATACCATGATGGTATTTAGTTCACTGACCAAAGAATTGAAAATACACTTGGACAAAGATGTTAACTATCCTGTGCTATCACCAGTGGGATCATCAGTTGATCTGCCACCTGTCTTCAGGAGTTTTGGCCCGCTTATGATCAAGACTCCCTCGAGGTAGTGGGCCAGAGGTGCTAAAGCACCACCTCCCACTGGTGAGCTTAAAAACTTGGCATCTGCCTCTATCAGATTTGTTGGTCACTTCCATCCAACAGATAGTCTACTCTTCAGATGCCTATGCAACTACTGAAGGGTTTGCAAAAGATGGATACACTGTCTGACTATCTGCCCCTCTGGATGTACTTGGTCCACACCCATGCTGATCCTGTCTCTGCTGCCCCAGCTACAGCCCTGCTGGTTGACTTGATCTCTCTTCTAGTGAAGCCAAGGTCACACAGCCACTTCTGGAAAGTGAACGCAATAAAGCCACAGTGATTTACTTCGAATGGATAGCATGAGACCTTCCACCCTCTGTCTCTGCACTCTGAACTTGATTCTGCATACTTGGTTAACTTGCGCTCATGGGCTTCATCAATGTTGTCTTCCCAGGGGACTGTGAGTTCACCAATAATCACGTCTCTACTGGTGTCAGTCCATACGATTATATCTGGATGCAATGTGGTGAAAGCTATTTGCTCCAGGAAACTGCCTTTCCCATCCAGGTTGGCCTTGACGCACCAATCATTGGCTGAAGAAAGTATGCTTGATTGTGGGCTTGTGCTGTATACCCTTGACTTAAAGCCTTCTTTCACAAATGATATATGATGTTCTGTGCAACATGGGGCATGAGATAAGTTGTGCTGCAGTGCTCTCTGCTCAACCACTTCTGTTACAACACATTGAGCACATTGTCATGTCTCCAAGCGTACATGCCGCTGGAAAGATTGACTGCATGCACTAAAAATATGTTGAAGTGTTCCCCTCTTGCCACAAGCAGCACACCTGTCTGTCTTATCTTCATACCAGGTGCTGAGATTGGCAGGTGTTGGGAGCAGATTGTACGCTGCTCTGCATAGAAAAGAAATGTGGAGCAGTTCCATCTGCCACAGAACATTCCAAGATAGATGTAGTTTTTTTTAGATTATGAGGACACTCAGTCCTCATTTATTGTCATTTAGAAATGCATGCATGCATTAAGAAATGATACAATGTTCCTCTGGAGCGATATCACAAAAAAACAGGACAAACCAAAGACTAACACTGACAAGACCACATAATTATAACATATAGTTACAGCAGTGCAAAACAATGCCATAATTTGATAAAGAGCAGACCATGGGAACAGTAAAAAAAAGTCTTAAAGTTCCGATCGCCTCCCAATAGTCCCAATAGCAGGCGGCAGAAGGGAGAAACTCTCTCTGCCCTAAACCTCCAGGCACCGACAACTGTCAATGCATTGGAAGCACCTGACCACAGCGGATGCTGAGTCCATCCGAAAACTTTGAGCCTCCGACCCGCTGTTCGACACCGAGCACCGAGCACCATCTCTGCCGAGCGCTTCGACTCTGTCCTGGCTGCCGAGTGACAAGCAAAGCCAAGGACTCAGGGACTTCCCCTCCGGAGATTCAGGATCACACAGTAACAGCAGCAGCGATGAAGGCATTTCAGAAGTTTTTCCAGATGCTCATCCATTCTCTCGTGTCTGTCTCCATCAAATCAGGATTGTGCACGGTACCCTACTTGACAGATAACAGATATGTTTAGAAGAATGAGGGGAGACCTCATAGAAACATTTCGAATGATAAAAGGCATGGACAGAGTGGATGTGGCAAAGTTGTTTCCCATGATGGGGGAGTCTAGTACGAGAGGGCATGACTTCAGGATTGAAGGGCGCCATTTCAGAACAGAAATGCGAAGAAATTTTTTTAGTCAGAGGGTGGTGAATCTATGGAATTTGTTGCCACGGGCAGCAGTGGAGGCCAAGTCATTGGGCGTAGTTAAGGCAGAGATTGATAGGTATCTGAGTAGCCAGGGCATCAAAGGTTATGGTGAGAAGGCGGGGCAGTGGGACTAAATAGGATAAAATGGATCAGCTCATGATAAAATGGCAGAGCAGACTTGATGGGCCGAATGGCCTACTTCTGCTCCTTTGTCTTATGGTCTTATGGTCTTATCATTCACCGGAGTGGCCGCGCATGCTGCGTCGCACCGCCATCTTCTGCTCCTCCTCTAAGTAGCTCAACACTTTCCCTCCAGGTCCAAGCCCCTTGTTTGACCAGGCCAGCTGTTTTAGCTAACCTCTTCTACCTCTCGTATTTCTTGCATTACAAGCTCACGGCACTTCTTACCTGTAGAAGATGACCATCACTTGTGGGTTGTCCATCCAAGTCCCTGGCGGCCTAGCTAGATAGCCCCAACCATCTCCTTGTGCTTCAATCTAGACTCTGCCTCATCAACTGCTACACGGGCTGACCACTTCCTGCCTGATTTCACATCCGGCTGGGTGTTCTTGATGACATGGGCCTTTTGAGTCTCGAAGCATCAAGAATGATCTTACCTTGGCTACCTTGACCTCTTCAACAAGGGATTGCAGTAGGATGGTAAGCTTTGTCTGGCTACTGTGGATTGCAACATTGGTGAGGCTGCCTGGAACTCCAGGCCACTTCTTCACATATTTGTTGATCTTCCGTTCCATTGCCTTAACATGGGACATTGCCACCTCATAGTGGCCACATTATCCATGGCATCAGTCAGTGTTGCAAGCACCACAACTTCAACTTGCTGGGCAAGCTACACTTGTCAACAGACATCAGACCTCTGCTGATCTGTTCTCCTGTCTCTTGAACCCTCTTGGTGTCTCTCAGCTCCTCTGTTTACCATTGCCCAAGGCTCTTAACTGGTTGGTCCTGAATGGATGGAATCTCCTCTCCACAAAGGGTGAAATGAAAGTCAACTAGCTTTCTTCTCCTAAAAACAAGGCTCCTTGACTTCTTGGTCTTGAACTTCATTCTTCCCCAATCCATTAGCTTCTTGAGTCTAGATAGTACACTTACTACTGCCTCTGTGCTAAGACCCAAGAGGGTGAGATCGTCTATGAATGCTCGTATTGGTGGTAACTCCCCTCCGCCATCAAGTGCGACACCTGATCCCACTGATTCTGCAACCCTCACAATGACCTCCATGGCTAACACAAAAGGAAATCGCACATCCCATTGGGAATCCAACATCCAAGCTCTGCCACCTAGTTGTAAACTGCTGAGAGGAAAACCTTATCTGGAAATCGTTGTATTACTGCATAACCAAGTTCCTCACCTTAGCAGGAATCCATAGGAATTCCATTGCAAACTCAATCAGGGCATGGGGAGCAGAAGCATACGCATTTGCAAGATCAAGCCAAACTACAGCCAGATTTCTTCTCAACCTTTTCAACTCCTGGATGATATGCCATGCCATACTAGAATGTTCAAGGCATCCCGGGAAGCCTGGTATTCCTGCCTTCTGCACGGATGTATTTAGCAATCCATTCGCTATCACAAATGAAGATATTCTTTCCGCTAGAATGCCAAACATAATCTTCCCCTCTACATTCAGGAGTGAAATTGGTCAGAACTGATTCAATGTAGTAGAATTCCCTTCCTTCGGGATGTATAGTTCCTTCAGCCTCACTTCATGACTAAGGAACAACACCTTGTCTCCACACCACCTTTAACAATCTCCACAAGTATTTCCTCAGCTCTTCACACTTCTTGAACACCTTATATGGCACTCTATTAGGTCCTGGCACTGAACCTGACCTTGTCTTTCTGATGAACCGTTCGACTTCTGCCAGTTTGGGTTCTGATAGATTGAACTTCACTCCTGGCTTGGTAGGCTTCACAAGCCCTGAAATATCAAGCAAAGGAGCCTCCGGCTGTTTGTTAGAGTAAGTGCTTGCCAGGTGATCCTCAAGTTCTTGTTGAAAGATGTTAAGCTGCCCGCTCTTACTTTGTTCAAACAATTTCTTTGTGAACTGGTGAGGGTTCTCAAAGAACGATTTTCTTGCTTTCTCTCTCTTCTTTCTCTTTTTACGTTGTGACTCTGCATGACAGAATGATGCTACTTTTAGTTGAAAATGCTCTTGGAGGTCAGCAAGCCCTGGCTTGTTACCCTCACTTGCTTCCTTCTGCCTCTGTCTCACGATCTAAGCTCTCCCCTCAACCTACTAATCTCCTTCTGGTGCCTGCTTGGTTGCTGTGTAGGCTTTGCTTTCTTCAACTCAACCAAGCCAAACCGGGACTTTGCAATATTGTAAATCATATCGCCCATCACTTCCAACTTTCTCTTTGATGTCCCCTTGAGAGTGTTCTCCAATGTCATACTGATATCCTCATCAAACACATGCCAAGCTTTCTCATCTGCTATTCCTGGCCACTTGATATTCCTCTTCTTCTCTACCTCCTCACCACCACCATCATGCAACCATAAAGTTCTAAACTCAAATGATGATATAAATAGCCATGAGTACTCTCACTAAAAGGAGATTATACTGTAACTACCCAGTCATCAAAGACATGTTCACTTCTCTGTTTATTTTCCAGCTGCCAATACCCACTAATGGGTCACCTCTCCCTACCAATGAGAAAATACGACCAGCTGACAAAATAGATTAAAACACAGTTCATTTAATTTCACTGATACATATTTAAATTAAAACAACATTTTTAAAACTAAATTAAAACTCATATAGGATTTCTATTTTAAACATTTCCATATTCCAACCACATCTAAACCACAAACCATTTCTGAAACACAAAGGACAAAATATTTCTAGAATATAAGTACAATTCCTATAAACAAAAAATCATACCAAAGAATTGCTGATGATCAAATCATCTATCGCAGAAACCAAAACCAGTGGAATGGATTTTACTTCACTCGGTGCTTCTTTGACAGTTTTTAATGTTCTGTCCCACTCCTAATAAGCCTTAACTGCTCTCTACATTTATACCATTTTTCTCCCACATGGATGACTACACATAAATGTGATATTTCAACAGACACCCTTTTTATACAAATAGTCTAAAAGAACTTCAGAGACATAACCTAAATTAATGCAGTGAAGCTAACTTCCTTGAGTACATTCAACTTCCAACATTAATAGATTAGTTCTTGACATGATAAATCATTTGTTTCCATCTGGTCTGCAAGCCTTTTGAACCAAGCAACTTAGTCATCATTGTCTGTTTAGAAACAAGCCAAAGTAATAAACCATTGTCATATACTACATCTCAGCAGCTATAAACCAAGTGTAGTGAGTTTGCATTTGCTTCTCACAAGCAGAGACTCTACACAGCTGCCCTGTAGGCAGTGTTTGTTTTAATTTCAAACCGATTACAAAGTTCAAAGTAAATGTATTATTAAAATATATAACTCACCATATACAATCCTGTTGATTCATTTTCTTGCGGGCATACTTAATATATCCATTGTTGAATAATAACCTTAATAGAATCAATAAAAGACTGCACCAACTTAGGTGTTCAAACAGTACACAAAAGAAAACAAATTGTGCAAATACAAAAAGACAGACATAATAATAGTAAATAAATACAAAAAAAGCAAGAACATGAGCTTGAAGGGTCCTTGAAACTGAGTCAATAGGTTGTGGACTCTGCTTGGCATTTATATTTTAAGAACAGTACACTGACTCCCATTTTACAACCTGAAGATAAATAATGCAATATTAGTTAGAAGTTTATTTACAACTGTTTGTGATGTAACAAATGCCATCTGCTCTGTTTAAAAAGTGTGCTTTACAAAAAAAACAACAGTTCCACTGGCCAAGGAACTGAATATCCATCACAATACATTTCAACATTAGACTTGTATTTCAGTTAGGAATATATTTTGATAACTTTGTGATTATAATGGAGATCACAGCAGCATGGGACCCAGATAAATATTGCAGAAATAATTTAAGATTTTTAAAAATAGTTAACTTTTAAAAAGATTATTAAGTGCAATAACTTTAATCATATTGCTTTAATTTTTAATTTATTTTTGATTTAATAGATAATACATATTTCTGGAAGTCAAGCATTCAATAATGTCAAAAGCTCCAGGACTAAAGTGTATATTTCCAGTATTCAACTTCTGTAGAGATTTAGGTTTTGTATTTCTGCACATGTTCTGTAAAACATAGAAATCCGAGACTGACTGAGAAGTTTAAAATTGCAATCCCTTGACTTTACTCCAATGCTAGGTGCTGAATTTCCCTGGACAATCACCTGCACACCCTGCACCTTACCAGACAGAGTCCAGGAGTGTGAACCTTTGATTTGAATGGTTTTCTTTCTTTCCTTGGAATGCTTTACTTTTAAAATTCATATTCTGTAATACTTCAAATCAGTTTTAATACTATGCAGCATCTCAGGATATCACATCCATAAGAAATTGGTAAAGTAGTGACAGCTTGCGCATCTGGCAAGTACTTATCCCCAGTTGTGAACAGAAATTTTGAGTGGAGTTTTTGCACTTCACTGCTTGAAACTCAGTTAATGTCCAAATGAATCTGTAAGACTTCAAGTTTTGTTGAGTAATCCAATATGAATAGTTCTGCAGGGCTTGTCCAATATGATTGAGTTCAGAGCTTTTGATTACAATGGGATTTGGCTAAAACAGCTTCTCAACCAAACATCATATTTTTAGTTTGCAAACACGAGGAAATCTGCAGATGCTGGAATTTCAAGCAACACACATAAAAGTTGCTGGTGAATGCAGCAGGCCAGGCAGCATCTTGGCAGAGGTACAGTTGATGTTTCGGGCTGAGACCCTTCGTCAGGGCTAACTGAAAGAGGAGCTAGTAAGAGATTTGGAAGGGGGAGGGGGAGATCCAAAATGATAGGAGAAGACAAGTGGGGGAGGGATGGAGCCAAGAGCTGGACAGTTGATTGGCAAAAGGGATATGAGAGGATCATTGGACGGAAGGAGAAAGAAAGGGGGAGGGGGGAAGCCCAGAGGATGGGCAAGGAGTATAGTGAGAGGGACAGAGGGAGGAAAGGGAGAGAGAGGGAAATAATATATATGAATATATATAATAATAAATAAATTAATTAATAACGGATGGGGTACGACGGGGAGAGGGACTGAGCCAAACTCAGGTTGGAGGAACAACACCTTGCATTCTGTCTGGGTAGCCTCCAACCTGATGGCATGAACATTGACTTCTCTAACTTCCGTTAATGCCCCATCTCTCCCCCTCGTACCCCATCCGTTATTTATTTATTTTATATAGCGATAGATATATATATATATATATATATATATATAGATACACACACATACATATATATTCTTTCTCTCTCTCTCTCCTTTTTCTCCCTCTGTCCCTCTCACTATACTCCTTGCTCACCCTCTGGGCTTCCCCCCTCCCCTCTTTCTTTCTCCCTAAGCCTCCCGTCCCATGATCCTCTCATATCCCAACTGTCCTGCTCTTGACTCCATCCCTCCCCCTCTTGTCTTCTCCTATCATTTTGGATACCCCTCTCCCCCTCCCACTTTCAAATCTCTTACTAGTTCTTCTTTCAGTTAGTCTTGACGAAGGGTCTAAGACCGAAACGTCGACTGTACCTCTTCCTATAGATGCTGCCTGGCCTGCTACGTTCACCAGCATTTTTTATGTGTGTTGCTTCATATTTTTAGTTGTTTATTTTTTGCAAAGCTTTTCTGAATCACACAACCTCAATTATATCATGAAACGTGGGGATATGATACAGCAATGGAGTTGGGTTCTTTCCACGGGATTCTGCCAAGGCAATTGCATGAGATGTAGGAGCAGGTACAGGAACCTGAAGACCAACACACTGTGATTCAGAAACAGCTTCTTCCTCTCCACCATCAGATTGCAGAATCTATGAATACAACCTTGCGATTCCTTTTATTTTGCACTAGTTTTGTAATTTATAGTAAAGTTATATCCTTGCATTAAATGATAATAAATAATCAAACCACATTATATAAATCAGTGATAATAGATCTGATTCTGATTCTGAGTTGGCTGTCTTATCATAAATCAGAGAAAAATATAAGTAATTAATTATCTACTGCAAATTCTGTCTTGATTCTTCTCAAATTTTCATATTGATCTATGGCTGTGCTTCTGAAAAGGTTTCATTCCAATCACTATTATCAGGTGCAAGCTCCAATGATACAAAAAATAGGGGAAAAACAAATAAAAAACTTGTAAATTCAGCAAATCAGATAGTATCTGTAGAAAGAGAACACTTCAGCAAGGTTTCGTTTCAGATATCCAATATCCGCAGATAATGATGATCAATTACTAAAAAAAGTGTAATTCATCCACCAAATACTACACTGAGGTTTTAGTGTGATGATAAATTATTTAATTAAAAGAAAGAATTATTCTTTCTCCAGGAGAAATGATGAAACCGGTTACTAGCTTTTCGAGGAACGCTTCTCAGCAATTCCTCTCCATAACTGTCACTGTTAAACTCCATGCATTATTAATGATGTTTTATTTCTGTCACTTTACATTGATTTTGTTGTAAAATTTAGTTGTAATATTTTAGAAATTTCTAATCATTTTTCACTCAGATTCATTTTTGAACAAAACACAGCTAAGAAATAGAGTGCGATTACGATCTATTGAATTATGAATAAACACATCTCGGGCTTCCAGCCAGTACAGGTATCAATTTTAACTGATGACTGGATGACAAATTCTGTCATCTTCATCAGGGACAATGCCTGGGCATATCTAGTCTGATGGTGTTTATATTCCCTCCTGATTGTTTAGTACTCATCCAATCAGGTTTCCCTTGTCCCACCTTGTTTACAAGCAAATTCCAGCTTTTATTTAGCGTGAGACCTTCAGCTTTGTTAAAATTCTTCTCCTTTAGTTTTATTTCAATGGCTTACTTCAGTAGGAGGTCCCAAAAGCCATTGGCATGGCACAGTGGTTTTGTACCATCAAACTCAATCCTATGGCCATTGCGAATACAATGTTCTGCTATCGCCGATTTCTCTGGGTCTTGTCTTGTCTTGTCCATACTGCACCAACCCTCGGTGCTGGGCTATAAACGTGCAGGAGCAATGTGTGGTTAATTGCCTTGCTCAAGGACACAATACGCTGCCTCGGCTGAGGCTTGAACTCGCGACCTTCAGATCACTAGTCCAACGCTTTAACCACTTGGCCACGCGCCAACGCAGGTAAAAGGTACAACTGTCTCTTCACCTGAAACTGTCAGCCCTCTTGTCTCCTGGTGATTGGGATTACATTGACAGGTCCACCACTGCCCAAGGTGAACTAGTTTCATGAAGGAACACTGCGAGGCATGTCAGGAAATATAACAAACTATCCCAACAAAGTGCAGCCATGCCACCACTGAACTCAAGAAAGGAATGTCATCAATCAAACTGGGCAAAGCATCGATGAGATGACTAGATCAGTTCTTGCCAAGGGGCTAAACTTTGCTCCGGTCCCCAGGGTTATACCTTATTGGGATTACATTGGCAGAGTAGAGCAATCGATTCCACAACTATCACCAGATACAGGAGAGGAGTTAAGGAGAGAGGTCTGCATAGCCCTTAAGAGGGCCGTTTTGCCAAAACTGAGTGTTCCGAAAAAGAACGACTGGCCCTCCAGGCACTAGGGCGAAACCCAGCCATCATGATTTTACCAGTAGTCTATCCTGATGTCCTCGGTGAAAGTTCAACAGATTCTGAATGACCCGCCTACAGAGTTCTACAGTGAGATCCTATGGATTCGATTGTGAGGATGACCTCCACGTTATGAGTGCCAGTAGACATACGAATGACACTGGTACCACCAAGACTTTATGGGCTCCCTAAGATACACAAGGAGGTTTCTTCCTTGAGGCCTCTCAGCAGTGGGATATATTCTCTGACAAACTATATCACTAAGCTTTTGACAACCATGCTGTCTCCCTTTGTTAGGGGCTCTGTCACAAATTCAACCGACTTGGTAAAAACAATAACCAACATCCAGCCGACCCTAGAGGACAAAATGTTCAGTTTTAATGTGGTGTCCCTGTTCACGAGAGTTTGCATTAAGGATAGCTTGGACCTACTGTGGTCAAGTTTGATAAGGGTACCATTGACATTTTTGAACATTCTCTTACTTCAATATATTTCCTCTATGAGGGGAACTGGCATGAACAAATGGACAGAGTGGCCATGGGATCACCCTTGTTGTTAGCTGCTGCTAATTTCTACACTCAGGACTTCGAGGAGAGGGCTCTGTGTTCATTGTCACTATGCCCTAAATGCTTCTTCAGATCCACTGATGACCACTTTGTAGTGTGGCCTCATGGGTTTCAGGCATGATCATCTGAACAGCAGTCATCCAAACACTGAATTTACAATGGAAATGGAAAAGAATGGTTGCTTCCCATGGGGTAAATTGCAGAAGTGTCTCTTTGCAGACAAGAAACCAGCTTACAACAAAAAAAGACTATCAAGCTGGCTAGGGTGAATCAAAAATGGTTAGGTGTTCCAGGGATATAGACAGAAGCATGAACAGGCAAGGGAATGGAGTTCAAATTAAAGTTATTATCAAAATACATATGTATATGCCATCATATGGATCGTTAGATAGATATTTTATTGATCTCAAAGGAAATTACAGAGTCACAGTAGTATTACAAATGCACAGATATACAAATATACAAATATTAGAAGAGAAGTAAGAAAGAATTAAAATTAAGTTACTTTAAACAGTCTAACAGAAGGGGTCATCACTTCCCTGGCTATAGGTTGGCTCATCATAGAGCCTAATGGCTGAGGGTAAGAATGACTTCATATAGCGCTCTTCGGAGCAGTGCAGTCGTCTTAGTTCCCTGAGATTCATTTTCACGTGAGCATTCACAGTAGATACAAAAAATGTGATAGAATTAATGAAAAACTACACATGAACAATGATGGACAAAACAACCAATGTATAAAAGAAGACAAAATGTACAAATACAATAATAATAACAAAAATAAATAATAACATTGAGAACGATAGTTGTGGAGTTCCTTGAAAGTGCTCAGTTCATTGCTATGCTGAGTGAAGGCAACCATGCTGGTTCAGGAGCCTGATGATTGAAGGGTAATAACTATCGCTGAACCTGGTGGCTTGGGACCTGAGGCTCCCTTACCTCTATCCCAATGAAAAAAAAGAGAGAATGGGTCCTTGAATGATGTATAATGCTTTCTTGTGACAGTGCTCCCTGTAGATGTGCTCAGTGGTGGGGAGGGTTTTACTTATGATGGACTGAGCTGTACCTTCTACTTTTTGTAGGCTTTTCTGGTCATGGGCATTGGCGCTTCCATACCAGGCTGTGATACAACCAGTCAGAATACTCTCCACTGCACATCTGTAGAAGTTTCTGTAAGCTTTAGATGACATGCTAAGTCCACCTAAAGGACATAAACTAGGCTCAGGAAAGGGTGCAGTTTAGTTTGGCATCAGTAGCGGGATGAGTGGCTTCTTCCTGGGCTGTGCTGTTCTATGTTCTATGAAACTGGAGCCAGTTGAAATCAGTGCATTTTAGATTTCAGCATCAAACATATCCTTTGGCCATGCCTTGGGATCTAAGAAAATGGACTGTACACACTCTAAATCTCAAACTAAATTTAGTAACCTTACTTGCTTTCCCTTTCTCACTCTGATAAAAAGGTCTATGGCCTGAAATATTAACTTGTTTCTCTTGCAACAGATGCTGCTTGACTGGCTGAGTTCTTCTGGCAGTTTTGTTGCTTCTGTTTTTATTCACAAACTTCAGTGACAGGCAGCTCTTTCCTTATCTATTTGAACAGCAGAACCGTTAATCTGTTCAAACAATATGACAGAACGAGTTCACAATTTTTTTGGGACACAGGCTGTGGCACGTCAGGAGCCCATTCTCAAGATGAAAGGCAAACGGCTTAGCAGCCAGTGCTGTTTAATGAATCTGACTTAGGCAATACTGACAGTGGAGATGAGTCAATATGCGTTCTGGGGAAGAGTTTGGTTTCAACAAGGCTCGTTATTTATGGAATTTCTGAATAAACTCTGCCCAGCGCATTTAGTTCGAAGCTCAGAGAAAAATGCACTTTGTTGTGTATTTATAGTAGATATTGACAGATTGGGCTACAACTTGTAGTACAACTCAGTTCTTACAGAAAAAAATGATTACTATGCAACTACTTGGTACTGAAAGGGAAGGTATAATCTGGGAAAAAAATATAGTGAAGAGAAGCAGGTCGAAAGCTCTGAAGATCCTCAGAATGAACATGTAACAATATCAGTCCACCGTAGTGTAGCCAGAATGAGACTAGATGGACTGAAAATTATCACATTAGAGCAGAAAGACTTGGAAGCATTCAAGAAATAGACCACAAGACCATAACACATAGGAGCAGTATTAGGCCCATCAAGTCTGCTCCGCCATTCAATCATGGCTGATCATTTTTTTCTATCTCCTCCTCAACCACAGTTCCCGCCTTCTCTCCATAACCTCTGATGAGCAGGTCCAATCAAGAACCAATCAACCCCTGCCTTAAATACACCCAATGACCTGGCCTCCACGGCTCAATGTGGCAACATATTCCACAAATTCACCACCCTCTGACGAAAGAAATTACTCCGCATCTCTGTTATGAAAGGGCACCTCTCTATCTTGAGGCTGTGCCCTCTTTTCCTAGATTCTCCCACCATTGGAAACATCTTTGCCACATCTATTCTGTTTAGGGCTTTCAACATTTGAAGGGTTTCAATGAGATCCCCTCCATCCTTCTGAATTCCAGCAAGTACAGATCCAGAGCCATCAAACGTTTCTCGTATGATAATGGAAGATATGGAAGCAGAATTGATTTTTAACTCAAAAGAAAGAGCAGAAGAGGGAAAGAGCCTTGTATTTAGAGTAAGTAGGAGCAAGGATGCATGGGAGTAAGGAGGCAATGTAATGTGAAAGCAGAATGAATGGCGTTAAAACACCACCATAATAGCAATTGTTTATACCAATATACCAAATATAATGTATAATTGTAACTTAAATTATTATTGAGATTATTATCCTCCACCTCATTTCTGTGAACATCTTAGAGTATCAAGTTCACAGTAACTGAGAATATATGATCGCAGATATGAAGATGATTATGCTGGAGAAAGAACTGAAGAACAGGATATGAGGTCAGGTGTACATGAGGCCTGACTGAAGGAGCCATCTACTGGAATTACTAGAGAAAAGATGCCAAATGCAGATTTCAGTGACGAGTTTAATGAATGAAGTGGTGTAGAGATACAACTGGAATTGCAATTGTACAGTAATGTAATTGCCACATCTGGACGAGGGTGCCTGATGTTTAAAGAGCCAAAATACCTGATCATCCCAGGTTACCTCACTGATGATGTATCGCTGTGCATGCTAAGATGTATCACAGCAGCATTAAGTAGCAAACTGATTATGTCCTGTGGGTAAACAGTTCCATTGATTGCAATGCACAGAAAATGCTGGACTAATTCAGAAGTCAGGTAGCATATAGAAGGGAAACTGTTCCCTCCATTGATATTGCCTGACCTGCTCAGTTCTTCCTGCATTTTGACATCTATTGTTCTAGACTTCCAGCATCTGCAGAATTTATTTTGCCTCAGTTGAATGTATTTTATTCTGATGGGGAATCTGTATAATACACGAATCTTGGAGATGTGTTTGTGCCATATGGTATGAACTCAATGTTTTGTAGCAAGATGCTATGGTTCAGTTGAGAGTTTCTGCCTTCAGAAAAACAATGTTCTATTGTTAGTTCATTTTCTGCTTATTTGCTTGTGCAAGCAATAGCATAAAAGAGCAAGTGGACATTTCAAATAGAGCTGTTTTGCCAATAAATTTATACATCATTTATATATATTATATGTGCACACTATAAGTAATATTACAGGCATTCATGAACAGGCCATTGAGCAAGACTGAGAGAATGACTCAGAGTTCGGTTTTAGTTTATGGGTAATGTGGCCACTGATAGCTCCAGTGTGACACACGTAAAATGCTGGAGGAACTCAGCAGGCCTGCCAGTGTCTGTGGAAAAAAGTATAGTCAACGGTTCTCTGAAGAGTCGCAGCCCAAAATGTCGACAGCACTCTTTTCCATAGATGCTTCCTGGCCTACTGAGTTCCTCCAGCATTTTGTGTGTTCTGCTTGGATTTCCAGCACCTGCAGATTTTGTTTTGTTTGTTTTTATTTCCAGTGTGACATGTGCTCATTACTCCTGTTAACTTCATGGATGGCCAAAATCTTGTGCTGATTGACTGCACCTGAAGAAAGTGTTGTGACTTTCTTGAATACAAGTAATGTAACCAGAACAGCCTCATTGCAAGTCTTGTTTGTAAAGCAAAAAAATTAAATGCACAGCGAGAGTGCTAATGGAACTCAAGAATGTAATTTCTTTATTTATTTGTTGAGATACAGCTCGGAATCGGCCCTCCAGCTCTTCGGGCCACACCGCCCAGTAATCTTTGATTTAACCCTAGCCCAATTATGAGACAATTTACAATGACCAATTAACCTACCAACTGGTACATCTTTTTGGACTGTGGGAGGAAACCGGAGCACCCAGAGGAAACCTGCATGGTCACAGGGAGAACATACAAACTCAATACAGAAATTGAACCCTATCACATGTACCGTAAAGCGTTGTGCTAATCACTGCCTTACCGCGTCACCATAATAGCACCAATCAGATTTGCTTTTAAAATGTATTTTTCCTCACTGTAGACCATGAGAAGCAGAGCAATTTTGCCCCTCCCTAAAATTGTAATGTCCTTTATTATCTTCACATCTGTCATCCCTATAAAGCTTGCAATTCACCAGCCTCCTCTAGTTTTGGTTACTAGAATAACTTGGATCTTAAAATTTGCTATTCCTTCCATGTCCTCCCTAATGTACCACAAACTTAATATTTGAAGATTATTTATCCTTGACTCCTGCACTAATCGCTCCTTCCATGGCTTAGTTCCAAATTTTGTTTGATAATATTTCTGTGAAGTCCCTAGGAAAGTTTATTATGTTAATATATGAATACCTGTTGTTCTTGGCAGCAGCTTAAGGTGCATGCTGTTCTCTATGAAAAACACCAATATATTTCATCCATTTCATGATAAATGATTCATGTGAACAAAGTAATATGCATAATACACAATATATTCACGGTCCATATATACAGAAGACAGCCTCATGTGCAAAATATATATTGGACTAATGTCTTTAATATAAAATGTGTAAATTATTAATAGATTTGCGCAACATAAAGTAATTAGAAGTGATCAAATATTATCAAGCTTTAATACATGGAAGTTGCACGCCAAGTTTTCTTGAGATCAGCCAATGAGCTTGCATATTTTCACTTGCAGTCAGACTTATTATAGTACATGGAGTTAACTTCGTCCTACAGAAGCAGTGTAAGCATTTCAATGAGGGCACTCCCACTGACAGCAAACTCTGCATTTCCTTCAGTGTTTACTTTGGGAAAGATAAAACATGCTTTCTAAAATAATGGTCAACTCATCTTAAAGTTATCCATTATTCATTAAATTTGCAGCTATCCAAAAATAATCCAGTTCAAAATGACTAAACTGAGTTAATCTGTCTATTAGAAGACAAATATGTATACACAGAGAGAAAAAAAAAACATTCTGGATGCAAGACTAATGTTCATTCAATAGTTCTATTTTTTTCAAACAATAGGACACATTATTCAAAGGTTCATTTATTATCGAAGCATGTGGCCATATAGAATTCTGAAATTTGTCTTCTCCAGATAGCCAAGAAACAAAGAAAGAATATGAAAGTCATTCAGAGAGAAACACCAACACTATCTCCCGCACAAAAAAGAATTGATCATCAACCCCGAAACCCACCTTCTCCCACAAGAAATGAAACAAGTACATTGACCCCCAAATGTCCCCTCCCCTGCTCAAATAACTAACAGAACACGACAGGATATTGACCCCCAAGCATTCTCTCCTCCGCACAACAAAGCAGAAAATGAACTGGCGATTAAAAAAAACACAGAATATAAAAAACCGTAAGTCTGAAAAAGTCCACAGCCCATAAACTCAATAGTTCAACCCATAAATGCAGAGTCACGATGCCATCCTCCAATGTCATTGACATTCATCGAAAGAGAGGGACACCACACAAGACAGAGGCCTACCCACCTGCCACAGTGAGCCACACAGCGATAGGCTGCTCACGGACTCCTTCTCGGCAATGATCGAATGGAAGGCAGTCGGTGATGAACTCTAGCTCACCTTTGGTTTTTGTCTTTACGTCTCAATCTTCCTCGACACTATAATCGATGATTAATGGACAGTAACTGACGGGATGGAGTCGATCATCGGCTCACACCTGTCTCAAAATTTCTTCTCCTCAAGGCTCTCTGAGTACGCACTCGCTTCCCGGAATCTTCTCAGATAGAGCAAAGCGCTGAGTCACTCAAACGATCTTCTAACTGTGAATCGCAGGCTCTAACAGACCCAGAAACACATATATGCAAAAGAAGGAAAAAGGAATTTTTCGTGAGCTATCTGGAAGATGTCAGCCAAGGGAGTATTGTACGCTGGAGCCATCTTTACCATTGTTGCAGTAGGCAGTAATTTTAACAATTGAATCACTTATTGTAAAACAAAGGAGTACTAGTACTTTTGATCAGAAAAATCCAAACACTCTAATTGTACCTTACGTTCAGGTATGTAAATAAATTGAACAAACATTCATGCTTCCAGACAATGATATGCAAGATTCATTTCATTTGACTGTCAATAAGGACTTACAGTCAACCATCAATCTGCAAACAGATTTAAAAATATATATAGTCTCCAAAATCAAAAATTAAAATGCTGTAAATTGGTCTCTAATGATTCCCTAAGACCATAGTACTATAAGATATTGGAGCAGATTAGGCCATTCAGCCCAATGAACCTGCTCTGCCATTCAATTATAGCTGACTTTTGTTCAACCCCATATTTCTACCCTCTACCTTAATTACATTACCAATCACAAATCTATCAATCTCTGACTTCAATATACTGACTTAGCTTCCACAACTTCTGCGACAATAAATTGCACAGATTCACTATAATCTGCCTGAATGTAAGTCCTCCTCATCTCAGTTCTAAAGGGATGGCCCTTATTCTGAGGCTGTGCACTCAGTTATTAGACTTTCCTGTTAATGGGAACATCTTCTCCACATACACTTTTTTCAGGCCTTTCAGTATCTGGTAGGAAAGACTGAGATCTTCCCTCGCTCTTCTGAATTCCACAGAGTACAGATCTGGAGATATCAAACTCTCCTCACCGGTCTGACCAAAACCTTATGAAGCTTTGGCAGTACATCCTTGTTTTTATGGCCTAATCCTCATTGCATTTTCATCCTTTTAACCAACTCAACCAGAAAAACAACCTTAAAGGAATCTTCCACATTTAGAAAACAGTCTACATCTTTATTCTTCATATAAAGTGGATAACCCAAAAACTTTGTTGTGCTATATTCAATCTGTTACCTCTTTGCTCCTCTCCCAAACTGTCCAAATCCTTTTGCAAACACCTTGCCTCCATGATACTATCCGTCCCTCAACTGTTTTGGTATCAACTGTAAACAACATCTTCAGTGCCTTCATCTGGATCATTAATATATAAAGTGAAGAGTTGAGGTCCCAACTCTAAGTTGTGGAATTCCATGAGTCACTGGCAGCCATCCTGAAAAGGACACCTTTATCTCTACTTTGTCTTCTGCATATCAGCCAATCTTTTATCCATGCTGACACCTATGCTGACACTATAGGTTCTTCCCTTGTTTAACAGTCTTGTGTTAGGCACTTTGTCAAAGGCCTTCTTAAAATCCAGTTAAATATCATCTACTTTCTCTCTTTTATCTATTCCGCTTGTTACCTCCGTAAACAAGTTTCGGTAAGCTGGCAACGTGCTCAGATGTAGTGGCCTCTCCAGGACCAACCAAAGGTGTTTTTGTCTTTATTTAAAACATCTTTTACACAATTGCAAGACAATACTGGACATTAAGAACTTCAATTACTACAGGTTAACTCCAGCAACGAGTTGCTTGCTGGTCTTGGTGTAGGCCATTTTGCTGCCTGCTACAGAAAGGCATCAAATTCAGTGAACAAATGTGATTTGCAGACTAACAGTGAGCGATTGTCTTGACCAATTGTCTTGTGATCACAAGACCTTTGATGGACATTGGAAAATGCTGCAAGTGCAGTTTATTAGTTTATTGGTGAGGCCAATGGTAGAGATCTGTATGGTCTCGGTTGTAGTGACTACTAGACCTCTTGCTGCTGGCTTGCCTGTTGCAGCAGTCCAGGAGCGGAGACATGGAGGTGGTGTTGCACAGTGTCCATGCAGGATTAGGGTCTGGCCCCCCCCATTGGTGCTCGCCTCCAATGTTCACGCAGTGAAATACAAGCTGGATTGCATGCATCCATATATGCATTGAGTACTTTCATCCGCAGACTGCTGAGAATTGCTTGTTCTTGCCGACAACACCCATGCACCATCAATTTACAGGACATGTCACTCACGGCCTTGGACTTTGTTTTTGTTTGTGACTGTATGTTTACTTCTGTCTTTAATGTGCTATATGTGCCCTGTGCTGTGTATTACTGTTCGTACTGTGTTTTGCACCTTGGCCCTGGAAGAGCATTGTTTCACTTGGCTGTATTTATGGGTATTCATGTATGGTTGAATAATAATTAAACTTGAACTTGAAACAATTCTAACAGATTTCTCAAGCAAAATCTTCTCTTATCGAACTATTCAGACTTCACCCTATATTATTATGTGATTTCAAGATTCTAGCATTTCATCTTTAATAATCGTCTCTAAAATCTTACAACTACTGAGGTCGGGCTAATAATGTCCTGCTTTTTTCCTACCTCCTTTCTGAAATAGAGTAGTCGTACCCTTGATTTTGCTGGCGTCTAGGACCAATTCAGAAAATCCAATTCAAGATTTATTTTCATTAATGGCATTGTAAGGGGTTTCTTCTTTCATGTTACTGCTAAGGCTAATAAAAATGGCTTCTTTGTTATGTTAGAATAAAATGACTTCTCTGTGATGTTAACTGCTGAGAGAGCGGTTCTCTCTCTAGCAGCTTGTTTGGGTTATATTACTGATAATATAGAGAGAATTGTATTCATTTGCTAACCAAATAGGATATATGTTATTCACTCTTGTGTGTCTGTAAGCTATTGTTTTCGTGGGCTTTGGGGCAGAAGTCACGATGGGGACAGAGAGAGGAGACACGATGCTGTAAGCTGGGCGATGGAACGGACCCCAAGCAGGAGTCCGAGGCCCAGGGTCTTCGGCAAGGAGAGGAGACGAGGACAGACTTGTGTGGAGCATCTGGTTGACCACTGTGGTTGGTCCCAGGCGGCGGGTCGAGGAGGTCGGAGGGGATCGATTGGTGGAAAGAAGACTCCGTTAATCGAGCTCCAGTGGTTGTGCACAAAATGGTTGAACTTTGGTAAGTTTGGCACCTTTTACCTTGCTGTTATTTTGTATCTCTATTAATTACATAGTTCCAGTAAGATCTATAAAGTGTAATCATTTAATCGCATATTACTGTCTGTTATTTGGCGGGGTGGAGTACATCACACAGCATCTACACAAACTTGATTACCCAGTTTGGTGGGGCCGAAAGCTGCTCCCCCTAGACGAAAGCGAGCTGAGCGAGCCTGAGGCTTACCAGGGGGCTACAGCATTATCTAGCAGGCCTTTTATTTACAATCAACCGAAGTATTTGAAGTGTCAATAGAAATAATCTTGTTCAAGTTTTTTTCAGCTGCTCTTGAGGAGATATGAAATTTGGTTCAGTGTCAAAATGTAAACCAGCCACTTCAACTACAGTAGAATAATAGAGTTTTGCTCCCTGTTAACACATTTTAATATAGGATCAATAGGTCAAGTTGTTTTATTTTATTGAATGGGGTTTACTCTAAGCTCATTTTCCCTTCCATTAGATAATGTTTATAAATGAAATCCTGGAGAGAATAAATCAGACTTGGACAAAAAATAGGGAGAACATTAGGAGAGTATTCACATAGCAAGCCGTTAAACTAAATTCACATTTTATGTCAGGAAGGCTCGATGCTGACAGAGGTCAAGTTCATTCTGCAGTCTATTTCTAATATATTTCTGGAACTTATTATTACTTCCTTAGAATGAGAATGGTAATAGATATTCTCTTACATAAACTAACCATGCAGATAGCACAGACATTGCTTGTGTATTAAATTGTCTCTCCTCCAGCAGTTCTTCCTCAGAAAACTTTCTCATCTTTAGCATTCAATTTGGCTACCCTAGGTGTGGGCAATCATTCAGAATATTTTTATTGCCTTTCCTGCCATGCAATAAACACCAGCACTTATTCATTGTTAAATACTTGCAACCATGTTAGGACACTTTATTATTGCCCTCCTACTATCATTGTGTTATTTTCAGTCGTGCATTTGCAGCAACTGGAGTATGATGGCTTCCTTGATACCAGAATTTCAATTAAGAAACTATTACAGACATTCAGATCAGAGAAGCGGAATAACGTATACGATGGATTTTGTAAGTGATTGCCCAGGCAATACATTCAAAATTGTTTTTGGCTACTGTAAATCTAGCCACTTTCCTTTTATGATTCAATCTTGAGTTGCCAATCACTAAATGCAGTATAATAAAAATTCTGTGCTTTAACGGAACTGAAGGAAGTGAATTGAAAAATTCACTGATTCTGAACTAAATTGAAATGCAGATTAATCTAGGAATCAATCACTGCAACTTTACAGGCTTTGAAGTACTTTCAGACATACTGAACTCAGTAAAAATACGAGAATGATGCAAATTGTTTTGTTTATTGAAATAAAGCTGATTATGAGAAAACTAACCCTGCTGAGTTTTTAAAGCTTTTTGTTTTTATCTCGTATTTCCAGCTTCTGCAGTTTTTTTTTATTCCACTTTTAGTTCACCAATGCTCTTCATGGAAATGTGTTGGCCATCCTTACCAAGTCTAGCCCATGTGTTTCCCAAGCCCATGGAAATGCTCTTTCAAATGACTTAGGGAGTCCACAGCTATATAGTAAAGGTGAACCTCGGCTAAGAAAGTAAATACTAGCCAAACCAGTAATGTCCATACTTATTGAATGATTAGATTTAAATAAAGCAATCAAGGACTATAGATGCAGGAAATAATTTTTAAAAATACAGAAAATACTGGAAACACAGCCAGTCAAGTAGCATCTGTGGAAAGTGAAACAGTATTGAGACGTCAAGTCAATGAACGTTTACTTCTATTGTGAGAGGAAAAAATCAATAATAAATTCAGAGATATGGAATGGAACAAAGGGAATATCTTAGTGTGGAGACCAAGAGAGATTAAATGACACAAAAGATGATTGGGCAGCAGTGAGAGGCTGGTGAAGAGTAATGGATCTGTATGGAGAAGGTATAATGAGAAGGAGACTGAGGACTAGTGAGGAGATAAAAATAACACTGGATCTGCAAAAAAGTAAAACATTGTTGTTATTGTAAATATGATATAACAGAGAAGGCTGAAGATACCCAACAATTCTTGGAGCACCTGTAGAAAGATTAAAAAAAACTGAGTTAAGGTCACCTGCTCATTGTCCTACATACAGTATTTCTATAGATGTATAATAGAAAGCATTCTGACTGGTTACATCACTGTCCTCATTGAGTAGGGAAGGGTGAGAAGCTTTACCTTCCTGGATATTAACTTCTTAAAGGATCTACCCTGGGCCCAATACAAGAAGGCAGCCGGTGGCTATACTTCATTTGGTATGTCACTGAAGACTCTTAAATTTCAGTAGAAGAGTGGTGTAATGTGTTCTGACTGTTTGGATCATTGTCTTGTATGGAGGCTCTGATGGAGGCTCCTCAAGCAGGTGGCCCCCATCAATAAGGAAAATCACCCTCTGGGGCATGCTGTCATCTCATGACTAGCATTGGGGAGGAGGTACGGGAGTCTAAAGACTCACACTCAGAGATTTTTCCCTTCCACCATCAGATTCCTGAATGGTCCATAAACCTAAGAACACTACCTCATTGTTCCTTTTTTGCATTATATATTCATATTTGTAATTGATAGATTTTCATGTCTTTGCATTATACTGCAGCCACAATACAATACTTGTTACCTCATATGTCTGTGATGATGAATTTGATTATGATTGTGATTCATGTTATTACCATCCATAAGGAGGTGAGGGAGACTGAAGGCTCATAGTCATAGACTTAGTAATTGATTTTCCCTACAGGCATCAGATTTCTTAATGATCCATGAACCAGTGAACACTATTTCTTTTTTTGGCACTATTTATTTATTTTGGTAATTGATAAGTTTTTATGTATTTCTACATGTACTGCTGCCACAAACAAAAACAATGTCATACATCAGTTGATATTAAACCTGATTCTGATCAGAGCAATCAATATCATAATGACATAGAAAGGAAAACCAAAGAGGTCCTGAAGAGAGGATTTAGAGAGCTTGGCGGAAAGCTGAGAAGCAGGACCTCCAGGGTAGGAATTCCTGGATTCCCTACCTGTGCCATGCAGCAGTGAGGGTAGAAACAGGATGATTTGGCAGATAAATATGTGACTGAGAAGCTGGTGCAGCAGGCAAGGCTTCAGGTTCTTGGATCATTGAGATCTCTTCTGGGGAATGTATGACCTGTACAAAAGGAATGGGTTGCATCTGAACCTGAGGGGGAGCAATAGTTCCACAGGCAGGTTTGTTTGAGCTATTGGGGAGGGTTCAAACTAATCTGGCAGGAGGTTGGGAACCGGAGAGAAGTGACTTAGGTTAGGAAGAATGGTAAAAAAAAAGCAAAGATAGCATGCAGTCAAACTGTCATGAAGGGCAGGCAGATGATCGGACCCGAGTATCAATGCATTAAGGATGCAGAATCAAAAAGGGTAGCAAGTACAATGCTCAATGTGTTATCTCTATGCACGGAATATAAGAAATAAGCTGGATTATCTTGTTGCATTTTTACAGATTGTCAGGTATGATGTTGTGGCCATCACTGAATCATGGCTGAAGGAGGTTGTCGTTGAGAGCTGAATGTCCAAGATTACACATTTTTTCAAATGGAGAGGAAGATAAGCAGAGTGGGTGGTGTGGCAGTGCTGGTAAAGAATGGCATCAAATCATTAGAAACATGTGACATAGGATTGGAAAATGTTGAATCCATGTGGGCTGAGTTAAGAAAATGCAAAGGTAAAAGGATCCTGATAGCAGTTATATACAGACCTCCAAAGAGTAGCTGGGGTTGGATCACAGATATACAATGCAAAATGGGCATCAAAAGGGCAATGTTATGATATTCATGGGAGATTTTAACATACAGGTCAATTGGGAAAATCATTTTGGTAATGGATCTCAAGAGAGTGAATTTGTTGAATGCCTACGAGATAGCTTTTCAGAGCAGTTTGTCACTGAGCCTACTAGGGGATCAAGTGCCCTGGATTGGGTTTTATGTAATGAATTAGAGGTGACTAGAGAGCTTAAGGTATAGGAACCCTTAGGACCCAGTGATCACAATATGATTAATTTCAACTTGAAATTTGATAGGGAGAAAATAAAGTCGATGTAGCAGTATTTCTGTAGAATAAACAAAATTACAGTGGTATGAGAGGGGAGTTGGCCAAAGTAAATGGGAATGAGTTGCTGGTGGGGATGACAGCCAAGCAACAATGGATTGACTCTCTGGGGGAAAATAAGGAAGGTGCGGGATAAGTGTATTCCAAAACAAAGAAATACTAAAATGGCAAAATAGTGGGCTGACAAGGGACATCAAAACTAATGTAAAAACAAAAGAGAGGGCATAAAACAAAGCAAAAATTAATAGGAAGATAGAGGACTGGGAAGCTTTTAAAAACCTATAAAGAGCAAGTAAAAGAATCATTTGAAGGGAAAAGATGAAATATGAAAGCAAGCTAGCAAACAATATCAAGGCAGATAGAAAAAGCTTTTTCAAGTATCTAAAAAATAAAAGAAAGATGGGAGAGGAGATATGGGACCGCTAGAAAATGGGACCAAAGAAATATTAACCGGGTACAAGGAGGTGGGAGATGAACTAATTGAGAATTTTGCATCAGTCTTCACTGTGGAAGACACTACTAGTGTGCCAAGTGTTGAAGGGTGTGAGGGAAGAGAAGTGAGTCCAGTTATTATTACAAGGGAGAAGGGTGCTCAAAACTGAAAGTCCTAAAGGTGCATAAGTCACTTGGACCAGATGAATTGCACTCTAGGGTTCTGGAAGAGGTAGTGATAGAGATGGTGGAGGCAATTATAATGATATTTCAAAAATCATTGTACTCTAGCATGGTTCCAGAGGGTAGAAAACATGCAAATATCACTCTATTCTAAGAATGGAGGGAAGCAGCAGAATGGAAATTATAGACCAGCTAGCCTGACCTCAGTGGTTGGGAAGATGTTGGAGTCAATTGTTAAGCATGGAGCTATGGAGTACTTGTTGACATAGGACAAGGTAAGGCAAAGTCAGCATGCTTTCCTTAAGGGAAAATCTTGTCAGTGAACCTGTTGGACTTCTTTGAGGAGATTACATGTAGGATAGATAAAGGGATTCAGTGGATGTTGTATATTTGGATTTCAGAAGGCCTTTGACAAGGTGTCACATATGAGGCTGCTTACTAAGTTCAGAGCCCATGGTATCACAGGAAGGTTATTGACATGGTTAGAGCATCGGCTGAGGCAGCAACTGGGAATAAATGGATTCTTTTCTGGTTGGTTATCAGTGACTAGTAGTGTTCCACTGGGGTCGGTGTTTGGATTGCTTCATTTAATGCTGTATATCAATGATTTAGATGATTGAATAGACGGCTTTGTTGCCAAGTTTGCAGATGATACGAAGATTGGCGGAGTAGCAGCTAGTGTTTGGAAACAGGAAGGCTGCAGAAGGACTTAGACAGAATAGGAGAATGGGCAAGAGAGTGGGAAATGAAATACAATGTTGGATAATGCCTGGTAATGCACTTTGGTAGAATAAATAAATGTGCAGACTATTTTCTAAGCAGAAAAAAAAATCCAAACATCTGCAATGCAAAGGGACTTGGAAGTCCTTGTGTAGATCACCTTATTACAAGATGAGTTGGTGGTGAGGGGTCTGGAACACAAGAGCAGGGATGCGATGCTGAGGCTTTATAGGCACTGGTGAGGCCTCACCCTGAGTAATGTAAACAGTTATGGGCTCCTCATCTAAGAAAAGTGCTGGCATTGGAGAGGGTTCAGAAGAGGTTCACAGGATGATTCTGGGACTGAAAGGGTTATCATATGAGGAAAGTTTGATGGCTCTGGGCCAGCACTCGCTGGAATTTAGAAGGATGAGGGGAGAATCTCATTGAAAACTTCTGAATGTTGAAGGAACAAGACAGAGTAGATGTGGAATAGATGCTTCCCATGGTGGAAGAGTCCACTATCCCATGTAGGGGGTCCAGTGTGGGTGGTAGTGCACTACAGATGTAGTTCTTGACCAGTCTCTCAAAGCATTTGCTTATTAATGAGGTGAGTGTGACAAGGTGCCAGTTGTTCAAACATGTTACCTTGGTCTTTTTAGGTACAGGAACAATGGTGGATGTTTTGAAGCAGGAGGGCACTCTACACTGGGAGAGGGAGAGGGAGAGGTAATAAATGTCTGTAAACACAACTGCCAGCTGTGCCACACACGCTCTGAGTACCCGCCCAGGATGCCTTCTGGACCTGCAATCTTGCGACTGTCCACCTGTTGGAAACACCTGCGTACTTCAGCCTCAGAGACTACAAAGCTGCTGGTTGCATCAACTATATGTCTCCTCAGGGGCTCACCAGTGTTGGCAACATTGAATCGAGCATAAAAAAGATTTAGCGCTTCTAGGAGAGAGGCAGAGATGTTGGCAACACCACCGCGGTTAGCTTTGAAGTCTGCGATGATGTGCAGACCTTGCCACAAGCCGCGTGTGTTGTTGGTGGAAAGCTGTGTCTGGATCTTGTCCCTGCATTGTCATTTCACTGGCTTGGTGACTTTGTGCGGATGGTAGCTGCATTTCTTGAGCTCCTGCTGATTACCGGCAAGGTAAGCTCTGTGCCTTGCAATGCATAGAACTGTTGATCCAGGGTTTCTGGTTTTGGTAGACCCTGACCAATTTTTGGGGGACAACATCCTCGAAGCAGTGTGGATGAAACTTTGATGCCCGATGACACGGCATCAAAGGTTATGGGGAGAAGGCCGGAGAGACGGGCTGAGGAGGCAAAAAAGGATTAGCCTTGGATTGAATGGTGCAGCAGACCAGATGAGCCAAATGGCCTAATTCTGCTCTTATGTCTTGTGGTCTTAGAATTAGATTTAATTCAAGGTATGATAATCTGTAAATAAGGTATTTTATTAATCTTTTGGTGACTAGGTGAGTATAGTCAGACAGGTACAATAGTTCAAAAATATATACAAATATGCTCACAAACCTTCCTATTTATAAACCCATGCACCTCTGCTCTGATACTAATTCTAAGAAAAACTCCAATCCCAGTGGAGTGGAATAGCATGAAGAAACCCAGAGTAAGGCTAGTGGGAAAGATTTTATGACTACCACAATTGACTATTGGTTTATTACAAAGTTCAAAGTAAATTTATTATCAAAGTACATACAGTATGTGTCACCGTATACAACCCTGAGATTCATTTTCTTGTAGGATCAGTCAATAACTCCAATACCCATCATATGACAAATGAGAAAACACACCAGCTGGGTTTACAACTAGGAAGTGCAACACCAAGCCACACAAGGTCCTTAATGTGCACCAGCCTACCTCAGTTTGAGGTTCATGATTTAAATTTTCAGTACAAAAATGGAATTTGCCAGGGTCTGGATGCGTTTAAGAAGGATGCACAGGGAGAAAAGTCTGCAGCTGGACTTGATGATGCACACAAGGGATTCCTGCTGCCTGAAGTCGGAGGCTGGTATGGCAGGATTTCCGAAAGGTTGGTTTGCAGGCTGAGTCTGTGGTGTGGAAGGCAAATGTGATATTAGCATTCATTTCAGGAGGACTAGAATATAAAAGCAAGGGTGTTATGTCTAGACTTTATAAATCACTGGTGAGTAATTTTGTGCCTCTTACCTTAGAAAGGAAGTGTTGAAACAAAGGAGATTCATGAAAATGATTCCAGGATTGAATGGCTTGTCATATGAAAAGTGTTTGATGGCTCTGGGCCTATATTCACTGTCTCTGGCTATGCATCCCATAGGACAGCGGTCCCCAACCACTGGGCCGAGGACCGGTACCGGGCCGCGAGGAAACAATATGATTTGGCGATAGGAGTCTGCTGCACCTTTCCTCATTCCCTGTCACGCCCACTGTTGAGCCATTACGCATGCGAGGTCATTACCCACGTGTCATCCATATCAGCGCGGGAAGAACATTAACTCTTCGAGCTTGCAAGTGATGGCGGGCTGAAAAGTATGTTTCACATAACATCTCTGCCGGCACACTGGATCTCAAAGTCAAGGCTAAATACCTGTATCCCGAGATAGCCACGAAAGCACTGAAAACGTTGCTTCCATTTCCAACATATCTCTGTAATGAATGCAACGAAAACTAAATTGCGTAATAGACTGGACATAAGGAACCCCCTTCGAGTATCGCTGCCTCCCATCACCCCTCGATGGGACCGTCTTGTTACAGGAAAACAAGCCCAGGGCTCCCACTGATTCAGCGATATTGGTGTGTTGAAATGATTTTATATGTTTATACGGGGAAAATATGTGCTGTGTGTTTAATATCCAAACGTTACTTAAAATGTTATGATGCTATTGACTTACTTATATAACCATATAGCAATTACAGCATGGAAACAGGCCATCTCTGCCCTTCTAATCTGTGCCGAACGCTACTCTCCCCTAGTCCCACCGACCCGCACTCAGCTCATAACCCTCCATTCCTTTCCTGTCCATATACCTATCCAATTTTTCTTTAAGTGATAATATTGAACCTGCCTCTACCACTTCTACTGGAATTTCGTTCAACACTTACTTCAAGCTCCCCTGTCCTCCCCTGATAATTGACTTATCACTATATTCATGCGAGGAAAATATGCGCTGTGTGTTTAATAGTAAATTCGTTAGATAAACCCTTTTACAAACGAAATTGAGTGTATTAGCCACTGATCACCGATATTCTGGTTGTGATTAACCCCCTCCCCCCCGAACAGAATCGCCAAAAACGATTTGTAGAAAAAAGTCGGCGTGTATACGCATGCGCACTGGTGCCTGCCCAAGGCTTCATGGTCATTGTAGTGTCAGGGTAAACAACGTATTTGACTGCTACTCTTGTCCGTTGGCAACCCAAAAAAGTACTTAATGATAAGGCAAGGGTGAACTATATGACTTCCATAACAGTCACCAGATGGACATATGGACAGAAAAAAAAGATGCTGGGAAAGCAATTAACTGCTAAATGAGTGCATTTGTATGTATAAATAATTTAAAAGGAGCAATGATTCCCAGCAATTGCAAATCAGTTGAATACATTTTCTAGCGGTCACCCTCACACTAATTATTCAATTAGCACAGCAGACAATTAACTAAGTACAGACAATCATGCTGGCACCTCTTCAAGGTGTACTAATTAATAGAGATTTGTTGGGCCAGGTTGCAGTTGAGCAGATCTTTGCCTCATGTTGGCCCCAGCATCACCTCCACGCAATCTCTGTAGCTATACTAGCATACTGTGTGATCCATTGTAGCACAGATCTTCACTCATGGCCTTCCAGTGGCAGAACCTGTGACTCTGCCCTCCGGATAATCCTGTTGAATGCTCCCTTCACAGTTTGTACAAATCTAGAATTTTCAAAAACATTTAGAAAAAGTTTAAATAATTTTAAATGAAACTAAAATTTTAAAAAGGTAACAATGAATTAGACCATAACTAATCATCTAAAATTATAAGTACATAATGGAAGAAAAAATGAACAGAAACTTTAACATGATCTTTTGATTGAAGTTTAGAAGGCACTTGAAAATAAATGGGTTCTTATTTTGCAGTAGGGAGCTATAGCTTGGGAAGGCATCCTGCCTCATTGTTCATTGCATTCTCCGAGCTCTATTGGACTCGGTGGTGAGTCCAACGTATTTTCAGCTTCCACATTGCCGTATGTAAATACGCTGAGTACCGGAGAGCAGATGGGTGAGCCTAACCTGAAATTAGCCGGAGGAGGTCATTGAGGCAGGTACAGCCAGAGAAAGTGGTTGAGGCAGATATATCAACAACATTTAAGAGGTATTTGGAGAGATGACCGATAAGAGAGGTTTCGCGAGGCACAGGCCAACGCAGCCAAATGGGACTAGATCAGTTAGGTGTTCTGGCCAGAATGGACCCGATGGGCCATACGGCCCATTTCTATGCTGTATGGCTCTATGGCTTTAATAGTGAATTTAACAGCAGAATAGGAAATTAACTGCCAGGAATCTGACCTTCAACTTCTAAGTGATATATTGACACAGAATCCGAAGATGTGCCAGTGCTGTCCTCAAGATCTCAACTGACACACAAGGAAAATTGTGACATAAATCACAAGAATCACATTGCAAATTCCTATCACCTACCATAGAATCCCTATACTTTAAAAGGAGAATAAATACAGCCACAATTCAGCAGAGCATTGACCTTACACTCATTGAAATCATTGATACTTTCTCAAATTTATGAATGTGCAGTAGAAAAAATATGGGCATGTTCTATAGCAGTCCTGCTACGATCAGCTTTGTAATTTAGCTGATCTGGAGACTGCAGATGCTGAAGTTAGAAGCAGCAAACAAGATGCAGGAGGAACTCAACGGGTTAGACAGTACCTGTAGAGGAAAATGCATCGTCAACATGAAAGACAGATGAAGGGTAATTTCCCTCCACAATGCTGAGTTCCTCCAGCAACTTGTTTGTTACTTGCAATTTGTAACTTGAGTCCATATCAGATCCATAAAGATTAGCAATATAGACATCTTGTTTCTTCACTATCCAGAAATACAAATCTAATCTCACTGCTTTGTGCTATCCTTTTGCATTCTTACTTCATTCTGATTCAAATATCAACTTCCCTATACTTCATTGTTTGCCTGTAATCCTTGAACCGTTCAAAACAAAAACTGAATATCTGAAATAAAAACATAAAAACACACAACAGGTCATTTAACATCTGTGGAAAGATTAAAAGTCTGCTCACTCCACAGTGGCCAAGTGGCTGGTTGTGTGTTTCCTGCTGCTTATACTTTTGTTTCATAAGCATCAGATGTCAGCTCAAATAAAGCAATGGAAATAGTCAGCGGCATTTGTGGAGAGGGAAACAGAGTTAAAGGTATCTGACCTTCTGCATTTTCTGATCTTATTTCACACTTCAGTTGCTCATCTTATTGTTTGCTTGTAATGTTATACTCACTCTGATATATTTTTACATTTATTATTGACAATTATAACCAAGCTCAACAATTAGTAAAAGGAGCAAGAAAAGAATATCAAGCAACACACATCAAAGTTGCTGGTGAACGCAGCAGGCCAGGCAGCATCTGTAGGAAGAGGTGCAGTCGACGTTTCAGGCTGAGACCCTTCGTCAGGACGAATTCCTGTTGTTTGCGTTTAAAAAAAAGAATATCTTCAGTTACTTAATAAATGTGGTGTAATCCTTCTAATGCAGTGTTTTTCTTCTTTTCATACGAATATTATTTGTTGTTTTGCTTTTTCCCCTCTATTAAGTTAAATTGAAGATTGACAGAAGACTTTGAATGAAAGTTTTATATATTTTTTTATTTCAAGGTACAATACCATAACAGCCCCTTCTGGCCCAACGGGCCTGTACCACCCTACGTAGTTAGTTACTCACTGCCCATTATGTCACTGGCATTTAGGGCAGCAATGAAAGTCCTTCATCTCATTCTGTATAGAAGAACTCTTCATTGTTGTTTCCCTAACAATTGATTTTTGACCAGTCAGTGTTGTTAGCCCTGAGCTGCTCCCCTGAACCCAGGGGACCGGTGAGCCACTCTTAGTCTGGCCTCTACCTTTTGACCTGTTCAGCATGGGTTACCCTACCAAGAGCCAAAGCACAAGGCCCCAACTTCAGCTAACATAGCTCTCTGGGTCATTGAGGCATGCAAGCTTCCAAACCCTTTGATAAGGTTGTGTCTCTTGGAGGCATTGACACCCATGTGACCAATTAACCTATAAACCTGTATGTCTTTGGAATGTGGAGGAAACCAGAGGAAACTCGGAGGAAACACAAGCGGTCATGAGGAGAATGTAGAAACTCCTTTCAGATAGCAACTGTATTGAGCCCGCATCGCTGGTGCTGTAGTAGCATTATGTTAGCTGCTACTCTACTGTATCTTATAGAATAAAAATGAAACATTCACAGATCAAACTCAGCAAAAGTTTCAGTTACTGTAAAACATGTCCTATAGAGTTTATGATTGCTTAAATTTACTTACAAATGCTTAACCCATTTTTTTCTTCTGCAGCTCTAGATAGGAATCTTCTTTTCCTATTTACTACTTCTTTAGAGTAAGAGCATAAGAAATAGAAGCAACAGGAGGAGATTATTCTGCTCCAAGTGCCCAATATGCCAAATATTGTTCGTAGCTGATCTTTCACATCAGTGCCTTCCTCTACTAACTCCATATCCATTGATTCCCTTAAGATCCTCTGGAGCTTTTTCTTTGTTCTCTTACCTATTTCATTACTATTCTTACCTATTTACATAACACAGTCATCCCTTTGGACTCACTTTTTAGGATTCTTCAGCCCACGCTCTCGATATTTATTGCTTATTTATTTATTTTATTGTTTCTTCTTTTTGCATTTGCAAAGCTTGTTGTCAAGGAATGACTGCTCAGCTGGGGTGTTCAACCAGAGTATCTCTGGATGAACACCCTAGCTGAGCAGTCGTTCACTGATTCTGTTATAATTACTATTCTATAGGTACCTTTGAGCATGCCCACAAGAAAATGAATCAGCGTTCAGCAGTAAGTATTTTGATAATAAAATTTACCTTGAATTTAGAACTTGAATCTCTGCTATCTCCCAGCTATCTGATCGTGTATTTAAATAAATTTCTCTTGTGCTTCACTTTTTCCTGCTTTTTGAAAGGGCATTGTACAGAAACATTATGTTCATGTATATTCATACATTACAGAAACAGGCCCTTCAGCCAATTAAGTATATGCTAACCATGAAGCATGTATGTACACTAAACTTACACTAAACCCATTGTATTCTCCCTATATTTCCATCAATTACCCTACGTCCTATCACCCAGGAAGATGCTGACACCCAGGAAATTGAAGCTGTTCACCTTTTCCACTTCTGATCCTTTGATGAGAACTGAATGTGTTCCTTCAAGTTCTCCTTCCTGAAGTCCACAATCAATTTCTTGGTCTTACTCACATTGAGTGCAAGGTTGTTGTTGTGACACCACTCAACCAGCTGATCTATCTCACTCGTGTACACCTCCTCATCACCATCTAAAATTCTGCTAACAGTCGTTGTGTCGTTGGCATATTTATAGATGGCATTAGAGACACACAGTCATAGGGGTAAAGAGTGTAGAGCAGTGGGCTAAGCACATATCCTTGGGGTGCGGCAGCGCTGATTGTCAGTGAAATGGAGATGTTATTTCTGATCCACACAGGTTGTATCTTCCAGTGAGGAAGTCAAGGATCAAGTTGCAGAGGAAGATACAGAGGCCCAGTTTTGGAGTTTGTTATTAGTACAGAGGGTATGATTATGTTGAACACTGAGCTGTAATCAATAAACAGCAGACTGACATAGGTCTTGTTCTTGTCCAGATAACCCAAGGCTGAGTGGAGAACTAATGAAATTGCATCAGCTGTAGACCTATTGTGGTGATAGGCAGGCTGCTGAGTTCAGGTCCCTGCTTAGGCAGGAGTTGATTCTAACCATGATCAACCTCTCAAAGCACTTAATCACAGTAGATGTGAGTGCAACTGGGCGACAATTGATAAAACTGCTCACCTTGTTCTTCTTGTGCAATGAATGACTGTTGCCCTTTTGAAGCAGGTGGGAAACTCTGACTATAGCAGTAAGAGATTGAAGATGTCCTTGAACACTCCTACCACGTGGTTGGCAGAGGTTTTCAGAGGTCTACCAAGTACACCATCAGGGCCTGAGGCATTGAAAGGGTTCAGCCTCTTGAAAGATTCTGATGTCAGCCTCTGAGACAGAGGTCACAGAGTCACCAGATGCTGCAGTGATTCTCAAAGGTGTAGTTTATTCTCCCTTTCAAAGCATGCATAAAACGCATCAATGAGAAGCCAGCATAAGTTATTCATCTACTCACAAGTCATCATGGAAAGAATAGTACATATTTGATATTGCAATTTTGTTGATGCTTTCCAGGGAATTACAGCATATAAGCTGCAATAATCAATTTAAATAAAAAAAACACAAATCAAATTGACAGTACACTGCAAAATTATCCCAAGCTTAGTTAAATGTTGGATTCCTTCCATTTGGATTCCATGGAGAAAGGTTTAAAATAAAGTTAAATTAAAAGTAATTACATTTCCACTGCTTTACTTAGAATATAGACTACAGAACAGTACAGTATGGGCCCCTTGACCCATAATGCTGTGCCAACCAATATAACCCTTCCATCCTACACAGGTCATAACCCTCTATTTGTCTGACATCTATATGCCTATCTAAGAGTCTTTTAAATGTCCCTATTGAATCAGCCATTAGCACCATCCTTGGCAATGTGTTCTTTGTGTAAAATCTACCCCTGTCATCTCCCTAAACCTTCCTCCACTCAACTTAAATGGAGGCCATTGCCGCCTTGGAAGAAATACAGAAAAATTAAAATGAAATAAAATTACAGCAAAACCAGCAGTGGCAAGTATGAAATCCACGTTATATTTTAATTCAGTGGAATACTAAGAAATGTAAGAAAAAACCCACAGAATCCTAAAGAAACTGAGAATATGAAGAAAGTGCTAACTAGAACAAGGTCTAAGGAAAGTGCCACTTCATCTGAACAGATCCCTGCCAGCATGCAGCTCCAAATATGAAAATTTGCAATGTGCCGTTAGAAAAGTAAGTAAGCACCAGGGAATCCAAAATCATATTACTTCTTTCTAGTTCATGACTTTAACTTCAAATTAATAATAAAATGCAAGGCAACTCTAGACCTCCGCAGTATGTTATGTCTATGTACTTTAAAGGCAACAAAGCCATGTTATAACATAAATAAGTTAAATGGTTATAATCCAGTTGGCATTATATATAAACACTTGAGATTCTTTGAGCTAACTGGAAGTCAAATAGCTTCTGGAAAATGCATAAATTGATTTGTCCTTGCTCAAAAATTCCTTAAGGCCATTCTAGCAGCAAAAACAGGCTGTGCAAAATTAGTCAGCAGGAAAATAATGTTGGCACGCTTTACCAGTGGAAACAGCCCAGTTCAAAAAATAATTGAAGTAAGTGAACATCAGCATAATTTCAGATCCTGAGATAAGGGAAACCCCAAAGGATAAAAGACACAAAATGTCCTTTCGAGTACACCTGTTACATCCTGACCAAGTACACACAATCTATAAAAAGCAAAGCAAAACTGATTTGTTCTCTCTTGGCCGGATGCTTATTCCTGCCGAGAGAGGTTTAAAAAATAAAAAAAACCTTATCTTTGAGAACACACATGTGAATTGAGGTTGGGAGAAGAAAGAGTTACAAGGAAATGGAAAACGGTAAAAGTTACAATTCAGCTGAATTCTGTGTTATCAATACTAGACATGTGGATAGCTTTAGGATGCAATCTGTTCTAAAGCAGAGATTTAACTTCGTGCTGAAGCGACACCAGTGGCATTAACAGGAAAAATTTGATCCTTGTGTCGTGGTTTCTCGTTTCTTACAAACAACAAGGAGACGCAGAAAATCCTTCAAGAAGTTTTAAACTTTAATTTGCAAATCAAAGCTGAGACAATCAGAAAGCTAGTAGCTGACTGCCCATCGAGGCTTGTACACAGCATTTTTTATAGCAATCACCTATCTTAGCTACATTATCATATCCAGACGGCCTGTGATCACATATCATCAATACACCCGCTCTCGACCTTCCACTATTGTTTTACTCCTCAATTTAATTATGTCCTAGTTTACTTTTTAGACCAGGTGTCCCTTCATCCCTAACCACAGTTATTTCTTAATTGGTCTTGTTTTGACATACTGCCACATATTTCATTACCTTACTCGCCACCGTTATCTTCCTACTTGGTTTCATTCTAGTTCTCTTCCTGAATTAATAGTGATTAGGTCAAAAGTCATGGCTACATAGTGAATACTTTCCACTGAGCTAGTAGCAGTTACATAGTGAATATAGAAAATACAATGTCCCTTTGAGTAAATGCTGTTACAATGTGTACATTTGGGTAAATACTGCTGAGTAAATATTGTAAATACTGTAATACATAGAAAATACAATGTATGCGTTTACATTTTCCAATATAATCTTCCTTAGAGACCCACAGGGTCTCATACAGAGAGAGAGGACTGAGAGTCTATACACAAAAACTCAAATAAAGCCACGCATTTACTCCCAAATTTGGGTTAAACTATAGTTTCCTGCGCTTAAGACTCACAGTGTTCTCTCCCTACCTCTCTAGGCCGCTAAGCCAAAAACCCATTCCTTCGTATCTGAGACAGGAAAAAAGACTCAGGAGCCTTCACAGCCTAATCCCCACATATCTCATCTCTCTCCTGTTCGTCCTGCATGTCTCGTAGACTGTAGGAATACATCATCGGTGTCTCCTTCTCCATAGAGCTCGACCCAACAATTTCCAAGAGCATCGGAAACTGTTTCATTGCAGCACACACTACAAGCAACTTGAGGCATGGAAGAAAACAGCACAGAATGACCGCACAGCTTAGCAATACAATACCAATGGTTACTGCAATCTTGGTCAGCCATGCTCCCCATCCTCCTAGTCTATTTTTTAACCAGTCAAAAAACTGGTGTCCAAACCCAGCATTTTGTTTAACTTCCTTTCTTAAATTTTTCAGTTTATTCATTGCTCTGGTAAACGATCCCTCCAGACTAGTGTTATTTGGTATAAAAGTACAGCATTGTTCCCTAAACATTACACAAGCTCCTCCTTTCTCTGCCAATAGCCAGTCTAGTACCTGTCTATTCTGCCACGCCACTCTACTGGTTGCATCTAGCTGCTGCCCCAAGGCCTCTAGTGCATCATCAGTGTAGTTAATGAATCTCTGTTGATTATAATATATATAATGTATCCATTCAATATTTTTACTAACCCCTATTATAGGTGTAAGTGCCTCCCAGCCCGCAGCAATCTCATTTCTTGCCTTAAACTCGTTAGGTATACCTCTCGGCTGTCCTATACTGTCGATTTGGATTGTTGGATCAGGTTCATATTTTCTCTTCCTTCGTCGCAGTATCTGCTGCTTCAGAGCATCAAATTGTACTTCAGGGGATACTACAACTTCTTGAATCAGCATAACTCGTGTACATGTACCTGTCCAACCGAGGGGGAGCGTGGATCTCAGACCTCCCTCCTTCCCACAGAGCCACCAGGTATCTGCTAACGGGATGGTCTGGGCATCCAGTGCACCATCGGGCAGAGGGGTACCTGTCTTGTATCTCTGGCCTGGGGTTACATCCCAAGTCTTAGCACAGTTACCACTGAAATGTCCAACCAAGAGATCACCCGTCCGCGTTAAACATTCATAACTCGAATGCTCCTGCACTTTGAGCTTTTTAAATGTGGATGTCTGGCTTCTTGTTGCTCTTGCCTGTCCCCTACTGTTTGTTCCTCTTCACCACTTACCTCGGTTGGCACACCTGACTGTACCTGCGGGATTGCTCTAGTGTAGTGATTGAGATGATACCAGGTGGAGCATCCTGCCACTTGAACTGCGGTGGGTGATGCTTTGGTTACTATAAAAGGCCCTTCCCTTCTGGGTTCGTTCCACTTTCTTCGAAACGCTCGCACGTAGACCTGATCGCCTGGCTTGATTGGTCCTTCCCCTTGATCAATCTCTGGCTCTTTCTGTTTTTCCTGTGCATAAATAGACTTATGTATCATAGTTAATTGTCGCATGTATTGTTTTAATTCCAATTCCAGTTGTCCTAAACTAGGCTCTTTATATGGTCCTCTCCACCGGGGCACTGGCATGGGCCTTCCGGTTAGCATTTCATGCGGTGTTAGACACGTCATCCGATTAGTCTGCATGCAGTAACTCATTAATGCTAACGGTAGTGCATCGACCCAGTTGAGTTTAGTATCTGCACAGATTTTGTTTAGTTTGGCTTTTAAGGTCCCGTTAATTCTTTCCACCATACCCTGCGACTGAGGGTGATACACACATCCAAATCTCTGCTTTATTCTCAGTGCTTGCAGTATTAACTTGACCACTTTTTGAATGAAAGCTGAACCATTGTCTGAGCTAATTTCTGTCGGTATCCCAAACCTTGGGATCACTTTGTTTGTCAGGAATTTCACCACTGTTCCTGCCCCTTGATCTTTCAAGGGTACTGCCTCTACCCATCTGCTGAATCTGTCGATTACCATCAACATGTATCTTTTCCCTCTTACTGTTTTTATCATGCCTACATAGTCAATCACTTGGTGTTTAAGTGGCCCTTCAGGTACAGGTATATGACCTATTGGGGTTGTAATTCCTTTCCGATTATTATTCTGCACACATACCTCGCACTGTGACAACACATGGTCTACTGAAGCCTGTAAATAAAGCGACCAAAATCCATCCTTTTTTATTTTTCTTATTACTTCCCCCCCTTGCACAATGATCCATCCCATGTGCTTCTGAGATCAGGATAGTCAGTAAAGGGGTGGGAGCTACCAGTAGGCCATCTTCCGTGGTCCATAGGCCTTCTGGGATTTGCTTGCCCCCCCCCCCCCCCCCCTTTGTCTCCACAGAGTTTGTTCTGCCAAAGTTGCCTTTCCATGTATTTCAATTAGGTCCTCTACTATAGGTTCCGGCTCTAGACTTACCTGGGGTGCGCTGACAATGGATGTACACCCAGACGCTTTCCTGGCTGCTTCATCTGCAGCATGATTTCCCTTTGTTACTGCATCGTTTCCTTTTTTATGTGCCTGGCATTTTACTATAGCCAGTGCTTTAGGTTTCATCAGCGCTTTTATTAGATCTAAAATCTGCTGACAGTGCTGTATGGGATCTCCCTTGCTCTTTTTAAAACCTCTCTGTTTCCACACTGTAGATTACTCTCCAAGCTTGTATGTCCTGCTTCCTTAATTATTTTCCTTAGTGACGTTACAATTTCAGCATATTCCCCAATCCAATCTGAACTATATCCTGTCAGTCCCAGAAATGTCATCATCTGTCTCACTGTCTGGGGCTTGGGAGCTTTAGTTATAGCCTCAATTTGATCCGGCGCTATCGCCTTCGCTTGGATATCACTCTACCTAGGTATTCTACCTGTTGCTTGCAAAATTGCAGCTTCTTTCTAGATACCTTATGGCCTCCATGCGCCAGTCTCTCTATAAGGGTTATGGTATCCTGTTCACACTGTCCCTCACTTCCGGAGCAAATCAACAAATCATCCACATACTGTATCAATGTACTTTCCAACGATATGCCCTCTAGGTCCGCCTTTAACACTTGATTAAATACGTGTGGTGAATGTTTAAATCCTTGAGGCATTCTAGTGTAGGTATACTGGTTGTCTCTGTATGTAAATGCAAATAGGTACTGACACTGATCTGCCAGGGGAACGCTGAAAAAAGCCGAACACAAATCAATCACCGAAAAATAGTCTGCCTCTGGTGGAACATTAGTCAAGAGCATGTGTGGGTTGGGAACTACCGCTGGCCAGTCCTCCATTACCTCATTCACCGCTCGCAAGTCATGCACCAGTCTCCATTTAGATTTATCCGCTTTAAGGACAGGTAACAGTGGGGTATTACATGGGCTGTCTGTCCTTAGGTACTCTTGCCTCCAGTAGCCCCTGTATCGTTGGCGCTATTCCCTCTTCTGCCTCTGGTTTCAGGGGATATTGTGGTCTCCTGGGTGGAACTGCTCCCTTTTTCAGCTTTATTTCTACCAGACTAGCTGTTCTTATTTTCCCTACATCCGTGTCATGTTGTGACCACAGGATAGATGGTAACCTATCCAGCTTGTTATCTCTCTGCTGGCCTTCCTCCTTACCCAATAACGTCAGGTGTGGTTGGGGAGTTACTTCGACCTCCTTTGCTGTTCCTACCATATCTATATCTACCTCTATTTTAAAGTAGTCGTTGTCTCCCGATACCCACACCTGTGGCATAATTTTCCTCCACACTGCCACAATTCCAGCGTGCTTTACTAAGGGTCCTAGGTCTTTAGACTGATGTCCCTCATTTACTAGCAGCGTTATGTGGGGCTCAGCTTCCGGTATCCTGTACCATTTCTCCAAGAAAGTATTCCACCTGACTTGCAGGGCTGCCCCTTGTCTCCCAATTATTATAGCTTCTCCTCTTAGGTGCTGCCGGTTACCTGCCTCCCTGTACCATCTCTCCTCTAACTCTCTGTTCTGAGTTTCGTCAAAAATCACTGTGCAATGTAACTCGGATTTGGGCGCTACGGCCTGGGGCAATGTAGCCTGCACGCCCTTTTTCCATTTTTCCCAGGTTTCCCAGATCTGATCTTCTATGTCTCCTATCCAAAAGACATTAGCTTTCTTGACTTCCCGCACTAGTAATTGAGCATTTACTCTTTCCCACACTCAACCCACTTCTGGTACATTCTAACTTTAATTCTAGTTTTAATAGGGCATCTCTGCCTAGCAAATTCACCGGAGTTCCTTTGGACACTAATATCAGCAAAACTATTCCTTTGCTGCCCATCCTTAATCTCACTGGAGCTGTAAATTGTGTCAACTGTGTTTTTCCCGAGAACCCTACAGTCTTAATAAATTTTCCTGACATGGGAAGGTGAAGGGCATACTGCGGCTGTACGCAAGTATACGTGGCTCCAGTATCTATCATCATTGGTGTCAGCTGCCCTTCTAACACAACCTGAACAATGGGTTCCTCCTCTGCCTCCCTTGTGGATCACTGGGTAGTGTCCCTTCCCACCTGGGTTCTCTGGGCACCCCTAATGTCTTGCATAGGGGTTCATGGGTCCATTCGGCCCTGCGGGGTCTGGTCCTTGGCTAGACTGTGGTTCCCCTCTCATTGATTCCCGCTGGTATGTGACAGCCCATGGCCTAAGTGGACAGTCCCTTCTTATGTGTCCTGGCTGGTTACATCCCCAGCACCGTCTCTGCATCTCCCTTCCCCCTTGTTTCCTTACTGGTCCTTCCTGCCCATAACCTCTCTGCCCCCATCCTTGGGATTTCCAGTCCTGTCTGGGCTGCTGTTTAAATTTATTCTGTCCCTGATAGGGCATTTGCGGAAAAGCACCCCCAAAGACGTTTATTATTGGCATGGGGTTTTCTGGGCTCTGTCTTACGGCACGACCGGTCCCTCCATATAATGGCATTTCATTCATTTCAACGGCTGTGCTTAAATCGGTCACTGCTGGCAGCATCTTCTTGCCTTTTTCTTTTTCCTTCTTTTTAAGTTCTTCAAGCTGCATTTGTGTCAGCTTTCTTTGCACTTCTTCTTGCTGCTCAGTCAACTTTCATTTGTCTTTTCGATATTTCTTGACCGCATGGACTACGTGGTCCCTGAATTCCTGTGGGGTCATTGACATCAGTCCAACCACTTCCTCAAGTTTAGACTTAACTTGGGAAGGCATCGCATCCAAAACAGCATTTTGGAACATCCAAGTCATAAACGGGTTGCCTTCCACCTCTTGTTCAGTTTCCAGTCTCCACCTTTTCAACTGATTTTCTATATAGGCTGCTGGATTTTCAGTGTCTCCCAGTGGATCCCCTTTCATGGCTTTGGGGTCCATTTTGGGTGGATAGAGCTCCCTGAGGGCCCCCCATATCCTCTGCCTCACTGTGTCAAATCTAGCCCCTCAATCAGTGTGCTGTCCGCATTCTGTATGCCAGCCGCTTCCATCAACTCTTGTAGTTTGGAGGTTCCCATCAGCCTTATCAGCAGCGCCTTTAAATCTCCCATAGCCAACATTCGTCCCGTGGTTTCTTCCTCAAAGGCCCTAATCCACTTCCCTGCACCCTCATGTAGGCTGGGCAGGGTGTTTTTCAGCCCTTCCAGGTCCTGGGATCCCCAAGAAATATACTGCACTTGTCCCAATCCTTTTACTAACAACGGCATCATTCTCCCTTTCCTTTCCCACATCTCCTGACTCTCCTCCTCGCCTGACTCCCCATCTGTTTCTGAGCACGTTTTCACTGGCTGCCACATGATTCTTTCCGGGGTTTCCTATCTCCCTTGGCCTCCTTGTGGAGTTCGTTCTTTCTGCCTTGAGCTAGCATTTGCTTTGGCCCATGCGAAATCCTCAAACTCTCGTTGGAAATTCAGTCTGCACTGTAATTCCTTAATCTCTCCCTCTGTTTTTAATATCTGCCTTTTCACTCTCCCTTTTTCCCCTTCAAGGCTCCTGTCTCCTATCCTCTGCCTACATTCTCCGGCACCCTCTCTTTCGCTACTTAACTTTTGCCCACCCGACAAGTTACCTTCTGCTTTGGCCTGTTCAGTTCCGTGCCCATATAACAAAGATTTCTCTTCATCACTTTTCGCTTTTAATTCCTGTAACCCTTTGATCTCTTCTACTATTTCCCATCTCTCCTGCTCTGTCTTTGCCCTGTCTTCCTCTATTACCTTCCGTAGTTCCTCCTGCTCCTTTTCGTGATTCTTTCTTTCCTCCTTGGTATCCCAGACTTTAATTTCTCCATTTAGATCCACTCTTCCTGTTATCATCGGACACTGCTTAAGGGTTTCTTTCTCATAATAGGGAGGAGGTTTTTCTACGCCTTTCAGGTCTGGGTATAAAGCCGAAGCCGACTCCCTGTTATGCTTTTCCTTTTCTTTATCAGACTGCTCGTTTCGTTTCTCAATATCTTTTTTACTTACTATTAATATACCTCCTGTCTTTCTTAATCTTTCTCCCTCCATCCTAAAGAGTTTTAACACTTCCATTTCTTGTTCCCTTTTTCCTTCTCTTTTCTTTGATTTATCTTTGGGTTTGTGATTTTTAATTAGCGCTTCCATTTCCTCACATAAGCTTACATCAAACGTTCCTTCCCTTGGCCACTTCGTGACTAGCTCTTTAGTTCTTTTTTCCCATTTTTCTGAAATTTCCACGATCTTACCTTGACACACCGGGAATTTTCTGCTCAATATTTCTACTGCTGTTCCTTTCATTGTCATGTTGCTCTCTTTTTCCTTTTTCTATTATGGTATTTTTAGAATCTCACTACTTGCCTACTTAATAGTACTATTTTTCTAACTCTATTTCTATGCCTAGCCTTATGGTTTATCTCACCAGCATCTGAATTCTCTATCAAACTATTTTTGTCTCTTACTACGTTCTGCCCGTGCAGACCCCTACTTAGGGCGGTATCCACAGAACCTTTTACACCTCGCCTATGCAGACCTATGCACTTCTTAAGGTGGTATTCACGAGGATTTTTAATTTACACCTCGCCTATGCAGACCCTTACACTTCTTAAGGCGGTATTCACAAGGATTTTTAATTTGCACCTCGCCTATGCAGACCCTTACACTTCTTAAGGCGGTATTCACGAGGATTTTTAATTCTCCTTCCCTGCCTGTTCAGACCTTCGTTTCGTGCGAAGCGGTATCCACAGGGACTTACCAACACCACGTGGAATTTTCTTACTTAACTTATTATTACTTTATTCGTACTTACCCCCACTGCAGTGTTCTTGATTAATCCTCTGAGCCTCCTTTTATCCCCGATTCTGCCAGATTCTTTGGATCGGAGAGACCTTTCAGCAGTTGCTTCACACTTCTAAGTCCCCGAGACCCCCCAAAACCAACAGAATTCTTAGTCCGAATTATCGCAAAAAGCGCTCACTTTTTTCTTTGGGTGAACCCTTAATTCTGTTAGCCTCGTGAGGGTCCCTGAGGGACCGGGAAGCATCCCAATCTGCCGTTCCCTTCCTCGTGGGTCTCTATCCGATCCTGTTCGTGACGCCAATTTTGTCGTGGTTTCTCGTTTCTTACAAACAACAAGGAGACGCAGAAAATCCTTCAAGAAGTTTTAAACTTTAATTTGCGAATCAAAGCTGAGACAATCAGAAAGCTAGTAGCTGACTGCCCATCGAGGCTTGTACACAGCATTTTTTATAGCAATCTCCTATCTTAGCTACATTATCAAATCCAGACGGCCTGTTATCACATATCATCAATACATCCGCTCTCAACCTTCCACTATTGTTTTACTCCCCAATTTAATTATGTCCTAGTTTACTTTTTAGACCAGGTGTCCCCTCATCCCTAACCACAGTTATTTCTTAATTGGTCTTGTTTTAACATACTGCCACATATTTCATTACCTTACTCGCCACCGTTATCTTCCTACTTGGTTTCATTCTAGTTCTCTTCCTGAATTAATAGTGATTAGGTCAAAAGTCATGGCTACATAGTGAATACTTTCCACTGAGCTAGTAGCAGTTACGTAGTGAATATAGAAAATACAATGTCCCTTTGAGTAAATGCTGTTACAATGTGTACATTTGGGTAAATACTGCTGAGTAAATATTGTAAATACTGTAATACATAGAAAATACAATGTATGCGTTTACATTTTCCAATACTTGCAGACTTCAAAATAGCTGCATTTGTAGATCTAAGATGTAAACATCAACAGGACACTCAAAGATACTCTCGGTATTTTCAGTTTGATGCAGAGGGTTGTGATAAAAATTCTTAGTAACTCAAAATACTATGCCATGATAATTATTTTATTTATTGCTCAAGTTCTCAACATAGTTTATAGCTTCTATAACCTTGTAAAAATTTAATTCTTCTTATGTTTATTACAACCAAATAATCCTGTTAACACAGAGTAAATCCAGTTTAAATTTATGGATCTTGTTCAACCCTTGGAGAAGCTAAACATGCTCATCCTGAACGTGGGTATAATTCCGTCTGTAATTTCCAGGTGACACATGAGGTTATATAGTTATGAGGAACATAGTCAGGGTGAATGCACATAGCTTTTATTTTCTCTCTGGAAAAGGGAATCAAAAGTTAGAGAGCATTAGTTTAAGGTAGAATGTAAGAGCAAGGATGTAATGTTGAGTCTTTATAAACCACTGATGAGGCCTCATTTGGAGTATTGTGAGCAGTTTTGGGCCACCTATCTTAGAAAGGATGCGTTGAAACTGGAGAGGGTTCAAAGGAGGCTCGTAAAAATGATTCCAGGACTGAATAGTTTGTCATATGAAGAGTGTTTGGTAGCTCTGAGCCTGTATTCACTAGAATTCAGAAGAATGAGGGGTGTCCTCATTGAAACCTATCGGATGGTGAAAGGCTTTGATAGAGTGGATGTGGAGAGGATGTTTCCAATGGTGGGAGAGTCTACAACCAGAGCGGACAGCTTCAGAATAGAGGGGTGTCCTTTTAGAACGGAGATGAGAAAGAATTTTTTTAGCCATAGAGTGGTGAATCTGTGGATTCTTTGCCACAGGCAGCTGTGGAGGCCAAGTGTTTATATGTATTTAAGGCAGAGATTGATAGATTCTTGATTGGTCAGGGCATGAAGTTATACTGGAAGAAGGCAGGAGATTGGGGCTGAGAGGAAAATTGGATCAGCCATGATGAAATAACAGATCAAATTTGATGGATCAAACGACCTAATTCTGCTCCCATATCTTATGGTCTTATGGTATAAAGAGAAAGATTTAAAAAGGGCCTGCGGGTAGCTTCAAAGATGTGTAAAGGACCTAGGATGGTGCAAATATGGAAGAAGCTTCTAAAAGAAGTGGTTGAGGAAAATACAATAAAATGTTTAAAAATGTTAAAACAGGTAAATAGATTGGAAAAATGTGGAGGGATATAGGATAAATGTAGGCAAATAGGGCCACCTTAGACAGGCATCTTAGGATGTTGGGCTGGAAGGCCTGTTTTCCATCCAATATGACTCTATGACAAGAGAATATAAATCATAAACTATGCCACTTTCCCAATCCAGCACTAAATGAATGCTGGACTGTTACAGAAGATGTCTTTTAGATGTGATGTTAAACCAAAGGCCCTTTCTGGATCTTAGATGAATATAAATGTTCCATATCAATATTTTATTCAGAGCATGAGAGACCTTCAACCATCTGTGCCAACATTCATGCTTTAATTAACACCATTAAAACACACACAACATTAGCAGAACATTTATCTTATTGCTGGTTATAGGACCTTGCTGAATGCAAATTACCTGCTCTGTTCCTCCACATTGCAACATTGACTGTACCTCAAAAGACATTTATTGCCTGTACAGCATTTTGGAACATCCTTAAGCTGCAAGATTTTAACAAAAAAGGAAGTTCTTTCTTCCTAGTGATTTCTCAGCATTCAGCCAGGAGGTATGCTAAGTAACCCTGAAGCAAAGGTTCATTGTCTGCTCAGCTTGTTCACATTGCACAATCAGCATGAGCAATTGAAACAGTCTACTGGGATTTGACAGAACCAGCAAATGGCCCAGGCTCCACAGGGCAGAATTCAGATTATCCGACATCTGACAACATTCATGTTGCTGTAACAAAGCTGCAACAAATATTATCTGATGCAGCTGATAATCTCTTACCTACTTCACTTGCCATTTAATCAATAATTGCATAAGTGTATTTTGTGAAACCAGCTGAGCTGATTTCATGCAGGAAAAATTACTGCTGCCTCAGTGAAAATCTCACCTCAAAATGCACCAGTGATTTTGGTACGACAGTGGAAGCTAAGTTGATTAGATACCCAAAAGTGTGCAGAGATCATGATGCTTCATTAAGTTTAGCATGATCAACTCAGTGAGCCAAGTCATCAGCAGATAGCTCTTGACATAGGCCATCACCTTACTAATTAGCGTAGCAGGCTCAAAGAGCTCATCAGCCTCCTACCACTGCTACCTTTTAGTCTTGGGTTTACTTAGTACCTCAAATGCAGCTACCACAGTCTTTGAAGCTTTCAGTCTGCAGTCAACTCCACTGCATACTAAAGAAAAGCCTTCAATCCATAGGGAGCTGACTGTTATACCTTAAGTTCTGTGGAGAATGACAATGAAATGTCAGCTCCCTTTGAGTAACGTCCAACAATGTCCTTTCCTCCAGCAACAATGGATGGAAAACTGCAAGATGCTGCAACTGTTTCAACTGCTGCAACAGGAGGAGCTGGAATAACAACAATTCAGAAGCATGTACACTTTAATGTCGAAGTATCAAATGGATCTCACTTGGCTTCAAGGTAGGAGTTGTGATTGGAGCAGATGGTGGATTTTAATGTAAACATCCATATTAAAGTGCAGTTGTCTCACACACTCTTCCTCAGATAGAACAGTTAGTTCATACAAGTCCTCCTATTGATGACATCCCTACTCCCCTCTACCAACTCCTGCTTTCCCACAACCTCCCTATTACCCCTCATTCTCCTCCCTTTTCTAGCATCTTCTCATTCTTTAAATTCCGTTTTGTTTCAAGGAGAATGCTGGTTTCTGCAGAAGACTTGCAGTCAAACCAAGTTCTTTAGACATCTGATCCAGCAATCTTGAAATGTCAAAAAAGTATTAAAAATTAAAATAGCAGAAGTTACAGAAGTAATCAATCACCAGCAAACATTGTACATTTCTTCAAATAATGCTGAGTATTTTTTTTTTCTCTTGCCTCTGAATGAAGAGTTTTTAAAATAAGATTAGGAGCTGGAGTCAACCAGAGCATGATGTCCAAATCGGCAATTTCAGCACAGCAAGGCAATATTTCATCTTGCCATGCATTCCTGGGTGCATGCCTACAACAGGCATGGGTGCAAGTTCAATAAGCCCCTTACATGTGACAATTTTGAACTGCCTTCAGTCATACTGACGTTGAATTTTGAACCCCACTTTCTATGGTGTATTTGTGCTGAAGGAATGGACAGGATCTGTCTTGGATTCTGGTGCATTACTTAAAAACCTTAGGCCACATTGGGCCTATGGGATGGGATCATCAGATCTGCTGTCACAATTTTGGAAGCAGCGTTGCATCCTGATAGCTTAACATTCTTAGCAAAGACAGAACAGTTGAGTCTTTTAAAGGTAGAAGAGAGGGAGTATACTTCTGAACAACTACCACCAGCACATTACCTGTGGAACCAGAGGAGCCAACACACTTGCCCACTGTTAAGCCACCATCAAGATCACTTAATACACTTTGGAAAGTCCAATCACCTGGCTGTACTTCTATTCCCAGCATATAGGCAGAGGCATGTAGACCACAACACCAGTGGTGAAAACGGTGACAATCAAGAATAATTGATGCTCAAGGGAGACAGATTAGTGCTTACAGGACTGTTTTGAGTCAGTGGACTGGACAATGTTTCATTGTTGAAACTGAATGAATATACCGAAGTTGACACCATTCTTCATCAAGAATTGTGTGGACGAGGATGTGCCTCCAAGATCATACCAGATTTATCCAAAAAAATCTTGGATGAACCAGGAGATTTGAAGTCTGCTGAGGGATAGACCTGTGGCATTCAGGACTGGTGATCCAGAACCAGACAAGAAGTCCAGGTATGACCTATGGAAGGCTGTTTTAAGAGTGATGACACAATTCTGATTGAAGTTACAGATGAAATCAGATGCAGTCAGCTCTGGCAGGGTTTGCAGGCCATTGCTTCCTACAAGGTGAAACCTAACATCATGAATGACTCCCAGATGAACTAAATGCCTTTTTATTCGAGCTTTGAAAGGGAGAGTCAAATTACATCTGTGCAAATCCCTGCAGCACCTGGTGACCTTGAAATCTCTGTAGGTTGGCTCAAAACATCTTTCATGAGAGTGAATACTTGCAAGGTGCGCCTGGTAGCGCACTGAATACCTGTGCCAACCAACTATCAGGAATGTTCAAGGACATCTTCAGGCTCTCACTGTCGGAGGTTCCCACCTGCTTCAAAAGGCGACAATTACACCAGTGCCCAAGAAGAGTAGGGTGAGCTGCCTCAGTTGTACTTACATCTACTTCGAGTACAGTCATTGGGACCTTGTCATCACCAAGATCAACTCATGCTTAAGCAAGGACATGGGCCTGCTGCAATTTTCCTATTGCCACAAAAGTGGATGAAATCTCACTGTCTCTTCACTTGTCCCTGGATGTCTTGGACAATAGTAATACCTATGTCAGGCTGTTGTTTATTGATTACAACTCAGCAATCAGCATCTTCATACCCTCAGCACTAATTAACAAGATCCAAAATCCAGTCCTCTGTAACTCTGTCTGTAACTGGATCCATGACTTCCTTATTGGAAGACCACAGACAGTGCAGTACGGACATAACATCTCCTCCTCACTGACAATCAACACTGGTGCACCTCAAGAACGTGTGCTTAGGCCACTGATTTTGTGGCTACGCACAGCCCAAATGCCATCTATAAATTTGCCGATGACAGAACTATTGTTGGCAGAATTTCAGAAGGTGACGAAGAGGTGTACTGGAATGAGATTAATCAGCTAATTGAATCATGCAACAACAACCTTGCACTCAGTGTTAGTAAGACCAGAGAATTGATTGTGGACTTCAGGTTGGGGAGTCAAGGGAGCACACGGCAGTCCTCATTGAAGGATCAGCAGTGGAAAGGGTGAGCAGTTTCAATTTCCTGGGTATCAACATCTCTGAAGATCTATCATGGGCTCAACATATTAATGCAATTACAAAGAAGGCACAACAACAGCTGTATTTCATTAGGAGTTAGAGGAGACTTGGTATGTCACCAAAGACTTTTGCAAATTTTGACAGATGCATCATGAACAGCAGTATAACTGGTTGTGTCACTGTCCAGTTTGGAGGGAGCAAGTAAAGGCTGCAGAAAGTTGCAAACCCAGCCGGCTTTATTATGGGCACTAGCCTCCCCACCATCAATCGCATGTTCAAAAAGCGAAGCTTCAAAAAGATGGTATCTGTTATTAAGGACTCCCATCACCCAGGACATGCCGTCTGCTCTTTGTGACCATAAAGAGTGGTGCACAGGAACCTAAGGACATACCCAATGTTTTAGGAATAGCCACTTCCTGCCACCATCAGATTTCTGAATGGACAATGAACGACCTCACTTTTTTTTTGCTTTTTTGCTCTCTTTTTGCACTACCTTTTAATTTAATTGATATATAGTACTTTTCAAAGACCTGAAGCACATGTAATTTCTGTAAAGTGAAGATACTTTCAAAAGTAATGAAGTGCAGTTTCTAAATATAAAAAAAATTACTGTAAAGAATAGTAAGCAGTAAAAAAAAACTAAATCATCTCAATTTTTGGTATGACCACTCTTTGCTTTAAAACTGCATCAATTCTCTGAGGTAGTCTGTCACACAGTTTTATTAGAAAATCAGCTGGTAGATTGTTCCAAGCATCTTGGAGAACTTGCCACAGTTCTTCTGCAGACTTTGGTTGTCTCACTTGCTTCTGCCTCTCCAGGTAATCCCTGAATTATCGCTACACCATTTTCCTGAACAAATCCTATTTTTCCTCAATTCCCCTGATATTCAAGAATCAATTTCTGTCAGCAACTTAGCATCCGCTAACGCTGGGTGAAGAAATTTCTTCCTATTTTGATTATAAATGACTGATCCCTTATTTGTGACCCCTAGTTTCTGAAACTCTGAACAGCGAAAATAGAATCTGCCTGCGCAACCCACTGAAGGATCACAGCAGGTCAGGCAACATTTACGGAGGGGAATGAACAGTCGATATTTTAGGCTGAGACTCTTCATCAGGACCTTGCACCTCAGTCATAAACATTGATGTTAATTCCCCTCTATTCCTGCAGAACCTCTTGTGAATATATTCTTCCTTACTGCTTTGTCAAACTCCAAAACAGTATTTTAAATTTCTGTGGGCTCGCTTTTCATTCATCCAAATAAAATATAGTTTAGATTCAGTCTACTTAATCTTTCCCAAAGGACAGTTCAACCCTCATCTCAGTAACCAATATAGTGAACCTTTATCTTTACACTCTCATTGTTTTAGTTACTTCCTCGTTAAGAGACTAATTTGTGCACAATATTTCAGGTGCTGTTTCACCACTGTTCTATACAATTTCAACCAATAGTCCCTGGGAAATTTATAATATTATCCCAGCTCCTAAACATCATGAGAAGTATTTGTGGAAACCAAGAGAAAGCTGGAGTGGCAGTTTTCCTCTTGTGTCCTATCTGGACGTGGGACCAAGGGTAATGGATTAGATACCTAGAGATCCTATCAGACCTGGCCGCTTGCAATGAGTTCAGATCTAGTTACCATGTGGACTTTGCTGCTGGGCTGGGGTTTATAGAACCAGGGGTTCTGAATTTGAAAGCAAGGGGTCGATCATTCCTTTACAACATTGGAGACAGAATAGAAGAGGGCATAGCTGAAGAACTGATAATGTTTAATACTTTGTGTGAGCAGAGGTCTAGCAGGATGGAAAAGCTGTGAGAAGCAAACTAGAATGGGGATACTATCTCCCAGCAGAAAGGAGGTGGTATAGCAAGTGAAATTTCAAGGTGACTATGAATGGACAATCAGAAATAGTGATGAAAGTGCTATTAGTTAAACCTTTGGGTGGTGGGGTGGATTTACATCCCTACCAAAAAAGTGTAAGGCAGTCCTTCTCTTCACTAGCCTGCAGGTCACCCTTGGGCAAGGTGTAGTATCTGCTTAGCCCCCCAATCAGGGTCACGTGAAACCACAGGAGCAGGTGGTGGATGGTTGTATGAGCACCTGGTGCATATCACAAGTTCTGGATATGCAATCACTGATGCCAAGCAGACAGTCTCTGAACAGTATTGTTATTGTCTCAGGTCACCTAGTTTGGAAAGACGTAACCCAGAAGAAGGCAACGACTAACGACTTCTGCAGAAAAATTTGCCAAAAAAAAGCAAGGTGATTGTGATCGACCACATCATATGACATGGCACAAGATAATGAGTCAAGCCAGTGTAGTACTCCACAGACATACTTTGGTCAAACAAGATTATGAGCACATTGACTATTTGAAAATGAACTTGGATTGTTATCAGATCAGATATGATTAGTTTAACAAGATATTCATATTAAAAGGGTAAATTGAAAGAAAAACAAATTGGAAAGGTTAATTGATAACATTGTGCACCCTGTATTGCTGGATTGGTAAATTGGTCAGGGTCCAGCTCAATCTGGAATTAAAAAAAGAAGCAAAAATGCAAAATGACAAAAAAAGCTGTCTGAATGTGAACTCCTTTTCTTGCATCTGATCCTCAACAAAATGAGAATTACAATACTAATTTATAATAAGGTCGCAAGGTTTTTATAAACACCTAATATCTAAAATTTCTACTTGAGTTTCAGGGTCTATCTCCTCCTTAAAAACGAATTCCATTAGAGGTCATTTAATATTCCAATTACATCACAAAATATTCTTGTAGTTGGAACAATAATATACATATTTATGCAATGACATTTTAGTAGCTCAATGTAAAGTGCAAAACAAAATCTATTTAATCCAATTTATCAGTTAGTGCCAATTCCATTCAATTTACAATACAGGTTTACAGAATTCTAAACTACAGTCAGATTATAGGGTGAACTTCAAAGATATAGCTCAAATTTAATGGATGGGTAATGGGTAATCACAATTTAATTTTTCTTTTCATTTGGTAACTTGTAAATAAATAAAAGCTAGCCAACCGACTAGTGTTAACAATTTTCCCAACTGGAACAGATCAAAAATTATAATTTTTTGACTTAAAAGAATTAGCTATGATTTTCTTATTTATAGTTGCCTGTAATTATAGCACTAATGCTGAAATTATCTCAATTAGAACTTGAGTTTAAAATTTCACATATGTGGCTTTTTGTTTTTCAATTTAACCAGCAGATGGAGCACTCTCCAATAGAGGAATAAACTGCTTAAGGGAAAAATACTGATTTTCATCTCTTTCAGCTTTAGATGAGTGATATCATTCTCATCTATGAGCTATAAGATCATATGCTCAAGCCAAAGCATAAGATCTTAGTGTGCAATTTAAGGAAACAACTTAATACAGCAATGTATGAGGTTTAACGGACAGTGTGGATGGATTTTAATCAGGCATTTAACTGAGACCATGACAATATACAAACCTAACCCATATTTTATCCCACATTTATTCCTCAACATGCAAGACCACAGCAAATTATTCAGTCATTAGCATAACTGCTGTTTGTGATAATTTGCCGAGTACAAATTGGGGATACATATTCTTACATTTACAATAATGACAACATTTCAGAAGTTCTTGAGTGAATGTTTCTCTTCTTTGCGATGTCTGTAAATTTCACGTTCTTTACTTTCTCATGACTGCCAAGCACAGTATAGTTTGATAAGTACCTGAAAATTTTCCAGATATACCATTCGTCATTGAACCCAGCTAAATGAGGTGCTAACTGATATATTCCACATCTCTCTGGAACATTCATTTGTCCCCTCAGTTTTCAAGGCAGAACTATCATTCCAGTGCCAAAGAAAGTGACAGTAACCTATCCAAATGGCTATCATCTGGTGGCTTTAACATCAACCATTATGAAATGCTTTGAGTGGCTGGTCATGGAACACTTTAAAGCCTTTCTCCCAGCTACATTGAATCCTTTCCAGTTCGCTCATTGTTCAAATCAATCCACTGATGATGCCATAGACTCTGCCCTCCACTCTTTCTTGGCCGCTTGGAAAAAGGGGTCCCTGTTTATAGACTTCAGTTCAGATTTTAACACTATCATACCTCAGAAATTGGTGGGGAAACTTGCTGTATCTCAACACCGCGCCCCCCCCCCCAGGTAACTGAATTTTGGACTTCATAACAGAAAGGCCACAGTCACTTCATGAGAGCAGCAAAGTCTATAGTGCCATTATGCAGAGAGCTGCCGCTCCCTAGGGTTGTGTGCTCAGCCCGCTGCTGTTCACACTACTGTTGCATGATTGCATCGCAGGATTCTGCTAAAACTGTGTCCTCAAGTTTGCGGATGATACAACTGTGCTTGGCCTTATCAAGTTTGCGGATGACGAGATGGAGCACAGAGAGGAAGTGGAGCAGCTGCTGGACTGGTGTGTGAAGAACAACCTAAGTCTGAACATGGAGGAAATCAGGGAAATGATTGTGAACATAGGAAATTATAGACTGCGCCCCCCCCCCCCCCAACCCCCGCCATCTGTGCATACATGGCTCATCTGTAGAGTAAGGTGCACCAAATTCCTGGGAGTTCACATCATGGGTGACCTCATCTGGTCCCTCAATGTCACCTCCATGAATAAGAAGGTACAGCAGCATCTCCACTTCCTGAGGAGATTGAGGCGTGTGAGGTACACTCTCATTTTAACCAAATTTTACAGGAGCACCATGGAGAATGTCCTGACAAGCTGCACCTCCCTCTAGTATGGGAGCAGCTGGGCACCAGATTGGAAGTCCCTACAAGGGACCATGAGAACAGCTGAGAGGATCATGGAGGTCTCTCTACCATCCATCAGGGACATTTATCAGGAGAACTGCATGCACTGGGCAATTAGCATTATCAAAGACCCCACCCATCCATCCGGCATCCCCTTCGACTTTCTGCCATCAGACAGGAGATTCTGTACCTGATAATATTTAATTTATGCACTTTATTTTGTTTATTTATTTTGACAGGAAGCTCAGAGACCTCGGCCTGCATCCCATCTTGTGCAGCTGGATCCTAGACTTCCCGTCAGATCACCAACAAGTGGTAAGGATGAGCTCCCTCAGCTCTGCCCCTCTGACCCTTAACTCAGGTGTCCCCCCCCCCCAGGGTGATGTTCTGTGTCCCCCCCGTCTACTCCCTTTACACCCACTAGTGTGCTGCTGATCCAATCTGCTGATCAGCTCCAATCTGCTGATCAAACGTGCAGATGAGACTTATTTCTAGTGTTGATAAGACAGCCTACAGAGGAGAGGTTGACACCCTGACACAGAGGTGCCAAAATAACAACCTCTCCCTCAACGTTCAAAAAATAAAAGAGCTGATCATGGATTACAGGAGGAATGGAGACAGGCTCACCCCAATCATCATCAATGAGACTGCAACTGAGGGGGTGAGTAGTTTCAAGTTCCTCTGTATACACATCACTGAAGGTCTCACCTGGACTGCACACACTAGCTGTGTGGCAAAATGAGCACAACAACATGAATTTGTAGATTTAATTCTTACTTTTTAAGTTATTCTGTGTTGTCTTATGTGTGCTACTGTGCTTCACGTCCTGGTCCGGATAAATGTTTTCTTGTTTGATAGCATACATGTTTATAGTTAAATGACAATAAACATGACTTGACTTGATCTGACTTAAGCAGAAGAATTTCATAGTAAAGTCATGGCAAGATGAACAACTATAACAATCTGGGAGAGACAAATAAAATATGACAATATTTTTTTGCTTTCAACACTTCCGAGGACCGCAGTCACATTCCAAAAATATGATAGTTTTGAGCCATTTCTTTGCACAAATGTGATCATCAATAATGATCCTCCTCTGAATTTTGAAAGAATAAGCTTAGTAAATATGCCTAAAATGTATTGGCTTTAAATTTAGCATTTTAACACCAATTGCAAGGATGAGATTGACAACTTGATTTCTCTTGAAACCCAAAATGACAAAATGCCCATCTACTTGGTAGGAAAAAAGAATCTATACATTCAGAGTGAAATAAACTACAAAACGAAGGCATACTCTACTTCAGATTATGTCTGGGCCCAAGTAAAATTGTCTTAACAGCTATCAACAATCATACGAAATTAATGGGGCATTGTAATTTCACAAACTATCCTACATGGTGCTTTTTCGGCTTTTTTTTCTCCAGATGCGATCTCATTGGCTCTTCACACACCCTTGGATCACCTGGACAATACTTCTTCTTATGTCAGGCTGTTGTTTATTGACTACAGCTCAGCATTTAACACAATCATTCCTACAGGTCTGACTAAAAAGCTCCAAAAACTGGGCCTCTGTACCTCCCTCTGCAAATGGATTCCTGACTTCCTCACCAGAAGTGCATAGACTGTGCGGTTCGGAAATAACATCTCTTCCTTACTGATAATCAACACTGGTGCACCTTAAGGATGCGTGCATGGCCCACGGCTCCACTCTCTCTACACCGATGACTGTGTGACTTGGCACAGTTTAAATGCCATCTATATATTTACTAATGACACAACTATTGTCGGCTGAATTTCAGACAGCGACAACAAAGCGTACAGGAGCGAGAAATATCAGTTTGTTAAGTGCTGCTGCAACAGCAATCTGGCACTCACCATCAATAAGACCAAACAATTGATTGTGGACTTCGGAAAGGATAAGATGAGGGAACACACACCAGTCCTTATAGAGGGATTGGAAGTGGAAAGGGTGAGCAGTTTCAGGTTCTTGGGTGTCAACATCTCTGAGGATCTATACTGGGCCCAACATATAGATGCAGTCACAAAGAAGGGATGACAGTGGCTATACTTCATTAGAAGTTTGAGGAGATGTGGTATGTCATGAAAGACCCTCACAAATTTCGACAGATGCACTGTTCAGAGCATTCTAAATGGTTGCATCACTACCTGCTATCGGTGGGGGGGCACTGCTCAAGATCAAAATAAGCTACAGAAAGTTGTAAACTCTGTCACCTCCATCATAAGCATGAGCCTTCCCATCATCCAGGGCAGAAACTGATGCCTCAAAAAGGCAGCATCCATCATTACAGACCCCCACCAACCAGGACATGCGCTCTCCTCATTACTACCCTCCGGGAGGAGTTACAGAAGTCTGAATGTGCACACTCAATGATTCAGGAACAGAATCTTCTTACCTGCCATCAGATTTCTGAATGGACATTTAACCCATAAACACTACCTCACTACTTTTTTCTCTCTCTTTGTGCACTATCTATTTAATTTATCTTTCTATATATGCTTCTTACTGTAATCCACAGTTTCATTATTAATATGTATTCCAATGTACTGCTGCCACATAACAACAAATTTCATGATGTATGCCAGTGATGTTAAACCTGACTGTGGTTCTGAGAAGTATTTTTTGTACTATTGTGCTGCAAGCATTCTTCTAGTAGATTTCTTTCAGCTTTAATGAAAAAGTACCAATCCTTCCTCTGTCAAATTATGGGATAAAATGATGAGCAAGAATTAAAAACCCTATAACACCACCAGATTTTTGGATGAAGCGCAGAGGCTGCATACAGATCCTTACAAGTTCAAAGTTTGTTCATTGCAAACTTCACAACATCCAGAGTGCAAGTGGAGGTAGTCCGTATAGACTACATTAATGGCTGAAGGAAAGGAAAATGTAATCCAGATATTGCTCATATAACTATGAAGTGATATCAGAATCTAGGTGATGCATTTTGGTTAGAAGAAAGAGGAGATTAATACAAGATATAAACACAGTGGCTACTTTATTAGGTACACCTGTACATCTGCTCATTAATGCAAATCAGCAGAAACTCAATGCAGAATAACAGGCAGATGTTGTCAAGAAGTTCAAGTATTAGTCATAGTCATAGTCATACTTTATTGATCCCGGGGGAAATTGGTTTTCGTTACAGTTGCTCCATAAATAATAAATAGTAATAGAACCATAAATAGTTAAATAGTAATATGTAAATTAAGCCAGTAAATTATGAAATAAGTCCAAGACCAGCCTATTGGCTCAGGATGTCTGACCCTCCAAGGGAGGAGTTGTAAAGTTTGATGGCCACAGGCAGGAATGACTTCCTATGACACTCTGTGCTGCATCTCGGTGGCATGAGTCTCTGGCTGAATGTACTCCTGTGCCCACCCAGTACATTATGTAGTGGATGGGAGACATTGACCAAGATGGAATGCAACTTAGATAGCATCCTCTTTTTAGACACCACCGTGAGAGGGTCCAGTTCCATCCCCACAACATCACTGGCCTTACAAATGAGTTTGTTGATTCTGTTAGTGTCTGCTACCCTCAGCCTCCTGCCCCAGCACACAACAGCAAACATGATAGCACTGGCCACCACAGACTCGTAGAACATCCTCAGCATCATCTGGCAGATGTTAAAAGACCTCAGTCTCCTCAGGAAATAGAGACGGCTCTGACCCTTCTTGTAGACATCCTCAGTGTTCTTTGACCAGTCCAGTTTATTGTCAATTCGTATCCCCAGGTACTTGTAATCCTCCACCATGTCCACACTGACCCCCTGGATGGAAACAGGGGTCACCGGTGCCTTAGCCCTCCTCAGGTCTACCACCAGCTCCTTAGTCTTTTTCACATTAAGCTGCAGATAATTCTGCTCACACCATGTGACAAAGTTTCCTACTGTAGCCCTGTACTCAGCCTCATCTCCCTTGGTGATGCATCCAACTATGGCAGAGTCATCCGAAAACTTCTGAAGATGACAAGACTCTGTGCAGTAGTTGAAGTCCAAGGTGTAAAGTCCGAGGTTATTCAGACCAAACATCAGAGGGGGTAAGAAATGTGATCTAAGAGACTTTCACCATGGAGTGCTTGTTGGTGCCAGAAGGGATGGTCTTAGTATTTCAGAATCAGCTGATCTCCTGGGTTTTTCACACACAACAGTCTCCAGAGTTTACAGAGGATGGTGGGAAAAACAAACAAAAATAAAATATCCAGAGAATGGCAGTTCTGTGTGCAAAACACTTTATTAATGCGAGAGGACAAAGCAGAATGGTCAGACATGTTGGAGCTGAGAGGAAGTGCTATGTTTTTTAACTCCGTAAACTAATCCAAAGAAAAACAAGGCAGCTGGGAAGACAAGCCTACTTACCTTTACCTTAAGTGAGGAGCTCACTTATGACATGGTGGCATAATGACATATGACACTCACATACTTTAACATATAACCCGTAATGAATTATGTAAACAAACTTGCAAAGAATTTCTTCAACCTCCACATGATCTAGTTCACTGGTTACTTTATCACAGGTGGTGTAAGGAACAGGATGGACTTTGTAAACTTGAGAATGGCATGTTCATTTACAACTATCTTATCCTTGAGATATTGGAGTTTTCCAATGCCATCCTAGAGCACTGCTGTGATATCATCCAGTACTTTTCTTAATTTTCTTTTAGTTGACTCAATTGCAAGGGATGTGGCGTGCAAATGGTTGAATGGGTCTACAGTCAAGTTGCAGTTGTCTCAGCTAATCATGATCCCGCAATGTTGGCCCTTTTATTTTTTATCACATACAGTCCAATCTGGTTTGTTGGTTGTTGTATTTCCCTGTTACGAATATCATTTCTACAGGAGTTATATTTTCTCCAATATAAGTTCTCAGTAGGATAGCTGCAGGCTTTGGTTCATTATCTTTAAAATGCTGTTCAAACTCATTTTGTGTAATTACTGAAATAGCCAAGCTTGTGTCCAATTCCATTTTAATTAATTTACCATTCACTTCTGGCATAAGCCATATTGCTTGTCTATTATTAATTTTCACATTGCTAATCTCAAGTCTAAAGAGCCCAGCATCACACTCATCATTATCAGAATTTTCATCAAAGCATGCAGATTAGTGCTCTTTTTGAAACTGCAACTTGACTTTTTATCTTTTTCTCATCCCTGTACAGTCCATTTTTTTTCTGCCCAACATATTCTTTGTATATGCCCTACGTTGCATTTTCTGCAAGTTTCTCCTTTAAACCTGCATCAGTCTGGTGTATGTGAGTCCTTGCCACAGCAGTAACACAATTTGTTCAGCCAGGCAGATTACTGTTCAGATATTTCAATTTTGTTCACATTCACTCGCATTCCTCGCTGCAACTCAGTTGTGTTTCTGGCTGCTGTTTCCATTGATACAGTGATTTCAACTGCTCTTTTAAATGTGTGTTGTGCTTCAGTTAGGAGCCATTTTTGAATGCTTTCTTGTAAGATCCAGAAACTAAATGATCTCTCAGTGCTTCATTAAGCCCACCACTGAACTGATAATACTAAGACAATTTCTTCATTTCAGCCATGGAAGCTGAAATGGACTCCACTTCCTTCTGATTCTGCTTAAGAAACTTCAAGTGTCTTGCAATCAACAATGGTTTCAGTTCTAAATGTTCCTGAATAATGTTCATGAGAAAAATGTGCTGTCTTTTCTCAGGTAGGTAGTTGTCTTGGGTTCATTTTAAAACTTTCTCATCACCACTGTTATGTTTTGAACTCCAGAAACAAATCAAAAGGAAATCATGGGAACCGGGAAAATAGCTCTACTTAGTTTTCAGTTAAATGAGGCACTCACTTATGATATATTGATGTAATGACGTAGGCCATTCATGTACTTTTACATATGTCCATAATAAATAATGTAACAAACAATGAATGCTTAATCATTGTACCTAATGTACCTAATAAAGTGACCACTGAAAGTATAAAACAGTTTTAAAGAGGCGCAAAGAGAGACAATTAAATAGACAAAGTTCTGAAAGGGAAGTATAGATGGCAAAAGCAAAATTTGAGAAATTGCAGCTGGACAGGATCCCTTAAGTCTCTTTTACCTTTTAATAAAATCACCGTGTGATCTTTTATCTTGCTTACATTTCCTCCTGATGCTTGTGCTTGTTTGTTCAGTGTCAAGATTTCAATTTCAGCATTTTAGATATATTATAAATTAACCCATACCCTAAGAGATAAATTACTTTTTTAAAAGATATCGTGGTGTTAAGAAGTATCTTGAGTCAAAAGAATTTGTTTCCCAGTTCTAAGTTCTCCAGAAGATGAAATAATCACTCAGCAAGTACACTGTAATGATTTCACTTCTTTTATCTAAACCTCATTATTGCTATATCCAAATATTTATTTTCTCCGAGGGCAGAATACCAATCGTCTAGGAACCAATCTAATTAGTCTATCCTGCACAAATTCAAGGCAAAGTGTATCCTTTACCATGAAGACCAAAACCATATACAACGCTAAAGATATATAAAAAAATTGCAAAACATTTTACTCCATGTATAATAGTCAACATGCTTTCTAAAGTATGTGAATTACTGAGAGGCAATTGCATTCTATAAATCACTCTGCTCCACTGCCAAACCTTATATGGATTCTGTAGGATTACCTTAGGGTTTCACGTCTCCATTTCTTCACTACGTCAGATCCTTATTATTTTGTCAGGGATTCTCAGGTGTGATTTAGGAAGTAAAGATTGTTGTAATTATTTTACTTCATTCAGCATGTTTAATGATTTATAATTTTAATATGTCTGAATTAACACAATTTTACTGTTTTATTAATTCAATAAACTACTTATACCAACTTTGTTTTCAGACACCTTTGAATATAGTAGATATTCTGTCCCATTCGCCCTGTGACCCTTTGCTGACTGATTACAGGATACAGAGGACAAGTCAGATCAGCCCAGTGACAGACCAGACTGTAGCAGAAATTCCAAGTTGTAATCTAAATCCAAGATGAACCAATACTTTTTGCCCTCCTCATAACTCATTTTTCCACTTTTCCACTGAAATTTGCATCATGAACAAACACCGTTAATTCACATTGTCATTTCATTCAGGTATTGAAGCAGGTTGTAAGTATTAAGGGACACCTGTAAGCTTTTGGCACTTCACTGGCAAAAGCATTTCATCGTGATAAATGAACAACGTGTTCCTACTCATAATTTCTACAGTTCAACCAGTCATATGTGAATGTCAATATCATACCCATAACCCGTACGGTGTTATTTCCCCTAACAAAGGGTAATTATGCTAACTCTTTTTAAAACACCAGTCCAATTCTGCACATGGAAGTACAGGGGGATTTACTGAAGTGCTCTCAGTATGAGCGATTACAGTTTTGTGAACAGACTGCAAAAGTTGAGGAGATTTGAGAGAGTTATTTAAAACCAAAGTGGGTTGAGACATGAAAAGTTAAAAAAAACAGAGCTGTCTCCTGTTGCTGAAGTACTCACGATGAAGGGCATAGTTTGAAGGTTGTGCAGGAAAAAACAAACACAATGATTATCATACTCTTTACAAGATTTGGAATTCCGCTCTGAAAGTTGGTAGAAATATTCAATTATTCAAAAAAATTGGTAAGTAGCACAACAGGAAGGCTTGTTTTTTTAAAAAAGTAGACAATAAATGAAAAGCTAAATCATTGTTTATGCTGTATATTTCTATGTTTCAATGATTTTATTTTTCCAGAGAGTAATTCCTGCTGGTAGATTGTGATTGAACTTCTGGAAGAAAAACCTATTCAACTTGAATTTACTTATGCTTTTCTTTTTTTTTTGTAATTTATTTTTTATTGAATTTCATCATCAAACAAACATTTCCATAAGATGTATTTCAGATACTGTATTTGGCACTAGGGTGCCAAATTTAAGGGCTAGCCCCATCCTCAGGAATATTTTCCAGAATAAAATGTTAGAGCATAAAAGGCTGGAAATACCTATTGGCCAAAGAGTATCTTTGTAAAGAGAAGTGGAGTTAATTGTTTCTGGTGAGTAACCCTTCATTAGTTTCTGCACTATTTCACTCTAGGTTCCTATGTTACTGATAGGTAAAAAAATAAAAAACAAGAAAGAAAAAGGGCTTCCTCTATTAGAGATCACACAAATTGTTAACCCAGCTGATTGTGGTAGCAATTTATAATTCAAAATTCAAAGTTTAAAGTAAATTTATTATTAACATATGTATATCATATAAAAACAAGATTCATTTCCTGCAGGCATTCACAGAAAAATAAGCAAATACAATTGAATCCATGAAAAACCACATATGACTGAAAAATATCATTACAAGGATTACCCCACAGTAACGACTATCAGTTAGGCACAGAGGAAATCTATGATTACCGACAAGTACTGTGCCTTAATTGTCTCAACCAAAGAGCAGGTGAATTTACACAATTGGATACCTATGTGCATGCTTACTAAGTTTCTCTGATGCTCCATGAACAATCAAAGAACAGAAGAGGTAATGCCCAAGAAAGAAGTCTATAATGGCTAGGTGTTGCTCGTGCTCCAGATCCAATCTCCACGTGTCCGTGGGCTACTCAACATCTGCAATGGTTGGTCTCTGGAGAGTGGTCACTGCTTTGCATTTGAAGCTTCTACTTTTAAACATGTTCCTTACCAGTTCAAATCTCAAATTTATGTCGAATTGGCTGTTGGTCATCTAATTAACCTATGTCACCTTATTGTTAGCTCCGTTCCAAGCCAGCATCCATTTATTGCCCTGTTCCACAAGTAACGACTGGCAATTTATGGCTTTTTGTTCTAAATCAGTTACCAAACCAGTAACCAGCTCAAATCACTCAGGGCAGCCACAGACCCACCATTCACAAACCTGCATATTATAACATACCAACATATACCTCACAAATCACTTTTCTTTTGGATGATGTTGAGACCAGCAGATTGCTAGAGCATCATTATCTCTACTTTAAAATATTGATTCAGCCAATAAAAAACAGTTCACAAAATGGAAGATACAGAGCAGCTTCACAAAATGGTTGCTACTACTACTTCATCCTCATGGCAAGAAAAAAGACAATTGGTCCGTCTACTTCCACTGCCCTTGATTCATTTGAATTCACTGGTTTGGAGAATGTAGTTCTTTCTGACCAACAATATCGATTGTACAAAATAAAAATAGTGCAAATAATGAAACATGTAAACAAACAATGCTGATAAAATGGGCTGCAGAGTCTCTGAAAGTGAGTCCACAGGCTGTGGAGTCAGTTCAGTGCTTAGGCAAGTGAAGCCAGTCCAGGAGCTCATTAGTGATCTGGCAACAACTGTTCCTGAACCTTGTGGCATGACACCCAAGACTCCCGCACCTTCCAAATGATGGTAGCAGTATGAAGAGTGGGAGATGAGCCAAAAGCATAAAGACAGGACAGACTCAGGTAGGGGATCTTGGCAGGTACAAAGTAGTGGGGCTAAACGCTGGTGCATTTTCCACTCTTGGGTCTCAAGGCTTGATGCATTGAGTTTTCCAGAAAATGCAACTCCTCATTTACTGTATGTAGGAACTCAATCAGTTGTAAGGCTCTATTTCCTCTGAATGAAGGTAATTAAGGTTTAGGGATAAAACGATAAACATGTGAAAAGGGTTGACAAATATTAAACTTCAATTGCTCGACTTTGGATCAACTCTGTTAAATTTTGTAACTCCAAAATTTAAAACTAGTTGAAAGAAAAACATGGGGAGACTGGGATAAATGTGTATTCATTGTTTTTACCTTTAGCATGTGTGTGCATATATGATGTGGTGGTGTGATGATAGTATGCCATTCAGGCACTTTTACATATAACCCTTAATGAATTATTTAAGCGAACAAGAATGCTTAATTAAACAATGTATTTACAATATTACTCAAATATTACTGAAATATTAAATACGCAACACACTCCACTTTGCAAATCTGTTTGGAAGAACAAAATGTGGAAAGTCTCCATTGTGATCCCTAGTATAAGTCGTGTAAAGAAGGAAATGGACCATATGTTTTCTATATCATAATTGCACTACCTGAGGAAATAGATGGAATTGAGTACAATTTTGGTGCAAAATCTCACGATTCAGCTTTACTTCAATTCCCTGCAGCCTAGCATCTAAAATTGAATAGCCTCTATGAATGAATCTATTAAAGTTCAATTATTTAATGTAAATGTCTCCTGCATCTAGTGGTGCAAATCAATTTTATGCAGGAAGCTGAGAGACACATGCCTTAAGGCATATATGTATACAATACTAATGCATTCGGAGCACTGCTTGTATCATGGAGTGTGTCTTATCAGAGATTAAGAGATGGACAGAATGAAATAGCTTCATAAAGACTGTGTGTATTAAGGGTTTCTGTTTTGCAGATCCTATTATAGTGAAAGCTTCATGCAGCTGGATATTGACAAAACTGCATCTGTTTCGAACCTAATCTATTGTGCTTGAGTAATTAGAATGGTGGAAACTAAACTGACAGATACTCATTTGTGATATATAAACCAAGCATACATGTTTCTAATCAGAGTTTATAACTAGAATATATCAAAACATGTAGAAAAGAAAAGTAGCTGAAGTAAGAATGACTGAGCTTTCAGCCAAATAGTTCAGTCCCAATTCTTTGTTATTGACCTTTTCATACAGAATGTAACTTTGCCAAAGAGTGTGTGAATATACTTTTGAGGTTGATTTAGTCTGTTTGCCCAGATACAAGCAAATAAGATTTCCTCAAGAAACTTGCCCTTTTCTTCTAATTTTAAGGTATTATTTCATGAGGAGAAAGAGTCTCATTAAAAATAGATCTTTCTTATAAGATGGAAATCTACATCCAATCATAAGCCAATGGTACTTTTCCACCAACTGATTTCCACCAAAAGTTTTTCACTAGGAGAACCACATGTGACAGAGGAGTTATTGTCCTTCTACAGGCCTTACAAGGAAACGTCAAACTTTAAGGCTCCATTTGAACCATTTAATTGAATTCCAGTAACTGTTTTTTCTCATCTCCAAACCAAAAAATCTCCCATAGTCATCATCCAGCCTAAAAAGCTCTTCAAATCAATGACTAATCATGAAGATAAGGCAGAAAAGCTAAAATTTGGAGAGAGCAGATGTATGAGGTGCGGTCTTCTTGTAAGTACTGTCAAGTATAAGATGATTTGCAGCGTCATATTTTGTAAATATATTTGGAGCCAAGACTTTGTGTGTTCTAAGCAGCAAAAAATGTAATGAAGTAAACAGAGCAAAGGGAGTTCATAATCAAATTAAACTGCAAATCTGAAACATCTGGTCACGAACAGTTAGAATGTAGAACATACAACAGTAAAGCACAGGAACAGGTCTTTGGTCCCACGCTGTCTACGCTTACCATGGTGCACTGCACATCTGCCTGCACACGGTCCATATCTAACTGTTCTGTCTGTTCATGTGCCTGTCAAACATATTACTGTCAAAGCTGATTACAACACATATCTTGGCAGCATGTTCCAGATGCCTACTACTCTGAGATTTTAAAAAAATTGCCCCACAAATCTCCCCCTCTCATCTTAAGCCTATGGTGTCCGGTATTTGACATTTGCACACTAGGTAAAAGATTCTGAGTAGCGGAAAATCAAAAAATTATGGCTGCAAAAACACTTCTTCCTTGTTGATTCCCAGTTAATGAGTACTAAATACAAAGAATTCTCAGCCATGTTCAGAGAGAAGTACAGAAATTGATGTTTGTGTTGTCAGGTTGCAGGCTACCCAGATGGAATATGAGGCGTTGCTCCTCCAACCTAAGTGGCCTTATTGAGGCAGAAGGGGAGGTCCAAAAGGGAATAGGAAATAGAATTAAATAGGTGGTCAACAGAAAAGCCACCTTTTGAGACAGACAGAGAGAAGTGCTCAATGAAGCAGCCTCCAAATCCACAATTTGTCTCACTATTGTAGAGGAGGCCACATTGTGAGCTGCAGATACAGTAGACAGCTCTCTGAGAGATTTGCCGGAAAAGTGTAACTTCACCTGGAAGGACATTTGGGGCCTTAGATGCTGGTGATGTGGATGGTATAGGTGCAGGTGTAGCAAATATCATTCTTGCAGCAATAAATGCCAGTAGGGAGATTAGTGTGGAGGGATCAATGGATAAGGAAGTTCAATAAAGAGCAATCTCTGCTGAAAGTAGAGAGTAGGATGGTGGGAATGATGTGTTTAGTGGTAGCATCACATTGAAGATGGTGAGTCATGAAGAAACATCCTCAATATAATACCTGTTCTCTGGAAGCAGTCCATCTCTTTATCAAGAAAGCTCTATCATTGTCATCTATCCAACAATATTGAAAATTATCCATTGTGTTCTGATCATAATAAAGAGAATGTCCAGTTCAACTAAAAAATGCTCCTTCTGCTTCCAATCATCCTTATAGTCAGGAAAGATGTCACAAAGAGTGCTATGAGGTAACATTTCCTCATCAGTAACATGTTTACTTGTGTCTAGTTTGGAAATTAGACCATAAGACCATAAGACAAAGGGGCAGAAGTCGGCCATTGGGCCCATCGAGTCTGCTCGGCCATTTTATCATGAGCTGATCCATTCTCCCATTTAGTCCCACTCCCCCGCCTTCTCACCATAACCTTTGATGCCCTGGCTACTCATATACCTATCAATCTCTGCCTTAAATACATCCAATGACTTGGCCTCCACTGCTGCCCGTGGCAACAAATTCCATAGATTCACCACCCTCTGACTAAAAAAATGTCTTCGCATTTCTGTTCTGAATGATCGCCCTTCAATCCTTAAGTCATGCCCTCACGTACTAGACTCCCCCACCATGGGAAACAATTTTCCCACATCCACTCTGTCCATGCATTTCAATATTCAACAATGTTTCTATGAGGTCCCCCCTCATTCTTCTGAACTCCAATGAGTACAGTCCAAGAGCGGACAAATGTTCCTCATATGTTAACCCTCTCATTCCCAGAGTCATTCTAGTGAATCTTCTCTGAACCCTCTCCAACGTCAGCACATCCTTTCTTAAATAAGGAGCCCAAAACTGCCGACAATACTCCAAGTGAGGTCTTACCAGTGCCTTATTGGGCCTCAACATCACATCCCTGCTCCTATACTCTATTCCCCTAGAAATGAATGCCAACATTGCATTTGCCTTCTTCACCACCGACTCAACCTGGAGGTTAATGTTAAGGGTATCTTCACAAGGACTCCCAAGTCCCGTTGCATCTCAGAACTTTAAATGCTCTCCCCATTTAAATAATAGTCTGCCCTTTTATTTCTTCTAACAAAGTGCATAACCATACACTTTCCAACATTGTATTTAATTTGCCACTTCTTTGCCCATTCTCCCAATCTACCCAAATCTTTCTGCAGACACTCTGTTTCCTCAGCACTACCGGCCCCTCCACCTATTTTTGTATCATGAGCAAACTTAGCCACAAAGCTATCTATTCCATAACCCAAATTGTTGATGTACAATGTAAAAGGAAGCGTCCCCAACACGGATGGCTGTGGAACACCACTGGTAATCAGCAGCCAATCAGAATGGGATCCCTTTATTCCCACTCTCTGTTTCCTGCCAATCAGCCAATGCACTACCCACATATATATCCTTCCCGTTACTCCATGGGCTCTTATCTTGTTAAGTAGCCTCATGTGTGGCACCTTGTCAAAGGCCTTCTGAAAATCCAAATATACAACATCCACTACATCTCCCTTGTCTAGCCTACTTGTAATTTCCTCAAAAAATTGCAATAGGTTTGTCAGGCAGGATTTTCCTTTCAGGAAACCATGCTGAGTTCTGCCTATCTTGTCATATGCCTCCAGGTACTCTGTAACCTCAACCTTGATAATCGACTCCAACAATTTCCCAACCACCGATGTCAAGCTAACAGGTCTATAATTTCCTTTTTGCTTCCTTGCCCCCTTCTTAAATAGCGGAGTGACATTTGCAATCTTCCAGTCCTCTGGAACCATGCCAGAATCTATTGACTTTTGAAAGATCATTGCTAATGCCTCCGCAATCTCCACAGCTACTTCCTTCAGAACACGAGGGTGCATTCCATCTGGTCCGGGAGATTTATCTACCCTTAGACTATTCAGCTTCCTGAGTACTTTATCAGTTGTAATTGTGACTGTGCACACTTCCCTTCCCTGATACCCTTCAGAGACCGGTATACTGCTGATGTCTTCCTCAGTGAAGACTGATGCAAAATACTCATTCAGTTCCTCTGCCATCTCCTTATCTCCCATTACAATTTCTCCAGCATCATTTTCTATCGGTCCTATATCTACTCTCACCTGTCTTCTACTCTTTATATACTTGTAAAAGATTTTAGTATCTTTGATATTATTTGCTAGCTTCCTTTCATGATTCATCTTTTTCCCTCTTAATGACCTTCATAGTTTCCGTTTGTAAGCTTTTAAAAACTTCCCAATCCTCTGTCTTCCCACTAATTTTTGCTTCCTTGTGTGCCTCCTCCTTAGCTTTAACTTTGGCTTTGACTTCTCTTATCAGCCACGGTTGCATCCTTTTTCCATTCGAAAATTTCCTCTTTTTTGGAATATATCTGTCTTGCACCTTCCTCACTTCTCACATAAACTCCAGCCACTGCTGCTCTGCCGTCTTTCCCGCCAGTGCCCCTTTCCAGTCAACTTTGGCCAGTTCCTCTCTCATGCCACTGTTATTTCCTTTACTCCACTGAAATACCAACACATTTGATTTCAGCTTCTCTTTCTCAAATTTCACATTGAACTCAATCACTTTATGATCACTGTCTCCTAAGGGTTCCTTCACCTCAATCTCTCCAATCACCTCAGGTTCATTACACAATACCCATTCTAGTTCAGCCGATCCCCTAGTGGGCTCAACAACGTGCTGTTCTAAAAAGCCATCTCAGAGACATTCTATAAATTCTCTCTCTTGAGATCCAGTGCTGACCTGATTTTCCCAATCCACTCGCATGTTAAAATCCCCCACAATTATCATAACACTGCCCTTCTGACAAGCCTTTTCTATTTCCTGTTGTAATTTGTAGTCCACTTCACTGCAGCTGTTTGGAGGCCTGTATGTAACTGCCATCAGGGTCCTTTTACCCCTGCTATTTCTTAGCTCAACCCATAAAGATTCTGCACCTTCCGATCCTATATCACCTCTTTCTAATGATTTAATATCATTTCTTATCAATAAAGCCACACCACCCCCTCTGCCTACCTTCCTATCCTTCCGATACACTGTGTATCCTTGCATGTTCAGCTCCCAGAGACATGCATCCTTTAGCCACGTCTCAGCGATGGCCACAATATCATACCTGACAATCTGTAGCTGTATGACAAGATCACCCACCTTATTCCTTATGCTGTGTGCATTTAAGTATAACACCTTAAGACCAGTATTTGGTACTTTTTGCTTTGATTGAACTGCAACTGTATTGTGCTGCAAGTCATCCCAATAGCTGCAAGTTTGCCCCATCACCTGCCTGTCCCTCCTGACATCTTTACTGCTCACTATCTTCGATTTATTTCTGTTTCCCCCCCTTCTCCGCTCTATCATTCCAGTTCCCATCCCGCTGCCACATTAGTTTAAACCCTCCCTAACAGCTCTATTAAACCTTCCCACCAGGATATTGGTCCCCTTCGGGTTCAGGTGTAACCTGTCCTTTTTGAACAGGTCATTCTTCCCCCAGAAGAGATCTCAATGATCCGAGAATCTGAAGCCCTGCCCCCTGCACCAGTCTCTCAGCCATGCATTCATCTGCCTGATCCAACTATTCTTGCCTTCGCTAGCAAGTGGCACAGGTAGCAATGCATGCGGAACATAGCTTCCACTATGGCCTGGGCCCCTTTCTCTACCGCAGAGTGCCGAATTTCAGGGCCTTGAAGGTTACGGGAGAAGAAACCCACTGGTCTTCCCGCCTGGTTGAGGGTAGCAACCAGCGCAAAGTCGGAAGAGTCACTCTCTACTTGGAAGGGAATAGCCTCATCCACCGCATGCATTGCTACTTCTCAGTTTCCTTCCTAACTCCCGGAAATCTCTCTTCAGGACCTCCTCCCTTTTCCTATCTATGTCATTGGTACCAACATGTACCAAGACAGCTGGCTGCTCGCCCTCCCCCTTCAGAATATCCTGGACCCGATCCGAGTCATCCCGTACCCTGGCACCTGGGAGGCAAAATATCATGCGGGTATCTCTATCAGGCTCACAGAATCTCCTGTCTGTCCCCTGACTATGGAATCCCCTATGGCTACTGCATTCCTCTTCTCCCTCCTTCCCTCCTGCACTGACCAGGCTCAGTGCCAGAGACCCAGTCATCTTGGCCGTCCCCTGTCAGGTCATCCCCCTCAACAGCATCCAGAACAAGATATTTGTTGCTGAGGGGAGCAGCCACAGGGTTGCTCTCTACTGTCCGGGCATTTCCCTTCCCTCTCCTGACAGAAACCCAGTTTTCTGACCCCTGTAGCCTAGGGATGACTACCTCCCTGTAGCTCCTGTCTATCACCTCTTCACTTTCCCTAATAAGTAGTAGGTCATCAAGCTGCAGCTCCAGATCCCTAACACGGTCTCTGAGGAGCTGCATCTCGGTGCACCTGGCGCAGATGTGGCCATCATGGAGGCTGGAGGTCTCCCAGGATTCCCACATCTGACACGCTGAACAATGCACTAACCCTGCAGGCAAGCTACCTAATCCTACAGGAATTATCAACACTATTTACCTTCAAATTTCTATACAGCCTTAGTCCAAGTATGGAACTAAATTCCAAAGGTGAAATAAGAGTGAGTTGCTTTTGCTGCAAGAAACGCTGGTAAAACTGAAGTGAATGGACACTATGGGGGTAACATTTCAATACTTAAGAGTTATACCTTACAGAAGGAAAACAGAATTGGTTTTGGTAGTCAAGCATCCCAATTATGTGACATCTCCGAAGGAGTTCTTTAGTCCAGTGCCAGTCTAGTCCCAACCATCTTCTATTACTTCAACAAAACTTTTCTTCCATCATAAGATCAGAAGTGAGAAAATTACCTGATGAACGCACAATATTTTATTCATTTTCAGCTCCTAAGCACAGGGAGTATCCAAAGCCTGCACTTAGCAATCTCTGGACAACATTCAGGTGTAAGGTGACAAGTGACACCATACAAGCACCAGAGAATGATCATCCCCAACATGAAAAAATCCTGCTACTTACCTTTGGTAATTAGGAGACAGAATTATGCTGTGTTCTCTGTCATCACCATTCTGCTGTTGCAACTGGCTAAATACTCAACTGGACCAGCCACATAAGTAAGATGACTACAAGAACAAGTCAGAGGTTAGGTACCCTGCAGCAAGCAGCTCACCTCTAAACACTTCAAAGCCTTTCCAACATCTCCAGGCACAATAGAATACTTTCCACTAGCATGAATGAGTTGAGCTCCGATAATCAGGAAACCAATCCAAACAGAAATAATCCTTTATTTTCATATATTTCTTATTGAAACTTAGTGTAATATTTATGTATTGAATTGTACTGCTGCCACAAGACAAATTTCATGATATACTGTATGTTAGTGATAATAAACCTGATTCTGATTATTTACAATCTGTAAAATGCACTGCAGTTACTTACCTTGTTTACTCAATGGCATTTCACAAACCCTCTATTTTTACCATAAAGAGGAGATGGACAGCAAATGCATGGGAACAACACAATCTTCTCAGCCCTTTCTAAGTGCCACACTGTCAGTCCTTTATCGTCATTCAACAAAACTCCCTGCTCAACATAAGTGCGAGAGTATCAGCAACTGTTTAAGAAGGCATTACTTTCTCAAGGGCAAATAGGAGCAGGGCAAACAGAAATAGGAATATTGCTTTTGCTAATGAAGCTCAGATCATTAAAAGCAAGATATATATCTGGTTTTGTTTATTTTATGTAATGTGCAAAATATGAGTGCATGATAGAAATGACAAGGATCCCAAAACACTACCATAAAATATTTAAGTACAATTGCATTTATACTTCTGTCATACAGTCTGTCAAATTAGGTTATATTTTTCAGTAGCTTTCCATCTCTCAGTCTCTGCAGTACCACATCCTGACCCATTAGAAAAAATATCTAATTGGATTATTAGCCCACTCAGAGGTACAGATTTTCTAATTTGAGTAATTGTGTAATACAGTATACCACTTTACTAACTCATTCCCTGGAATTTGTACAGATTCAACTAAAGTGCTTCCAATGCCTATTAAACAAATGATGCCTGAAATATTTTTTCATTACCTTAAAATGTCTAATGGAACCATAAATTAACACAACTCTAAAGGAGACGATTCAGTCTATTTGGTCTGCAGTAACTTTTCCAATGGGCAGGTGTGATAGTCCTTCTTCTCCCTTTTCCTAAGCTCTGCAAGCTACTTTTCTTAGAGTAACTATCCAATTCTCCTTCAAAAGCTCTACCATTCTAAAAGAAGTTAGCTTCACAGCATTAGAAACATAGAAACATAGAAAACCTACAGCACAATACAGGCCCTTCGGCCCACAAAGTTATGCCGAACATATCCCTACCTTAGAAATTACTAGGCTTACCTATAGCCCTCTGTTTTTCTAAACTCCATTTACTGCACCTATCCAAAAGCCTCTTAAAATACCCTAACTTATCCACCTCCACCACCATTGCCGGCAGCCCATTCCACGCTTTCACCACTCTCTGAGTAAAAAAACTTACCCCTGACATCTCCTTTGAAACTACTCCCCAGCACCTTAAACTTTTGTCCTCTTGTAGCAACCATTTCAACCCTGGGAAAAAGCCTTTGACTATCCACATGATCAATGCCTCTCATCATCTTATACACCACCATCAGGTCACCTGTCATCCTCCGTCGCTCCAAGGAGAAAAGGCCTAGTTCACTCAACCTATTTTCATAAGGCATGCTCCCCAATCCAGGCAACATCCTTGTAGATCTCCTCTGCACCCTTTCTATGGCTTCCACATCCTTCCTGTAGTGAGGCGACCAGAACTGAGCACAGTACTTCAAGTGAGGTCTGACCAGGGTCCTGTATAGCTGCAGCATTACCTCTCGGCTCCTAAATTCAATTCCACGATTGATCAAGGCCAATGCACTGTATGCCTTCTTAACCACAGAATCAACCTGCGCAGCTGTCTTAAGTGTCCTATGGACTCGGACCCCAGGATCCCTCTGATCCTCCACACTGCCAAGAGTCCTACCATTAATACGATATTCTGCCATCATATTTGACCTACCAAAATGAACCACCTCACAATTATCTGGGTTGAACTCCATCTGCCACTTCTCAGCTCAGTTTTTCATCCTATCAATGTCCCACTGTAACCTCTGACAGCCCTCCACACTATCCACAACACCCCCAATATTTGTGTTATCAGCAAACTTCCTAACCCACCCCTTCACTTCCTCATCCAGGTCCTTTATGAAAATCACGAAGAGTAAGGGTCCTAGAACAGATCCCTGAGGCACTGCACTGGTGACTGACCTCCATGCAGAATATGACCCATCTACAACCATGCTTCTCCTTCTGTGGGCAAGCCAGTTCTGGACCCTTGGATCCCATGCCTCCTTACTTTCTCAATAAGCCTTGCATGGGGTACCTTATCAAATGCCTTGCTGAAATCCATGTACACTACATCTACTGCTCTTCCTTCATCAATGTGTTTAGTCACATCCTCAAAAAATTCTATCAGGCTTGTAAGGCACAACCTGCCCTTGACAAATTAGCATTAATGGTAACTAGCTGGAAAAATGTCTTCAAAAAGCTTTTAGTCATTTAACGTAAGATGGATACCTGAGGAAATATCATATACATGTAGAGTCACACAAGTGGAGAGAAACTGTTTAAATGTAGAGAGCAGATCAAGCTTATTAGGAATCGTTCAGCAACATCAAGAAGAATGATAGAAACACAAGGTGAACTGGAATCTGTTCCTTTGTCTTCATTTTCCACAATGGATGTTTTGATCATCTGCATCATTGGTACGTCTTTTTAGTTTTTGGGAATTGTACTTGCATTTTGAAAATCCTGTGTCCTGTGTGCTTTAGAAATGCTTTGAAATTTAGGAATGTTTAAGATAGAAATCCACTGGGAATTTTAACTGCGTCTTTAGAAGTTTGTTTAGATTTAAAAGTATATCACTGAAAATAAATGAACTGTGTTTTAAATACTTTGTTAGCTGGACGTATCTTCTCCTTGGTAAGAGACCCACCACTCAGCAGTGGGTATTGGCAGCTGAACTCACCATGGAGAATAAACAGAGAAGAGAACTAGTCTTTGAAGATTGGGTAGTTACAATACAATCTTCCTTTCGTGAGAGTATTTGTGGCTATTTATATCTGTCAGGACTTGAGGTGTTCATTTAAGTTTAAAACTTCATGATTAACAAACCCAATACCCTCATTCAGCCACTGAGAGTGGGTTATTTTATTCCCCCGTCTAAATCTTTGAATTAAAAAAAATCTTTTCTATCTTATTACTCCCCTGCCGAAAAGAAATGAGCCGTTCCTTCAGTCAGTCCATGTAATCTAATTCTTCAACCTATTGTTCCATTTAGAATATTTAATTTATTTCCTGTTTTATCATCTCCAATGTATCGAACTGTCTCACAAACCAATGCATAGTACACTGACTGTGTTAGTAGGGGTAACACACTTTCTTCATATATTACGATTCTGAGTCAAGGAGCATGATCTTGATGACTTGGATCCATTGCAAACACCTACATCCATAATAGTAGGGGATTCATCGAACTAATCAAAGCCTCCAGGACTTTAGCAGATACATGACTTACACTGTGACAGGGTCTTCAATTGTTCGGGGAGTGAACCTGATCCCTGAAACACCCTGAAGACCATGTCAGCAGTCACAAGGTTGCAGAAAAAAATGTTTTGATGGTGTATAAACAGAAGCATTGACTGGTTTGAGCAAATTATCAAGATATGCTCTGTATTTTAAGTAGTTCTATATAATTCAGCAATTTAATTGTCTTTGTAATTAAACTGGGCATTCTATGATCCCTGTTTGTTCCAACGACTGCTTAACAGCCTTTAACATAAAGATCTGTGAAATCTTAAGTCCATAAGTCATAAAAACAGAATTAGGCCAATCGAACCACTAAGCCTCCTCCACAATTCCACATGGCTGATTTACTCTACCTAGAAATGACATAATTGAAGTGCCTACTTGCAAAGTTCATTAATATATAGGACATTTCTGCTCCATACATCTAAATCTGCCTTACTACAGTTATTGCATATCTATAGGTCCTAATACTATAATTATATATTTATATTAATTGTGGAAGATCCTCCCACATCTCTATCTCTATCAATGATAAAAACTTAGGGACCTGACATACCTAGTCATTTGAAACTCTATTTGGCAATCTGCTCAACAACTTCAACAGTTCCATCTACATATGAAACACCCACCCACCCCAATCCCATCTGACAACATTTTAACTTAAAGAGGTGCCGAGGACCTAATAACACCTTGATATTGTGGCGACCCACTTCCTGGCACACACGAACCGGCTCACAACAGCGCGCGCAAAAAGAGCGCCAGGCCATCTTCACCAGCAGGGGGAAAATCCCGCGTGCGGAAAGAGTCTGGGAATATGCATTCCCCACAGCAGTCCCGCCCCAGGGAGGGCGGGAACGGGAAGGCTTTAAAGCAGGCTGCGAAGTCTGAATAAATCTCTTTCATCGCAACTCTAACTCACCGACTCCGTGTGGTTATTCTAGCGCTGTGTGTAGCACACCGCTACAATTGGTGACCCTGACGGCCCAAACGATATTTGGACCAGAGATAACCGACGCTGCATCTGTTCACGCAGTTTCATTAAAACTGCCAAGCTTCTGGACGCTGCGACCCCATTTATGGTTCGAACAAGCGGAAGCTCAATTCCACATTCGGCAGATAACCTCGGAGTCCACTCGTCACTACTACGTGCTGAGCTCCCTCGACCAGGAGACAGCTGCACAAGTTGAGGAGTTTATACAGTCGCCTCCGGAGGACGGCAAATACACAGCATTCAAAGCCCTGCTCATAAGGACTTTTGGACTCTCACGGCGCGAACGAGCACGCCGCTTAATGCACCTGGATGGTTTGGGAGACAGGCCGCCGTCAGCATTAATGAACGAGATGCTGTCCCTGGCTGAAGGACACAAACCCTGCCTCATGTTTGAGCAGGCGTTCCTAGAGCAACTGCCCGAGGACATACGCCTGCTGCTGTCCGACGCAGATTTCAGCGACCCCCGGGAGGTGGCGGCCCGAGCAGATGTGCTGTGGAATGCCAGGAAAGAGAGAAGGGCATCCATCGCACAGATCACCAAGCCGCGTGCCCAACGACAGACCAGACCAGGCCCGGCAGCAGAGCCTACAAAACCTGGCGACGGGAGTGAGGAGTCCAACGAACAATGGTGTTTCTACCACCAGCGGTGGGGCACAGAGGTCCACCGCGGCAGACCACCCTGCAAATTCCCGGGAAAAGCCAGGGCCAGCTGCCGCTGATGGCTACGGCGGCTGGCCATCAGGACAGACTCCTGTATGTCTGGCACAAGCAGTCGGGACGCCGCTTTTTGGTCGACACCGGAGCGGAGATCAGCGTCTTACCTCCAACGAGTTATGATACCTGCAACAGAGAACCAGGACCCACCCTGAGGGCCGCAAATGGCAGCACAATATGAACCTACGGCACCCGCACGGTGCGGCTACAGTTCATCTCCAGCTGGTTCACGTGGGACTTCACAATGGTCGCTGTGGCCCAACCACTCCTGGGGGCGGATTTTCTATAAGCCCACAGCCTGCTGGTCGACCTGCAAGGGAAGCGATTAGTCCACGCCAAGACTTTTCAAACGTTCTCCCTGGGTGAAGCACAGTTGCCAGCCCCACACCTGGACTCCATCACGCTGTCCGACGACGAATTCACCAGGGTCCTGGCGGATTTCTCATCAGTACTGACACCGCAGTTCACGGCAGCCATGCCCAGACATGGAGTACAGCACCATATCCCGACCCAGGGACCACCCCTCCACGCCCGTGCTCGAAGGCTTCCCCCGGACAAGCTCCGACTGGCAAAGGAGGAGTTCAAGAAGATGGAGGAATTGGGGATCATACAACGGTCCAACAGTCCATGGGCCTCCCCACTTCACATGGTGCCCAAGGCAACGGGGGGCTGGAGACCATGCGGTGACTACCACAGACTGAACGAGGCTACAACGCCAGACCGCTACCCTGTGCCGCACATTTAAGACTTCGCAGCAAACCTACACGGCGCAAGGATCTTTTCCAAGGTAGACCTTGTCCAGGGATACCATCAAATCCCTGTACATCCGGACGACATCCCCAAAACAGCACTCATCACCCCGTTCAGACTTTTCAAACTCCTCCGAATGTCGTTTGGTCTAAAGAATGCCGCACAGACTTTCCAGTGGCTAATGGACACGGTGGGACGCAACCTGGACTTTGCATTCATCTATTTGGACGACATCTTCATAGCAAGCAGTAGTCGGCAGGAGCATCTGTCCCACCTCCACCAGCCCTACTCCCATCTGAGCGAATTCGGCCTTACAAGCAACCCAGCCAAATGCCAGTTCGGACTCGACACCATCGACTTCCTGGGCCACAGGATTACTAAAGACAGGGCAACCCCGCTGCCCGCCAAGGTAGACGCGGTCCGCAACTTCCCCCGACCCAACACAATCAAAGACCTGCAGGAATTCGTGGGTATGGTGAATTTCTACCACCGTTTCCTCCCCTCAGCAGCCCGAACCATGCGCCCCCGTTCACTCTAATGTCGGGTAAGGGCAAGGTCATTACCTGGGACGAAGAGGCCGCAACCGCTTTCGTTAAAACCAAAGAAGCCTTGGCAAACGCTGCGATGCTAGTGCACCCCAGAATGGACGTTCCTACTGCCCTCACGGTGGACGCATCCAACACAGCGGTCGGTGGAGTGCTGGAACAACTCATCGAGGGTCACTGGCAACCCCTGGCGTTCTTCAGCAAACACCTACGACCACCTGAACTCAAATACAGTGCTTTCGACCGGGAGCTATTGGCACTATACCTGGCAATCCGGCATTTCAGGTACTTCTTAGAAGGTAGGCCCTTCACCGCGTTCACAGGCCACAAACCGCTTACCTTTGCGTTCATGAAGGTGTCCGACCCCTGGTCGTCCCGCCAGCAGCAACCTCTGTCCTACATCTCTGAGTACATGACGGACACCCGGCATGTCTCGGGAAAGGACAACATCGTGGCGGACGCACTATCCAGACCTACCATACAGGCCCTGTCCCGGGGGTGGACTATGCAGCGCTGGCAGAGGCACAGCAGGCAGATGATGAGATCCCTAGTTACAGAACTGTGGTCTCCAGTTTGCAGCTCCAAAACCTCCCCATAGGCCCAGGTGAGAGGACCCTACTATGTGATGTAGCTACCGGCCAACCCTGTCCCGTCGTCCCAGCGGCCTGGCGCCGGCGGGTTTTCGAATCCATTCACAACTTAGCGCACTCCTCCATCAGGACAACCATCCGGCTGGTCGCCAACAGGTTCGTGTGGCATGGGCTGCGTAAACAGGTCAGTGAATGGGCCAAAACGTGCATGCAGTGCCAAACGGCCAAGGTGCAGCGGCACACCAAGGCTCCGCCGCAGCAGTTCGAACCCATGCGCCGGAGGTTCGACCATATCCATGTGGATATCATGGGGCCCCTGCCAGTGTTGCGAGGAGCGCGGTACCTCCTAACTATCGTAGACCGGTTCACCAGATGGCCAGAGGCAGTCCCGCTCACCAACACCACCTCCGAATCCTGCGCCCGAGCACTGACCCACATTACCTCCAACAGGGGCACCCAGTTCACCTCCAGCCTGTGGTCGGCTATGGCCAGCCTTTTAGGATTGCAGCTACACCACACAACTGCCTACCACCCACAGTCGAACGGACTAGTGGAGCGTTTCCACTGTCACCTGAAATCGGCTCTCATGGCCCGCCTAAAAGGGCCTAACTGGGTGGACGAGCTTCCCTGGGTCCTGCTCGGAATCCGCACGGCGCCCAAAGAGGATCTGCACACCTCGTCGGCCGAGTTGGTGTACGGCGCACCCCTGGTCGTCCCAGGAGAGTTCATACCAGCCCCAAGGGGGCAAGAGGAAGAACCCACAGCAGTCCTGCACAGACTACGGGAGAGGCTCGGTAACCTGACCCCCATCCCCACTTCACAGCACGGACAGAGCCCGACCTGCGTACCCAAAGACCTGCAGAACTGTAAGTTTCTTTTTGTATGATGGGGCAGACACCGGGCACCGCTACAGCGGCCCTATGAAGGGCCGTTTAAGGTGATCAGGAACAACGGGTCCACCTTCGTGCTGGACATTGCGGGGAGAGAGGAGATTTTCACGGTGGACCGACTCAAACCGGCCCATGTGGACTTGGCGCAGCCGGCCCGGGCCCGCGGCGCAGGGGCAGACCTCCCAAACAGAGGCCAATCCAGACTGTGGACATTGGGGGAGGCATCGCCGGTTCTGGGGGGGGGGGGGTTATGTGGCGACCCACTTTCTGGCACACACGAACCGGCTCACAACAGCGCGCGCAGGCAGAGGGCCGGCCCCAAAAAGGGCGCCAGGCCATCTTCACCAGCAGGGGGAAAATCCCGCGCGCGGAAAGGGTCTGGGAATATGCATTCCCCACAGCAGTCCCGCCCAGGGAGGGCGGGAACGGGAAGGCTTTAAAGCAGGCCGCCAAGTTTGAATAAATCTCTTTCATCGTAACTGGGTTGCCAAACCAGCAGAAATGGATCACTCAGTTGGAGTCTGGATTACTAGAACTAAGAAAGTTTTATTAAAGAAACAAGCAACACAGTAATCGAAAGGATAACAAATGCAACAGTTCAGCAATGATAAACACACATGTGCACAGAATTAAGATAACAGCTTCAATCAAGCTCTATCGTTGTCTAGGGGTAAATGACCAAATTTCAAAGTGACACAAAAGTTCAGTCCAATTTAGTTCAGCTCGCAGTAATCGTTGCCATGGCAATGGACAATGTGGGGGGGGAGGGAGAGAGAGAACGAGAATGACTGATCATTCAGAAACGGCTTCCACTCACAGACCGGCGATATTGCTCACAAGCAGCTTTCGGGCGGGTCCTTTGTGATGTCACCTGAGGTCACCGACTGTGACCCCTCCTCCAGATGCGGTCGATCCTCTGCAGTGAACCCGGCACCCAAGCGAGGGTGGACACACACCGGGTTCCCGCTGATCGTACCTTTCCACCCTGTGCGTTTAAGGCTGATCCCCCGATCAGCCGCCCAAGAGCTTCTCACCGACTTGTGAGAGGCGCACCGCTTCCAGGGTCTCGTTACCTCGGGTGTCGTGTGTGTGTCCTGCCTTAGCGAACCGGTCCCTTTTTATCCTCCTGCTGGGGTATTGCCTGTCCATCACTTCAAACAATTCAGGGTTCAAAGGGGGAGCCGCTCCAGACAGCTCTCTCTCTCCCGTCCCTTCATTACACATCTCCAGATGCTGTTTCATTGTGTTCCTTATCTCTCTCTTGAAGACAGGTGGCAGACCAACTGCTGATCACACAGGACAGCTAACATCTTATCTATGTGTATTCTCGTCACAGCTGTTATACATCTCTAACCCGGAGAAGTCAATTCCTGCTATCTTAGATTTGTTAGCTCAAATTAGTAACTTCTCTGGTTACAAATTGAATCTTAACAAGAGTGAATTATTCCCTTTCAATAAGCATGTACCTATTTATCGACTTTTACCACTTAAACTGGTTACTGATTCATTTATATATTTAGGGATAACAATTACGAAAAAATATAAAGATTCATTTAAAGTTAATTTTTTACCTTTAATTGATCAGATTAAACTGTTATTTACCAAATGGTCGCCAATCTCTTTGTTTTTGATTGGTCGGATTAATGCTATTAAGATGATCATTTTGCCTAAATTTTTGTACATATTCCAATCAGTTCCAATTTTCATCCCAAAATCTTTTTTTGATAATGTAGATTCAAAAATTTCCTCATATATTTGGCAGAATAAAAATCCTAGGTTAGGTAAAAGGTATTTACAGAAGTCTAAAAAGGAGGGGGGGCTTGCCCTCCCGAATTTTAGGTTTTATTATTGGGCAATTAATATTTGATATTTAAAATTTTGGTTACGAGATCTGGATGTATCTTTAAATCCTCATTGGGTAAATCTTGAATCGAATTCATTACAAGGGCTTTCCTTGGGTTCGGTTTTAGGAACTTCACTTCCTTTTACTTCTTTTAAATTATATAAACAAATGAATAACCCAATAGTTAAACATACTTTACGTATATGGTTTCAATTCCGAAGATTTTTTGGGTTCAATCAATTTATCCTAGCAAGCCCCATCTTGTCAAATTTTCTTTTTCAACCTTCCATGATGGACCAAGCTTACTCTGATTGGAAAATCAAAGGTATAATATCTTTTCGCGATTTATTTATGGATAATTGTTATATGTCTTTTGATCAACTTTCTAATAAATATTACTTACCCAGATCTCACTTTTTTAGATATTTACAGATTAGGAACTTTTTAATTACTGTTTCCCCTATTTTCCCACATCCATATCCTTTGGATATTTTGGAAAAAACTTTAGATTTAAATCTCTCTCAGAAAAGTGTTGTAGCAATCATATATGATATAATTTTGAATTTATGTCCTGATGCTTCTAATAAAATTAAAGCTGACTGGGAAAGAGAACTTGAGATTAATATACTGACTGAAAAATGGGAAAAAAATTCTTCAGTTGGTGAATTCATCCTCTGTGTATGCTAAGCATAGGTTAATACAGTTCAAAGTAGTACACAGGGCTCATATGTCCAAAGATAAACTATCTCGCTATTACTCTTATATTAATCCAATATGTGACAGATGTCATTTCGAGATAGCTTCTCTAACCCACATGTTTTGGTCATGTCCCCTGTTGCAGAAATATTGGAAAAATATTTTTGATATTATTTCAACGGTTTTAAATATAGACTTACAACCGCATCCAATTACTGCTATTTTTGGACTACCGATGATAGATTTAAATAATTTAACCTCTTCATCACGAAGGATGATTGCATTTCTTACTTTAATGGTTAGAAGGTCTATTTTGTTGAATTGGAAAGAGATTAAAGTATTTCATTGGTTTTCACAAACTATGCTGTGTTTGAATTTGGAGAAAATTAGAAGTGCAGTTTATGACCCTTCCATCAAGTTTGAAAAAACTTGGAGGCCATTCATTCAGCATTTTCACTTAATGTAATATCTTTATTTCCAAACTTATTTTATTTCTCTGTATTGCTGTTGGAGGGGAATGGAGTCGTCGACACTAAGGTTTTCTTCTTTTTCATTTTTAAGTTCTTAGTTTCGCCCAAGTCTTTTAGTTTAGTTGATTAATTTTGTCTTTCTTTTGGGATGGGATTTCTTTTTTGGTTTTGTTTTTTTTTTCTTTTTTATGATTTTTTTTAGTTTTTTTTTATTTGTATTATCCGTTGTTAGTTTTATATGATTGGGAGCTTTGTCAAATTTCAATATTGGACTTTATGATTACTGTTTGTAAGTGCAACAATTTATCTCCTATTATTTGTATCATTGCTATGTTTTGTTTATATACTCTAAAATTAATAAAGAGATTGAAAAAGAAAAAGAAACATTCTCTATTATGGCAGAGATGATCCAAAGTGAAACCAGAGAAGACCCCAAACTGTCTCTGGTCTACATGGCTACCCAAAGTAGCTCCAGTTACCCCATTTTACCAGCACCCTGATAAACTTGCCCTTGACAGGGGTTATCTAATGTTTGGATCGAGAACTGTTGTAACATCCGAACTGAGAGCTAAATGTTGGGAGATCTACGTGCTGGTTATCTAGGGTTGAAGCTTCATCTGGTAGCCTGGCATAGATCAGCAGATTGAACAATTTGTTATGCACTATTCAGGATGCCAACACATCCAGAAGAGAGGTGTCCAGAGCTGTGAGAACAACATCCTGCAGCCCCCGAGACAAATCCTACAATCATCAAGGAGGAAGCCCCAGAACCTGAGGCTTGTTTCACAGTCATAAGTCTAACCTGCAAGCAGAGTGATCTCCCCCCACCCACCTCCCACAGTGTCAGGAAAGAAATGAGTAAGAAATCCTCCACAGCTAATGAGGCATTTAAAAATTATTACACTGTACATGTCCATGTTCCAGTTGTAATATATAATATACTATATATACAGTGCCTATAAAAAGTATTCACCCCCCCTCATGTTTCATTGTTTTACAACATGGAATTACAATGGATGTAATTTGGCTTTTCTGACACAAAGTAACAGAAAAAGACTCTTTTGTGTCAAGGTGAAAACAAATCTCTACAAAGTGATCTAAATTAATAACAAATATAAAAAAAACACAATTGATCGCACAAGTATTCACCCCCCCCCTTTGATATGACACACCAAATCATCACTGGTACAGCCAAATGGTTTTAGAACTCAGATGATTAGTTAAATGGAGATCTGTTTCTGGAGACGTGCTCAGTTAAGGTGTTTCAATTGATTGAAGTAAGTATACAGCTGTATATGAAAGGTTCAAATGCTTGTGAGTCAGTATTCTGACAAAAGGTACGTCATGAACACAAAAGAGCACTCCAAGCAACTCCGCAAAAAGGATATTGAAAAGCACAAGTCAGGAGATGGATACAAGAACATTTCCAAGGCACTGAATATACTTTGGAGTACACTTTAGTCGATCATCAAGAAATGGAAAGAATAAGGCACAGCTGTAAATCTGCCTGGAGCAGGCTTTCCTCAAAAATCGAGCAGCCATACAAGAAAGAGACTAGTGAGGGACGTCTGAAAAAAAAACTCACATGAAATCTCAACTAGAGTTTGCCAGAAAGTATATGGGAGACACTGAAGTCAGCTAGAAGAAGGTTCTATGGTCTGATGGAAGTAAAATTCAACGTTTTAGCCATGAAACTAAATGCTATGTTTAGTGTAACCCATACACTGCACATGATCAAAAACACACAATCCCTACTATGAAACATGATGATGGCTGCATCATGCTATGGGGATGTTTCACTGCAGCAAGCCCAGGAAGGCTTGTGAAGGTAGAGGGTTAAATGAATGCAGCAAAATACAGAGAAATACTGGAGGAAAACCTGATGCAGTCTGCAAGAGAACTGCTTCTTGGGAAATTTGTTTTCAAGCAAGCCTGTAACCCCAAGTATAAAGCCAAAGCCACACAGGAATGGCTTAAAGAGAACAAAGTTAATGCCCTGGAGTGGTCCAGTCAGAATTTAGACCTCAATAAAGTAATTCATTGCAGGTTACATGTGAAAGTGCATGAATGCCATATGTTAATATGCCACCATGTCAGATGTGCGCATCTCACTAACAGTAAAGTGCAACTAAGCACATGTATCTCCAAGCTCTTTCAACTAGTTTTATGTTTTGGAGTAGCAAAACATAACAGTGCAGAAGGTGTTTGTTTTCTTAAGAATATGCACAGCAAATGGAATATTGAGGCAGCAAAATGGGAGTTATAACTGAAACACACGACTGAAAATGTTGAGACACTAGACATGAATGCAATGGGTATACAACTGAGGTTACCAGTACTGAAGTCATGAATGATTTGGAACATGCAAGCAGGGGCTAACAGCACCTTTTTGGATAAAATTTGGGAACAAGTTTATTGAGAGAAAGAATTTTATCTCGGTTGTTTGCAAGAATCAAAGTTTTTTTTTCCAGTTGCTGAATATAATAGCGGAAACAAATCAGAATGGGAAAGCAAGTATGGTTCTTGGGAAGAATTCATGCAGATTAGACAGGGATCTATGTTGGCTGCATTTCTTAAATTCATCCTTCTACTCTAACAGAATAAGTCGAGAGTTGGGTAGGGTTGGATGAAAGAGGTTAATAGGATATTATTTTGTAAGCATGAATAGAATGTACAGAATAAACACGGCCCTTTGAAGAAAGGACAGTTGTATCATAATAACTGTTTTGTATCATGAATGCTTTTGTTAATATTTAATCATTACGTGAAAATTAAAGCCAGCTTTTCTTATCAGCATCAACAAAGCACCCAAATGGCCAACCAATCTCTTGGTCGTAGTTTACCTTTGCTTCACTTTGCCCACCACAGGTAATCAATGAAGGGTTGAAGCATACATCAATTTGGGATTTAGCAAATGTTAACTCGACAGCATCCTCTGTGCTTTTGGGTTTAAATTTTGTCCTTGATATGGTCTTGACCTTTATTTTGATGCATCTGGGCCTGAGATACAGAGATCAATATTATGATTTTCTTTCTCTGCTTCATTCCTCATGATAAGTAGTTGAATCAAGCCTCAGGTGGGATCCAATTAATTTTACATAAATTTTGATAAACAGCTGAGCAATTCCATTTGAATATTGTATTACAAACACATACTCCATTCTACATTGGATGGTCTCGGCTCATCACCATCAAGTTTCACAGTACAGTTACATGGAAGTGTAATATTGGAGGCAGAGTTCAGAACTACTGAGTCAGAGAAAAAACTTCTAAATTACACCGTGGCGAGCTGGGAAATCTAAGTTGCTCAGAACAAATAGGAGCAGCAATCAGTCCTTGAAATAAGTAAATACTTCAGCCTTTGCCTTTTCCACCTATCACCTCTCAGTCTTTCACTTCAGCCCCCCCCCACCCCACAGTCACCAACCTTCCCTGTCACACGGCTTCATCTATCACCTTCTAGCTTATACTCCTTCCTTCTTGCCACCTTCTTATTCTGGCTTCTTTCCATTTCCTTTCCAATCCTCTTGAAGGGTTGTGGTCCAAAATGTTGACTCTTCATTCATTTATTCCTGACTCGCTGAGTTCCTCCACCATTGTGTGTGTGTTAATCTGGACTTCCAGCATCTTCAGTATCTGTTGTGCTTATAATTAAATAAGCATTTTTAAGCAGTGAAATCACGAAACTATTGTTATAAAAACTCATCTCAATTTTCAAAGTTGTAAGTAATTTTCTTTATCAAAGTATATACATGTTACCATATAAAACATTGAGATTCATTTTCGTGCAGGCTTTTCAGGGAAACTGAAATACAATAGACTTTTATGGAAAACTATAAATAATCAGGCAAAGACAGACAAACAGCAATGTGTGAAAAAACAAACTGCACAAATAAAAATAATACTGAGAATATAATTTGAAAAGAGTCCTTGAAAGTCAGTCCATAGGTTCAGTTCAGAGTAGTGGAGAACAAAGTTTTCCTTGCCAGTTTAGAAACTTGATGGTTGTAAGGTAATATCTGCTCATAAACCTGGTGGTGCAGGATTAAGGATTTCTGTATCTCCTGACTGATAGTAGTAACGAGAAGAGGGCCTAGATGGTGGGGGTCTTTGATGATAGATGTTGCTTTTTGTGGCTTTGCTCCATGTAAATTTACTCAGTGGTTGGGAGGGTTTTGTCTATGGTGGACTGGACTTTATGCACTATTTTGTGTAGCCTTTTCTGATCCTGGGTATTGGTGTCTCCATTTCCAGCCATGATCAAACAAGTTATGTTCCACCAAGTATCCATAGTAATTTGTGGTGATATACCAAATGTATGTAAACTTTTAAGAATGTAGAGGTGTTATCATGCCTTCTTTGTGAGAATAGTGCATAAATCATAAAACATTCAGTGAGTGGAAATTTTGTGAGCAAGAATGTCTTGTTAATGAGAGTGGTCAGTGGAGGATGGTCGGACTGGTTCAAGCTTACAGGAAGGCAACAACTCGACAAGACTGAATCTAAAGGAAGGGAGTTAAATACCACCACAATAAAACCCTAATTAGCACAAGGGTGATTGATGATCCCTTTCATTACCCACTTGTGAAGGTGCCCAGACTCTGTCTCAGAGCCCAGAGTCAGGGAGCTATGGACTAGGACCCACTGATATCTCTGCTCATCAACACTATTAAGGGTGTTGCCTTTAACAGCCCACTATCTTTATATTTAATCTCTCAAACGATAACACCTTCCATTTGTCTGAATTAAACTTCATCTGCCATTTCTCCACACATATCTGCACTATTGGCAATGTTCTACATTTTCTATAATACCAGCAAACATTTTATACAAGAGGTGAGAATATACAAGAGATCAAAATGTATTTCTAAAACTCCAGAGGAGGAATCATTTTCAATTACTTTTTACTTTTTTTTGAAGAAAAAAGAATAAGGACATGAAATGCAACGGAAATTATCACAGCAGGTGTACTCAAGGGGACAATACCATGATTTACTTGTATAGGCTTGTTTGACTTAAACTGTGTAGCAAATCAAATAGACCGTAGAAGTCCAGAAAGGAGGCTCTCTCAAACATCAAATAGATTCACTAAAGGGAAGCCTGTTCATCAAAGGAAATTCAAACATCGGGGTTTCAAAATTCTTTGAACTCTGCATCCCTGTAACTCACTCTTGCCCTATCTCTTCACAGACAACCCCTGCAGAGTTCCAACAATATGAACTCTACTCGGTACTTCATTTTGATAACATCAATGTTGTTGCCACCACTCCAGCCTTTGGTCTCAAAGGTCTGAAATGCATGACAAAGGAAAAACATAAAATCTGTAAATTCTGTTCTTGTTAGGTCAAAGAGTCTCTCTCTTTCTCTCTCTCTCTTTCTCTCTCTCTCTCTCCCTCCCTCCCTCTCTCCCTCTCCCCCTCCCCCTCCCCCCCCTCACCCTTCTCCTCCCTCTCCCTCTCTCCCTCCCTCCCTCTCTCTCTCTCTCTTCCTCTCTCCCTCTCCCTCTCCTTCTCCCCCTCTCCCTCTCCTTCTCCCCCTCTCCCTCTCCTTCTCCCTCTCCTTCTCCCTCTCCCTCTCCCTCTCCCTCTCCCTCTCTCCCTCTCCCTCTCTCCCTCTCTCCTCCTCTCCCTCTCCCTCTCCCTCTCTCCCTCTCCCTCTCTCCTCCTCTCCCTCTCCCTCTCCCTCTCTCCTCCTCTCCCTCTCCCTCTCTCCCTCTCTCCTCCTCTCCCTCTCCCTCTCCCTCTCTCCCTCTCCCTCTCTCCTCCTCTCCCTCTCCCTCTCCCTCTCTCCTCCTCTCCCTCTCCCTCTCTCCCTCTCTCTCTCTAAAATTTTGCTCACGGATCTGTGAGTGACCACCGAATGTTTGCTTGGTACTGCAGCCTGACAGCCAAATTCTCAAGAATGCTCAAATCTCAATGTTTTCAATGCCTCTTGGAATGGGAACCTGGTCATTGAAGCCTCCTGGCTTAGTGCCAAATAAACCATGAATTTTCAGTTGCCTCCTTTCTGCTCATGATGTGAAGATCATGTGCAGATCCGTTTCTTGCTCTTTTAAAGTGTGCAGCTTTGCAATCAGAAATTAGAGCTAAGTTTAGAACTGCCAGAAGTCTGAAGGAAAACCATCAAAATTACTCAGGTCACTTACCAGTAAAAGGTCATTGTGATGTTTCTTCCTGCAAATAACACTAATTCAACAGGCAGCCAGCATACTCGCAATCACACAGCAGGGGTCATTGTTGTCATCAGTAAAATACCCTGAAAAGGAAGAGGATAAAAGACAGAATTAGGCTGAGAAGTTAATCTTTTCCTATAAAAGCAACACTGTAAATAATGGCTATCTGAAATAAAACAGAATGTTAGAAATACTTAACTAATCATTCAGCATTTGCATTGAGAGAAAAACAGACTAAATTTCTCTCCCCACAGATGCTGCCTGGCTTGCTGAGCATTTCCAGTGCTTTCTGATTTATCCATTTTTTACATTATTTTAACTTCCTTTATTTGGCCAGGAAAAGATGCATAGTTCTCCAAAGTTATGGATAAGTGTAGGTTTCACTCCTTGGAATGGCCATCCTTCTGTATTGCCAAGTTATGGAAGGCCAATCTATTCATTCACAGATTCTATCAGATGATCTGAGTCCAATGAAAGTTCCTGTCACTTCCCCCTGACTAAATTTGAGGCATAGTGGTTAGCACAATGGCTTTTAGCACCAGTTGTAAGATTGGGGTTCAGGTGCTGGAACCATCTGTAATGAGTTTGTATGTTCTCCCTGTAACTGTATGAATTTCCTCTGTATGCTCTGGTTTCCTCCCACATTCCAAAAAATATACAGTTAATGAGTTGTTGGCACTGGAAATGTGGTGACATTTGTGGGCTGCCCAGCACAGTCCTCACTGATTTGAGTTGACTTATAATTATTCATTTCACTCAATACTTTGATGTACATGTAACAAATAAAGCTTATTGTATCTTATAAGTTTCAATGATATCTGCTGTCTCGGATCGATTGAATCATAATTACTGGTGAAAGCTTTTGCGATTTAGCTCAAAGGGCCTGATAATACTTATGCATAAAGTTCCACATTGGTGTAAGTTATGCAGTATATGCCCAATCTGGGGTGTATGGGGTGTCCAGGGAGGGGTAGCACTTTGGGTGAAGGGGCTTTTCATGTCCATTCTGGGACAGCTCACTCTCCTTTGGTCCCCACCTTTCCACTCAGCTCTCACCTGTGGCTCGAAGTAACTGTTTGCGTGCAACAGTGGCCACACCCTGCGACGCTGCTTTGACAGGTGAGCTAAACCAGGTGAGGGTAGCCGGCGGCCTCTTACCCCGGTGAGATAGGGACATGCCTGTCCTAGCATGTGAAGTCAGCTCTGGCGGACAGGGCGGATGAGATCTACAGTGAGATCCAACGGCTAGGAAGGCAGTACTACAACACTCCATGGAGAGCGAAGGGCATGGTAAGGCATAGAAGGCCATTATGATCATCCACAGCAACCAAAGAAAAACCCAGTTTGTGATGCTCATTCATACACCGGACCCAGACTTCTGAGCCCGAGAGAGGCACTGCCCCAGTGCGACAGCTTTTCCACTTTATAACCTCTCCCGCACAGGTTCTTTCCTGTCATCATCAGTCATGATGGACACCATATGCCCGGTTTGACTGACTGTTTTGCAGCTGCATGTGTACCAGTCAGTAAATGCATCTTCAGGTTATTACAATGATTTAATGCAGGATAATTTTTAAATAATAAAGTGATATTCGAGCAAATGTCCTTTGCTTATTTACTGCATTTCCCAGCCATAAGCACTGCTCTGCTCTGTGCTTTGATTACTGTGAGCGAGCTTGATAGTAAAAATTAATTCATATCACACCAAGAGTTTTCAAATTAAAGGTCAGATTAGTGAAATTACAAGGGCATGCAAACTCACCGTGTGAAACGCATTTTAATTTTTCTCCAACAATCACCAATAATTAAATTAAATATTATAAATTAGCACTGTACTGGCACTATAATATGACCATCCTGTGGTCAACATTGCTTGGAGTCAAAAGAGATGAGGGAGATATTACAGTGAATTTTTGAATTTGTATTTTCTTGGAGGATAGACACAGCATCTGTAGAAGTAAGGCAAAGTAGCAGTGAAGTCATGGACTGCATACAAATTACATTAGAGGGGAAGTTTGCTGTTTTGAGGTAAATTAGGATGGATAAATCGCCAGGGCCTGACTAGGTGTTCCCATGTACCTTGTGCTAGGCTCATAAAGAAATTGCAGGGAGCCTAGCAGAGATATTTAAAACATCTTTAGCAACAAGTTTTTTATGCAGAGTGGTGAGTGTGTGGAATGGGCTGCCGACGACGGTGTTGGAGGCAGATACAGTAAGGTTTTTTATGAGACACCTGGACAGGTACATGTAGCTCAGAAAAATAGAGGGCTATGGGTAACCCTAGGCAATTTCTCAGGTAAGGACATGTTCGGCACAGCTTTGTGGGCTGAAGGGCCTGTATTGTGCTGTAGATTTTCTATGTTTCCATGTTTCTAAGTGAGGTGCCTGAGGACTGGAGGATAGCTAATGTTGATCTATTGTTTAAGAAAAGCTCTAAGGCATGGGTACCCAACATTTTATTTATACCATGGACCAATATTTTTAAGCAAGGGGTCCACGGATGACAGGGTGGGAACTCCTGCTCTCAGAATAAGCTGGGAAGGCGGATAAGTTAAAATAAGTAGCGGTTAAGTTATGGAAGGTATTCTAAGGGACCTGATATATAAATATTTGGATAGACAGGGACAGATTAAGGATAGTCAACATGGTTTTGTGCATGGTAGGTTATGTTTAACCAATCTAGCAGGGTTTTTCAAAGAAGTTACCAGGAAAATTGATGAAAGCAAGGCAGTGGATATTGTCTACATGGACTTTAGTAAGACCTTTGACAAGGTCCTGCATGGGAGGCTGGTCAGGAATGTTCAGTTGCTTGGTATTCAGGATGAGCTAGTAAATTGGGTAGACATTGGCTTTGTGGGAGAAGCCAGAAAGTAGTAATGAATGGTTGCCTCTCTGACTGGAAGCCTGTGACTTGTGCTGGGTCCATTGTTACTTGTCATCTATATCAATGACAAGTCTATATCACAAGTCTATATCTATATCACATTAGCGGATGTTAATGTGGTTAGCTCGATCAGTAAATTTGCAGATGACATCAAGATTAGTGGCATAGTGGACAGTGAGGAAGGCTATCAAAGCTTGTACCGGAACTGGACTGGCTGAAAAAATGGGCTGAAAAATAGCAGTTGGAATTTAATACAGACAAGCGAGAGGACTTGCACATTGGGAGGACAAACCAGGGTAGGCCTTAAATTGTGAGAAGCAGGGCACTGAGGAGTGTGGAAGAAAAGAAGAGTCTGAGAATGCGGATCCATAATTCCTTAAAAATGGCATCACAGGTAAATAGAGTGGTAAAGACTTTTTTTGTCACGTTGACCTTCATAAATCAAAGTATTTGAGTAGAGGAATTGGGGTGTTACGTTGGAGTCATATAAGACATTGGTGAGCCCTTATTTGAAGTAATGCGTGCAGTTTGAGTCACCGACTACAGGAAAGATATCAATAAGATTGAAAGAGTGCAGAGGAAATTTGCCAGGATTTTGCCAGGATTGCAGACCTGAGTTACAGGGAAAAGTTAAATAGGTGAGGACTTTATTGCCTGGAGTGTAGGAGAAAGAAGGGAGATTTGATAGAGGTATTCAAAAATATGAGGGGTATGGACAGGGTAAATATAAGCAGGCTTTTTTCCATTGAGATTGGGTATGATTGGAACTAGAGGTTATGGTTTAAGTGTGAAGGGTGAAATGTTTTGGGGAACATATGGGGAACTTCTTTACTCAGAGGTGGTGAAAGTGTGGAACGTACTGCTAGCAAAAGTGATGGAAGCGGATTTGATTTTCAGCACTTAAGAGAGCTTTGGATAAGTATATTGATGGGAGAGGTATAGATGTCTATGGTCCGGGTGCAGGTTGATGGAACTAGGCGGATTAATACTTTGGCACAGACTAAATTGTCTGAAGAGTCTTTTGCTGTTTTGCAGTGTTCTATGACTCTATGACTCTGTGGATCAAGAAACTGAAAGCCCACAGGATCCGATGTAAGTGAACAGTTGCATTGAAAAACGATCTATTTGAAGAAAGCAGTATATGATCATCAGGAACTTTAGTGTTGAAAGGTTGCAGGTTGAGGGTTTTACACAACTCAATACTCAGGCTCTTGCTTTTGTGATATATGTAAGTGACATGGACTTCAAATTTAAGAGGTTTGTTGAAGGCATTGGCAGTGAGCTAGCTAGTGATGAGAATATTTGTGTTATAGGAAGGGAAGAGTGGGTTGATGTGGAAATAGATTTGGACCCAATGAGCAAGGCAAGTGTACTGTGAGTTATAGTGAAATAGAGAGATTTTGAAGTGTATGACCACAAATACTTGAAGGTTACAGGTTAAACAAAGTAAATTAGCTTGTGAGAGTCTTGAGGTTATTGGCTAAAGCGTAAAATACATGAGACTGAAATGGTCTGGAAATGCTGGAATTTCCCACCAAATTCCACCTCATTATTTTCATTGTTTTCTTTTGCACATCTAGCAAAAACCTAAGATTTTCAGTTTTACAATTCCACTGACTTGTGAAGTAAGACATCATTTACTACGAAGCTATTGCACTAAACACAAATTGAGTTTGAAGCAATTGTATAAAAGTCAGTGCTAGCTTTAAATGGAGAGTGAAGTTTGGCACTGAAGAGAATGGATTTATTGTGCAAGTGTTCAGCTCAAAATATCTATCAGAAATATGTCAGAAACTCAGGTATGCTAAGTTGAACAACTCATTGTGTTTGTCTGCCTTGACTTGGCTTAGGAGAGTTTACTAACACAGGAGGGCCAGCAGGAGAGAGACTAAAAAGGATACTGCATGTTGATGGATAGCATATGGCTCTGTTTCCCTTCTGTAATACAATAAAAAAAAGTTATGAGAGAGACAACAAGGTCAAATTGACCCGAATCAGATATTGCTAATAGCTTGCTTGTTATATAGAACACACGAGGAAACAGCAATCTCCACAGACAGAAAGCAAAGATGCAGAGCAATAAAATTCCACAGATGGACAAGTACCTCAAGGGATGAAAAGTATTTGACATATTTGGAATGTTTTAAAGGGATCTTAATAACAAATACTTTTACAGATAGGAAAAGAGTAAATATATTCCTTGTTATTTTGGGTCCCACAGGTTCTGAGCATCTCAGAGGGATACACTAGAGAAATCAGTGGATTTGTCTTACACAGAATTTACTGAAATATTCTCAGGCATTATAATCCTAAGACAATTGTCATTACAGGGGCTTCTGAATTTCAGTAGCTGCACCAAGAGGGAGGAATGACTCTTGCTGTTGATGTCATTGCACTGAAGCATCCTTTCACATTTGTTCCTTCCTGGATGATACTTCCTGGAGATAAAGATAGAGCCAGATGGTAACTTCTCCCAGCCCATCAGTGGAACAGCCTGAATTCTTCTTCTTCTAATCTCTCCATTTTCCGTTCCAAGGTGGCTGGTGTCTTGTCAGGGTCCACGATCTACAGCTGCACTCAAACTGTGGTTTTGTACAGCGGCGTATTCCCATTCTCGGAGCTTGCCGATCGGTCATGCTTTCGATATCTTCAAGAGGGGCCAGGTAGATTGGCACCTTCGGGGTGAGGCCTAGTGTGGTCCTGTGGACTCAATTTCCCACCGATGTTGTGAACTAAAGCATCGTGGGGAGCTGGAACATTGAGGCAGCGAGTACAGAGGCCTCAATACTCAGGTGATCAGACTATCTCTTTCTCTCTCCCTCTCTGGATAGTAAGTGAGAGTTTGCTGCTGATTCTTGGGTTGCAAGAACTCCAAATAAAAGCAGAGCTACAGGCAGACTGTTAATATCAATACAGTAATTGCTTGCGGAAGGGGTGATATCTCTGTCTCCTGTATTCATGACAGAGAGAGTCTGAGCAATGTCAAACTATTTAATGAACAGTAGTTTTTGATGGACTGTAGACCATGGTCTCTGTTTGGGGCTTTGCTGTTACTTGCATAGTAGGTGGTGGGAGTGCTGATGCTTTCTGATAGAATAAGTTGGGGGAGGGTTGATGCTGCTTGTTTGTGGGAAAGGGGCAAGGGACTTTGGGATTATGACGTTTTTTTCTCTTATTCGTTCTTTGGGTTTTTCTTCTGATTTGAGGATGTCTGTGGAGAGTAAGAATTTCAGGTTGTGTACTGTATACATTCTTTGATATTAAATGCAATCATTAAACTATTGAACTAATGATACTTCAAGGCCATTTTGCCAGTGGTCTCTGGAGGGAAGCTCTGAAGGGAAGAGAAGTGGCTTTTGTCAGAAAACCATTTGCTTTTGAAGGCAGCTTGAGATATTGCACTGGCTTTGGAATTTGGTTGTAAGATTACTAAGAAGTTAGCATACTATTATAATATAATCATACGTTGATCAAAACTTTTACACAGAGGCAGGAGGCAAAGCTAATGCCTAAAACATGAAAAAGCCTCCACAATTTCATTAGCAAACACATGAACATGAAAACCAGCCTCCTCAAACAATTGGCACACAACACAAATAAGTGCGTTGCCTTTGTGATTAAAAAAGCTATCAATGCATTTCCCATAGATTAATCAGGAAAAGAGGCACAATCAAGAACAACTAAGTCACTTACATATAAAATTCAGAAGTGCAAAGTACACCACTCATGTACAGTACGCTATTGATACCAAAGAGCGTGCTAAACCAGAGGAGAAGCAATTTGGGTTGCTTTCTCTTCACACGCTTCAAGGAAGTGGAAATGGAATTCAGCTCCACATGGACTTGCAGGGAAAGTTAGTGAAATACTGGACATTGGGTGTCCCTTCTTCTTGAGTATGTATAAAAGAAGTAAAAGCAGAAAATGTTAGAAACACCCAACAGGTTAGACAGCATCTGTGGAAAGAGGGAAATATTTAATATTTCAGATATCAATGACTTTTCTTGATAACTCAGAAAGAAAGAACATGGGGCAATATTGCAGGTAAATTGGCTGTTCTGATGTGAGCAGAGAAAGTGAGTTTTTGAAGTACCACAGTCATTAACAAATAAGATATTTTGTTTTGTCTCTTCGTATCGGAACTCATCAGTTTTGCTGGGGGCCATCCATCTGAAATACTGATTCCGTTTTTCTCTCTGCATTAGCATGGTCTACATTTTACAATTTTTATGTTTCTTTATTTGTATTTTAGCTCTCCCTGACTACCCTCACTTCATTGCTTTATGATCCTTTGTCATGTTCTTGTTCAAGTTTAAGTTCAAGTTCAGCTTACAGATGTATACCACCAAATGAAACAATGTTCCTCTAGACAAAGGCGAACAGCACAGTGCATTTGACTCACATACTTAACACATAAAGTAACATTATACAAATAAATGAACAAATGTTAAGATGCATTTACAATATAAGTTATAAAATAAACAGTATATCACTACTGGTGCTTTATACATGTTGAGACCTGGGTGGTGGCAGGGAGTTCAGCAGTCTTGTGGCCTGGGGAAAAAAGCTGTTTCCCATGATAACAGCTCTTGTCCTAGTGCTATAGTACCTCCTGTCATATGGTAAGGGGTCAAAGAGGTTGTTGGCTAGATAGGATAACTCAAAAACAATGCTATGGGACCTGCGTACACAGTGCTCCTGATAAGTATTTATAATGGGCGGAAGAGAGAACCAGATGATCCTTTCAGCAGTTCTCACAAACTTTTGTAGCGACCTGCAGTCAAATGACTTACAATTCCCATACCAAACAGTGATGCAGTTGGTCAGGACACTCTGATGGTGCTCCTGTAAAAAAATTAGTTAAAATATTGAGGGCAGGGGGCTCACTCACCTTAATATTCTCATGAAGAGGACCTCAGGTGGTCTGTACACACCAGCAGTGTGGTGGAAAAGGCACAACAGCGCCTCTTTCACCTCAGACGGTTGAGGAAGTTTGGTACGGGCCCCCAAATCCTAAGACTTTCTACAGGGGCACAATTAAAAGCATCCTGACTGGCTGCATCACTGCTTGGTATGGGAACTGTACCTCCCTTAATCGCAGGACTCTGCAGAGAGTGGTGCGGACAGCCCAGCACTTCTGTAGTTGTGAACTTCCCATGATTCAGGACATTTATAAGGACAGGTGTGTAAAAAGGGCCTGTAGGATCATTGGCAACCCAAGCCATCACAACCACAATCTATTCCAGCTAATATAATCTGGGAAGTGGTACCACAGCATAAAAGCCAGGACCAATAGGCTCCGGGTCAGCTTCTTCCACCAGGCCATCAGACTGATGAACTCAGGCTGATTTGAGTGCACTGTATATTACATTGTCTGTTCTATTTATTATAAATTATTATAAATTACTATGATTGCACATTGCTCATGTAGATGGAGACGTAATGTAAAGATTTTTACTCCTCATATATGTGAAGGATGTAAGAAATAAAGTCAATTCAATGCTGCTGCACTTTCTTGTCCAAGGATCTGGTAATGAGAACCAGGTGAGATCATCTGTTATAAGCACTCTCAGAAACTTGATGCTCCTAACTGTATCTACGGAGAAGCAACATGCAGGGAAGAGTGGTCAGAATTCACCTTCCTATAGTTCACCATAATTTCTTTGGTCTTTCCAAAAGACAAGTGAAAAGGTGAAATTAGACACTATATTCACACATTATTATGCACATCATCCAGTGAAGCTTGCCTGCACCTTATGGTATAGGTGCAGTCATGCTACATGTTATGAGTGACGGGAGTGAATACCCCATAGCCTTTGCATTATGTTCCCTCACCATGACAGAGAAAAAATATGCACAGACTGCAGAGAGGCTTTGAGTCTAGTCTAGGGTGTAAAACATTTCAACCAATCCTTGCATGAAAAAGAGTTTACCCTCATTACTAATTATCAACCACTCGTGTCCATTTTTAATCCACAGAAGTGTGTTCCACTAACAGCAGCAGATATGGGCTCCGTTCCTTGGAGGACACAATTAAATTCAAGAGGACAATTAATCTTGGAAATGCTTATGGATTTTCCCATTTACCCTTGGAAAAGGAAATGTCCAAGGCCATCAGAATCACTTCTTGCATTCCCTGTGTTGACTACAGAGCAGTCAGAATTACTTTCTGCAGTTCTCCTACAACCACTATGGAAGAGTTCCCAATACCAGAGATTGTTTCACAGTCACAAGCCTCACCTGTGAAGCAGAGATACCACACCCCCGTCAGAAAAGAGATTATCTCACAAGAGTAAGAAGTTCTCCACAAAAATCAAATCTTTAGAGTTAAATGGAACAATTTAAAATTTACTGTGTTATGGATTTACATAGTAGTTCAGATCCATTCTTTATTGATTTGGAGTTTATAGCTGTGGGCACGTGGCCAAGTGGTTAAGGCGTTCATCTAGTGATGATAATGTATGATAATGATAATAGAATTAATGAAAGGACACAACACACTGCCTCAGTTCAACCCTAGCTGAGGCAGTGTGTTGTGTCCTTGAGCAAGGGACTTAACCACAAATTGCTCTATGACTGTGGGAGGAGTGGCGCGCCACACAGTCTTTCGTTTTGCGCCTTGTAAGGCATGAAAATGTCCGATGCTGGCCTCTTACTCCCTCCCCTTATAACTCAGCAGAGAAGAGTGTTGTATATTTAATATTTCGGCAATATTTGACTAATATTGTAAATATATTATTTGAGTAAGCGTTGTTTATTTAAATAATTTATTATGGGCTACTTTGTATGTGAATTTCATACATCATCACATTATCATGTCATACTTGTGTGCCTTGCAAAAACAATTTTAAAGTGGCTTTACTTCCTTAGAAGTTTGCAAAGATTTGGTGCAAAATCTAAAACTTTGACAAACTCTCTATTGACGTGTGATGGAGAATATATTGACTGGCTATATCACAGCCTGCTATGGAAACACCAATGCCCTTGAACAATGAATCCTACAAAAACCAATGGATACTCCCCAGTCCATCACGTGTATAAGTTAGACATGTTATTCCCTACTCCGTGTTTTATTTTGAATAGCTTTTATATTTGTAAGTTACAACATATAATAGAGTTGATGCAGCCATCTCACATATTTCAGTTATAGAACATTCAATCATCTTTGCTTTCAGACCTCTGAAATCAAGTGTGAAAAATGCTCAAATTGAGAAAGAAGCACTGAATATATATATATTTTTTAAATTTCAAGCTATGTCACAGATATACTTATTTATATCTATAAATTCACCAAATCACGTACATTAGCCATAACAGGGCCAAATTTGGCATACTATTCTTTTACCATTATTGATGCCATGACCATGTTGGCCTACGGATGTAAAATTGTGTGCAGGCATTCTTACAAATGATGAGATGCTGTCTCTTCAGGAAGTAATGATGACTTTGTTGTATTTCAAGTATCATATATTAGGGATTGACCTGTGGCATCAAATGAATTTCAAACTGAAACCAGAGTGAAATTTGTCTTTTCACAAATCTTGAATTGACACATAGTCAGGCTAGCTCAAGTTCCTGAGAGCCATGATAATATCCTTCCTTTGATTAAAAAAAACAAAATATCCACAGTCAAGGCTGCAGTCATACTTATAGACCTTGCAAAGACATTTGACTGTCATCCATAAGTTTATTGTTAAAGCCTGAGGTCAGATGGTGGTTGGTGGTTTCATGAACCTCATGTCAGATATGTAAATGGACTCCTGCACATTTTTCTGTTAGACAAAAGAGGATCCAAAATTATTGAATACTTATATATGAACGACTTTACTTCCTTAGAAGTTTGCAGAAATTCGGCATGACATCTAAAACTTCAACAAACTTCTCTAGGTGTGTGATAGAGAGTAAATTGGCTCACAGCCTGGTATAGAAACACCAATGCCCTTGAACAGCAAATCCTACAAAAATGTAATGGATACTACGCAGTTCATCACAGGTAAAGCCCTCCCTACCATTGAACAATCTAAATGGAGTGCTATATCAGGGAAGTAGCATCCATCATCAGGGACCTCCACCATCTGGTTCATGCTGTCTACGTGCTGCTGCCATCAGGAAGAAGGTACAGGAGCCTCAGAACTTGCACCACAAGGTTCGGGAACAGTTATTACCCCTCAACCATCGTTTTTTTGAACCAAAGCGGATAACTTCACTCAACTTTTCTTGCTCCATCACAGAAGTATTCCCACAACCTATGGATCCACTTTCGAGGACTCTTGATCTTATGTTCTCGATATTTGTGTCTTATGTATTTATTATTAAGATTCCTTTCTTTTTGTATCTGCAGTTTGTTGTCTTTTTCACACTGGTTGAATGCTCAAGTTGGTGCAGTCTTTCATTAATTCTATTATCATTATCATACTGCTATGGATTCATTGACTATGTCTGCAAGAAATGTTCCTCAATGCACAGTGAGTTAGTCTTTCTCTATTCCAGGTGATCGTGGATCAGGGATTGCATTATTTCAAGGAGATGGCGAGAATATGGTTACAGTATTTTATGCCTGCTGAATGCTAGCTTCAAGAGTCTGATGTTGTGAAAGTGAACAGAGCATCCATCAGACAGAGTTGGCTCTGTGTGATTAGAGCTTCAATGATGGCCTGGGTGAGGACACTGAGATGATTTTACTGGTGGATTTGGAGGATTTTGCAGAGAAAAAGATACTCCTTCTCTAATTCATGGTGGTGCCTATTATTAGTTGTCTGTGCTACAAAATAGGGCCAAATCATGAAAGCTCAACTGCAAATAATTATATTTTCAGTCTACCCATGGTGCAGTGATACACATATACACTGGTAAAGAAAACTGATATCAAATTATTTTTAAAAATTAACTGAAATATGAGAGTTGAAAAATAAGTTTAATTTTAAAATTTAATTCGGGAGAGAAAAACAAGTATGGTCAAAATTCAGCACAATTCAACATGATTTAATAGATGAATTATGTTTCAACAGACAATAATTAATACAGAGGTTCTATAGTTTTTTCCCACAACCATAGCTTCGATGGAATTACTCACTTTATGATAAAAAAATATTAATTGAATGTAATAGATTATCACAAGAAAAAATACTTATTTTGTAGACACGGCTTACATATTTACTGCACACTGCAGTAATTAATTGACACGTAAAAAAAAACAATATTAAGGCACCCAAGTGAATCATGGCTGGTGCCCATGTTACTACTTTGTTTTTATGCCAGCAAGGTGAATATCTGTTTAACATTTGTGCTCTGATACTTTTACTGTTCAATTTTAATACTACTATATTAACTTGTTTTTGTCATGGTCCGGATCGGGTTCCCTTTAAATTTACTTTGTTTGTGTTACGATCTGGACCGTTGACTCCTGTTTCCCTTTGGTTTCCTGTTATCCCGTGTCCCTCAGGCTTGGTGATTGGAGGCAATTTACGGCTGAACCGGCAGTTTATAAGTCTTATGCTTTCAGCCGTTCAGCGTGAGAGCGTTTACAAAGTCATTGAAGGTAGTTGCGAGCCAATGTCATCTGGCTGGAGCCAACTAAGTTCTTGCCGGAGCAAGCCTAGTCTCCTCCCAAAGCAAGTGCCAGCAAGCTGCCTTCCCTTGCCAGAACAGGTCAGTCAAAGGTAACCTGCCGGGGTTAGACAAGAGCTCGCTGCTGCTTGGAGCATACTTGGAGCTCAGTTATAGTACTGTCCAACATTGTGTGGTCTCCGTATCCAGGTCCTGCATCTAAAAAGGGTCCCGGCCCTGTACTCTGGAAGGGTCCTGACCCTGTGTCATAGAGTCCTGACTTCGTCCTGTGTCTAAGGAGGATTCCCAGCTCAGTATTTTATGTTCTGTGTCTGAGTCAGTCCAATAAATAAGAAGAGTCCCGACTCTGTCCTGTGTCTAAGGAGGATTCCCGGCTTAGTGTTTTATGCCCTGTGTCTGAGTCTGTCCCATGAATAAAAGGAGTCCCTGGCTGGCTCTGGAGGTTCCAAGTATCAAGTCCTGGCTCTGGAGATTCCAAGTATCAAGTATCCATAAGACCATAAGACCATAAGACAAAGGAGCAGAAGTAGGCCATTCGGCCCATCGAGTCTGTTCCACCATTTTATCATGAGCTGATCCATTCTCCTATTTATTCTCACTCCCCCACCTTCTCACCATAACCTTTGGTGCCCTGGCTACTCAGATACCTATCAATTTCTGCCTTAAATACACCCAATGACTTGGCCTCCACTGCTGCCCGTGGCAACAAATTCCATAGATTCACCACCCTCTGACTAAAAAAATTTCTTCGCATTTCTGTTCGGAAAGGGCGCCCTTCAATCCTTAAGTCATGCCCTCTCGTACTAGACTCCCCCATCATGGGAAACAACTTTGCCACATCCACTCTGTCCATGCCTTTTAACATTCGAAATGTTTCTGTGAGGTCTTCCCTCATTCTTCTAAACTCCAAGGAATACAGTCCAAGAGCGGACAAACGTTCCTCATATGTATCAAGTCCTGGCTCTGGAGGTTCCAAGTATCAAGTCCTGGCCCTGGCGGTTCGAAGTATCAAGTATCAGGTCCTGGCCCTGGCGGTTCCAAGTATCAAGTATCAAGTCCTGGCTCTGGCGGTTCCAAGTATCGAGTATCAAGTCCTGGCCCTGGAGGTTTCAAGTATCAAGTATCAAGTCCTGGCCCTGGAGGTTCCAAGTATCAAGTATCAAGTCCTGTCCCTGGAGGTTCCAAGTATCAAGTCCTGGCCCTGGAGGTTCCATGTATCAAGTCCTTGTCTGGGTCCCGATTTCCATGTCCCGTCCCTAAGCCCAAGTCTGTGTTTCTGTCCCTGCTCCTAGTCTGTGTCCCGTCCATGTGCCTTGTCCTGTAGCCTAGCCACATCCTGTCTTCGCCTGGATCTGGGGTCTGAGCCCGAGTCAAGGCCCAGGTTCCGGGTCCCTGTCCAGTCTCCGGCTCGGAGTCCTTGTCCAGGTTCCTAGTTCCTCGTTCCCTGACCTGGTCCCACTTTCCTAGTCTTAGTCCCTGTGTCCCAGCCTTAGTCCATGGCCTGTTCGTTGTCCATTACGCTATTTCCTGCTTCTGCTTTACTCTCCTTGCAACGAGCAATAAACTCAATTTAGTTTACCTCACAATGTGTTCTTGTGTCTTGCATTTGGGTCCACCCTTGCTCCCCACCATTGTGACAGTTTCACAGTTTCTCACATAAAAGCATAGATTTTGTTCTGTTGCTATCTATAATGATAGTTCCTTGATTTTCAAAATAGGTTAGGTATATTATCACCTGATGTTCAGCATCTGCAAAGAATGGGTAATGTAAGGACAGATACAGACACTACTCTTACACCAGTGAAACTAATTTTTGTCACCTCAAGCATCGCTGATTTGTCATTGTGCCAATATTTATCAGTGTAATGCAAAGACAATCTCAGACAGCTGCAGCTGACTGAAAGATTGGAGTCTACTCTCAGTCTGGAATGATAGTAATCTATAGCTTGCGGTAATTACAGATGGCTTATAAATAATTTGAATTTAAATTCTGCCATGGCAATTTAGTAAATAGGAAATCTAGTTCTGTATCAATAAAACTTGTAATTTTGGATGCTGGCAGAGCGAAAGGTGCTTAATTGTAAAAAGTAAATTAGTTCAACAACAATACTCAGAAATAAACCAAGTGCTTCAAACTAATCTGAACTAGCTGTGGCTCCAGTTCCTTATTGTGTATCTGCTTTAAAACCGCCATTCAGGTGGGAAATAAATGTCTTTCTAATTATATTTAATCACACATACAAATAAATAGCTTTAGGTATTCATATTTCCTTATGTCCTTCATGAATAGATTATAGTTTTCTTTTCCTTGGAATAAATTTTGTGTGTCTTCAGTACGGGATACAGGAAAAGTGCCCACATTTATTTCACGTTGAAATATTCATTCTCTAGAAGTGAGCATTGTTGACATATGGTGATAGTTCTTGGAAGATCAGAATCAGAATTAGGTTTATTATCACAGACATATGTCTTGAAATTTGTTGTTTTGATGCTCTAGTACAATGCAAGACGTTAAAAATACCAGATAAATAAATACTGCAAAATAGAAATAGTAAGGTAATCTTTACGGGTTCATGGACTGTTCTGGTATCGAACGGTGAAAGGGAAGAAGCTGTTCCTAAAACCTTGGGTATAGTCCTTCAGGCTCCTCTACCTTCTCCCTGACTGTAAGAGTGCATGTCTTGGATAGTGGGTCTTAATGATGGACGCTTCCTTCTTGCGACACTGCTGGGGAATATCATTAATTGGGGAGTTTAGGGTCTTTGACTTGATTATGATGAAGCAAGGCAATGCTGATGGCTGAACATAGATGGCTTGTGAATTGGAAGGTTACACAGGTGATCGTTTTGCATTTGACTTTGATTCTGAAGATTCTGCTGAGGAATTCTAATTCCAAACATCCTACGGTGCATTGCTAGGGAATAAGGAAACAAAATTCAAAACCAATCCATTTAAGTGTATATTAGAACAGATAGTGCACACTAAGGCTAAAGTAGGTTATAAAAAACATCTTCAGTGCAAAATGAAATGTAATTGTTAAGTGCTACAATGCCTTATGAGTGCAGTATATACTGTGGGCATAGGACACTGATTATGGATGAAAGATCAATCAACTGGGTTATTGTACTTGGAATGTGGAACCTCATGAAAGTTATTTTGTTCAAACCTATCTAAACAAATAGAGAATATTTCATCACATTCTTGATTTCTCTTCAGTTATGCAACCTCTGTTTCTGCTTTTCTAATGCAGATAACTAGGTTAGTACTGACGAATGGTCTCGGCCCGAAACGTCGACTGTATCTCTTCCTATAGATGCTACCTGGCTTGCTGCGTTCTACCAGGATTTTGTGTGTGTTGCTTGAATTTCCAGCATCTGCAGATTTCCTCATGTTAGCAACTAATTAGTTTGTTAACCTCACTTTTTCTGGCAAATGATCCTTGCAAGTAATAGTCTATAACTTTCCTTTGGACTTAGAGGCAATTCGGTGTGGCCGAACCGAGGTGACCGAGGTAGTGGGCCCTTTGCCAAGAGCGTAGAAGGGCACGAAAGGTTGGGCATTGGCGGAATCAAAGCCAAGGGGTCCAGGCCCCAGAGTGTATCAACACGAAGGAGATTTACACGCAGAATCGAAGCAGCGAGGTCTGGCAGGACCCATTGTTCAGACAGAGATTTAAGCCCCGGGCCAGATTAAAGGGGTCAGAGTGTCAAGGCCTGAGATGAGATGTGGGCTGGTTCACATCATTGCTTGAAGCGGCAGAACTATTGTTCGGATGGAGAGTTCAGTGCAGGGCCAGATTGAAAAGTTCAGAATGTCAGCCCCAAGGTGAGGTATTTCAGGTAACTCTTTTTTATGGATTATTTTCTATTTTATGGACTTGATGTGTTTTTTATTCTCCGCATATTGGATGTTAGACGTTCTTTTTTATATACTTATATGAAGCTTGCTTTTGGGTTTCTTTGTTTTGTGGCTGCCTGTTAGGAAACAAATCTCAAGATTGTGTAATGGATACATACTTCGATAATAAATGTGCTTTGAATTTTGAACTTTGAACTATATGTTGGTCATTCAGGCATGGTCATAATGAAAGCATTGGCTAAAAGCTTTGTCTGGTGGCCTGGGATAGATCATCAGATCAAGCATCAGAAGATGCCAAGAGCAATGCCTCTCCATCCCTGGGAATGTCCTGCATCACCTGGTAGAGTCAATTGTTAGAAAAGAAAGGTGGCCAGTGCTGTCAGAACCATTTCCTGAAATCCCAGAGTCAACTTCCTCAACCACCACAGAGGAGACTGAGATTTTTTCACATCTTTACCTGCTAAATAGAGTGAGGCCCCTTGTCAGAAAATATGTTATCCTACAACTGTCAGAAATCCTCCACAGTGCTTAAATCTTGAGGCCTGGAGAGAACATTTAAAATTTACTATGTTGTGGATGTCTATATAGTAGTTGAATCATATAGTATACTGTATATATATATATACAGTTGAAGTCAGAAGTTTTCATACACCTTAGCCAAATACATTTAAACTCAGTTTTTCACAATTCCTAACATTTAATCCTAGAAAACATTTCCTGTCTTAGGTCAGTTAGGATCACAATTTCATTTTAAGAATGTGAAATGTCAGAATAATTGTAGAGAGAATGATTTATTTCAGCTTTTATTTCTTTCATCACATTCCCAGTGGGTCAGAAGTTTACATACACTTTGTTATATTTGGTAGTATTGCCTTTAAATTGTTTAACTTGGGTAAAACGTTTTGGGTAGCCTTCCACAAGCTCCTCACAGTAAGTTGCTGAAATTTTGTTCCATTCCTCCAAACAGAACTGGTGTAACTGAGTCAGGTTTGTAGGCCTCTTTGCTCGCACACGCTTTTTTAGTTCTGCCCACAAATTTTCTATCGGATTGAGGTCAGAAAATGTTGTTAAGTCTGGTTTATCCTTGGGAGCAACTTTCAAATGCCTGAAGCTACCATGTCCAACTGTATAAACAATAGTAAGCAAGTATACACACCATGGGACCATGCAACCATCATACCACTCAGAAAGGAGATGTATTCTGTCTCCTAGAGGTGAATGTACTTTGGTGCGAAAAGTGCAAATCAATCCCAGAACAACAGCAAAGGACCTTGTGAAGATGCTGGAGGAAACAGGTAGACAAGTATCTATATCCACAGTAAAACGAGTCCTATATCGACATAACCTGAAAGGCTGCTCAGCAAGGAAGAAGCCACTGCTCCAAAACCACCATAAAAAAGCCAGACTACAGTTTGCAAGTGCACATGGGGACAAAGATCTTACTTTCTGGAGAAATGTCCTCTGGTCTGATGAAACAAAATTTGAACTGTTTGGCCATAATGACCATCGTTATGTTTGGAGGAAAAAGGGTGAGGTTTGCAAGCCGAAAAACACCATCCCAACTGTGAAGGGTGGCAGCATAATGTTGTGGGGGTGCTTTGCTGCAGGAGGGACTGGTGCACTTCACAAAATAGGTGGCATCATAAGGAAGGAAAATTATGTGGATATATTGAAGCAACATTTCAAGACATCAGCCAGGACGTTAAAGATCGGTCACAAATGGGTCTTCCAAATGGACAATAATCCCAAGCACACCTCCAAAGTTGTGGCAAAATTGCTTAAGGACAACAAAGTCAAGGTATTGGAGTGGCCATCACAAATCCCTGATCCTAATCCGATAGAAAAGTTGTGAGCAGAACTGAAAAAGCGTGTGCGAGCAAGGAGGCCTACAAATCTGACTCAGTTACACCAGCTCTGTCTGGAGGAATGGAACAAAATTCCAGCAACTTACTGTGAGAAGCTTGTGGAAGGGTTACCCAAAACTTTTGACCCAAGTGAAACAATTTAAAGGCAATGCTACCAAATACTAACAAGGTGTATGTAAACTTCTGACCCACTGGGAAAGTGATGAAAGAAATAAAAGCTGAAAGAAATCATTCTCTCTACTATTACTCTGACATTTCACATTCTTAAAATGAAGTAGTGATCCTAACTGACCTAAGACAGGGAACGTTTTCTGGGATTAAATGTCAGGAATTGTGAAAAACTGAGTTTAAATGTATTTGGCTAAGATGTATGTGAACTTCTGACTTCAACTGTATGTACTTAAGTTGAGATGCACTCTATATTGAATAAAAGTTTATAGCTAAGCAAGGTGGAGTGTAGTGTATTTAATATTTCAGTATTATTTGAGTAATATTGTCAATACTATATATTGTTTGATTAAGCACTCATTGTCTGTTTGCATGATTCATTATAGTTATATGTAAAAGTACATTGATGGGATACCTCATTACACCACTTCACTAAAGGAGAAACAAAGTACAAACAAGTGTTCCCTATCTCATGTGTTGATGGTTTGATTGGTTTCTGCAGTTATAAAACAAAACAAAGAAAATTGGAAATTGGGGTTTCAGGAGAGAGGGACATTAGGGAAGGAAGCATGGGCAGAGGGGGAATTGAGGAATGGTATTATGGGGAGCAAGCTGGTTGAAAGACATCAAGGGACCCATGGATGGGGAGATAGCAGAAATAAAATTACAGGGAAGCATCTAAACATCTAGGAGAGGAGCCTGAGATTGAGAAGTGGAGTCTATGAAGTCGTGGATTGGAGAGAATGTGAATAGAATAGTCATGACTGGGTTTCTGCTTTCTGAACTATTCCTACATAACGTAGTTGCCAATATTAAAAAAAAAACAATGTTTCTTATTACAGTATACCTCATTTACTATGATAGAGTAATTCCAATAATATCTGTCAAGGTTTGATCCCTCTCATTCCTTCCAAAAATGTTTTAATTGTGTTTCTTTATCTGCATATGAAATCATTTCTAAAGGACAGAAATATAGCTCCCAGTGCATTTCCAAACAAAATCAATCAGAATCAGGTTTAATATCACTGGCATATATTGTTAAATTTGTTGTTTTGTGGCAGCAGAACATTGCAATGCATAGTAATAAAAAAGATGAATTACAATAAAAACATATATATTAACATTTTAAATTATTAAATTAAACAACCATTTCCCTGAGTGAACACAACACACTCTGGTTTCTTGTAAGTATCTAGATTTTCAGAGTAATATTAAATAAAATTTCTATGCCACAGTGGCAAAGACTAAGTTCTACATGCATCCACAACAACAGAAATACAAAACAAATCAATAGAAATAATTTAATTTTCAGGATGCCTTCTTCCTCCACTTCACTAACATCGCCTTCTGCCTCCGCAATCTGATGAATTCTGTCTCATGATATCAAGGCACCCCAGATCTGTAAATACAACTTGGGGAATGTGGGGTACTATGATGTGGAACAGTGATTTTACAATCGGGATATTTCAGGTTTCAATTGCTGAGCAATAACTATATGCAGAGCACCTTCGCCCTCATAAAATAAATCTTTTTTTTTCACTTTCTTTTTTGTTTTCCATTTTTTGTTATTGCTATATTCAGACAATCAGAAAATCTAGTGCTTGTAGTTGCATTGGTTTTCTGACTGTGAATGGACAATGAAGAGTGTATAATGAGCAATCTCCATTCTGTCCAAGTATCAATATGAAAATTATTGTCAGGCACTATGGATTGCTAAAGCTTTTTGTCAGTAATAAATCCCATTGCACAGTTCTTGAACTGTTTCTTTCATCAAGAGTAATGTATTTTAACTAGCAACAGAAATATTTATAGCAGTAGAATAAAAAAAAAGTCTTGCATTCATATAGTGCCTTTCCCATCCCTTTTATTTTGGCATTAAAGAATTATATGTAAATCTATAATGTGACAGCCAATATACACACAGAAAACTTCTCCAGATAATTATATGATAATAACTAGACAATATAGTTTAATGAAGTTCCTGGGTGTCAACATCTCTGAAGATCCATCCTGGGCCCAACATATTGATGCAATTACAAAGAAGGCACAACATCCGCTATGTTTCATCAGGAGTATGAAGAAACTTGATATGTCATCAAAGATACCCAGAAATTTCTACATTGTACCATGGAGAGCATTCTAACTGGTTGCATCACCGTCTGGTATGGAGGGGCCACAGCACAGGATTGGAAAAAGCTGCAGAAAATTGTAAACTCAACCAGCTCCATCACAGGCATTAGCCTCAACAACACTCAGGACGCCGTCAAAATGCAGCATGTGTCATTAAGGACCCCCATCCCAAGGATGTGCCCACTCCTCATTGCTACCACCAAGGCGGCAGTACAGGAGCCTGAAAACACATGCTCAGTGTTCCAGGAACGGCTTCTTCCCTTCTGCCATCAGATTTCTGAATGGACAACGAACTCATGAACTCTAACTCACATCTTTTTTAGTTTTTGCTCTTATTTTGCACTACTTATTTAAATTAATTTTTTATATATACTTACTATAATTTATACATATTTTTAATTTTTTATGTATTGCAATGTATCGCTGCCGAAAAACAACAAATATTGCGACATACATATGCCAGCGGTGTTAGTCTAATTCTGATGGTTGGGAATGAAGGTAATATTCCATGAATCAATCATCTTTACTTTAATGTTGTGGGGGGTTTAAAATCTACTCAACAGAGCCGACAGAACTTTGCTTTAATGATTCGTCTATAAGGACGGGATGTCTGACTGTGCTCATCTCCCATGGTAACAGAGAAATATAATAAGATCAACTGTTCACTGTGTGTTAGGATAGGCAAGAGGTGAGCACATCCAATGCATTTATAATTACAGATATTCAAGCAGAGGTTGCTTTGATAAACAGGGACTAAAATTATTGATCCAGGAACTGAGTAATAGAATGCATTCTGTATAGAACAGATGGGAATTTTTTCATGTGCTAAGTGCATCAGGCTTGAGATCTAAGAATGAATGGAGTCTCTGGAATCCATTAAATTTGGTATGAATATGAGGAAAAACTGATTTAAGTGAATCAGAGACATGATCAAGTTCATTACTACTGACATATGTTATGAAATTTGTTGTTTTGTGGTAGCAGTACAGTGTAATATATAAAAATGCAATAAAACTGTGTGATAGGAGCTAAGACGGCATCATAGGGCGACTTCTTTGAGCTCAACTGTGAAACTGCTTAAGCAGCTTATTTTCCTCCCTTTAATGTCTCATTTTTTTCTCTCTTCAAGTGGCTGGCGTCCTGTCAGATTCCATGATTACAGCTTCACTGAAACTGCGGTTTTACATGGTAGTGGAGTTTCGGCTTCCAGAGCTCGCCAAGCAGCCCAGCATTTCTGTTATCTCCAGTAGTGGCCTGGAAGATGTGCGTCTCCGGGGCCTTCAGGGTGCGGCCTCAGGTGGCCCCTGAGGGTGACTCGAATCCTCACTGGTGTTGCCAACTGGAACATTGTGTGGATCAGAACTTCAGGCTGTTGGAGGCCTCTGCACTCAAACAGTCTCTCTCTCTCTCTCTCCCTCTCGATAGGGTAGGGCAACGATCTGCTGATTCTCGAGTCTGGAGAGCTTGAATAAATATTGCTTCAGACTGTAACATCGAAACAGTGATCTGCTGGTCTCCTCTCCCTGCGGAAAAGGTAACACCCCTCCGTCCCTTGTTAGTGAGAGAGAGAGAGAGAAGTGCTGTGTTTTATGGACTGTAGTTTTTGTTGGACGACAGATCATGGTCTTTTTGGGGGCTTTGCTATTTTTTGCTTGGTGGGTGGTGGGCACTGATGTACCCTCGTGGAGCAAGTTGGGGGGAGAGAGAGGGGGGAGGATTGATGTTTTTGCTGCCGCTTGTGCACGGGAGGGGGTGGGGGGGTTTGGAGCTTTAATGTTTTTCTGTCATTCATTATTTGGGGTTTTCTTCTGTTTCGTGCACATCTGCAAAGAGTAAGAATTTTAGGTTGTATACTGCTTACATTCTCTGAGAGTAAATTGAACCAATGAATCATTGAATTAAGATTATATAAGAACAAAAGAACATAGGAAATAGGAGCAGGAGGAGGCCATCTGGCCCATCAATCCTGCCCCGCCATTCAATACAATCATGGCTGATCTGTCCGTGAACTCAGCTCCATCTACTTGCCTTTTCCCCATAACCCTTAATTCCCCTACTATGTAAAAACTTATCTAACTGTATCTTAAATATACTTAGTGAAGAAGCCTCAGCTGCTTCCCTGGGCAGAGAATTCCACAGATTCACCACTCTCTGGGAAAAACAGTTTCTCCTCATCTCTGTCCTAAATCTTCTCCCCTGAATCTTGAGGCAATGTCCCCTAGTTCTAGTCTCACCTACCAATGGAAACAACTTTCCTACTTCTATCTTATCTATCCCTTTCAAAATTTTGTAAGTTTCTATAAGATCCCATCTCATTCTTCTGAACTCCATAGAGTCCCAGGGACTCAGTCTCTCCGCATAGGTTAACCCCTTCATCCCTGGAATCAACCTGGTGAACCTCCTCTGCATTGCCTCCAAAGCCAGTATATCCTTCCTCAAGTATGGAGACCAGAACTGCACACAGTACTCCAGGTGTGGCCTCACCAGTACCCTGTACAGTTGCAGCATGACCTCCCTGCTCTTGAATTCAATCCCTCTAGCAATGTAGGCCAACATTCTGTTTGCCTTTTTTAATAACCTGTTGTACCTGCAAGCCAACTTTTTGCAATTCATTCACAAGCACTCCCAAGTCCCTCCGCACAACAGCATGCTGTAATCTTTCACCATTTAAATAATAATCTGCTCTTCTATTATTCCTTCCAAAGTGCATGATCTCGCATTTACCAATGTTGTATTCCATCTGCCAGACTTTGGCCCACTCACTTAACCTATCTATATCCCTCTGCAGACTCTCCACGTCGTCTGTACAATTTGCTTTTCCACTCAGTTTAGTGTCATCAGCAAATTTTGCTACGCTACTCTCAGTCCCCTCTTCCAAATCATCAATGTAAATGGTAAGCAGCTGCAGACCCAGCACCGACCCCTGCAGCACCCCACTCACCACTGACTGCCAACCGGAGAAACACCCATTTATACCAACTCTCTGCCTTCTGTTAGCTAACCAATCCACTATCCATGCCAATACACTTCCTCTGACTCCATGCATCCGTATCTTATTTATAAGTCTCTTGTGCGGCACCTTATCGAATGCCTTCTGGAAATCCAAGTATACAACATCCACCTGTTCCCTTCTATCCACTGCACTCATTATGTCCTCAAAGAACTCCAGTAAGTTTGTCAAATGGGACCTGCCCTTTCTGAATTTATGCTGCATCTGCCTAATGGAACCACTCCTTTCTGAATATTTCGCTATTTCTTCCTTAATGACAGCTTCAAGCATTTTTGCGACTACAGATATTAAGCTAACTAACCTATAGTTGCCTGTCTTTTGCCTACATCCTTTTTTAAAAAGTGGCATGACATTTGCTGTCTTCCAATCCACCAGGACCTGCCCAAAGTCTAGAGCGTTTTGATAAATAATTACCAATGCGTCTACTATAACCTCTGCCAATTCCTTCAGCACCCTGGGATGCATCCCATCAGGACCAGGGGACTTATCTACCTTCAGGCCCTCTAGTTTGCTCATCACTATCTCTTTAGTGACAGAGATTTTACTGAGGTCCTCACCTCCCATTTCGTCCATAACATCCTTCTTTGGCATATTAGACATGTCCTCCACTGTGAAGACCGACACATAATAGTCGTTCAATGCCTCAGCCATTTCCTTATCACCCAATATCAATTTCCCTTCTCGTCTTCCAAGGGACCTACGTTGACTTTAGCCACCCTCTTCTGCTTTATATATTTATAAAAACTTTTGCTATCTGTTTTTATATTTTGTGCTAATTTACTTTCATACTCTATCTTCCCTTTCCTTATTTCTTGTTTCGTTGTTCTTTGTTGCTTTTTAAAGCTTTCCCAATCCTCCAGTCTCCCACTACTCTTTGCAACTTTGAACTCATGGGCTTTTAATTTGCTACTATCTTTTATTTCCTTAATTATCCAAGGCTGGCTCTCCCCACACTTACTGTCCTTACTTTTGACTGGAATATACTTTTGTTGAGCACTGTGAAAAATCTCTTTGAAAGTATTCCACTGTTCCTTAACTGTCCTACTAAATAGCCTGTGCTCCCAATCCACATTAGCCAACTCCTCCCTCATCCCGTGTAGTCTCCCTTGTTCAAGCATAATACACTAGTTTTAAATCTAACTATTTCATATATAAAAATAAATGAATAATGCAAGATAATGGCATAGTGGCAATGGATTCATGGACTGTCCAGAAAATTGATGGGGAAGAAGCTGTTTCTGAAATGTTGAGTGTGCATGTTCAGGTTCCTATACCTCCTCATTGATGGTAGTAATGAGAAGAGGGCATGTCCTGGAGAGTGAGGGTCCTTCATGATGGGTACTGCCTTCTTGAGGGTTTTGAAGATAACCTGAATGGTGAGGATGTTAGTGTCCACAATGCAACTTAATTTAAATAATAGTTAGGTGTGTGAAAGATCTCCCCATTCAATCCATGGAAACCAACCTGAGTAATGGATGTAATTACACTTAATTTTCAAAAGTGTGGTTTATGCAAATGTTCAAGTTCATCCAAGTGACATCAGTGACTGGAATCCATTGGCAGCACTTGTTGACTTGATATTTTAAAACAGATGGGAGATATTCTATGCCTTCAATATACTGTATGTGTTCACAGAACTTAACTGATAAATAAAAGGAACCAAATATAACAAGAGAAAGATCCAGAAACAGCACACTATTAGCTTTTGGAAATCATTATAAGAGCAGTAGGAGATTAAGGACCAGAGAAGCTAATTATATTGTCCGAACACAGGCCAGTTTAATTGCTTTTGAAATGCTTTACAGTTTTTTTCAGTTCATTGATGTCCATGCATAATTCAGTTTTAGTAATAATCTGAGTATAATCATGGAAAGATACAACATGGAAACAGGCCCTTTTCTCCAAGCTACTTATCAAGTACTCATTTTTACTCTAAACTTATCCTAAGTGGTCTTGATGACCCCATTTCTGTTACCTTCCCCAAGATTTGATCACTCATCTACACAACAGAGACAATTTACAGTGGTTGATTGACCAACTGACCTGTGCATGTTTTGGATATGGGAGGAAATGGGAGAAGTCAAATTGTGTGCAACTTACACACACTACCACATTTGTTCATGGAATTATGTGTAAGCTCCACACAGATAGCAACCAAGGTCAAGTATGAATCAGGGATGCTCCAGTACTTGAAAGTTCATTGAGGTGGTAAGATCATAAGGCTGTAAGACAGAGGAGCAGAATTAGGCCATTCAGCCCATCGAGTCTGTTCTGCCATTTCATCATGGCTAATACCAGACACCTGCCTTCTCACCGTATCCTTTGATGCTCTGACCCATCAGGAAACAACCAACTTCCGCCTTAAATATACCCAAGGACTTGGCCTCCTCCACAATCGATAGCAGAGCATTGCACAGATTCACTATTCCCTGGCTAAAAAAAAGTTCCTCTATACCTCTGTTTTAAAACATCACCTATCAATTTTGAGGCTGTGCCCACTAGTTCTGGATACCCATGCCATGGCAGACATCTTCTCCACTTCCACCCTATTTAGTCCTTCCAACATTCAGTAGGTTTCAATGAGATCTCCACACGTTCTTCTAAATTTCAGTGAGTACAGGCTCAACGCTGCCAAACGTTCCTCATATGTTAACCTCTTCATTCCAGGAATCATCCTCGTGAACTTAAGTGATACCTGACTAGTGCCTTATAAAGTCTCAGCATTATGTCCTTGTTTTTATATTATAATTCCCCTTGAAATAAATGCCAACATTGCACTCAACTCATAAATTAACCCTCCTGGGAGTATTGTATGAGGAATCCTAAGTCCCTTTGCACCTCTGAGATTTGAATTTTCTCCCCATTTAGATAATAATCGACACTATTGTTCTTTTTACCATAATGCATTATCATACATTTCCCTACATTGTACTCCACCTGCCATTTTTTGCCTATTCTTCCAATTTGTCTAAGTCCTTCTTCAATCGCATTGCTTTTTCAGCTTGCTAATGATGACTTGTAAATCCAAGAACTCTGAACTGGTCAAGTCTTCAGTCTACTGGCTCAAAATCACAATGGTGCAAATTCAACCATACCATCCAGGCATGGCAGTGGTTAATAAGTTTTAATCTCACATTGCCTGCTTGTTCACTTCTTTTATGTCATTATAGCTTACCATAAAATAGTCTTGAGTATATACTGTAAGATCACAAAGGAAGTGGATATCATTTACTTGGATTTTCAGAAGGCTATTTGATAAGATGTCACGCATGAGGCTGCTTAACAAGATAAAATCCTATGGCGTTACAGGAAAAATACTGGAATGGATAAAGGAATGGCTGACAGGCAGGAGGCAGCAAGTGGGAATAAAAGGGGCCTTTTCTGGTTGGCTGTGGGGTTTTAGATTAATCAAACCTTGGGTCTTTCCTTGCTCTTGGTTTAGATGGATGGGCCTCACCCGGACTGTCTCACCTCAGCTCGCCTTGACTCTGCCTTGCAACCGCTGGCCTCGACTTTGACTCTGCCTCACCTCTGCCCGTCTCTCCATTGTTGGTTCTAATTGTTTACTAGAAAGCTTACCAGAAAACGGGATAGTAATAAGTATTTAGTTGTATTTTTTGTTTTCATTGTTGCTGTTAAGTAGTTGCTAGGCTTCACCAGCGCCACACACACACACACACACACACACACACACACACACACACACACACACACACACACACACACACACACACACACACAGTCTATTCACAATAATTAGTGTAATTACTGGGCTAGAGCAAGTAGTGGTGAAAGGATAAATGGGAGGATCTACTGACAACAATAACTTTGATATCAGTTACACTGCCATGAGATTGATACTTGACAGAATAGTAGATTATATCCAGAGTCACACATTCAAAGTACATAACTTCTACCTTTACAAAGTATCCTTTTCTGTCCCATGAAAGGTATAGACTCTAAAGTGGCTGATATTCCCTCACTGGGGGCAGTGGGAGCTTCTAGGAGGGTGATAAAAATAAAGAGGGTGGGGTACCACTCAGTAGTAAGGGCAGTAGATGACAGATTACAGACTTAATTTAAGAAATGAATTACTTTGAACTGATTGAGCATGTGGCGATGTTTCCAATTAATACTAGGGTGCAGTGGCATGATACTCCTTGGAGATATAGGGCTAAATAAGACCATGGCAACAAAATGATGATGTCAGTGGTATTACATTGTGAGCGACAAATCCGTTGATCAAAGATGCTCACAGCAGCAGCAGTGGGATTGATTGGTGTTACTGTAAGCAGGGAAATTAGTGAGGTTATGGACCGATGCAGGAACAGGAAGGAGAGACACAATAAGAGAGTGAACATAGGGAAGGGCATTATTCACATACTAAAAGTTTTTGTTATTATTATAGGACTCATCAGAGAGTGACAGGGGTTTGCAGAGAGGGTTGAACAGTAATAGGCCCTGGAGTGAGGAGCTATGATGGTTTGCGTACTTCATACAACATTTCAATGTTCATTGATAAATTTGGAAAACAGGAAGGGAAGTTCGTCTTGTGTATTTAATATTCCAGTAATATTTGAGTAACATTTTAATATGCTGTTTGATTAAGCATTTTTTGTTGTTTGCATAATTCATTAAGGGTTATGTGTAAAAGTATGTGAATGACACACGTTATATTGCTATTATGTCATATGAGCGCATCTCACTAAGTATACAAACTAAAGTATACAAATTTTATCCAGCTCTGTGTTTTTCTTTCAATTAGTCTTATGTTTTGGAGTTACAAAACATAACAGTGACAAAGAGTAGTTTTTAAAATGAACACAAAACAACGACACACCTGTTGAAGTGTTGCCAGATATCTGAGTTTAAAAAAAATGCAGCAAGACATTTGAGTTAAAAGAACACAACATGCTTGTTTCACCGTAAGGAGAAGAGAAAGATAATTGAGTTTAAAAAAAAAGCAGAAAGCAGATGAAATTTATGGCTTGTTAAATAGTGAGTACCAAGCGATAATAATCATAAACAAATAAAAAGCAGAAATGGCTGGCTACATCGGAAATATTGATGCATTTGATTGCACAAAAGATAACTGGCTCAGCAAAATGAGTAGTATTTTGGAGTTTCAAAGCATACCGTAACAGTTCTGAGTACAGTTTTTCATAGGTTACCAGATCAAATAAATAAAGCAATTCTGCTCAGCTCTGTTCAAAGATGAATAGATAAAGTGTCTGACAATGTGGAAGACACATTGCGCAACATACTTAGGACACCTGAATTTGCTCTGAAGTTGGATAAGTCAACTTTACCAGGAAACAAATCTTTACTTCTTAGTTATGTTTGCTTCATAAAAGTTGGTTAAGAGTTGTTAATTGCTAGAGAATTAGAAACAGGTACAAAGGGGGAACCAATATTTAAGGCTCTTGGGTAATTTTTGAAAGAGAAGGACATTCTGCTCACTAACATCCTTGCTTGGACAACATGGGGCACCATTGGTGACAGGACACCACCGTGGGGTTATTACTTTCTTGAAAAAAGCTGTACCTAACATATTTACCATTCACTGTGTTATTCACAGACAACACCTTATCACAAAAAAACCTAAATGATCAGCTACACATATCATTAAATATTGCCATCACAGTGGTAAATAAAATCAAGTACCATGCTCTCAATTCTTGACTATTTAAAGAGCTTTGTATTGAGAATGATGAACACTTGTTGTTGCACACAGAAGTCAGATGGCTCTCAAAAGGTAACAGCCTAAGGTGCCTTTCATAATTTTTGTGCTTTGTGAAACGGATAAAATTTTTGAAGACTTAAATGCTTCATTCAGTAATCAATTCATGAGTATCAGGCATGGCATTGCTTATTTGTCAGAATTATTTGCAAAGTTTAATGAAATCAGTCTTCAATTACAAGAAATGTTGTGAAACTTATCTAATTCTAACAAGTTGTCTCCACATTTCTGTCCAAGTTAAGCATATTTAAATGCAACATTGGCTATTGCAATGATCGGATAATAAATCCATTCCTGATCTTGTAATGAGGAATTAACATGAAGGATGAAGGAAGAAATGATCTTGCTACAACATGAATTTGAGCTGAAATTGATAACAAATTCTGCAATATTTGGTTGCAGAAAGAAATCTTTGAACACTATCCTGCACGGTGGAAGAAGGTCAAGATGTTCTTTATTGTCTTTCTAAAATCATACTTACTGGAGAGCAGTTTTGGTGCAGTCGCCCAACTTCTTTCAAAACAACAAAACAGTCAGCAGGTTACTGAACATGAGGATCTGAGAATCCTTCTGAGCCTGATGTTGAGAAGCTAATGTCACTGTACTAAGCCCTGATTTAAAGCTGAAAAAATGATGAAGTAGTGAACAGTTGGACTACTAACACATGCTCTAAAATTGTTGATGAAAATTATTTTACTGTAATTAAATAAGGAAATAAATGTTGTAGCCTTAAATACATTTAAATATTTTTTGCAATTATTTGTCACTGACTGCTTTGAATTTGTACTGTAGTTCCTATTTTCTTTCACTATGCATCATGAATCAAAATTTTTTTATCACTTTTATGTAATGCCAGAAAGGGAGGGGGGGACAGTGGAAATGTGGTCTGGGAGCCAAGGGTAACCCCAAAAGATTTAGGATCTACTGGTATAGAGGAATTCTCTTGTTATTGAAAATGAATGATTATCTCCATTTCGCACTACCATGGAGTGTCTGACAATTCCTAATAGACTTGCAGAGGTATACATGCAAATTCATTTAAGAATATATATCTACAGGAGTTCTAGGCTTGTTAAGTGTATAGAAGATTAACTCAGAACATTACACTAAAATGAGCATTGGGAGAAGAACCTAGGGGCGTAATTTCAAACAAGGGAAGGGTACCGTTGCAGACATTATCAGGAGATCCTTGTTCACACAACAAATGATCGATGTGTGGAATTGACCTTCAGACAGAGCAGAGCAGGGGAAAAAAAATCTACAGTTACTTTTGGAAATAACTAGCTGGAGTGAACTGCCTTTGGTGGAAAGGGCAAATGAGCTGAAAGGTCTCATGAGCTGAAAGGTCTCCTGTCCTTAATTAGGTTGCGATGTGTGACAAGGTCAGATCAAAAGGTCCTTGAAAAGTGAATTATTGGGCCTCGTTGTTATCCGAATGCACGTCAATAGTCACATAGCAATGGCAGGCTTGTAGTAATTGCAGAAGACTGGCACTGCAAGAGATCTGAACAATACACTCTTGGCATCATCTGATACCTTTGACAGGCTTTCTATCCTCTTAAACTAAATCAAATGCCAACAAAACACTGAAGGCAATTCCCAGCAGATGTAATGTTATTTTGTTGAAATCTTCAATGAACCGAAAGTTCACCATACAACCCTGTCAAGTGGGAATGTGATTCAGCTCCAACACCTATGCGATGTGATGTGCAAAGCTAATCACTGGGTATGTTTCAGCATTAATGAGCTCAAAAATAAAGAGCTCAGATGCTGCAAATCAAAAATTGGAGAGAGTAAATCCTGGAACTGTTCAGTGAGTCCAATAGCATTTACGGAATGGTCCAAACAGGGTTAACACTTTATGTTCAATTGCATTCTTATTTTCAATGTCAGGAAGTAATCCTGTTCCTCTCTTCACAGACGCTGCCTGCCCCCCTTTATGAATGCCTGTGTGGCAACAATTAATCCTTTTCAACCTCTTATAGTGTTAGCATTACTGACATTTTCAATTGATTTACCTTTGCTAAATCTATCTAAGCAAATGAAGGAAAGTCATATTATGTATCAGCTGTAATCTAATCAAATCAAATGCAAGAATCAATGTGCTGAATGGCTTAGAATAGTTTCTAGATTTAAAGTTGGGACAAGGGGGTTAACCTGTTGCACAGAAAGAAATTTACCACTTTATAAATCAGAAAAGGTGTGAACAATACTACGTAGACATGTAAGTATAGAATTATGTGTGGGCACGTGGCCAAGTGGTTAAGGCATTGGGCTAGCGACCTGAAGGTTGTGAGTTCGAGCCCCAGCCGAGGCAACGTATTGTGTCCTTGAGCAAGGCATTTAACCATGCATTGCTCTGCGATGACACTGGTGCAAAGCTGTATGGGTCCTAATGCCCTTCCCTTGGACAACATTGGTGTCATGGAGAGGGGAGACTTGCAGCATGGGCAACTGCTGGTCTTCCATACAACTTTGCCCAGGCCTGCGCCCTGGAGAGTGTAGACTTTCCAGGCGCAATCCATGGTCTCGCAAGACTAACAGATGCCTTAAGTATAGAATCTCATTGAAACCTATCAAAAATTCAAAGGCTCAGATAGGGTGGATACGGGAAGGAGGTTTCGTATAGTGGGGAGTCCACTATGGAAGGGCATAGCTTCAGAAAAGAAAGACTTCCCTTTAGAACAGAGATGAGGAAGAATTTCTTTCATCAGAAGGAGGTGAATCTGTGGAAATCATTGCCACAGACGGCTGTGGAAGCCAAGTCATTTAAAGTTTATTTAAGGTATACTTAAAGTGGAAGTTGATAATGTAACTTAGGTCTCAAAATGTCATTACATGCTGTATATCACATGCTGTACAGGGCCTTTTGTGAAAATGAACTTAGATTACTCTCTCTCTTCCTGGACACACTGCCCTGGTGTTCTGCCTGCTCTGGGATATTAACCGTCTAGACTTTAACTCTCCTCTCTCCTATTCTAATCTCACCCCTTCTGAATGCTCTGCTCTCCACTCCTTCGGCACCAATCCCAACCTCATCTTCAAACCTACAGATAAGGGAGGTGCTGTAGTAGTCTGGCGTACTAACCTCTACCATGCTGAGGCCCAGTGCCAACCCTCAAACACACCTCCTCTTACCTACCCCTCCAACAGAATGCCACTAAGGGGCACCAGGTCATTGTCTCCCACAACAACCTTATTGACGCTGGGGATCTCCTATCCACCACCACCAACCTCATAGTTTCCACATCCATCACCTCCCACTTCTACCTCCTACCCAAGATCCACAAACCGACTTGTCCTGGTTTACCCATTGTTTTAGCTTGTTCCTGCTCCACTGAACTCATATCTGCATACCTCAACTCTGTTTTATCCCCCCTTGTTCAATCCCTTCCTACCTACATCCATGACACTTCACACACTCTGGATCTTTTGAATGATCTCAGGTTCTTTAGCTCCCATCATCTTATTTTTACCATGGATGTTCAGTCCCCATACACCTCCATCTCCCATCAGGAAGGCCTCAAAGCTCTTTGCTTTTTTCTGGACACCAGACCTAACCAGATCCCCTCCACCACCACTCTCCTCCACCTCACAGAACATGTCCTCACTCTAAATAATTTCTCCTTTGGCTCCTCCCACATCCTTCAAACAAAAGAGGTAGTCATGGGCACTCGCATGGGTCCTAGCTATGCCTGCCTGTTTGTCAGCTACGTGGAACAATCTATCTTCCAAACCGACACAGGTGACCGTCCCGCACTTTTCCTAAGCTACATCACCAACTGCATTGGTGCTGCTTCGTGTACTCATGCTGAACTCATCGCCTTCATCTACTTTGCCTCCAACTTCCACCCTTACCCTCAAATTCACTTGGTCCATTTCTGACACCTCCCTCCCCTTTCTTGATCTCACTGTCTCTATCTCTACAGACAGCTTATCCGCTGACGTCTATTATAAACCCATGGACTCTAACAGCTTCCCACCCCGTTACTTGTAAAAATGCCTTCCCCTTCTCTCACTTCCTCTGTCTCCACCACATCTGCTCTCAGAATGAGGCTCTTCATTCTCGAACGAAGGAGATGTCCCCTTTTTTCAAAGAAAGAGGTTTCTCTACCTCCACCCTCACGCGGCCCTCAACCGCACCTCTTCCATTACACGCACATCTACTGTTACCCCATCCTCCTGTCACCCTACCAGGGATAGGGTTCCTCTTGTCCTCATCTACCACGCCACCAGCACTTAATTCTCTGTAACTTCCACCATCTCCAACTCGATCCCACCACCAAGCACGTCATTTCCTCCCACCCCCACACCCTACTTCCTGCTTTCCGCAAGGATCAGTCTTTATGTGACTCCCTTGTCCATTCGTTCCTCCCCACTGATCTCCCTCCGGCACTTACCCTTGCAAGTGGAACAAGTGCTACACCTGCCCCTACACCTCCTCCCTCATGACCATTCAGGGCCCTAAACAATACTTTGAGGTGAGGCAACACTTCACCTGTGAGTCTATTGGGGTCATATACTGTGGCTGGTACTCCCAGTGTGGCCTCCTGTATATCGGTGAGGCCATCCATTTTAATTCCACCTCCTGTTCCCATTCCGATATGACTGTCCATGGCTTCCTCCACTGTCCTGATGAGGCTACACTTAGGTTGAAGGAACAACACATTATATTCTATTTGGGTAGCTTCCAACCTGATGGCATAGACATCAAATTCTCAAACTTCCAGTAATGCCCCGCAACCCCTCCCCATTTCCTCTCCCCTTTTCCCTCTCTTACCTTATCTCCATGCCCATCCATCGCCTCCCTCTGGTGCTCCTCCCCCCTTTCATTCTTCCTTGGCCTTCTGTCTCTTTCATCAATCAACTTCCTAGCTCTTTACTTCATCCCTCCCTCTTCAGGTTTCACCTACCACCTTGTGTTATCTCTCCACTGCTCCCATCTTTTAAATCTATTCCTCAGCATTTTTCTCCAGTCCTGCCGAAGGGTTATGGCCCGAAACATTGATTGTACTCTTTTCCATAGATGCTGCCTGGCCTGCTGAGTTCATCCAGCATTTTGTATGTGTTGGCTGGATTACTGTGTGCAGTTTTGGCTTCATTAAGAAAGAATGTAGTTGTATCTGGAGAGCAACATCTTCAATGTAATAACTTATTTCCTTCTCTAGCCATTCAATGGCCAGTCACGTAAATACTTGTTACATGTAGTATTCCAATTTCTAGAGAAGATCTGAGATGTAGTATCCTGATTCTGACTCACCTACCTACCCCACAAACACTTCTCAGCAGCTACAAGGCAAAATGCTGAGATATGACTGTTTCCTGTGAAACCTGCAGGTGTAACTTTCAAAAAGTTTAACAAATTTCAAAGTTCAATGTAAAATTTATTATCAGAGTGCATGGTGGTCACCACATAAAACCTTGAGATTCTTTTTCTTATGGATATAGTTTAGTAAATTCATAGAACAGTGACTGAAAACAGGATCGATGAACAACAAACTGTGCAAATGCAAATATAAATAAATAGCAATAAATAATGAGAATGAAATAACAAGATGAAGAGTCCTTAAAGTGAGACCAGGGAACACCAGAGATAGAATGAGCGTAGTTATCCATTTTTGTTCAAGAGTCTGATAGTTGAAGAGTATTAGTTGTTCTTGAATCTGTTTGTGCAAGTCCTGAGACTCTTGTAGCTTCAATCTGATGGCAGCAGCGAGAACAGAGCACAGCCTGGGTGCTGAGGGTCTTTGATGATGGATGCTGCTTTTCTATGACAATGTTTCATGTAGATGCACTCAGTGGTTGGGAGGGCTTTACCCATGATGTACTCGACTGAATCCATGCCCTTCTGTAGGATTTCCTGCTCAAAAGCATTGGTGTTCCTATGGCAGGCTGTAATGCAGCCCGTCAGCAACACCACCTGAGACAAAGCAGCCCACTTGCTCAGCAACCTTCTTCTTCCACCATCAATGCACAGCCCATAATGCTCATTGCATTATGCTAAGATCTTTTACCATCCAGGAAAACAACAGGAAGAGAATGGAAAGATCATCACAAGTTCTACTCCAAGTCACACACAGTCCAGAATTGGAAACGTACAGATATAGTCTGCCATCATTGCTGTAAATCCCAGAGCTTTCTACCTAAAATGATAGCAAGAGGACTAGAGGGATAAGTTGGTTCCCTGTTTCTACAAACAAGAGAAAATCTGCAGATCCTGAAAATTCAAACAACACATGCAAAATGCTGGAGGAACTCAGCAGACCAGGCAGCATCTATGGAAAAGAGTACAGTCGACGTTTCGAGCCAAGATGCTTCGCAGGACACTGTCCTGCAATTCACTTAACGACACAGCTGATGGACATATGATGCAATAGCCACTGCTCTACATACCGTCCTTACACATCTGGAGAAGAAGGATGTTTATGTGAGAATACTGTTCTTGGACTACAGTTCAGCATTCAACACCATAGCTCCATCCAGGCTCGAAAAGAAGTTCAAGGACCTCAGCCTTGATCCTGCCTTGTGCAGCTGGATCCTGGACTTCCTGTCAGATCGCCAGCAGGTTGTAAGAGTGGGCTCCCTCACCTCCAACCCTCTGACTCTCAATAAAGGAGCCACTCAGCATTGCGTACTAAGTCCCCTCCTTTACTCCCTGTAAACCCATGACTGTATCGCCACCCACTTCTCCAATCTGCAAATTAAATTTGCTGATGACACTGCATTGATTGGCCTTATCTCAAACAATAACGAGATGGCCTACAGGGAAGAAATCATCTCTCTGACACAGTGCTGTCAAGAAAACAACCTCTCCCTCAATGTCGCAAAAAAAAAGGAGCTGGTTTTGGATTACAGGAGGAATGGAGATGGGCTGGCTAACCCCTATTGACATCAATGGATCTGGGGTCGAGAGGGTGAACAGCTTCAAGTTCCTCAGCATCCACATCACCGAGGACCTCACATAGTCTGTACACACCAGCTGTGTGGTGAAAAAGGCACAACAGCACCTCTTTCATTCAGACCATTGAGGAAGTTTGATATGGGCTCCCAAATCCTAAGAAATTTCTACAGGGGCACAATTGAGAGCACCCTAACTGGCTACTTTATTGCCTGGCATGGGAACTGTACCTCCCTTAATCGCAGGACTCTGTAGAGAGTGGTGTGGACAGCCCAGAGCATCTGTAGTTGTGAACTTCCCATGATTCAGGATAATTATGTGTGAAAAGGACCCGTAGGATTATTGGGGACCCAAGACATCCCAACCATAATCTACTCCAGCTGCTACCATTTGGGAAGCGGTACCGCAGCATAAAAGCCAGGACCAATAGGCTCCGGGACAGCTTCTTCCACCAGGTCATCAGACTGATGAACTCACGTTGATTTGAGTGTACTCTATATTATATTGACTGTTCTATTTATTATAAATTACTATGATTGCACATTGCACATTTAAATGGAGATGTAGGGTAAAGATTTTTATTCCTCATGTATGTGAAGGATATAAGAAATAAAGTCAATTCAATTCAATTTCACCATCTTGTCGAAGAGACCCAGCTCGAAATGTCGACTGTGCTCTTTTCCATAGATACTGCCCAGCCTGCCTAGTTCCTCCAGTATTTTGTGTGCGTTTCTTGGGTGCTACTTCTGTATTTTCTCTTCTCTCCTGGAAAATCGTGCATATTGTTAGGCAGCTCAAAGATCAAGAAGAATACCAAAAATTAACTCTCCTGGTTGAGGTGATTTTTCAGTGCCTAATTAATAATAATCGTCTTATGTGAATGAGCATCTGGAACATTTCCACAAATATGCCAGAGCCGTAAGTAAGTTCTTTTGAAGAAATCAGGCATTTCCTCCTTTGAGAGAAGCTTTTTTTTTCTCAAAGCACCATAAGGAATATTAAACAGTTGTGATCTCCATCCAGCTCCCAAGCTTTAAAATGTATATAAAAAAATTAAAATATGATAGAAATATTATTCACTTTATTTGGCTATTGCAAAGGATACTACTGCTATCATAGGGGCTCAGGCAAGTGAATATTCTAAAAGTGAATCAAATTAAGTTGTCAGCGCTTCTAGTACTACATTAATATTGCTCAACAGCAGGACAAATTAAATGTTATGCATCAATGCTAATGGGAGAGAGGAGGAAAATTTTCCCTGCCATAAAACAACCCTTCTTAGTTTGAGATGTGAACACAACTTGGAATTGGTACAAACTAATAATCGAATCTTGAATGTATAATTAAGCAAGCTGTGAGTCAAATAGTTTTGTTGTACATAAGACTGCAAAGCCACTACTTTGCCGTACCCAGCTGACATTCTAAATCAACTTTGCAAAAATGACTTTAAATTTCATTCTGACATTATTGCATGATTACCCTGATAAATTTAATTATACAATTATTTTAATGGATTCTTATCAATAGAATGAAATGAATTGTGGATAGGAGTGGCAATGAAAGCAAAACATGATTCCAATACTCGGATCATGCTCCTTGTATCCTGACACCAGATTTCCATCATAGGCACTCGGTTCAGAACTTTATCATAGCAAGAACTTATTATGTATTCAGAGAGAAAGACTCAGGGATGTTTTCAAATGTTAATTGAGAAAAAATTATAACTTTTTACTCGTGGAAATCCAAGATCCATGAGCAGAGCTTGAGATCACAGAACAATTGCTTGTGGAAAGTGAAAGTCAAAGTACATTTATTATCAAAGCATGTGTACTACTTATAACTTAGAGATTTGTTTCCTTACTGGCAGCCACAAGACAGAGAAACCCAATAGAACCTATTTAAAGAAGACCATCAAATCCCCAATGTGCAGAAAGAAATTATGTAAACAAAAAAAAAGCAAGCAACTGATGTTCTTGAAAGTGAGTCCACAGCCACAAAGCCAGTCATCACTGCAGCTAGTTCAGGAGCTTGGTAGTTGCAGGCAACAGCCTCAGTTCAGTACAGAGACAAGTAAACGTCATATAGCAGTGAGGTGAACACCAGCCCATCCTTCGCCACTGCCCATGACTCACTAACCTTTTCAATCATGGCCTGGTACTTAAATTGTCCAGGCCATCCCAGACTCTTGGACCTGGGCCCTGCCCATACCCGACCATTCAATTCAGCCCAGTGCTTAAATTGGTCAAACCTTGGGGCTTTCCTTTCTCTCAGACCCAGTAGCTGCTGCTTCAATCCACTCTTGGGCTTCGGCCCTTCCACCTCAATTCGGCCCATACCCCACTTATCCAATTCAGTCCGGCATTTAAATCGATCAAACCTCAGGTCTTTCCTTGCTCTTGGGCTTGGGCCTGGGCCCCACCACCTCAACTCTGTCTTGTCTTAGTCACGCCACATTGAATTGCCTCCATGTCTGCTCCAACAATGGCCAAACATTGGCTTATTTCCTGCTCTCGCGCTCGGGCCCTCCCACCTTGATTCATCCCATAACCTATGACACTTCAGTTCACACTGCAAACATGCCAGGTTATACAGACAGTTCAAAGCGCAATTTAGGAAGGAAAGTTACAGGCTATTGACTGCAGAAATCATATCCAAGAAAAGGTGTGACAATAAAGTACTTAATAATTTTCTTTGTTTTATTTGCCAGGCAAGTAGTCACTGTGCTTCACCAGCACCATCTTAAATAGAAGCTTCAACTGGTAGACCTTACACATGCTAGATTTAAAAAGTAAGCGGGGTCTTTTGGGACACCCAAAGAAGTTAATTTTGAGAGAAGTGATCATTGTGGGAGCAGCCATATTTGAAGTCGGACACAATTAGAGTGGGGAGCTGATTTTTTGGCTAAAGAGAGAAAATGCCAGCCTTGTGTTTTGAAATGTGCTTCCTAAGTTATGACTGAAGTCCTTGCAGATTTTTACTTCTCTTATAGATTATGGTAATTATTGGCAGGGTCAGCATTTTTTGTTTATCTCAAGACAAGGTGATAGTATGATAGCTTCAGGGATTGCCATTGTCATTGTGCAGGTACCCCCAGAGTGCTATTGGATACTTAGCTCCAGGAACTAGCACGAGCAAAGATGAAAGAAATTGCTTTCAAGGCAAGTATCTTGATAGAGTGCATAAAATTATGTGTGGTATTTATAGAGTAAATGCAAGCAGGCATTTTTCACTGAGGTTGTGTGAGAGTAAAACAAGAGGCCATGGGTTGAGGGTGAGAGGTGAAATGTTTAAAGGGAACATGGTGGAGGGGGGGGGCGGTAGAATCGTCTTCACTCAGAGGACGGTGCAAGTGTAGACTGGCCTACCAGTGGAAGTACTGGACGTATGTTTGATTTCAACATTCAAGAGAAAATTGGATAGGTACATGGATGGGAGGGGTATACAGAGGAGTGGCCTAGTTCCAGGTGCAGGTTGATGGGACTAGGTGGGTTAATGGTTCAACAAGCCTAGATGGGATGAAGGACCTGTTTCGGTGTGGTAGTGTTCTATGAGTCTATGCTGCATGAAATTGCAGGTGGTGACATTCCTAACCACTTGCTGACCCTGCCTTTTAAGATAGTGGAGGTCACAGGCTTAAGAAGCACTGTAAAAGGAGTCTGGTTGAATTTCATTGGACATGAAGCAGGTTTCAATTACTGAGTAGGCAGGGTATTTGAACAAATACCAGAAGAAAGCTTGAAAATATAAGAAAAAACTGCAAAATAGCATGATAGTTTTTAAAGACGAGGTCACAGCATACTTGGAGGCACTTGATACAGTAGGCCGTACTCAGCATGGTTTCCTCAGGGGAAAATCTTACCTGACAAATCCGTTGAAATTCCTTGAAGAAATAACAAGCAGGATAGACAAAGGAGAATCAGTTGATGCTGTGTACTTGGATTTTCAGAAGCCCTTTGACAAGTTGTCACACGAGGCCGCTTAACAATCTAGGAGCGCATGTATTACAGGAAAGATTTGTGCATGGATAAAGTAGTGGCTGATTGGCAGGAGGCAAAGAGTGGGAATAAAGGGAGCCTTTCCTGGCTGGCTGCTAGTGACAAGTGGTATTCCACAGGGGTCTGTGTTGGATCAAATTCTTTTTTTGTTATATGTCAATGACTTAGAATCTAAATCATTGACATATAACAAAAAAAATCTAAAATTTAGATGATGGAATTGATGGCTTTGTTGCAAAGTTTGCAGAAGATATGAAGACAGGCAAAGGGGCAGGTAGTTTTGAGGAAGTTGAGAGGCTACAGAAGGACATAGACAGATCAGTAGAACGGTAAAATAAATGGCCAATGGAATACACTGTTGAGAAATGTGTGGCCATGCACTTTAGTAGAGGAAATGAAAAGGTTGGCTATTTTTTAAATGGAGAGAAGATACAAAAAACTGAGGTGCCAAGGGACTCGGGAAAGCTTGTGCAGGATTATCTACAGGGTAATTTGCAGGTTGAGTCTGTGGTGAGGAAGGCAAATAGACAATAGACAATAGGTGCAGGAGTAGGCCATTCAGCCCTTTGAGCCAGCACCACCATTCACTGTGATCATGGCTTATCATCCACAATCAGTACCCCGTTCCTGCCTTCTCCCCATATCCCTTCACTCCGGTATCTTTAAAAGCTCTATCTAACTCTTTTTTGAAAGTATCCAGAGAATTGGCCTTCACTGCCTTCTGAGGAAGAGCATTCCACAGAACTACAACCCTCTGTGTGAAAAAGTTTTTCCTCAAGTCCGTTCTAAATTGTCTACCCCTTATTCTTAAACTGTAGCCTCTAGTTCTGCACTCGCCCAACATTGGGAACATGTTTCCTGCCTCTAGCGTGTCCAATCCCTTAATAATCTTATATGTTTCAATCAGATCCCCTCTCATCCTTCTAAATTCCATTGTATACAACCTCAGTCGCTCCAATCTTTCAACATATGACAGTCACGCCATCCCGGGAATTAACCTTGTGAACCTATGCTACACTCCCTCAATAGCTAGAATGTCCTTCCTCAAATTTGGAGACCAAAACTGTACACAATATTCCAGGTGTGATCTCACCAGGGCCCTGTACAAATGCAGAAGAACCTCTGCTCCTATACTCAATTTCCCTTGTTAGCATTCATTCAAGAAGACTAGAGTATATAAGCAAGGATGCAATGTTCACAAGTACTGATGATGCCTCACTTAGAATATTGTGAGCAGGTTTGGACTGTTTATCTTAGACAGGATGTGCTGAAACTGGAGAGGGTTCAAAGGAGTTTCAAGAAAATGATTCCAGGATTGAATAGCTTGTCATATGAAGAGCATTTGATGTCTTTGGGACTGTGTTAACTGGAATTCTGAAGAATGAGTGGTGACCTAATTGAAACCTATCGAATGGTGAAAGACCTTGATAGAGTGAATGTGGAGAGGATGTTTCCTATGGTGGGTCAGTCTAAGACCAGAGGACTCAGCCTCAGAATAGAGGGGCATCCTTTTAGAACGGAGATGAAGAGTAGTTTCTTTAGCTAGAGAGTAATGAATCTGTGGAATTCTTTGCCATGTGCAGCTGTGGAGGCCAAGTATTTATGTATATTTAAGGCAGAGGTTGATAGGTTCTTAATTGCTCAAGAAATGGAGGAAAACAGGAAGGAGGTTAGGGCTGAGAGGAACATTGGATCAGCCACAATGAAATGGTGGAGCAGACTCGATGAGCTAAATTGTTTAATTCTGCTCCTGTATCTTATGGTCTTATTATGGTCTCTAATAGTTAAATGCTGAGCAAGTCCCTCTTTAAAGAGAGGTTCAGATCCTTGCAGGAGTTTACCAGTCCTGAAAATGAAGTAATTGCCTCTAAAGGAGAAGAAAACATGTTTTTTTTTCCTGAATAGGAAATTCCCTGTGCATTAGAGGCAGTCACTGGGGTGGGTGTCACTGATGATCACAAAAGGGGCCTTTGTTTTGGGCTCTGATGATGTTCCAGTGAAATATTTTAGAATGCTTTTCCAAGCAGAAGGCACCATATAAATCCAATTTACACCTGATAAAATACATTCCGACAGTGCAGGCTTAACGGAGGCATCAGAGCTTCTTGACGGTACTTTACATCCCAAGATCCATTTTTTGCTGATTGTAGGTCAGAATTTTATTTACTAGTCTGTTTGTATCAGATTACCATAAACAGGTAATAAATATTTTAATACCAAGATCTACTATTAATTTCAAAACAATGTATTATTAATAAAACTGAAATGGTTTTGGACAACTTTTTTGTAAAGGTAATTCAAACAAGTTGGTAATTTGTTAGACTTAAAAACATGACATGCTTAAAGTAGATAAATAATCCAATACTTGCACATTTACCTGACGCAAAAGGCATTGGTCCATTCAAAACACTGGAATTAAGTTTGAATTATATAAATAGCTTTCCAAGCAAGAGGCATTTTTTAAAGTAGAACATATTTAATATCTGTTTCTCTTTATGGGGACAGAACTAAAATTATTTATAACCATAGTTAAAAACAAAATTGTTTATAACAAAGTTAACATAAATCAGTTTGTTGTGGCGGGCACAGGGGCGGTGATGGGATTTGTGTGCGTGTATCAGTGGGGCAGATTGTTCAAAGTTCAAAGTTCAAAGTAAATTTATTATCAAAGTATATATATGTCAGCACATGCACACACAAGATTTATTTATTTATTTATGGAGATACAGCATGGTGTAGGTTCTTCTGGCACTTTGAGCCATGCTGCCCAATAACCCAAGATTTAACCTTAGCATAATTATAGGACAATCTACAATGACCAAATAACCTACCAACTGATATGAATTTGAACTGTGGGAGGAAACTGGAGCACCCGGCAGAAGCCCACACGGTCACGGTGAGAAGAGAGCATGGCCTGAATGTTGGGGTTCTTGGCAATGGATGCTGCTTTCCTGCGACAGTGCTTTGTAGATGTGCTCAAAGGTGAGAAAGGCTTTACCCATGATGGACTGGGACATATGCACTACGATTTTCCATACAAAGGCATTGGTGTTTCCATACCAGGCCATGATGCAACTGGTCAATACAGACTCCAGCATACATCTAAAGAGGTTTGTCAAAGTTTTGGATGTCTTGCCAAATCTTCACAAACTTCTAAGAAAGTAAAGGTGCTGCCCTGTTTTCTTTGTGATTCCACTTATGTGCTGGATCCAGGACAGAACCTCTGAAATGATAACACTGAGGAATTTAAAGTTTCTGGTTCTCTCATCCATGATCTCCCAAAGAGGTCTGGCTCATAGATGGTTGGTTTCCTTCTCTGAAGTCAATAATCATCTCCTTGGTCTTGCTGACATTAAGTGAGAGGTTGCTGCTGTGACATCACTCAGATAGATTTTTAATCTCCCTCCTGTATGCTGATACATTACCATCACTGATTTGACAACCAATAGTGGTGTCATTGTCAAACTTAAAGATGGCATTGGAGCTGTGCCTAGCCTCACTGTCATAAGTGTAAAACAAGTAGAGTGGTGGTCTAAGCATGCAATCTTGCGGTGTACCTGTGCTGAAGGAAATTGTGGAGGTGATGTTTTTGCCAATCTGAAATGACAGAGGTCTACAAGTGAGGAAATTGAAGATCTAGTTACACAAAGAGATATTGATCCCTAGGACTTGAAGCTCATTGATTAGTTTTGAGGGAATGATAGTATTAATTACTAAGTTGTAGTCAATGAAGAGCACCTTGTTGTGTGCATCTTCATTTACTAGGTGGTCCAGGATCGAGTGAAGAGCCAACAAAATAGCATCTGCTTTTGTCCTGTTATGATGGTAGACTAACAGGGGGATGCTTCAAACGCTTGAAGCAAGAGTGAACAATCCAGCCAGTTGATCAGCACAGGTCTTCCGTATTTGGTCAGGCCGGATGCTTTCCCTGGGTTCACCTTCATGAAGGATGCTCTCACATCAGCACCAGGGTCTGAAATCACTGGGTCATCGGGGGTTGTGGGAATCCATGACGGTGCCTCCATGTTTTGATCAGCAAAGTGGGCATGAAAGGCATTGGACTCATCTGAAGCAAAGCCTTGTTGTTGCTTTCTGTGTGTTATTTGGTTTTACTTTGTAGGAGGTGAGAACATTCAAGTCATTCAAGCCCTGCCACAACTGTTAAGCATCCTTCAGTGATTCAAATGTGACGGCTTTCCAGAAATTGTACCTGGACACTTGGTCAGCAGGCCTGAATGCCACTGATCTGGTCCTCAGCAGATTGCAGATTTCATAGTTCATCCAGGGCTTCTGGTTAGGGAAAACTCTGAATGACTTTGTGGCAACACATGCATTTACAAGTGTTTTTATAAAGTCTGTTACAACTGTGGTGTATTCGTTCAGCTCCTCTGATGAGTCCTTGTACACGGCCCAGTTTGCTGACTCAAAGCAATCCTGTAGCCGGTCCTCACATCTGTCACAACCACATCTTTGTTGTCCTTATCTCTGCAGCCTTGCGCTTTGGCTTCTGCCTGTATGCAGGTAGGAGGAGGGCAGTTAATTGATCAGTATGAAATGCAGTCAAGGCATGGAACAGCAGGCATTCCTAATGTAAGTCTCTAGTGAACATTTTATTCCTCATTTTGACAGACAGACCACGTTTAATTCCCAATTACCAGAGAACATAAGTACAAGAGTGAAGTGCCTCAACCTTTCTTTGTTGGACTGAAGCCATCATGTTTTCCATTAGAAGGTTCTTTTCCAATTGATTTTAATGTCTCAGTATTTCCGTTTTTAATTTGATTAATGCGATTGTATACTCTGGATCTGTGGGTTGGAGAACTTATCTTTCCCTGACCATGAGCCATTCTGCAATAAAGTCATCTTATGGAATAAATCTGTTATGATATTTAATTTTGGAATGTCTAAGAAATTTAATCAGTTCAGCTACAGACTCTAGAGGTGACCAAGGATGGGAGCTCAACGTTCAGGGATATTCAATATTCAGGAGGGATAGACATGAAAGGGAAGGAGGTGGGGTGGCGTTGCTGGTTAAAGATGAGATTAACGCAATAGAAAGGAGGGATATAGACCGGGAAGATGTGGAATCCATATGGGTAGAGCTGCATAACACTAAGGGGCAGAAAACGCTGGTGGGAGTGTATACAGGCCACCTAACAGTAGTAGTGAGGTCGGAGATGGTATTAAACAGGAAATTAGAAATGTGTGCAATAAAGGAACAGCAGTTATAATGGGTGACTTCAATCTACATATAGATTGGGTGAACCAAATTGGTAAAGGTGCTGAGGAAGAGGATTTCTTGAAATGTATGTGGGATGGTTTTTTGAACCAACATGTCGAGGAACCAACTAGAGAGCAGGCTATTCTAGACTGGGTTTTGAGCAATGAGGAAGGGTTAATTAGCAATCTTGTCGTGAGAGGCCCCTTGGGTAAGAGTGACCATAATATGGTGGAATTCTTCATTAAGATGGAGAGTGGCATAGTTAATTCAGAAACAAAGGTTCTGAACTTAAAGAGGGGTAACTTTGAAGGTATGAGACGTGAATTAGCTAAGATAGACTGGCAAATGACACTTAAAGGATTGACGGTGGATATGCAATGGCAAGCATTTAAAGATTGCATGGATGAACTACAACAATTGTTCATCCCAGTTTGGCAAAAGAAAAAATCAAGGAAGGTAGTGCACCCGTGGCTGACAAGAGAAATTAGGGATAGTATCAATTCCAAAGAAGAAGCATACAAATTAGCCAGAAAAAGTGGCTCACCTGAGGACTGGGAGGAATTCAGAGTTCAGCAGAGGAGGACAAAGGGCTTAATTAGGAAGGGGAAAAAAGATTATGAGAGAAAACTGGCAGGGAACATAAAAACTGACTGTAAAAGCTTTTTATAGATATGTAAAAAGGAAACGACTGGTAAAGACAAATGTAGGTCCCCTACAGACAGAAACAGGTGAATTGATTATGGGGAGCAAGGACGTGGCAGACCAATTGAATAATTACTTTGGTTCTGTCTTCACTAAGGAGGACATAAATAATCTTCCAGAAATAGTAGGGGACAGAGGGTCCAGTGAGATGGAGGAACTGAGAGAAATACATGTTAGTAGGGAAGTGGTGTTAGGTAAATTGAAGGGATTAAAGGCAGATAAATCCCCAGGGCCAGATGGTCTGCATCCCAGAGTGCTTAAGGAAGTAGCCCAAGAAATAGTGGATGCATTAGTGATAATTTTTCAAAACTCGTTAGATTCTGGACTAGTTCCTGAGGATTGGAGGGTGGCTAATGTAACCCCACTTTTTAAAAAAGGAGGGAGAGAGAAACCGGGAAATTATAGACTGGTTAGCCTAACGTCAGTGGTGGGGAAACTGCTGGAGTCAGTTATCAAGGATGTGATAACAGCACAGTTGGAAAGTGGAGAAATGATCGGACAAAGTCAGCATGGATTTGTGAAAGGAAAATCATGTCTGACGAATCTCATAGGATTTTTTGAGGATGTAACTAGTAGAGTGGATAGGGGAGAACCAGCGGATGTGGTATATTTGGATTTTCAAAAGGCTTTTGACAAGGTCCCACACAGGAGATTAGTGTGCAAACTTAAAGCACACGCTATTGGGGGTAAGGTATTGATGTGGATAGATAATTGGTTAGCAGACAGGAAGCAAAGAGTGGGAATAAACAGGACCTTTTCAGAATGGCAGGCAGTGACTAGTGGGGTACCGCAAGGCTCAGTGCTGGGACCCCAGTTGTTTACAATATATGTTAATGACTTGGATGAGGGAATTAAATGCAGCATCTCCAAGTTTGCGGATGACACGAAGCTGGGCGGCAGTGTTAGCTGTGAGGAGGATGCTAAGAGGATGCAGGGTGACTTGGATAGGTTGGGTGAGTGGGCAGATTCATGGCAGATGCAATTTAATGTGGATAAATGTGAAGTTATCCACTTTGGTGGCAAAAATAGGAAAACAGATTATTATCTGAACGGTGGCCGATTAGGAAAAGGGAAGGTGCAACGAGACCTGGGTGTCATTATACACCAGTCATTGAAAGTGGGCATGCAGGTATAGCAGGTGGTGAAAAAGGCGAATGGTATGCTGGCATTTATAGCGAGAAGATTCGAGTACAGGAGCAGGGAGGTACTACCGCAGTTGTACAAGGCCACACCTGGAGTATTGTGTGCAGTTTTGGTCCCCTAATCTGAGGAAAGACATCCTTGCCATAGAGGGAGTACAAAGAAGGTTCACCAGATTGATTCCTGGGATAGCAGGACTTTCATATGAAGAAAGACTGGATGAACTAGGCTTGTACTCGTTGGAATTTAGAAGATTGAGGGGGGGATCTGATTGAAACGTATAAAATCCTAAAGGGATTGGACAGGCTAGATGCAGGAAGATTGTTCCCGATGTTGGGGAAGTCCAGAACAAGGGGTCACAGTTTGAGGATAAAGGGGAAGCGTTTTAGGACCGAGATTAGGAAAGACTTCTTCACACAGAGAGTGGTGAATCTGTGGAATTCTCAGCCACAGGAAACAGTTGAGGCCAGTTCATTGGCTATATTTAAGAGGGAGTTAGATATGGCCCTTGTGGCTACGGGGATCAGGGGGTATGGAGGGAAGACTGGTGCAGGGTTCTGAGTTGGATGATCAGCCATGATCATAATAAATGGCGGTGCAGGCTCGAAGGGCTGAATGGCCTACTCCTGCACCTATTTTCTATGTTTCTATGTTTCTATGACATGATGTGGTTTTCAGTGGTACCGTATGATGTGCCCTATAGTCTTCCGTGAAATTCAAATTGCTCAGAAATGTGTGAAGTTTGCTAGTGGGCTTACTTGATGGTGCGGGTATATCAAGTCATATGCCTTTTGCATAACATGTTAGGGAACAAACCTACTAATCATGTCATTAAAAAGTAATTAATGTATAGTATGGGATAATGTTAACTTTCACACTAAGGAATGAAGGCTATAATAACCTTTGTTTTAAATTTCCTCAGATAAAAATAGTATTTTTAAAAGATGAAAGAACATAGAGAAGTCTGTAATGTTCTGCATGTTTGCACTGATTCCTTGTTAGACGTGTGACAGTAACTCTGTTAATGCCATACCACTATAAGTCAAGAGGAAGTGTATGGCAGTATACCCTATGGGGACCTTGATTTATTAAACTTGCTGTTTCACCTTTCAGTTTCAGAGTATTTTACCCAGAGATTTGTTAAAAATGCAAGCTGAAAATAATGCAGCAAAGTAACACAGAACAGGACAGCCCACAATGTTGTGCTGAACTGATTACATTAGTAATCCAATGTCCAACTATACTAATCCCTTTGGCCTACACATATGCATAGCTCTTAATTTCTGAAGACCCTTTGGAATTTATCTAATGTATTTGTCTCCACTACCACACCAAGCAACCATTATTCTCTGGGTAAAAACAAACTGATCCACATATCTCCTTTGAAATTAATCCTTCTCACCTTAACTGCCTGTTGTCTATATTAGAAATTTTAACCCTGGGAAAAAAGATACTGGCTGTCTACTCTATCTATGCCTCTCAAAATCTAATAAACCTTAATCTGAACTTTCATCATTCTCCATTGCTCCAGAGAAAACAACCAGATATGATTTACTTTTCCTTAGAACATAGATCTTCCGATCCAGGCAGAAACATAGCCAATGTTTTCTGTATCCTCCTCAAAGCCTCCACATCCTTCTGACAATGGGCTGACCAGAAATGAATGCAGTACTCCAAGTGCAGCTTAATTAGAGCTCTAGAAATTTGCAGCATAACTTCCCAACTCAAACACAATTCCTCAACTAATACAGGCAGGCATGCATATGCCTTCTTTTCTATCCTATCAAAATGTGAAGCCACTTTCAAGAAACTATGCACTTGGACCCCATGATCCCTCTGCACATCACGTCATTAAATGTCTTACCATCAACAGTGTGCTGTACATTTCATTTCCCAAGGTGGAATACTTCACATTTGGCCAGCTATATCTCCATCTGCCACTTCTCTCCCATCATCTTGAACCTATCTGGCCGTTCTCCTCTCACCTCTCTCATTAACTTTCACTCACAAAACTGCCACTCACCAGATTTTTTTTTCACACCATTCTCTGTAAACTCTAGAGACTGTTGTGCGTGAAGATACTAAATAGATCAGCAGTCACTGAGATAATCAAACTATACCATCCGGCATCAACAATCATTCCACCATTTAAGTTCTGAGACTGAAACATTTTGATGTTTGGTCTAAGTAACAACTGAACCTCTTGATCATGTCTGCATGCTTTAATGCATTGAGTTTCTGCCACCTGATTGGCTGATTACATATTTGTATTCATGGGCAGATGTTCAGGTGTATCTAGTCAAGTGGCCACTGCGTATATTCTGCTGTATCCTTTGCCAGTCTTCTACACTGTCCACTACACCACCAAACCGTGTATCAGACTTACTAACTCACTCATCTATGCTTTCATTCAGGCCATTTATATATATATCAAAAACGGCAGGGTCTGCAGCACTGATCCCCGTGGAACACCAACAACCAAAGACCGCCAGCCATGTAGACTACTACCCTCTATCCTGTTAATTTTATGGGAGATTTGCCTCTATTGTTCAACACAAGCTTTGATCATTTGTGAAGGTTGTTCATTTACAATGAGAAATTAAAAATTCTATTACAAGGTAATCATATCTCTGATCAGTGTTTGTGATAATGTCATTAACAATCTCCCTCTAATCCATCCACAAGAAAAGCAGATGATCTTGGACAGTTGAAATAGCCACCTATCCACATTTAAACTTTAATTAACATTTAATTCTCAGAAGAATATGAAGCCATACTAATCATCATATTCTATTATTATGACTTGAATGAGCTTCCATTCTGTTTTGCTAATTATTTAATTATAATATGCTCAGATCATAAATACTTGTTTGCATGGGGTGAGATGCTAGAGTTGTGATCACTTTATCTCTTAGTCTGATCTCTCTGGCTGACTTGGGTTAAAGCTACAGTACATCTAACTTGTTTCCTATGCAAAAAGGTGATCCTACACAGCTAGTGGAGAAAAATAACGTCCAGTTGCGATAGATTTTTCACAATCAGCTTCACTCAGTTTTCAAATTGATTATCACAGCATTGAAATTCAACTTGAAGACTGTATGGGTCTCCTTGTGATGTCATAACAGATTACCGTTTCATAGTATCCCAATAAACTTAGCAGCAGGACATATATTTCTACAGATTAGTTCATCACAAAAACGTAACACCTTAAACTATTTTTTCTGAGCTCTACTTTTGAGAAAAGGAATATTAATGATGTAAAGTGGGGCATTATACATGTCACCCTTAGGAGACATCATTAAAGAGGGGAAGCTTGATTTCCACAGTTATGCAGGTGACACTCAATTGTATATCTCCTTTGAGCCTAATGATGATAACACCCGATCTTCTCTGACTTCTGGTATGGCAGCAATAAACAAAAGGAAGAGGAGTAATTTCTTAAACTAAATGAAGATAACACTGAAATACTTTTGGTTCACATGGGTAAGCCTAGGAAGTTCTAAGGTAAGGATATGTTCAGCAGAGCTTTGTGGGCCAAAGGGCCTGTATTGTGCTGTAGATTTTCAATGCTTCTATGTCCCAAAGCCAAAAGAGACAAACTTCTTGGTAATCTTAGGAACTTGACTCCCCTTGTAAAATCAGAAGTAACAAGTCAAGGTGTTATCCTTAATTCAGACCCGCATTTTAAATCCCACATGAAGATAGTGACCAGAGCTGCATTTCTACACTTAAGAAATATTACAAAGGTACATCCGTTTTTGTTACCTAATGGAGCTGAAAGACTAATTCACACCTTTATATCAAATAGACTAGATTAGTGCAATTAAATTTTTACTAGCCTTCCAAAGCAATTTATTGACAAATTTCAAGTCATTCAGAACCAGAATCAGGTTTAATATCAGTGGCATACATCCTGAAATTTGATGGCGTTGTGGCAACAGTACAATGCAATACATAATTATGGTATTGTTGCACTGCTGTAATTATACGTTATAATTATGTGGTTCTGTCAGTTTTTTTTTAGTCTTGCTCTGTCCTGTGTTTTGTGATATCACACCGGAGGAAATACCGTATCATTTCTTAAAGCATGCATTACTAAATGACAATAAAAGATGACTGCCCGTCTTCATAATGTAATAATAGCAAAAATGTGAACTACAGCAAGTATATATTAAATAGATAAACTAAATAAGTGGAGCAGAAATAGAAATAAAAAAGTAAAGCGGTAGCATCCATTGTTTCAGCATCCATTCAGAAACTGAATGGGAAAGGGGGAGAAGCTGTTCCTGAATCCTGAGTCTGTGCCTTCAGGCTTCTGTACCTCCTTCCTGATGGTAGCAATGAGAACAAGGCATGTCCTGGGTGATTGGGTTCCTTAATGTTCGACTGCCTGAAGATGTCCTGGATACTATGAAGGATAGTACGTATGTTAGAGCTGATTAAGTTTACAACTCTCTGCAGCTTACCGTGATCCTGTGCAGTGGCCCTCCCTCCAACACCAGATGACAATGCACCTCCACGGTACAACTATAGAAATCGAAGAGTGTTTTAGGTGACATACGATATCTACTCAGACTCCTAATGAAATATAATCCCTGTCATCCCTTCTTTATAGCTACATCAATGTGTTGCATCCAGGTTAGATCCTCAGAGATATTGACTCACAGGAATTTGAAATTGCTCAGTCTTTCCACTTCTGATCCCTCTATGAGGACAAATGTGTGTTCTCTCATCTTCCCCTTTCTGAAGTCCACAATCAGTTCTTTGGTCTTACTGACACTGAGTGCTAGGTTGTTGTTGTAACGCATCTCAACTAGCTGATATACCTCACTCCTGTACGCCCCCTCAACACCAACAGAAATTCTGCCAACAATGGTTGTATCATCAGCAAATTTATAGGTGCTATTTGAGCTATGCCTAGCCACACGGTCATGGGTGTAGAGAGAGTAGAGCAGTGGGCTAAGCACACTTCCCTGTGGTGCACCAGTGTTAATTGTCAGTGAGGAAGAGATGTTATTCCTGATCTGCACAGATTGTGGTCTGCCAGTTAGGAAGTCAAGGATCCAGTTGCAGTGGATGGAACAGAGGCCCAGGTTCTGGAGCATTTCAATCAGAACTGTGGTAATGATTGTATTAAACGTTGAACTGTAGTCAATAAACAGCATCCTGACATAGGTATTTGTGCTGTCCAGGTGTTCAAAGGCTTTGTGAGCAGCTATTGAGATTGTGTCCACATAGACCTATTGTGACAATAGGCAAGTTGCAGTGGGTCCAGGTCCTTGCTGAGACAATACTTTATTCTAGCCATACTCAATTTTCCAAAGCACTTCATCACCGTAGATGTGAGTGCTACTGGATGATAGTTGTTAAGGCAGCTCACACTAGTCATCATGGACACCGGTATACTTGCGCAATGTTGCTGCTAGACTTTTAACTGCAACCAGGATGAGGGAGCTTATTACTCCCATCCTAGCCACTCTACACTAACATCACTTTTTTTTGGGAATTGATTTTCAAGTTTCCTTACTCTGCGGGGGCCCTGGCAGAAATATTTAAAATGTCGCTGTCTACGGGTGAAGTGCCGGAGGATTGGAGAGTGGCTCATGTTGTTCCGTTGTTTAAAAAAGGATCAAAAGGTAAACAGAGAAATTATAGGCCGGTGAGTTTAACGTCAGTTGCAGGTAAGCTATTGGAAGGAGTACTAAGAGACAGAATCTACAAGCATTTGGATAGACAGGGGCTTATTAGGGAAAGTCAACATGGCTTTGTGCGTGGTAGGTCATGTTTGACCAATCTGTTGGAGTTTTTCGAGGAGGTTACCAGGAAAGTGGATGAAGGGAAGGCAGTGGATATTGTCTACATGGACTTCAGTAAGGCCTTTGACAAGGTCCCGCATGGGAGGTTAGTTAGGAAAATTCAGTCGCTAGGTATACATGGAGAGGTGGTAAATTGGATTAGACATTGGCTCGATGGAAGAAGCCAGAGAGTGGTGGTAGAGAATTGCTTCTCTGAGCGGAGGCCTGTGACTAGTGGTGTGCCACAGGGATCAGTGCTGGGTCCATTGTTATTTGTCATCTATATCAATGATCTAGATGATAATGTGGTAAATTGGATCAGCAAGTTTGCTGATGATACAAAGATTGGAGGTGTAGTAGACAGTGAGGAAGGTTTTCAGAGCCTGCAGAGGGACTTGGACCAGCTGGAAAAATGGGCTGAAAAGTGGCAGATGGAGTTTAATACTGACAAGTGTGAGGTACTGCACGTTGGAAGGACAAACCAACGTAGAGCACACAGGGTTAATGGTAAGGCACTGAGGAGTGCAGTGGAACAGAGGGATCTGGGAATACAGATACAAAATTCCCTAAAAGTGGCGTCACAGGTAGATAGGGTCGTAAAGAGAGCTTTTGGTACATTGGCCTTTATTAATTGAAGTATTGAGTATAAGAGCTGGAATGTTATGATGAGGTTGTATAAGGCATTGGTGAGGCCGAATCTGGAGTATTGTGTTCAGTTTTGGTCACCAAATTACAGGAAGGATATAAATAAGGTTGAAAGAGTACAGAGAAGGTTTACAAGGATGTTGCCAGGACTTGAGAAACTCAGTTACAGAGAAAGGTTGAATAGGTTAGGACTTTATTCCCTGGAACGTAGAAGAATGAGGGGAGGTTTGATAGAGGTATATAAAATTATGATGGATATAGATAGAGTGAATGCAAGCAGGCTTTTTCCACTGAGGCAAGGGGAGAAAAAAACCAGAGGACATGGGTTAAGGGTGAGGGAGGAAAAGTTTAAAGGGAACATTAGGGGGGGGGGCTTCTTCACACAGAGAGTGGTGGGAGTATGGAATGAGCTGCCAGACAAGGTGGTAAATGCGGGTTCTTTTGTAACATTTAAGAATAAATTGGACAGATACATGGATGGGAGGTGTATGGAGGGATATGGTCCGTGTGCAGGTCAGTGGGACTAGGCAGAAAATGGTTCGGCACAGCCAAGAAGGGCCAAAAGGCCTGTTTCTGTGCTGTAGTTTCTATGGTTTCTATGGTTTACTTGTTTTAAAACATCTCAGAAGCCTAAGTCCAAGGTATATCACAGGATCACTTTTGCTTGAAAACAAGAGACCTTGAGCTCTCAGGTCTTCTTCTGCTGGTCTCTTTAATTTAAACCATTTCCCTCAAAAGATAATTGTCTGTCAGCTTTTTTGAACTATGCTCCTAAACTGTGGAATTCAATACCTAAAACTATAAGAGCTGCTGACTCAGTTGACACTTTTAAATGCCAGCTCAAAACCTATTTATTTAACCTTGCTTTTAACTAACATCTTTTTATCATTTATTTTCATCTTTGCACTTTCTCCCACAGTAAAACACTTTGAACTGTATCGTCTATTTAAAAGTGCTCTGCTATTATTATTTTATATTTCAAGTGTCAATTTCTAATGATCTCAGCTTCACACATTTGTTTGTGCTTCAGTACTTTTATCTTGTCTCACCTGCAGCTCCACAGTCAAAAGGAGAAAGGAAAAGAAGGAGGAGGAAGATGAACAGAAACAGTGATAAAATGTGCAGAGAAAAGTGTAAATTAACATGAGATAGAGAAGTGAGGGTAATATCTTACCAGGGAGACAGAAAAGAGATTAACTGGGATTGGACATGTTCAAGGTCACCAAAAAGTAATTGACTTAGTTTGAATTGAAGGTTCTGGACAGAACTCTATGCTCATATAGCTTCTTTTTTTAAAAATTACTTAGCTTCACACCAAACAACTGAAGAAAAAAAGCTACAATTGAATTACAGCCTAAGGATGTAATTTAGAATTTTACATTTGGCTGATGTTCAAACTTGCTTGTCCTGATTAAACTAGGGTTTTGCTGATTCTGTCTGAACCACCAGATGGACCATTGTGCTGAAGCAGATCACTTAAAATTAATGAACTGACGCTGTTTTGTGGAAACTTATTTTCAGGTGATCTGATGTCAAACAATGGCTGTCCCGGACAAGGTCACACCCTTCACTATTGTTGGTACAGATCTAGTGTCAAAGATGATATAGTAAGATTGGTGGTGTTGTGGATAATGTAGAAGACTGCTAAAGAATATACCAGGATATAGATCAGTTGCAGATATGGATGGGGAAATGGCAGATGGAGCTTAACCCGACAAAATGTGACTTGCTGCAGGACTCTTAACAGTGTCGATGAGCAAAGGAATCTTGCACCCGAAGTTTATAGCTCCCTGAAAGTGGCTGCACAGCTTGATAGGGAGGTTAAGGCAGCATGTGGTAAGCTTCCCTTTATTACTTGAGGCATTGAGTTCAAAATGCAGAAAGTTTTGCAATAGCTTTATAAAACTTTAGTTAGGCCACAAACAGAAGAAGTGCATACAGTTCAGGTGACCCTGAGCTGTAAGAAGGATGTCAAAGTTTTGAAGAGGATACAAGAGACCATAAGACCATAAAATATAGAAGCAGAATTAGGCATTCAACTAAACAAATTCCTCGTGATCTCTGTTCTAAATGGATGTTGCTCTATTCGGAGGCTGTGCTTTCTGATCCTAGACTCATGCACTGTAGGAAAGACCCTCTCCACATCCACTCTTTCAAGGTTTTTCAATATTCATAGGTTTTAATGAGATTTCCCCCTCATTCTCCAGCAAGTACAGGCCCAGAGCCATAAGATGCTCCTCATGTATTAACCCTTTCATTTCAAGAATTATTCTCATAAACTTCTCTGGACCCAATGCCAGCACATCTTTTTTGAGATAAGGGGCCCAAAACTGTTCACAATACAGTATTCAAGTGTAGTCTGACCGATGCCTTATTAAACCTTAGCATTATGTCTTTGCTTTTATATTCCGGTCCTCTCAAAATGAATGCTATCATTGCATTTCTTATTGAAACATATAAGGTTATTAAGGGATTGGACACGCTGCAGGCAGGAAGCATGTTCCCGCTGAAGGCAGGAAGCATGTTCCCACCGATGGGTGAGTCCAGAACCAGAGGCCACAGTTTAAGAATTAGGGGTAGGTCATTTAGAACGGAGTTGAGGAAAAATTTTTTCACCCGGAGAGTGGTGGATATATGGAATGTTCTGCCCCAGAAGGCTGTGGAGGCCAAGTCTCTGGATGCTTTCAAAAAAAGAGATGGATAGAGCTCTTAAAGATAGTGGAATCAAAGGTTATGGGTATAAGGCAGGAACTGGATACTGATAGTGGATGATCAGCCATGATCACAGTGAATGGCGGTGCTGGCTCAAAGGGCCGAATGGCCTACTTCTGCACCTATTGTCTATTGTCTATTTGCTTTCCTTACCACTGACTGTAAGTTAACCTTTAGAAAATCCAGCTCAAAGACTCCCAAGTCCCTGCGTACTTCTGATTTTTGAATTTTCTCCGTTTAGAAAATGATCGATGCCTTTATTCCTTCTATCTCAGTGCGTAACCATACACTTCCCTAACCCTGAACAATATTCCAACTACTACTTCTTTGTCCATTCTCCAAAACTCTCAAAGTCCTTCTGCAGACTCCCTGCTTCCTCAATACATCCTACCCCGCCTGCTATCTTTGTATCATCTACAGACTTGGTCACAAAGCCATCAATTCTGTCACCCAAGTGATTAACATCCATTGACTCTCCTTTGGCTCCTTCTTCCTCAAAGAAGTCCAACAAGTTTGTCAGGTCAGACTCCCCTTTGAGGAAACCTTGCTGACTTTAGTCATTTTTATCATGTGCCTCCAAGTACCCTGAAACCTCATCCTTAGGAACGAACTCCAATATCTCCCCAACCACTGAAGTCTGGCTAAGTGGCCTATAACTTTCTTTCTTCTGCCTCCCTCCCTTCTTTAGAGTGGAGTGATATTTGCAATTTTCCAGACCTCTGGAACCAATCCATAATATAGTGATTCTTCAAAGATCATTACTAATGCTTCTTCAGCTACCTCTTTCAGAATCATAGTGTGTAGTTCATCTGGTCCAGGTAAGTTATCTACCTTTAGACCTTTCAACTTCTCAGCAACTTCTCCATAGAACTAGCCACTCACTTATGCCCCTGACACTCTAGAAATTTCAGAAATAATGCTAATGTCTTCCACAGTGAAGACTGACCCAAAGTATTTATTAATTTGGCTCACCATTTTTTTGTCCCCCATTACTATCTCTCCAGTATTATTTTCCAGTGGTCCAATATCCACTCTTGCCTCTCTTTTACTCTTTATATATCTGAAAAAAAACTTCTAGTATCCTTGTATATTATTGGCTAGCTTACCTTCATATTTCATCTTATCTCTCTGTATGGCTTTTTAGTTGCCTTCTGTTGGTTTTTAAAAACTTCTCAATCCTCTAGCATGCCACTTACTTTTGCTATAATATATGCACTCTCTTTTGCTTATCTGCTTTAACTTCTTTTGTCAGCCATGGTTGCCTCAACCTTCCATTTAGAAAACTTCTTCATACTTGAGATGTATCTATCCTTATTTTCTTGCTTACTTAAGCCCAACAGTAGTTACCGGAATCTTCTGTCCCAGGCCAGCTTTCAAGTCATGTCAAGTGTATAGTCATAGTCATACTTTATTGATCCTGAGGGAAATTAGTTTTTGTTACAGTTGCACCATAAATAATTAAATAGTAATAAAACCATAAATAATTAAATAGTAATATGTAAATTATGCCAGGAATTAAGTTCAGGACCAGCCTATTGGCTCGGGGTGTCTGACCCTCCAAGAGAGTTGTTGTAAAGTTTGATGGCCACAGGCAAGAATGACTTCCTATGACGCTCTGTGTTGCATCTCTGTGGAATGAGTCTCCGGCTGAATGTACTCCTGTACCCAACCAGTACATTATGTAGTGGATGGGAGACATTGTCCAAGATGGCATGCAACTTGAACAGCATCCTCTTTTCAGACACCACCGTCAGAGAGGAGTCCAGTATCCTTCCTTTCCGAGGAACAAGGACTCTGGGGTCTCTGCTGGTGTTTCTCTATCCTTGGGCTTTTTTCAGTGTGGTTATTAGCCCTATGCCCAGTTCTCCTCTTTTTGCAGGGACCATCCATATCGGAGTTATGAATCTATCCTGCACCCTCTGAACCGCCTTCAGAGCCTCCAGCTATTGATATTCTGCAGTCATCCTTGATAGTGTCCACTTCCAGTTAGCTTTGGCCAGCTCCTCGCTCATGCCTCATGCCTCTTATGCCCTTTACTCCACAGTAATAACGATACATCTGACTTTGTCTTCTTGTTCGCAAACTGCAGGGTGAATTCTATCATATCATGATAGTTCCTTCTTTAGATTCTTTTTTCCTTGAGAATATGTCTTTGTGAAGTATTTGAGGATTTTGAACTAATTGTGTGACAAAGTTTTAAGTACGAGTTGTCGCTGATGTAACAAGAAGCTAGGCATAGGATTGAATTCATAAGTGAAGTTAATTAAAACTGAAGCAGAATTGTGAAAGATTTATGGAATAGGAAGAGAAATAGGACATTGAGGAACAGATAGGGAAACAGATTCTGGAAAGGTGTAATAATAACAGGTTGTTGTGGTGGGAGATTTTAATTTCCCAAATATCGATTGGCATCTCCCTAGAGCGAGGGGTTTAGATGGGGTGGAGTTTGTTAGATGTATTCAAGAAGGTTTCTTGACACAATATATATATAAGCCTACAAGAGGAGAGGCTGTACTTGATCTGGTTTTGGGAAATGAACCTGGTCAGATGTCAGATCTCTCAGTAGGAAGAGCATTTTGGAGATAGTGATCATAATTCTATCTCCTTTACATAGCATTGGAGAGAGATAGGAAAAGACAAGTTAAGAAAGTATTTAATTGGAGTAAGGGGAAATATGAGGCTATGAGGCAAGAACTTGGAAGCATAAATTGGGAACAGATGTTCTCAGGGAAATGTACAGAAGAAATGTGGCAAATGTTCAGGGGATATTTGTGCAGAGATCTGCATTGGTACACTGAGACAGGGGAAGGATGGTAGGGTACAGGAACTATGGTGTACAAAGGCTGCTGTAAATCTAGTCAAGGAGAAAAGAAGCCCCTAATTGGTGTTATCTACAGGCCCCCAAACAGTAGCATGGATATCGGGTGCAAGTTGAATAGAGAGTTAACAATGGCATGTGGCAAAGGAAATGTCGCAGTAGTTATGGGGGATTTCAACATGCAGGTGAACTGGGAAAATCAGGTTGGTACTGGACCCCAGGATAGGGAGTTTGTAGAGTGCCTACGGGATGCCTTTTTGGAGTAGCTTGTACGAGAGCCAACCAGGGATAAGGCTATTCTGGATTTAGTGTTGTGCAATGAACAGGATTTGATAAGTGATCTTGAAGTAAAGGAGCCATTAGGAGGTAGTGACCATAATATAATAAGTTTTTATCTGCAAGTTGAGAAGGATAAGGGCAGATCAGAAGTGTCAGTATTGCAGTTGAACAAAGGAGACTCTGGAGCCATGAGGGAGGAGCTGGCCAAAGTTCACTGTCGGATATCCTAGCAGAAAAGACAGTGGAACAGCAATGGCAGGTATTCTTGGGAATAATGCACAAGGTGCAAAATCAGTTCATCCCCCGGAGAAGGAAGGATTCAGAGGGGGGAAAGTGGCTACAGTGGTTGACAAAGGAGGTCAGAGATAGCATAGCATTAAAAAAGAAGTATAACAGAGCTAAGGTGAGTGGGAAGACGGATGATTGGGAAATTTTTAAGGAGCAACGGAACTTAACTAAAAAGGCAATACGGGGAGAAAAAATGAGGAATGGACGCAAGCTAGCTAGGAATATAAAGGAGGATAGCAAAAGTTATTTTGGGTATGTAAAGAGAAGGAAGATAGTTAAGAACAATTTTGGGCCCTTGAAGAATGAATTGGGAGAAATTGTTACGGGAAACAGAGAAATGGCAGACGAATTTAATAAGTACTTATCCAGAAGATGTTAAGGTGAGCAGGAAGGAGCTTAAGAAAGAAATTAGGAGAGCCAGAAGGGGCCATGAGAAGGCCTTGGTGGACAGGATTAAGGAAAACCTCAAGGCATTCTACAAGTATGTGAAGTGCAAGAGGATAAGACGTGAGAGAATAGCACCAATCAAGTATGACAGTGAAAAAGTGTGTATGGAACTGGAGGAGGTGGCAGAGGTACTTAATGTGCACTTTGCTTCCATATTCACTATGGAAAAGGATCTTGGCGATTATAGGGATGACTTACAGTGGACTAAAAAGCTTGAGCATGTAGATATTAAGAAAGAGGATGTGCTGGAGCTTTTGGAAAGTATTAAGTTGGATAAGTCACCAGGACCAGACAAATGTACCTCAGGTTACTGTGGGAGGTGAGGGAGGAGATTGCTGAGCCTCTGGCAATGATTCTTGCATCAACAATGGGGATGGGTGTTGTTCCGGAGCATTGGAGGGTTGCAGATGTTGTTCTGTTATTTAAGAAAGGGAATCGAGATAGCCCAGGAAATTATAGACCAGTGAGTCTTACTTCAGTGGTTGGTAAGTTGATGGAGAAGATCCTGAGAGGCAGGACTTATGACATTTAGAGAGGCATAATATGATTAGGAATAGTCAGCAGAGTTTTGTCAAAGGCAGGTCATGCCTTACGAGCCTGATTGAATTTTCTGAAGATGTGACTGAACACGTTGATGAACGTAGAGCAGTAGATGTAGTGTATATGGATTTCAGCAAGGCATTTGACAAGGTACCCCATGTAAGGCTTATTGATAAAGTAAGGAGGCAAGGGATCCAAGGGGACATTGTTTTGTAGATCCATAACTGGCTTGCCAACAGAAGGCAAAGAGTTGTTGTAGACAGGTCATATTCTGCATGGAGGTCAGTGAGCAGTGGGGTGCCTCAGGGATCTGTTTTGGGACTCCTACTCTTCGTGATGTTTATAAATAATCTGGATGCGGAAGTGGAGGGATGGGTTAGTAAATTTGCTGATGACACAAAGGCTGGAGGTGTTGTGGATAGTGTGGAGGGCTGTTAGAAGTTACAGCGGGACATTGATAGGATGCAAAACTGGGCTGAGAAATGGCAGATGGAGTTCAACCTAGATAAGTGTGAGGTGGTTTATTTTGGTAGGTCAAATATTATAACAGAATATAGTATTAATGGTAAGACTCTTGGCAGTGTGGAGGATCAGAGGGGCCTTAGGTTCCGAGTCCATAGGACACTGAAAGCTGCTGAGGAGGTTGACTCTGTGGTTAAGAAAGCATACGGTGCATTGGCCTTCATCAATTGTGGGATTGAGTTTAGGAGCCGAGAGGTAATGTTGCAGCTATATAGGACGCTGGTCAGACCCCACTTGGAATAGTGTGCTCAGTTCTGGTTGCCTCACTATCAGAAGGATGTGGAAACCAAAGAAAGGGTGCAGAGGAGATCTACAAGGATGTTGCCTGAGCAGGCCTTATGAGAATAGGTTGAGTGAACTCAGCCTTTTCTCTTTAGAGCAACAGAGGACAAGAGGTCACCTGATAGAGGTGTATAAGATGATGAGAGACATTGATCGTGTTGATAGTCAGAGGCTTCTTCCCAGGTCTGAAATGGCTAGCATAAGAGGACACAGTTTTAAAGTGCTTGATCTAGGTACAAAGGAGATGTTTTTACGCAGAAAGTTGTGAGTGCGTTTAATGGGCTGCCGGTGATGATGGTGGAGGCAGATACAATAGGGTCTTTTAAGAGACTCCTGGACAGGTATGTGGAGCTCAGAAAAATAGAGGGTTATGGGTAACCCTAGGTAATTTCTAAGTTGAGGACCTGTTCGGCACAGCTGTGTGGGCTGAAGGGCCTGTATTGTGCTGTAGGTTTTCTATGTTTCTGTAATAGAATCGGAGGAGTAAACGATTTGACTCCTCATTCCTGTTCCTCCAGTCATTGTGAATATCACTGATCTGCCTTTGATCTCTTCCGCATTTTTGAAAGACTAGAGAATTGAGAGCCAGTCCTCCATGACACTCAATTCCCTTGTCTTTCAAAAGTGTATCTACATCCTGCTTAAATACCTTTAGTCTTCTCGCCTCCACATATTTATGATGAGGGGAATTCCAGAAATTCAGTATACTTTGCAAGCTTTTATGACTCCTCTTTCAAAATTCTTCCATTAAGGGAAGCATCTCAGTTTCTGTCCTGTCATGTTCCCTCAAGTGTTATTTCAATAAAATCTGCCCTTATTCTTCTGAATACTAAAAAATACAGATAACATTTATTTAGTCCTTTGAGATAAGAAATACTGTCATGTTTGCTTCACAAGCTGACTGACATACAACTTAATCGATAGTTCCATGTCACTTTTCAAATGTGTCCAACATTAAAAAAAATGTTGAACTCATAGGAGAAAGGAAGCAGGCAAATATATATAGAGCAGACCATCTGGATCCTTGAGCAAGTTGTTGAATTCAATATGATCTTGGTTCATTCTGTGACTTGGTCACCTTCTGCTCAATTCTCATCCTCAAAGTCCTTTAGGTTTCAGGCTTGAATATCCACATGTCGTCGAGTCAGAATATCTACGGCTCCTTGCCCAGAGACCCGAGATCTTTGGGCACAGAGCTTGAAAAAAGCAACGTAACAGACTTTGTACATTGTTAACCAGCGAGTTGTTTGTTGTGCCTTCCCTCTCGCTGTGGAACGGAGACATCTCTTTCTTCCTTATTAGGGAGAGAGAGTGCCTGTGGTACTTCGAATACAGGATGAAACGTAAAGTCTTTGGGGTAACTGCAAGTCTGTGTCATTGCTGTTGCTTTCCTCACGCCTGAGTGCTTGGTGGCTGGTGCTGATGCATTTTTTTTGCTGGTGGGGAGAGGGGGGTTGTTACTTGCTGCCGCTTACGCGTGGGAGGGAGGGGAGCTGGCAGGGTGGGACTTTGGGGCACTCCTCTGTTTTCGTGGATGGTTGCAAAGAAAAAGCATTTCAGGATGTATGTTGTATACATTTCTCTGACATTAAATGTACCTTTGAAGCCTTTGAATCAGATCATTCACAGTCATCTGAGGAAGAAATTTCCCAAGATTTACATCACTTCTACCAAACCACAATATTCCTCATCTGTCCATATCTTGCTGTTAATTTTGAATTCTTCAGTTGGAGGAATAAGTTGATCCTCCTGACAACTTTTCATGAATCATAAAAGCTCTTAAAACCTGGAACTTAACATTATACAGTAGCAGAGAACATTTTTTCACTATGTTATTGATGCTCTCAGTTCTTACAAAAAAGGGGGGGGGGTTTGTAGAACAAAAGCTGCTAGAAACTCATTGTGAGAGAAGGGAGACAAAATTGACACCTACTGCTAAACATCTTATCACAGTACCAGAAAAAGATTGAATAATCTGAATAATAAAATCAGGCGGTCATAAGCATCATCTCACTCTTCACTCCCAAAAAATAATTATGGTACAACTAGTACTTCATATTTCTGCTGGCTAATTTTTTTTTATCATTGCGCTTGCTAGTTATTTAGTGTATGTGCATTTCTGCAAGCCAAAAGTAATCTTCCATTATTTCCAAGAGTGAAAAAATAAATTCTGAGCTGACTAATGTTTATCTCTAATGGAATTAGCTCCACTCATAGATACTGAGTGCGCCCAAGTGAGATAATGCAGTTGGAATGTTGTGTTCCTTTAAAAATAATATAACTTTTGATGAAGGAATCATCTTGTTATGAGAGAGAAATAAAAAAAAAGTACCTATTTACAAACTTGAACAACATTAAATCCCTTAACTTTCATCATTATCCTGTGAGAACCAAAAGTACTAAACGTATGGATTAATTCTGTAAGCAGCTATTGGTAATCCAGGTTTAGCTTGTACTACCTGTCCTGGGGTTAGATGCCTGTGGATGTGTGGGAGGGTGGAACGAATGTGTCATGTTTCACTGTTGTTGCTATGTTGCTTGGTATGTTCTATGTTGTTCTGCTGAGCACTGTGGGCAAGCAGTGTTGGCGCCAGAATGCGTGGCAACACTTGCAGGCTGCTCCCAGCACATCCTTAGGTGTGTTGGTCATTAACACAAATGACATATTTCACTCCATGTTTCAATATGCATGTGATAAATAAATTTAAATCTAATAAGCAAAACACTAAGATATTGGTAATCTGCATAGACAATAATGTGTTGGACATCTTAGAGAAATGGACACTGAGTATTAGATGCATATCAGCAGAATATTGTGAAGTTGGAAGACAATGAGGCTTGAAGGCATCCATATGTTTTAAAACGGATTGTGCTGAAGCTCAAATAAATAATAAAACCTGGAGATAACAAAACAAATCCAACAAAGAGATAATCTGTGGAACTCTGGATAACGTAATGCTTGCAAAAATTAATTATCTATGATTGAAATAACAGTTAAAAACTGGTAGAACTGAGTATGAGTGGCAAGAGAGGATGTTTAAAAGTTATTGTGCATTATTCTTATTAGAACTACCAATATTCTTGTTTGCAATTTTCCTCCTGATCATGATGCCCAACATATTTTCTTCAAAGTGGGAGATTTATGTTGAGTTTTATTGATTCCAGGTACTGTTTATTAGTGCCAAGTTGTCTGCAATCTTCTCCAGCAAGATGTTAAAAAAGCAAGTGAGAAGAGAGTTTGAAGACTAAGGGAAGTGGGGAGGAAAGTACAATGAGCAGAGCTGTTACAGATATTGCAGAAATAAACAGAGTAAAAGAATATCCTTGATTGCACAATAGCCATTGAACAACTGTTGTAATATTTCTTTTTTTTAAAATACTTTTTCAAAATTTTCAAAAAAAACAATGAGATCAACAAAAACATATCAGCTCAGACTTGTATAAAAAAGAAATAAGCAAAAAAAAAGAAATAACATTAGAGAGATGCCTATTGTACAAAGTGCTCAAAAATACTAAACATTAAATCTCAAATGAGAACCATGAGAAATCAACCGGGGGGAAATTGTCTCATCCAGGTAGGCAAGAAATGGATCCCAGATCGCCAAAAAATTTTAAACCGAATTGGTTCTCAAGAATCTAAGTTCCTCCATCTGTATGACTGAGATCACATCAGTCATCCATCTCTGAAAGGAAGGGGGAGAAGGTGTTTTCCATTCCATCAAGTTATTCACAGCCAAATCCAACCAGCCCAGCAGCCTTGCCAGATGGAAATGACTTAATGCAGAAGTTATTTCTTCCAATGTGAAGTCAGAATCTAGGTCCTCCCTAGCAGCGTCACTAAGTTTCGGCATTACAAGAGAATAAAAGAAGTCATTCAATTCGGATTGTGTGGCATTGCATTTAGAGGTGTAGAGTTTGCTGTAAAATTCTTTAAAACAGTCATTTACCTCCTTGGAGTTAGTTAACAGGGTACCCGTCCTCGATCTAATGCAATGAATTGACCTTAGGGCCTAGGCGCCCTTGAGCTGCCCTGCCAGGAACCCCTCAGGCTTGTCCCCCATTTCGAAATGCGGGCAGGAGGACAATCTATCTAAATATGGGTCCAGGTAGCAATTCAAGTCACCTCTGATTATTATATTTGAATTACTGGCATCGGGAAGTAAATCAAAAACTTTCCTAAAAAAATTTGGCTCGCCTGTGTTTGGACCATAAATATTAAGGAAGGTTAGCGGAAACGAATTAATGTTGCCAGAGATCATAATAAAACTGCTGAGAGGATCTGTGGTCATGGAAGTGAGTTGAAATGGAATATTTTTCCTAAAGAGGATAGCCACACCATGGGCATGAGAAGTAAATGGTGACTGGTAAACCTGTGATATTCAGCTAGACCTCAGTCTGCGTTGCTCAGTCACTTTGATATGGGTTTCCTGTAGAAAAGTCACATGTGCAGATAGAGATTTGAGATGTCAAAAAACTTTATCCCTCTTAACAACATGACCAAGGCCCTTAACATTCCACGAGACTATTGTAATATCTTTACCCCCCAGTTGTGTTCTACCGCAAGTCCTCCTCATATGAGAATAAAAAACAGATTATTAGAGTTGAGCACAAACATAGTAAACAGTGCAAAATAACTGGCAGCCTCATAAGAACACAACATACACAAAAAAAAGCATGTCTGAGCTATAAACAAAAACAACACACACCCTAACCCACCCCACTTTGTGTCTCCCTAAACTAGACACATAGTTCCCCATTTCCATCCCAAAAGGAGCTGCTGGGCAGGTAACTAACATTACACAATCACAAATCCCCTCTCCGTGAAAATTTATAACACAAATTATATAATACCGTTAAACAAATGCTATTAGGGCTGGGGAGAGTTATCCGGTGTCCGCACCTGAAGCTGAACATTCATGACAGGCCGGGTGAGTGGGCAGATGCATGGCAGATGCAGTTTAATGTGGATAAATGTGAGGTTATCCACTTTGGTAAGAACGGGAAGGCAGATTATTATCTAAATGGAGCCAAGTTAGGAAAAGTGGAAGCACAACGAGATCTAGGTGTTCTTCTACATCAGCCACCGAAAGCAAGCATGCAGGTACAGCAGGCAGTGAAAAAAGCTAATGGCATGCTGGCCTTCATAACAAGGGGAATTGAGTATAAGAGCAAAGAGGTCCTTCTGCAGCTGTACAGGGCCCCGGTGAGACCACACCTGGAGTACTGTGTGCAGTTTTGGTCTCCAAATTTGAGGAAGGACATTCTTGCTATTGAGGGAGTGCAGCGTAGGTTCACAAAGTTAATTCCTGGGATGGCGGGACTGTCATATGTCGAAAGATTGGAGCGACTGGGCTTGTATACTCTGGAATTTAGAAGGCTGAGAGGGGATCTTATTGAAACATATAAGATTATTAAGGGACTGGACACACTGCAGGCAGGAAGCATGTTCCCGCAGATGGGTGAGTCCAGAACCAGAGGCCACAGTTTAAGAATTAGAGGTAGGCCATTTAGAACGGAGTTGAGGAAAAACTTTTTCACCCAGAGAGTGGTGGATATATGGAATACTCTGCCCCAGAAGGCTGTGGTGGCCAAGTCTCTGGTTGCTTTCAAGAAAGAGGTGGATAGAGCTCATAAAGATAGCGGAACCAAAGGTTATGGGGATAAGGCAGGAACTGGATACTGATTGTGGATGATCAGCCATGATCACAGTGAATGACGGTGCTGGCTCAAAGCGCCGAATGGCCTACTCCTGCACCTATTGTCTATTGTCTATTGACACCAACTCAAATTTAACCCTTATAATAACAAAAATATTTAGAACACTCTCTGCAATTAAATCCCAGTGTGGCATACAGCATTGCAAAACTACATATAACAAGCAAGTCCCTCCCCATATCCCAACATGGAAACCAGCACAAATATAAGCTGAATAAACAATGTCAATATATCTACTCTCTTTCTCGTGCATTATTCCTTTCCAAGAATTGTGCTGCTTCCATCGGGTCGTCGTATACTTTAGGCACTCTTCCATCGTGATGATAAATATAGATCCTAGCTGAATACCGCAGGGAGTGCTTGATTCCTCCATCGCGCAGAATTTGCAGTGCATCACGAAAGGCACGACATTAAGTCATCACCTCTTTATTATAGCCCGGGAAGATCAAGACCTTGTTTCCCTTGTACTCCACGGGTTGTTGTCTGCTGCGGCGCAGGATCAGCCCTTTCACTTGAAAGTGATGAATACGTGCCAAGATGGTGCACGGTTTCCCGCCGGCAGCCGGCTTAGGATAGAGAGAGCGATGCACACAATCGATTTTAATCGGATACGGGAAATGCTCTCCCCCGAGCAACTTGGGAATCAGTCTGGAAACAAATTCAGTAGGTTTACCATCCTCCTCGCCGCCTTGTATCCCTACAATTTTAATATTATGTCCCTGGAAACGAGCCTCTAAATCATGCACTTTAGCTTCAAGCTGACTATTTTGTCTCATTAGCTCTGAATACTTAACTTCAAACTCTTGCACACGTGTTTCGAGGCCACTGGTGGTTAGCTCTTGATTAGCCACACAGACTTGTAAGTCAGCCTGGGAGGCCACAAGCGCCTCAAAAACATCAAAGCGGTCATTAATGCCGCACAGAACTGACTCAGAAATCTCCTGACCTAATTCCTTGCGCATAGCGTGAGTTTTATCGGACAGTATCTCAGACGTGGAGAAGTGCTTTACCAACCCATTGTTAGCACTAACTTCGGTAGTTTGGCAGTCGGCAGTCTTGGCTTTATTTGCCTTTAGCATTGTCAAGCTTTTCCAGACACTTAGATCTCTTTCTAGCTCTTCCTTCAGTTAGTCCTGATGAAGGGTCTCGGCCTGAAACGTCGACTGTACCTCTTCCTAGAGATGCTGCCTGGCCTGCTGCATTCACCAGCAACTTTGATGTGTGTTGGTTGAAGAATTTGAAGTCTAATTTGTAAAGTAAAGCCTTGAGATTCAGAAAGAAAAACCACACTGTATCACATATGCAAGTCACAGAGGTGTGACAGATATAAACTAGAGATATTTGTATAAGAATCTAGAAACTTTATTTTCTATTCAATTCTGCTTTGAAAGTGCAGTTTATCATAATGTAGGGGGCTTATTTTCCCACAGATTGGGTGGAGACTAGAACTCGGGTCATAGGTTTCGGGTGAAAGGTGAAATATTTAAGGAGAATCTGTGGGGATACATCTTCACGCAGAGGGTGGTGTGAGTTTGGAATGAGCTCTGCTGATAGAATTGGTAAATGTGAGATCAATTGTAATATTTAAGAGAAGTTTGAATATGTGCATAGATGGGACATGTTTGGAGGGAGATGGTTCAGTTGCAGGTAAGTAGGACTAGGTATGGCCTACATGGACTGAAGGACTATTTTCTGTGCTGTAGTACTCCATGATTCTGAAGCCTGAGGTGAATGATGCTATCAGTAGGTAGGTTATCATTTTGGATGAAATACTGATGATTGCTATCAGAGTACCAAAATACGACTCACGTAAATAAATTTTAAGACACTTTTGTGGGCCATCCTTGTCATTTACAATTGGGAGGGCCTGCACTGCTTGACCTTCTGGATTAGCACAAAGAGAGCCTATGTGAGGATATTCCCACCAGAAGACTGGCTTAAATAAGAACATATTCCATCAGGCAGGTTAAGTGTGGTTGGTCAATGGGTGTCTGGAAATTGTAATCTACAGAAGTGAATGCTTTGGCAAAAGAAGGATTCAAAGATATCAGCTATATTTATCTGAGTTATGTTACAAAATGCCAGCTATCACAATCCTCAAGGTTCGCAATGTTAAGTAGATAATTTATCACAGGTCCATCTGAGATAACAGTCCCATTGCCATCCAATGAAAATGACAATAAAAATAGCTGCTGCACTGGAAACCTAAAATAATACAAAAAAAAAGTGATGCAAATACTCAGTTAGTCAGGCAGCATCTGTGGGAAGAGAAACGGAGTTAATGTTTCAGGTGAAAGATCCTCTATCTGAAATGAGAAAAGGAAGAAAAAAAGTTTGGAGGAAGCAATGCATGAAATGCTAGAGGAACACAGCAGATCAGGCAGTCGGCCAAGACCCTTCATAGAGGACTGGAAAAGAAGGGGGAAAATACCAGAATAAGAAGGAGTACAAGCAGGCAGGTGTTAAATAGCAGCAGAAATTATAGAGAGGGAGCAAAGAGAAAGGGTCTCACTGAACTCCTGTCAAAGAGGAGGTTTAAACTTAAACAAGGCGTACCTTGGGGAACATCTCTGAACAGTGTAAAATGAGTGTTCTCATGAGGCGGATCCTGACCAGGATCTGGGCCGTACCCTCCAAATACCCGGACATGCCTCTCGGTTTTTTTTGCACTACCTTACTTCCCAGTTTTCTATTTTCTATTTATGATTTATAATTTAAATTTTTAATATTTACTAATTTTAACAATTTTAAATATCTTTAATATTTAATATTTGTAATCCAGGAAGTGTGAAGCGCAGAATCAAATATCACTGTGATGATTGTACGTTCTAGAACCAATTGTTTGGTGACAATAAAGTATAAAGTACATCCTGTGAACAAGGTTATTTGGTCAGTGAGGGATCGGAGCAGTTAGACAATGAAAATGTCAGCAAAAAAGATATAGGCAAAAGAAAGTAAGAGATGCAAAACATTGAGGAAGAAGACCTATCTGTCAGATCAGTCTAGACATATCCTCCATACCTAGAGGAAAATAAAGAAGAAAATGAGGAGAAGAATAACAAATTGAACTAATTTCTGATATCAGTGACTGAGACTGAGGAATCAAGTTATTTGAAGTTTGCGTTAAATCGAAATGGCAGCAGTGTGCCCAGCTAAGCTACTGATCCCCAGGCTTGCATTAGCCTTGTTATTATTTCTTCCTGTAGCAGGCACTTCTATTTATTACCCTTACTGTTCTAACCTGCTGAATTTTATTTAATTGCATCTTGATTAAAGCAATCAGTACCATCAAACATTGCTTCAATTATAGTGCTGAAAATGTTTCATAAATTTGTAAAATGTGTGGAAAACATTTGATCATTGCTTCTAATTTGATGGCAGGTTTCTCACTTGGAGCCCCACAGGATACATGATACCAGAAAGCCTCCAGTACTGTTTAGCAGTCATACACCAGTTGGCATCCAACAGGCTTAAGCCATTTATATCCAGTGTGCTGGTTGTGTTCAAATCATAGCTTATAAAGAGCCTGTCTTGTTGCTAAACAATAATTCACAAATACATGGCTCGAAAAATCAATCTTTATTTCCAAATAGTTTACTCAAGTGTCATCAGCACAAGCCACAGCTTACTAAGAAAGATAAATTAATATCACACCGTCTTTCAATAATTCTCAAGTGTTATCACAATCTGTTGGTTGGAACAACAGCATTAATTCTATCTTACACTTACTGTTTTGGGCCTGGTTATTTGAACAATTTCTTTACTTAACATATTCTATATTTTATTTTATTTAATATTCTATATTAAGGTATCTAGAGTAACTTAATGGGATGTAGCTGTTCTTCAGGTAGTAAGGCTATTCATTGTACTATTTGATAGCATGGAAGGCCATCTACTATGGCTGTTTGAGCATGTATTTTTTCTTGGGGATTATTGGGGTCTTAGAAAGTAGCATATAGTGGAGGTTATGGCTGGAATAATGGCAAGGATGGAAGAATGGTCATATGTGTATGCGAGTCTCAAAAGTAGATGGAATAGCATTTATAATCCTCTGTGTTGAACTGAGCTAGATTAAGTCTCTATATTTATCAGTGCAATTGCATTCCCACTTTTATTTAAAAAGTCATAGGTGTCATGGTAACTAAGTAGCACTGGAATTTAGGCTGGAGCTGTTATTTGGTGTTGGTAACTTGAGAATTCAAGGATTATCAGGAGTCAGGGATAAGTAGTCAGTCTTACCTTGTATGATGCCCTCCCAGAGTGGAATAAATAACACATGATTGTTCTCGAAGAAATTTTTGACTATCTGCAGTCAATGTCTGTAAAGATATGGTCCTATTTCCATTGCAGCATCAAAGTACTGTGATGAGAGACCTTGCTAAGGATGGTCAGGACCCAAGTGCTGGAGTAGCCGAGATTTGGATCAAGACACGAAACAAGAATGAAACCAGAACTGAGTACGAAACAAGACACCAGGCAATAATCCAAGTGAGTTTACGATTGAGCACTGAACTTCTGTTCAAGGTGCTCCTTAAATACTGAAATTCTGGTGCCAAAACTTGAAAGCCAATCAGCGGGATGGTCCAGTTCTGAATCCTTAAAGGGGCCGCACCATCTAGTGATACTCCGGAGAGTTAGAGCATCGGAATTCCAAAATCTGACTCAGTTGGGTGCATACAGTAACAAGTACATCAATCTCTTAAGGGTGAGCATTCAATCAGAATAGTCTGGTTTAATTTTTAGTCCAATCCTTAACAACAAAATTAGCTGCCATTTTACCATATCAATGAACTGACATGTTGAAAATGGAACTGTGATGGAATCCAGTTTCCAGGCAATAATACTTAAATTTAATTAAAACCAGGTAATTTGCAATGAACAACCCCTTCCATAGAAACATAAACTTTATTTTCCATTGTAATTGTTAGATGTTGGGGGGATGTATTGTGAATCATAGTTCAGTTATACAGTAGATATTGATGTAGAGTGATAAAAGTCAGGCTGGTCAAGAATAGAATTGAGCACTCAGTAAAACAGACTAATCATTCCCAATCAGCCGGATGGCAGAGAACGAAATATTCTCTGAATTAAGCACTCATTCTTATTACACCAGACTCCTTGCTGAAGACCATTTCTAGCAACTATACGAATAAAAGCTATTTATTGGAGTATATTGTCTTCAATTCTCCATGATTTTGTACAACAGATCAGCAAATGTGATATATCACGATAATATTTTGGAGCTCACATAAATGGAAAATATAGAGTATCCCATAAAGTTTGAAATCAAAGGCTTATCGAGGTACAGTACAGTTCAACACTCTTAGCCACCCTCGATTTTTTATATGGTTTCAGATGGTATGGCCTCTGCAGAGCACTGATTTCAACATCATCAAGGATGTTTGGGATTACCTAGAGACAGAAACAAGCGAGACCACTAAAGACTGCAGAAGAACAGTGACAAGTTCTACAAGATCCTTGGAACAATCTGCCAGCCGATTTTCTTGTAATACTGTATGACAATGTACCTAAGAAAATTGATGCTGTTTAAGGCTATGTAGTTACACCAAATGTTGATTTGATTTACTCTTTTACTGTTTACTGATCGTTATAGTAATTTATTGATATCTAGACACTTTTAATGTCATTATTTTTGGAAGATCTTCACTTCACAGAATTTTTGAATGTGTGCCTAAAAATTTTGCACAGTACTGTATCTTTTTGAGGGACATAATGCAGAAGAGTGAAAGTTGTTATTAAATACAGCTCATGTGTCATTTTTGCCTGACTGCATTTCATTGCTCTCCAGTTTCCATCACATTAAATTCAAAATCATCATTCTTTTTTTCATAATATTCTCCAGCAATTGCTTGATGTGCAGCAGAATCATCCTCCACCTTATCCCTCTGCATTGTTGCCTCTTGTCTCCTGTGTTTGGTTGTCACCCTCATTTGCAGTTTATTATAGACCATCAAGTTAAATATAGATTCAACATAGAACAGTGCATCATTGGAACAGGCCTTTCTGCTGACCAAGATGCTGATCTAAATTAATCCTGTTTGCTTGCATATGGGCCCTGTTTCTTTAATCCTTGTCTGACCATATGTTTATCTAAACACCTCTTCAATACTGGTATGGTGTCCACTTCCTCCATATCCTCTGGCAGTACATTTCAGGCACCTCCCACGCTATGTATTTTTAAAAAAACTTGCAAATTTCCTTTAAAAATTATCCCCCCCTATCTTGAAAACATATCCTCAGCTACTTGGCAATTCTACTCTGAGGAATACAGACTCTGATTATTTACCTTATCCATGCCACTCTTTGTTGAAGATTGTCTCAAACTGGAAGCTACCCAAAGGAACAAATCCATTCTGGACAGTCATACGAGATGCCATGCCACTTGGCATGCTGGCAAGTTTGACGGGCAATTTTAAACAGCCATTTTGAAATCAAACACTGTCAAGCTGTCAAGTGAAAAGCATTAAAAAAAACATCCAATTTATTCACAGGTTAAAAAGAAAATGTTTTGAGATGAAGCTGCCAATACAGAACCTCAGTCCTCTGAAGCACAGATCACAAAAGCAAGCGATGGGCATCTTTGGTCTCGATTCACAGATTTTATGCTTCTATTCTTTTAATTGTATTTTTTTTAAATCCACCCTCTAAACTGTGGCTTTTAACTTCAGAAATAAATGGGCATAAAGCAAAGCATGCAATTGCTGCAGTATACATGAGGAATTCTGCAGATGCTGGAAATTCAAGCAACACACATCAATGTTGCTGGTGAACGCAGCAGGCCAGGCAGCATCTCTAGGAAAAGGTACAGTCGACATTTCGGGCTGAGACCCTTCGTCAAGACTAACTGAAAGAAGAGCTAGTAAGAGATTTGAAAGTAGGGGGGGAGGGGGAGATCTGAAATGATAGGAGAAGACAGGAGGGGGAGAGATGGAGCCAAGAGCTGGACAGTTGATTGGCAAAAGGGATATGAGAGGATCATGGGACAGGAGGCCCAGGGAGAAGGAAAATGGGGGAGGGGGGGAAAAAGCCCAGTGGATGGGCAAGAGGTATAGTGAGAGGGACAGAGGGAGAAAAAGGAGAGAGAGAAAAAAAGAATGTGTGTATATAAATAAATAACGAATGGGGTACGAGGGGGAGGTGGGGTATTAGTGGAAGTTTGAGAAGTCAGTGTTCATGCCATCAGGTTGGAGACTACCCAGACGGAATATAAGGTGTTGTTCCTCCAACCTGAGTGTGGCTTCATCTTTACGGTAGAGGAGGCCGTGGGTAGACATACCAGAATCAGAATGGGACGTGAAATTAAAATGTGTAGACACTGGGAAGGATCTTGGCCTGAAACGCCGACTGCACCTCCTCCCAGAGACGCCACCCGGCCCGCTGCATCCACCAGCAGCCTCCATGTGTGTTGCTTGAAATTCCAGCATCTGCAGATTTCCTCATGTTTGCGTATTTGAAAAGTATTGTTTGTCGGAGAGCGATTGAGTTTTAAATTTCACATTGTTATGTGTCAAAGGAAGGAAACTGCAGAAATTGGCTCATTTAAAGCAAAATAAATCTTGGAAATGAAAGATTTATTTTTCAACTGTCTTTCATTTCCAAGATTTATTTTGCTTTAAATGAACTGTCTTTCATTTCCAAGATTTATACAGTATAAGTACTCCCTGGTTGTTATAATCCACTGTCTGTTATATTTTGTGGTGTTTCTCTCTATCACTAGAATTGCCAGCTTGAATGCAGGAAGGTGTAAGGTTACATACCTTTCTGTCAATGCCTGATCAGTCGTATGTTTGAACTTTTCTCTGTTCTTAGTGTAGCCAGGTGGAACGAAGAATTATGCCTGTTGTTTCAGGCAGCAGGGAAGGTAGTATAGGACATTCCTCCCCAGGTGGCTTTAAAAGTGTGTTCACACAGGTGCTTGGGCTAGGGTCTAGTTCATAAGGGGGAGGTAAGTGGTAGTGTTGCTGGTCCTTTGGGTCAATTTATTTTAGTGACCGTGTGTTCCTATGTGACCGTTTAATTGTGCAACACCTTTTGTACATTGCAGGATGGTGTAAGTTTTTGTGTGAGTCACTGCTTTAGCCTGTTATTTAAAGTATTTTGCTTAATTTGAGCTTTTGGTATTTGTATGGCGAGTTTTAAATTTCCATGTGAACTTGGAACACTAATGTGCTTCATTATACTGCTGTAGTAACTTTATTGCATTTTATTTGGTCTGATAATAACTCAGGAGAAATATTTTATTTGAAACCTGACTTGCCTCTCTATGTACAATGCTTTTTAACAAAACTTCTGTTTGTTAATAAAATTATTTTAAACTTTAAACTACCTTGTGGACTGCCTGCCTTAGAGGTCCAGAACCTGCCTGTACTACTGGCTCAGTAGTTACATTATCAAAAGCAGGAAAGAGCTGCCAGTGATATTAGATGTCATGCTTGACACAGTATCAGATCTCTCCACATCAGGCCCCATTTTCCTGGTAATGGCAGTAGAAATGTGTTTAAAGAGGCAAGGGCTTAGCAAGGAGCACTGATAAAGCTATTTCACTTCATTCACGAAGATCCCTGCACAGCATAGAACAGCCAAAGAGCATTGCTGATGGCTATCAAATGAATGTGGCCCTTAATTTGAATGAGAAGGGTTGCAATTGCCTTTTCAGTTGGTTAAGAATAAAGCTGTGCTAAGAAAAAGTTTCAGTTTCCTCTGTCATGTTATCATAAGTTTCCAGCCATGGATCAAACCAAGTCCTGTGAGGTCTCCTAATGAGGGTGTGATGGGATACATTATTCCTTATGAGTGTCAGGAAGATGAATATGCATCACGCCTAGAGAAACAAGGAAGTGATCAGTTCCAGGAGCAACGGCTTTAGAACCTGGCTGTCAAAGAAGAATAAAAGCAAGGGTGAAGGCAGTGCTTCATTCTTCCATCTCAATAACCTTCCAGGAACAGCCTCTACCCATTGCTCAAATGAACGGTTCAAAAAGAAAACACAATTGAAAAGATACAGGAGATACACTGAGGGACCTAGCCTGTAGGGTTAAACTAGCTTATAGACCAAAGATATAAATGTGTATTTCTACTTTGCCAAATAATGCATATATGGCTGTGTAACTGAACTAGCAAACTCGGAAACAAAACCTGCTGGAATGTCCTCTCATGGATAATTTGTCTTCAGAAAAACTACAGGATCTCAAACCTATTCAGAGATTGCAGGGATAGTTTCAGATCTGTCACTGAAGTAATCAGAAGCAAATATACTTGGTAACAGTATGTTGGTAGGGGATGGTACCTCACAATATCGTGGTGAGCACTTGGTCCATAATGACAGAAAAGAAAGCTCATTGAACTCAGCAACCGTTTTATTGTGATAAACACAAAACAGACCAGGCACCATGACCCAGAGAGTGAATCCAACCAGTCTCACTGGACAGGGTGGGGGGGGGGAATGACCATCACACACCCTGGTTACAGTTAGGGTGATCCACAAATACACTAGCAAATAACTATATAACCCAAGCTAAAATGTAACAATAAATGTACTGGAACCTCCCATCATAATCTCACAAAAGCATTTTAACACAAGAATAATAAACATTACCAGTCATTAGAAATGCAGGAGGAGGGGGTGCTGTCAATCACGTAGCCCCCCCACAGAGCGTCACAATATATTGTTTAACTATATCTATTTGCTGTTTGCAAAAGCAAGCAATGGGATAAGAAATTAAAAGAGCATGGAAGTAGAGACAAAGAATGTCTTTGGAGGAACATGATATCAGAGATAACACATTCAAAATGCTGCAGGAACCTACAGGCCAGGCAGCATCTATGGGAAAGAGTATAGTCGACATTTCAGGCCAAGAACCTTCAGTAGGTTTGCTCTTATTTGTGATATCGGAGATAATAGTCCTGCATTTGGTACCATCACCATAATATCAAAAACCATAAATGAATAAGTAGATGTCTTGGGCAAAACACACAAGATGTTGGAGGAATTCAGTGAGCTAGGCAGCATCCATGGGAGGACATTTTTGATATAATACATTTTGACTGGACCGGGAGTTTTAGGCAAATGTTTGTAGAATATGTAAAGATTATGCACAAAAATAACATCAGAAGCAACTGATTACCTCTTATCATGCTTGGTTAAGAAGTGGTAGCTGAGTTTCTGTATATTGAAGATTCAATATATATTCTTGATACAAGTTGCTACTTTTCTTATGATTGGAGAGAAAGTGTATATGCTATCCTTTCTCTTTCTTCAAGTTGAAAGATTTAAAAATCATTCTGCTTGACCTGAGAACAAATTTACATGAGGATTTTCTTGTACTATATTATCAAATATAATGTAAATATAAAACACAACAGAAATGCTCAAAATATACAACGTCGGGCAGTATCGATGGAGAGATCAATAGAGATAATGTTTCAACTGAATTTCCTTGCTTCAGAATTATTAATATTTAATGTCCTTTTATTGGAGCTAGCACACATTGAAGATAAAAGTACTTAAATTTATACCTGCCAATGGCACTAATTTGCTAAAAAGAGGCTACAATTGCTTTAGTTGCTTAATATCTCCAGCTTCTCTTTCATTTCAGATTTCCAGCAGCTGGTGTCTTCTTTATTGCACAATTCCAGTAGTTTTCTCCTCTCTCCTATGTTTAAATTCCTTCCAGATAGTTCAACATGAATTAACAAGTCTTCAACCACAATCTCTCAACCAGCACTTCCACGATTCACATCAATAGTCTATTTGTCGCCAGCTCATCACAGGCTAGTTCTAATAGAGGAGTATCAAGCAGGAGTATTCTCTCTTCACAAATGCTACCAGACTTGCTGAGTGTTGCCATCATTTTCTACATTTACCTGAGACTTCCAGAATACATGGGGTTTTTCTTTTTGCTTTTAGAGAAAATCACTCACTTAATTTCCAACCATTAATCAAAAATATTTGATTGAATCATAATCAAAATTGTCAGAAGTAAGGCCCTGCTTAAAGAAACGTAAGCTTTAATTATTGAAAGTAAGAAGCATGCTGCTTCTATTGTATTAGCTTTGTTTTAAGAATGATGTCAATTACTGTATATTTTCAATATAACAAAATTTGGAAACATTTGGCAGAAAGGTATTTCTCTGAAGGTTATATTAGTGAAACCCCCAGTTTCCTTGGCTGCATAAGTCTAGGGAAGTCACTCTCTGGTCCCGCCAAATTCGTGAGATTGCGACGGCTCTCCCATCCCAAACCCCGGTTTGTGTTGATGCTGTGTAATTTGCTAGCCTGTTATAAATTAGTGCCATGGAATAACAGACAGTACACGGCATATGATTAAAGGAATTATATTTATGAATCTTAACTTAATTAAAGGATTAGTAAAGAAAAACAAAGAGAAGAGGGCCCATTTTAGTTATATAGTCCAATCTGCACGTTGGAATTTATCTTGAATTTCTCTGTCACTCACACACCGGGCCCTCAATCAGTATGAAAGCTCACACCTCCTTCAAAACTTTGCTTGCAGATCATCTCGAAAAAACCTGCCTCCCACCGGGTCGTATCCCACGAGCAGTTCTCACCACTGTCTTCTCTCTTCATCTCCCACTGAACAAAAACCTCAAGCCCAACCTTACTGTCCCTCACCAGAGAAACCTCCCCTCAGTTCTATCATCCTAATTGGATGGCACACATTTCTGCTCATCCCTTAACTTCAACAATAACCCAAAGAAGCTGAAAACAGAACAGACTGCTCATACAGAATTGCTAAATGAAATATATACAGCATCACAGTAAAAATATGAACCAGGACATTACATTAGTGATGTGGCCAAGACTCAAACTCTTGCCTTTCTGCCATACGGTAATAGGAACATACTTACTGGGGTGATGAGAACCGAGGCTGAATTCGCACACGAGATACTGAAAGCATGAAGGTATTTTAAGGGATCAGAAGCTGCTCTAGCAAGTTACAATTCATAACGAATGTGCCATTGAATGATGTTTGAGTTTCCTCATGAATTAGATGATAGCTTTCTACAACAAATAGCAAATACAGAAAACAGAACAGCTACTGAGCTACTATGGCTGGAAAGCCAGTAGTTCAAGTACTAAAGATCTATTGATCTATACATTTTGTACATCTGTGCCAGGGTGCAAGGATTATGTTGCTAAGGGACACTGAGAGGTTAATATAATTTACAATTCTACTAAACAATAGATTTCAGTTTGTGCTTCGGCTTTGAGGCAAGTTGTAATTCACAGATTTCAGGGCACTGTAGTAATAAAAGAAATCCCTGTGTAGTATCCATCTCCCACATATACAGAACAATGAATTGTTATTAATGACTTGAAAGACTGATACAGGCATACATTTAGTGGCTTTGCTTGTAGCTTCTTGAAGCTTTAGAGATGGGACAATTTTCTTTTTCCTATATTTAAGTGCATTTGGTTCTTGCATTATCAAATTAATTTATTATCTCTCACTGATTCTGGAATAAGTGCTAAACACACCAAAGGGAATTGGCTGCTGATTGTAGTCACTGCAGCCCATCCAGTTCTATTATCTTCAGCAAACCTGAATATCTGAAGGTGAGTACCATTGGGAACCATTGGCCTTGCACCAGTTTTACATAGACAATCAAAGACAAATTTCTGCCTTGCATTTTCTTACCAGGAAGCAATTAAAATTCCAGATCTCAGCAAGCTGGATTCATTTCAAAATTGACTTCTTAAAGTATTGATCATTGGTATGAATTAGACTTGAGAAGGTTCCTGACATTGGGATAATCCAATATACTGGACCAGACACCAGTGATACCTAAACAAAATTAACACTGCAAGGAGTATACTGCAAAAGACAATATTCAATTTGGTCTGGAGAATTCCAAGTTGGCAAAGCTTAGAAATTTAGAACATGGCCTGATTAGTCTCATTAGGGATGCTATACATTTCCTGCAGCAAGGTCTAGGCCACAGATATGTCAGGGATTATTATGTGATCTATGACCACAAGGCTAAAATAAAATTAAGTTAGTCAGAGTGAGCCTCTGAATTGTGCACTCTCTCTCTTATGGATGACTTTATTTCCTCTGGCATTTAATAGTGCATCAATGATACATCGTGTATGGAAGACAAAGCAGCTAAAAAGATGCATAAATATAATAAATGGTGGCTTCTAATGCAATTTGTCAACAAGAAGATTTGAAGTAATTGGTTCTTGCACTTGGCCTTTAATTGAAAGCCAGTGTCATTACATGGAGAAACAACAACCATAATAATATTAGATACAACTTTAATCAAGAAAACCAAAGCAGATACTAATTTAACATCAGCTCTGGACTGTAAAATCATCAGCTTTGTCAGAATGGGAGAGAGTTGTATTGGGTCATTTGGTCAGCCAAAAACTCAGAAGGAAAATGGAATACACTATAATCTTGTTCAATGTTGAAAAACTAAAATAGTCTTTTCAGTTAATTTTTGTAAAAAAACTTCTGAGAAATATAATAAACAACAGCTAAAGTCGTCTTTTTGCATTTCTGAAAATCAGTGAGCTTTAAAGATTTACTTCAAATTTTCAAACTTCAGTCAACCCCAAACCTTTTCCTTTGTCCCTTAATTTCCAGACAAATACGTTTCTTACTTTAATACCTTTTCTATCTTATCTAATAAGTTTCTAACTTTCTATTTAAAATTCATGCTTTCAGCCTGAACTTTGAAAATTTTTAAAGGACATGCATTAGCATTCTCCGAGAAAAAATAGATTGGCTTCCAGCTGTGTTTCAGGCGGGACACCGCAATGGTTGTTCAGACTTGGGTCTCCTTTTATTCCATAGCCTCACTATGGGAAAGGAGCATTCATTTTGCTCTTTCTATTAAATTATAATAATAAAGTTGGCATTTTTTGCATAAAGACGAATGACTGCAAGGTTTGTGGCCAGAGTCAGTGTACAGAATGTTTATATATTTCCTGCTCTCTTTAAATTCGCCAGGTTCAATGGAACATTTATTATACTGCAGGGTCACATGTAAAAAAGAATAGCGAAGTAAGACTGATATTAATCAGATTAACATTTCATAGTAACGAAATCTGTTAGTCCAGCATTACTACAATTCCAGAAGTGCTGAACTATGTGCATCCAACTGGCCCCATATACACCTGCAGGCAATAGCAAACTTTTCTGTTGATGCTTCATGCCTGGAAACTCTGTACACCTATGAGGAGAATCAGATGCAGCAATAAAATTAGTGCATGCCTGCCACTTTTGTGATATCAGTGCTGCTCACCAATTCTCAGCACGTGTTCCAACATAGCCTTGCTGCACTACAGGAACTGGCTGTTCTACTATCTGATCCATTAGGTTTAGAATTGAATATTGTGCAACCATCAGTGAACACCCATGCTACGGCCCTTGTGATTAAGGGAGGGACATTGATTAACCGAGTGTGGGTTCTTGTCTTGAGCTTCCACAGCAAGAGACCAGCCAAATTACCACCAAAAATCAAAATAATCTTCATTTGTGCTCAGTATTACTCCTCAAATTCTGCTTCCACTGCACTGTGCTTGGCCCTCATCTAATGTTGAAAAAAGTGCATATTTTGAAAACATGCAGATTGCTTAAAAAAAGTTTTCATAGTGAATGTTTCTATTGTTTTTCGAAGTTGTTATTGCATAATGTGAACAATTCGTATTTGCAGTTACAAAAACAGGGTTAAATAATTATTTGCAGATTTTTTTTCAGCTATTAAATCTTCACCATTTTTGCTGTGATCTCTCTCTGATCTCACCGGTCCATGAATCCACAAATTGATGGACCTATAGTTATAGAAGCTATATTAATGTAAAAAAATTATTATCGGAGTATGTATATGTCAGCATTTTATTTCTTTTCAGGCTTTTACAGGAAAATACAGAAATACAATAGAACTTATGAAAGTATATATAAAGACTGACAATCTACATGCAAAAGATAAATTGTAAAAATAAATAAATAAATAAATAAATAATGCTGAGAACATGAATTGTAGAGCCATTGAAAGTGAAATTCCAGGCTTGGAATCAGTTCAGTGAGGTGAGTGAATTTATCCATGCTGATTTAGGAGCCTGGTGTAGCTTCAATTGAGTAATTTAGTGCATAGAAATTGACAAACCATCCCTCCAAGGCAGCTCTCAAATGGCTTAAATACTGAATTGGTGAATGAAGATGGCTTTAATTTTGCTCCTTTACCCCTACAGTTACTCTCACCAAATATACTCCTGGTTATTTAAAATTCACCCAACATAATCCTAAAATAAAACAAAGCCAAGAAATGTGCCTCTTGCTAATACTGAGTGAACCCAAAAATGGCTTTAAAATAAACATTTAAAATGTAATTAAATGATAAGCATCTGAATGTATCTTTTCAAGTTTTCCACTCATAATCTATATTGGTATTTACAATTGTGTGCTTTATTAATTCAGCAAACTACAGTCCTTGAAATTCATCCTCCAGATGTTCAAGAAACTTAACCTGATTACATACTGCCAAGGGTTTGCTTTACAGGGTGCAAGAACAGTTGAAGGCTGAAATATTGTCTTGAATCCAATACAATAGATATCATAGAGGTTATTGGCTTCGGTTTGCACAAAGGCAACAACATTTCAAGAGGAAGTAAATTTCACCTTTCAATTTCAACTACATTTGGGTTTCATAGAGCCTATTAATTGTCAGGTAGGACTATGATGTACACTCAGTGGCTGCTTTATTAGGTACACCTGTTCATCTGCTTATTAATATAACTAACTAATCAGTCAATCATGTGCCAGCAACTCAATGCATAAAAGCATGCAGATGTGGTGAAGAGGTTCAGTTGTTGTTCAGAGCAAAACATTGGAATGGGGAAGAAATGTGATCTAAATGACTTTGACTGTGGAATGATTGTTGGTTCCAGATGGGGTGGTTTGAGTATCTCAAACTGCTGATCTCCTGAGATTTTCATGCACAACTGTCTCCAAAATTTACAAAAATGGTGCAAAAACAAACATCCAGTTCTGTGAGTGAAACAACTTGTTAACGAGAGAAGTCAGTGGAAAAGAATAGAGTAGATATTTGTTTTAACGAGCAGATGTATGGGCCTACCTAATAAAGTGGCCACTGAATGTACTGGGAATATTGGACATTGCCTTTCTCTGGAGGATATTGTTGAACCAAATGTCATGTACAGGAACCTGCCATTTTCAGAGATGACATCATTACCATTAAGTTTTATTCTGTGTTTATTTTACTGAATCCGATGTTTCTTTATGCAGTCATACACTCCGCTTTGAACTCGTGGCTCTGGACCTTGAGTCCAAGCTTTTTGGTTAATAAAGAGCTCCATAATCCAGATTCTCCTGTGAAACATCCAGAATAAATTTGCCTTTCTTCCTGAGAATAGAGTGTTTTGATTGTGTTTCCACTTCTCATATTTTTAAAAACAAAATTCTTCACACAGTTCACAGCCCAGAATGAATCTACTGCCTCCACATTCTTTATCAATAATGACTGAGATTGCAAATCGTACACAGTTCATCACATCACAAATGTTGTCAGAGGAACGAGGTCAAATCACAACAGACAGTAATATGTATTTCTTGAGAATTTATACCATTTAACACTGACAGCAGTGTAGCAACCTATCAACAAAAGAAGAAATTTTGAATTTGCAAAACTGAAATTTTAACAGCAGTTTAGAAAATAAAGTAAGAGGAATTGAGTGATGGAGCCTCTGCTTGGTTTTGTACTCATGAATTATTTTGTACTTTTAAACTTTCAGCCAGGTCCCAGCTCCCTCTACTGATTTAACATTTATACACATCTTGGATCTGTTGGACATTAACCAAACTGTCAGGTGAGAGTAGGACACCTGGCACCTAAGGTAAAATCTATGCCTCCTACGACAGTCTCTGAGGAAATCTGAGTGCAAGTTGTACTTCATTTCTTTCTGCTTCTAATAGAATCAAGACTACATGATTCAATGTTAAAGGTCTTCGTTGAATCATAATGTTTTGAAGAGCACAGTAATTTATAATTATTTGTTCTGTACAATCTGCACAGCCATGTATGATGTGCCCTAACAGTAAGACTGTGGTAATGACCAAACTAGTCAAAGTATATGCCTTGCTCCAAAGATCCCACACAGACATTGAAGCCTTTCCTAGATGAATGATTAGTCATGGTAGCAGGGATCAAGATCTTCCAGCCATAAGCCATCTTTGGATTTGCTTCCCTATGTCCCATTGAAATGGTTTAGAAGGGCTAATCATTGATGGAAAAAAAAGCACTATTGTTCCTGCATGCAATGCTTTGGTAGAGAAGATTCTCATACACAGTCACTATTTGGAGAGAGTAGTTTTGTAGCTGGGGGGAAAATCCACATGCAGAACAATACATACTTTTTTTGGGTCTTTATTTCCTTTAAATGTTTTAGATGTTTTAATGCAGAAAGAGGGTATCAAAATAAAAATGACAAAATAAACTAAAAAAAAACACAGTTCCTGCTGTTACAATCTCAGCTTAATTTCAGTCCACATCCTTGTTACATATGCAGTATGAAGGCAAATAATACAAAATATACAAAACCAATACGGTAGTGGAAATTCTAAAAAAGGACAAAACAAATATGGTAGCATAGCAGTTAGTGAATCACCTTACAGTACCAGCTATAAGACTGGAGTTCAGTTCCCACCACCGTCTCTAAGGGGATTGTACGTTCAGGTACTCGGATTTCTTCCACATTCCAAAGATGTATGGTTAGGGTTAGTGAGCTGTGGGCATGCTATGATGGCATTTCCTCATCCTTTATTCTAAAACCATGTCTCAAACTAGTTGTGGTTTTAAGTCAAAGATAAATAAGCATCGTGGCACTCAACCCCTTCTCAGACAGAGGTGATGTTTGGGGAGTGGCTGCTGTTTCTTCAGGACCAGTCATTGACCTGGGAGATGGAAGCTGCATGAGAAAGGAAGGTGGCAGCAGGGAAGAGGTAATGAACTGGCTTTTCAACAGGCTTGGGCTTGATGAAGTGTGTTCACCTTCGAGCTATGTTCTGCTGCTCGTCTAAAGGGGTTTTGTGTTGCTGAAGGTCTCTGATAAATTTGAGATGGATGTTAAAGTGTGCAACCTCACAAGTACATAAATCTGCACTCAACAAAACAGTGGATAACTTGCTTATGAAATAATTTAATATAAAATCACTAAATTGGTACTTGTCATGATGCGATAGCCCAATGATCAGACTTAAGTCACCTAGAACTGCTTTCCCTAAAGTCTAATATGGTTAATTTCTGCTCAGTGGGCTATAGCCTCATGACAGGTCTCAATTTAGTGGATTTTTATTTTTATTAGAAGACAAAAAACTGATCATTTGATACATACAATTCTTAAAATTATTAACATGGTAAGATAAAAGTACATGAAAACTGTTACCCCAACTAGTAGTCTTGAACCAAAGGCTTTTGTGAACTAAAGTGACCAAAACTTGGTGACAAAGAAATTTTTGATCACTGAAAGAATTGTGAACCTTTGTAAACATCTGTTTCTTGACCGTATTTCAGCTGGATAATAGATACTTTCGCTGTTAAGGATATCAAGGGGCACATGGGCAATGTTGGATAATGGAGTTGAGGCAAAGAATCTGCCATGATTTTATTGATTTCCAGAGGTGCTACAAAGTTCAAACTGTACTCCAGCTCCCAAATATTATATCTGAATCTTACGAATAGAATGTTTTAGATCAAGATAGCACAGACAGCTGTAAGGTTCCTATTTTCACATCAACACAGCACCAGACAGTGAAATGTGAGGAATTGTTTAATGTTGTTGGTCATACTTAGTGGCAACAGGGATAAAACAAAGCAAATGAACTTCACTTTATGTTAGATCTGAAAGGAAGTCAGATAATAAAACTTCATTTGCTCAATCTGATTTCAATAAAAACTTCTGGTCTCACATGTGGGGGGGTGGGGGGGAAGAGAGAACTGGATTCTTTGGTCCGAATTCTGCAGCAGTACCAAACCTCAGATACAATTATGCACTGCCGTGGTTGCTTCAAAATATTCTGAAGAATAGAAAAGAGTTCCTGCTGACAAACCCCCAAAAATCTGAAATACATTGGGCATCTGCCCCTCCTATCAGTTGTATTTATGTAGGATCATTCTTTCAAGCAAACAGTTCATGCTGCTCTTTTGCGGCAATTTTCTCACCATCATCAATCAATATTTTCACACATTGATTTCTGCTTTGATGTCAGTTCTATTATTTTTTGTGGATTAGTCAGGTTTGTCTCATGTCATTTTTCCTCAGGTAACCAATAGTTCAAGCTCTTGGGAGTGTTAGCATCCTAAAATTGTTATCCATAATTTAAAGTTTCTCTAATTTCTTTTAATAAGTGATGTAAGGATTAAATAAACATGACTCGTGTCATCTAAAATTGAACAAACTATTATTTCAAAAGCACAATCCTAGAAAAAAGATTAATCATATCTGTTTACAGAAAATATAAGAGTAGCTACATTTTTAACCATGCTATAATAATACAATCCTTGACTACATATTTCCCAAATGTCAGATTTATTCTTTGCACGAAATGTAAAATCTATCTTTCTGTCCAATTGTGATCTTTGTGAAGTAAGGCCATGGCCAATTTAAACTCCTAAGATACTGTATATATTTGAAGCCCAGGTCTGTTCATTGCCCTTTCACTATGTTGAATCCCATATTGATTTCTCCAGCGGAGCGAGTCTTTTTTTTTCTGTTTTACGAGGCTCAGAACATCACTAAAAATCTGTTCTTAATAATGTCATAGTCAATTAACAGCATCTGCAAATTGGCAAATAAGATATTACATGCTGCACAGAATGTGGTACCAAGTCATTTACATGTAGATAATTCTCACTAATCTGATGTGACATTTGAACACTGTAACAGTCCAACTATGACATAAAAAATCATGACCACAAACAGCTAATGCCTAGATGTCAAAAAGAAGCGTTACTTACATTGAAGATAATATCATTATTAAAGATCACTTTAACGTAGAAACCTCTCTAGTACGCAATTGCCTCAAATTCTTCATGTACCTTTACAGTAAGATGTCTACACCTGCTTCAAGCAGGCTTCAATCGTACCGATGCCCAAGAAGAGTGTGGTGAGTGTGGTGACCTGCCTCAATGACTTGCAACCAGTTACACTTACATTCAGTGATGAAGTGTTTTGAGAGGTTGGTGATGATGCATCTCAGCTCCTGCCTGAGGGGTGACTTGAATCCATTCCAATTTTTCATACCAGAGCAAGAGGTCCACTGCAGGTGCCATCTCATTGGCTCTTCACACAACCCTGAAACATCTAGACAACAAAGATGTATACATCTGGATGCACTTTATCAATTACAGCTCAACATTTAATCCCATCATCCCCTCAAAAGGTATCATTAAATTCCAAGGCCTTGGCCTCATACCTCCTTATGCAATTGGATCTTGGATTTCCTCACTTGTAGACACCAGTCACTTCAGATTAGCAAAATCTTTCCTTCACAATCTCCATTAGCACAGGTACACCACAGGGTTGTGTGCTTAGCTCCCTGCTCTCTTAACTTACACCTATGACTGTGTGGTTAAGCACAGCTTAAATCCCATATACAAGTGTGTTGAGGGCTGTGTCAAAGGTGGTGATAAATCAGCATACTAGAGGGAGATTGAATGATGTGATGTCACAGCAACTTCTCACTTAATGCCAGCAAGACCAAGAAACTGATTGTAGACTTCAGGAGAGGGAAGTCAGACATCCACGAGCCATTGCTTATCAGAGGGTCAACAACTTTAAAATTCTGGGTTTTCGTATTTCAGAGGAGCTGTCCTGTACCTAGCATGTAAATGCAATTGCAAAGAAAACACAAGAGCTCCTCTACTTCCTTAGCAGTATGCGACGGTTCGGTATGACATCAAAAACTTTGGCAGACTTCTATAGATGTGTTGTGGAGAATGTATTGACTGTTTGCTTCACAGCCTGGTATGGAAATGCCAATGCCTTTTGAATGGAAAATCCTACGAACGTTAGTGGATTCATCCCAGTACATCAAGAGTAAAGCCCTCCCAATCATTGAGCACATCTACATGAAACACTATCATAGGAAAGCAGCAACCATCATCGGAGATCCTCAAGACCCAGGCCATGCTCTTTTCTTGCTGCTGCCATCAGGTAGAAGATACAAGAGGCTCAGGATGCACACTATCAGCTTCAACAACAGATGCTACTCCTCAACCTTGGCTTTTGTAGAAAATGGCTCATCCATTGAGATGTTCCCACAACCAATGACCTCACTTTCAGGACTCTTTATCTTGTTATTTATTGCTATTTATCTAAATTTGCAGTTTGTTGTCTACTACACTCTACTTAACCGTTCATTGATCCTGTTTTAGTTACTATTTTATAGATTTGCTGAGTATGTAGTCCAAAGTTCAAAGCAAATTTTATTATTACATTATCTAAAGGTACAGCAGAATGTAGATAAAATTGCACGTATGACATATACTACCATATGCCCAACCAATCCCTTCCCATAAACCCAAATTAATTTCAGATCCGCTATCTCATTAATGAGTGTAATTCCTGACAGTGAACCTGACCTCTATATTCAATTATCATCCAATGACTAAGATACTAGATTCATTGGATTCTGGATGATATTTTCACCAAATACCACCCTACACATTAATCAAACACCCCACCTACACTCCCACGAATATTTGTTTTGTCAAACATCAAAAGGGCATTTGTGTGGAAACATGATATTTTTTGTGTGTGTGATGGGAGTATACAGATGATGTATTTATAATACTGCAAGGTGCTGAAATTTCATGCACTATGTCATGCATAAAAATCACTGCTCTGAAATTTCCTGAGGTAAAATCAGAAAAAGCATTTTGCATTTCTCCCAGACACCATTTGCACTGCTGAACTCCAGGACACTGTTCTTGGTCCTTAGGTCAAGTGAATTCTTGGGATTAAGTTTCTTGTTTATGCTAAAAGAATGTGGCTTTATTTTGCCATATTTGACTCATGGAAATTAAGTATTATTGTGATCAAATTTAAACTATAACCACGTTAGCATTATTTCAAGCAACACACATCAAAGTTGCTGGTGAACACAGCAGGCCAGGCAGCATCTCTAGGAAGAGGTGCAGTCGACGTTTCAGGCCGAGACCCTTCGTCAGGACTAACTGAAGGAAGAGTGAGCAAGGGATTTGAAAGTTGGAGGGGGAGGGGGAGATCCAAAATGATAGGAGAAGACAGGAGGGGGAGGGATAGAGCCAAGAGCTGGACAGGTGATAGGCAAAAGGGGATACGAGAGGATCATGGGACAGGAGGTCCGGGAAGAAAGACAAGGGGGGGGGACCCAGAGGATGGGCAAGAGGTATATTCAGAGGGACAGAGGGAGAAAAAGGAGAGTGAGAGAAAGAATGTGTGCATAAAAATAAGTAACAGATGGGGTACGAGGGGGAGGTGGGGCCTTAGCGGAAATTAGAGAAGTCGATGTTCATGTCATCAGGTTGGAGGCTACCCAGACGGAATATAAGGTGTTGTTCCTCCAACCTGAGTATAGCTTCATCTTTACAGTAGAGGAGGCCGTGGATAGACATGTCAGAATGGGAATGGGATGTGGAATTAAAATGTGTGGCCACTGGGAGATCCTGCTTTCTCTGGCGGACAGAGCGTAGATGTTCAGCAAAGCGGTCTCCCAGTCTGCGTCGGGTCTCGCCAATATATAAAAGGCCACATTAGCATTATTTCTCCTTCCCACAGAAGTTGCATTGCATACCTATGTGTATGACTGGATTTATCTTCCAATCAGGAAATCTGGTTAGTCCACTTCAATTTCAATTAACAAAAGACATGACAGCTTTCCATTAAAATTAAGGCATGGTTCATTTAAAGTAGGCAGAACTGGCTTGTTGTCATACAACAGATCTTACAACCCAAGACCAACAACAAGAGCTAATGTCTACATACAGTCTTAAATAACAATTCAATTAAGCAGACAAGTCGTCCTTCATAGTGGATGTTACTGTGATTAAAATGCCTACTGTTATCGTAGATATCATCCATCAGTCTTAAGAGTCACACTTCAGAATAAAAATTGCACAAATTAACAGAAATGTACATTTGATCATGATCTCTGACAAAATAAATGCTGGGAAGATGACCTTCTCACATAGGAAACAAGTAGAAACCACAGCTAGTTTGTAAGATTGTGAATTCTCCACTTTCAAGAACTGTTGCTAACTAATCCACATGTCCCAAATCTTGATGTTACAGATTTATAACCTTAATTGATCCTTGTCATTTTATTTGCTGTCATGTTCTCAGCTTGTTTAACATATGAGTGCCGAGAGAGTTACTTCTACATCTCTATCCTTTTGCCTCCTTGTTGAAATTGGCAGGAGGAGAAGATGGCGGCGCGACACAGCGCGCGTAGCCTCTCCAGTGAAATGATATTGTATTGTTAAATAAGGGCCGTGCACAATTCTGATTTGATGGAGACAGCCGTGAGAGCACAGAGGAAAACCTGGAGTAACTTCTGAAATGCCCGGTTTGCTGCCGCTGCTACTGTGTGATCAAGAATCTCCGGAGGGAAGGCCTCAAAATCTTCGGCTTTACCTGCTGCTGGCAGCCGGGGCTGGGGTCAAAGCATTTGGCAGAGATGGTGCTCGGTACTTGATGTTGGAGGGCTGGTCAGAGCTCGAAGTTTTCGGACGACTCAGAGTCAGACTGTGGTCGGGTATGGCAGGGAGAGTTTTCTTCCTTCTCCTGTCTGCGTGAGATGTGGGACTTTCGAGAGACTTTGAACTTTTTACCGTGCTAAATGGCTTGTTCTTCATCAAGTTATAGTATTGCTTGCACTGTTGTAACTATATGTTATAATTATGTGTTTTTTGTCAGTTTTTCAGTCTTGGTCTGTCCTGTGTTTCTGTGATATCACACCAGAGGAATATTATATCATTTCTTAATGCATGCATTACTAAATGACAATAAAAGAGGACTGCATGTCCTCATAATCTAATCTAATCTAATCTAAAATGATTGCGGATTATGTATTAATTTTACACCAGAACAACTGGACAATTGAAACACACGGCATTTGAAATTCTTCATTGTCATTAAATGATAATGAAAGAACAATGTATTTTATTACCTGTTCAGTTTTCTTGTGCAATGACTCCCTGATATATCATCAATAATTCTGTGAAACTGTTGAGGACTGATTTTATTCTCTGATCTCCATAACTGCTTTCAATGCATTTTTTCTTACTTTTCAAAGTTTGCCTGAAAAATTCTTCATTTTAGTCTTTTTATGCCATGTTAAGATGTCCAAACTGGTGTCAAATTGTGTACCTCAGTTTAAATCTAAAATATACCACATTCAAAATTCTAATCTAATGATGAGTGTAATTAGTAATTTCATTGTATGCTGCATTCAATAACACATTTAGATTTGTTGTCCGTAGATAAGGAAACACCAATGTCCTTAAACTGAAGGACCTAAAAATAGTAGTGGATACAGCCTTGTCCATTAAGGGTATAGCACTCCCCACCACTGAGCACATCTGTACAGAGTGTTGTCACAGGAATGCACCATCCATCATCAGGGACCCTCACCTACACAGGCCATGCTCTCTTCTTGATGCTGCTACCAAGAAGAAGGTACAGGAGCTTCCAGACTCACAGCCAGGTTCAGGAACAGTTATTACCCTTCAACCATCAATCTCTTGAACCAAAGGGGACAACTTCACTTGCACCATCACTGAAATATTAACACAACCTATGGAATTACTTTCAAGGACTCTTCATCCCATGTTCTCAATATATATTGATTATGATGATGATAATGATTATATTATTTATTTATGTATTTGCACAGTTTGTTGTCTTTTGTACACTGGTTGTACACCCAGTTGGTGCAGTCTTTCATTAATTCTATTATGGTTTTGTTGAGTATGCCCACAAGAAAATTAAAGTCAGGCTTGTATATTGTGAAAATATATACTTCATTAATAATTTATTTTGAACTTAGATATTGTACACAGTAGGAGTATGAGGGTTTCTTGAGAAAGTAAATAAATGAAAATATTTTCTTTAAAATATGTCAAACTGTGATCATGAATTTAGTGCAACCAAAATATGCTCAGAGCCAGTATTAATAGCAAGTAGCTGTGATTATATTTTTATATTTCCAACTAGGCAAATAAATATTTTTTCTTCACGGTAGAAGTTCTCCCAAATTACAAAGTACCGCACAATGATTTGTTCAGAAGCATGTATTTTCTGGTCGATTGTGTTCTATGCATGAGCTGGATAATCCCAGGAGCTACTGCAAAAATGGATTGCTGTCTTCACAAAATTGTAGACACTAACACTTATTCTTTCAAGTGGCACATCAACAACACTTTCAAACTGAAATTAAGGTATTGAACTCAAAGCCTAAAGCTTGGATACATTTATGAATTTCAAATTGACTGCATTTTTTTGTGTAGATTTCCTGCTGTTTACAAAGGCTCATCAAATAGAAAGATGATATTTTTATATTAACCTAAAAGCTATGGAAATCACACTTCAATTTTGGAGATAAATAAAATGATAAACTAAGTGGTCATATTTTTCTTGCAGGTGCTTATGTACAAACCATGTAAATTTTTGAAAATGACACAAGAAGAGACTGCAATTTTGGTGCATTGCATTAGGGAGACAGGTTTATATTGAAGCTGATTACAAGATTTTCAAACTAGTTCGCCAATGTATATCATATATTTAAAACTCACTTATTTCATGTGAGAAAATAATAATATCCTCATTTATAGATTCAAACTATGAACCAATGGAAAAAAAATTAGGTATCAGGGTCTTTGACTCATGAGTTTAGAGCATACCATAAGACATAGGAGCATAATTAGACCATTTGCTGCATCGAGTTTGCTCTGCTATTTGATCATGCCTGACTTATTTTCCCTTTCAATCCCATTCACCAGCCTTCTTTCTGTAACCCTTGACATCCATCCTAATCAAGAACCCTTCAACAACTGGAAACATCCTCTCCTCAAGTATTCTATCCAAGCCTTGAAATATTTGGAATGTTTTAATGATGTCCCCCTCCCCCTCAAACTTCAAAGCCCCAGCAAGTAAAGGCACAGAGCCAGCAAAACCTCTTCATATGTTAACATTTTCATTCCTGGGATCATTCGCGTAAGCCTCCTCAGGGCCCTCTCCAATGCCAGTGCATTATTTGGTACTGAATAGGTAAAATATTTAATTGTTTCTATTTGCTACAGGTGGTGTTGGCAAAATTATATCAGGTAGGAGATCTGTGCACAAGACAAAAAAGATTCCTTGAGTCCTTTTGCTGATACAAATGCAATCTCTAAATTTGCTCATGACACAAAATTGGAAAGATGGTTAATTCTAAAGTAGACCACAATGAATTCCAAAAATTACATGAATAATCTTGCAGTGGGGCATAAAAATGGCAATGTATTTCAAAGCTTGTAAGTTTTAAAAGGCCTAATTTTGCTCCTGTACCTTGTGTTTACCTAAGAGAAAAATAGAAAGCAACTTATATAATGCTTGGAAAATAAGAATCGAAAAGGATGAAGGAGGGATGAGTATGCAGAATACTAAATGCAACATAAGTCAGTAAGATCCCATAAGCAAACCAGGCAATCACTATAAAATGGTATAAATGGAAACAGAAGAACATTCTTTCTCCAGAGATTGGTGAGAACAGATTAATATAGATGCACTTACAGGTAACCTTATGGATCTACAAAAGAGGAAGATAATTAAAAGACACACTTAAATATTTTTGAAGCTAGGATCAAATGAACCATAAAGAACAATATGGACTGGTTGAGCTTAATGGCCTATTTTTCTGCTCCATAGTCTAAATTATGAAATGATGCTAACTTGACAGGTAAACCATATTATTTATGATCTCTCTATTTGTTCTCTCTGAACTGCTGTATGGCATCAAACTTTTATATTTTCATTTTTCCCAACTTGACAGCTATTGCTGAATCTTACTGAATTGTGCATGTGTGAAGGTTAGCTGAGGAATGATGTGACACAACTCAGAATGGCCACAAGTTGAAAGACCTGCCAAAACTTGGTGCCAAGAATCACAGATGAATGATGGCCAGTTTTGTACAGAAGATTAACTGGCACTAAGGCAAATGCTATCTAACAAGGAAACAGTGCCTATACAAGAGAAAATAATTAGTGAGGAATTGCATACATCAGCATTAGACATATTCATTTAATCAAAGCTTGATTTATAACGATCAGTGGAACAATTAATGCTCACTAGCAGCTACAGGCATTACAGTAAAGAAGTATCCTTCTGGTGTGATTATTTTCATAGTTTTGAAACAGAACACTGAAGAAATCTTAATGCAGTATTAGCATTGTGTTACACTTCATGACTGAGAGTCCTCTCGTCTGTTTCAGTATTTTATGCCTGAGGTATTAATTGCTTATCAGAACACTGAAGGCATGCTTGAGTCTAATGAAAAAGAATTAGTCAAAAAGACAAACATTTGAGAATTGTTTGAAATGAAGAGCAAGGAGGAAAATATTACAAATTAAGCCATATCGTTGTGGTTAAACTGGTATCATATCAGGCATGTCCCACATCACTCAAAGCATCGCTCAAAATTGAATCAATGGATTTCAGCTGACAGAAAAAAAAAACAATAGGTGGATCTAAATTGGATGTTAATATATAGAGAGTGAAATTGCTCCGAAGTTTGGAAATTAGCATTGCCCGTTGAGGTTACATATTAAGGAGCTGATTTTGATCAGGGTTTAATATGATTTTTGTCACCCTCCCACCCCATCACAATATTTTTTACAGTCAAACATATAAATAACGGTACTTGGGGAAGGTTCAAGTGGCAGAGTGTCAATATGACACTGCAATGAATCAAGAGGAAGAGAGAGAAAAATCACTGGGGACGAAAATAACAATATGGCTGGAAGTAGAATGATAGGTTAGGGTAATAAGATGGTGTGAAAATTTTGACACTGTCATTTAATATCAATATGGTATCCCTTTGCATGAAGTAACTAGGCCATTAGTTTCTAAACTGTTAAGGTTTTTACAAACAAAAATATATATTTTTATGTTGGGTTTTGTTGTTGGAGCAAAATGAATTGAAATGAATTAATGAGTTCAAAAACTTGGATAAATCTTATTTTTATTTTGAATATCCTTAACACTGAAGCAGCAGGGTTGAGTACAACTCAAATATTGACCCAGTTCAGACAAAAGTTTAAGTAAAACACTACCAAGATCTCATTTAATCTCTGGGCATTTATTGTTAATTATCCATAAAATTGTCAAGGGACTGGAAGTGTTCTGCTCTGCACCTATCAATCTGAAACTGAGATAATGAAAATTGTTGAATGTGCTTAGAATTACCTCTGCACAAAGTTTATAAGCAAATTACTAGGGTATGACCTCATCCAAGGCATAATTGATGAACTTAATCTTTAAGGGTATAGTGTAGCTGTTTAACTACATTACAGTCCTTGCTGAATCCTTAATTGGAAGCTTCAGTTTGGCTCTTGCAAGAGTATAAAAAATCTCAACCTGATAGAAGGAAAATACAAGTCATCTAGTATTTTTATTTCTCTCTTTGAAATATCATCCATTGAATATAATGTAAGCATCATATCAGTAATCTCAGAGTTGAACATATGGCATCAAAAAGAGCAGCTAATTTCACCATGCAATGGACATATACTTTTGAATATGGTCCTTTTTGTTTTCCATATATTTTGGGGAGAATATTATTTCTTTTTACTGATTCTCCATCAAAATTTACATGGCAATTTGACCAAGTATGTTATTAATATTTGTGCTGTTAAATTTTTTGTTTAATGGAAAAAAAATCATATTTTTAAGACATGATGGTTATTTTGACACCATTGTGAATCTTAGCTTCCCATTTTCTCTGCTCTTCTGTCAAGTGTTGTAAACCTTTGCAAACATCTTTAAAAATTCTAATCCATGTAGAGACTGTTCCATAAGTGATGCTGCACAAGTTAACCATGTATATTATTCAGATGTGCAAAATGAGACCACTTTCTCCAGGGGTATCATACTTGTGAAAGTGCAATCTCCCTAACTACAAATCATGCCAACTTCAGTGACATCTGTGATCTAATTCAGTGCAAGAATATTGCACAACATTGTCTGTTACTAAGTGTTGTCAGTTATTAAAGACATTAGTAAAGACTCATATTCACATATATCATGTGAAGGAGTATTTAAAATTGTATAGAAACTTAGATGCATTTCAATTTGAAATAGTCTAATAGTGTCATATATTCAAGCATCTATGAAATGTGAAACTTAGTAGCATTTGGAGGGGCGGAGCAAAGTTATGACAGTGCTAAATAGCGACTCTTTTGCTTGCATCTTCAGAAAAAAACACTATTTCTATCTTTGATATTTCTTTTTTTCCTTTTTAAGGTTATTTTGACGATCCTGATCTGAAGTTACACTCTGACTTCGGTCCTTTGCAGGAATGGGACCCGCTCTCAGGGCCTCACGACTGGCCGCTTTTTAATATTCCTAGGATGAGGCCTGGAAGACTAGAGCACCTTCAGGGTGCCAGTTTTTTGTGACTCTGCAGAGGTGCTGGTTCTAGGCCGGTGCCAATGACTGAAGCGTTGAGACAGAACACGGAACATCGGGAGCAGCGGGTTAGCTGTCATGGGCTGTGTGTCTCCCCTTTCGCTGTGAAACGGGGACACCTTTTTTTCCTTTATTAGGGAGAGAGAGGGCTTGTGGTATGTCGAATTACCGGGTGAATGAGTGGTCTTTCAGATACAGCACGTATCTTATAGATGCTTGCTGCACGCTTGAGTGCTTGGTGGAGGACGCTGATGCTTTTTTGCTGTTTTTTTGGGGGTTCAATCATTTAACTGTCATTCATTCTTTGGAGCACTGTTTTTGTGGATGTTTACAATGAAAAAGAATTTCAAGGTGTATATTGTATACATTTCTCTGACATTAAATGTACCTATTGAAACCTATTTATTCTACTGTTTTGCCTCAAGTGATATACACTTGGCTACCTATGGGAAGCAGATCCTTACACGGTGTGGTAAGAATATCAAAATAAAGTGAAATTTGCATTATTCATTAGGGAAGATCTGTGAGAAGGTTACTTATCATACTTATTAAGAAGTTACGGGGTGATGGGGTGGGGAGAAATACAGGGAGTGGGATTGGGATATTTACCTAATTAATTACCTTTCTCAAAAATTACATTGGACAACAGTTACAGTAGTGTTTATAGCTGAATCTATATAGCTCAGGCAGTAGTTTACAGTAATTTCAGATGCTAGTTTGGATGTTGAAACAACAACATGGCAAAACCTAAAATATGATGCTGGAGAATTAACTTGCTGTTCCCATCATCTCACTCTTCTTGAAATCTCAAAGTAGTGTGACTTCTTTCAATTTCTGATATTCATGAAAATGTCATTATTCATAGACCTGCCAGAGAATATTGGAAATCATCAATCATTACTGAACAATCTCTCCACCTCCTCCACTGCTGAAAAAGCAAATTCAATCTCAATGCAACTTTGCTTGTAAAAACCAGGTCATTGAAAGCCCTGCCCAGGTTGATAGTACTTTCCTAAAAGCTACTCCTGAATCCATAACTTTCACAACATGTCCATCTCAAATAAATGATGTTTCTTCCTCTAAGAATGATAGCTTTCTGCAGGGAAACTGATTGAAGAATTTTATAATTGAAAATTATGCTTTCCTCATCAGCTGCAGTCAACAGAGCATTAATATTGATCAACTTGGTAAATATTGTCAAGGTACATTAATGTAATTAAAGCAAATATATAGCACAGCAGACCAATAGCTCAACAGATGAAACTAGTATGCATGACTTCTCTTTACATCTAATTCAATTAGATCAACCTTGAATTTTTCCCTCTTGCATAATTATCTACCTTCTCTTTTGCTATATATATTTACAGCAACTACTCTTTGCAGTAGTAAATTCTCTGCCCCAATGACTTTGAGCAAGTAAACTTCTTCTGAATTCCACAAACAGAATTATTCATCATATTTATGCCCTCTAGTTTTCCTCACATTGAACACATCAAGTACAGCACAGTATGGGTCCTTCAGACGACAAAGTTGTGCTGACGTTTAACCTACACCAAGATCAATCTAACCCTTGTCTATCACGTAGCCCTCTATTTAAACTTTTAAAGGTATTTCAAGGTATTTAAAGGTATTTAAAGGTATTTCAACATCAATAGTGAAGAGCAGTAGCCTGTTAATTTTTAGCCTTATAGATAAAACTTTTCAGATCTAAAATCATCTCTACAAACTTTTTTTTTCAGAACTACAATATAAAATTACAATGACACTGCCTCATATTTACAACCTATCAAAGATATTCCCTACCATTGACATATAGTAGTCGTTTACAGAGCTATTATTAAAGAGCTAAAGGAAAAGCAGATCCTTCTGGGTAATTCCATTAATTTACATAATCCTAGGGTTTTAATGAGCTTCTCGCGAGACCTCTAAACCCTACCAAATTAATTATGTCTTTATAAATGACGAACTAGATCAGGAAAATGCGATGATTGACCAAAATGCTGACTGCAGTTGGAAAGTAACCAGAGAGACATCTGAATGATATGCGGTTGACCAGATTAACATGCAATGGCCACTTTATTCAGCATACCTATACACCTGCATGTTAATGCAAATATGTAATCAGCCAATCATGTGGCAGCAACTCAATGTGTAAAAGTATGCAGACATGGTCAAGGGGTTTAGTTGGTAACTAATAAAATAGCCACTAAGTGTATGCAGTACTGCTTTCTGTCCAAATACAAGAAAACTTCTCATTCAAGGACAAGCATGAACACATCAAGGTGAATTCAAAATTTCTGAATTCAAATTAAATCTTAGTATTGATCAACAGCAGTAGGACTCTCCTTGCCAGTCAAGTTCAACACGATTCCAGAAATACCAGACATGTCATGCTCTTAAACTAGGAACATGCATGGATGTTAGTTCTGCACAAACACCACCTTTTCAAAGGTAAAGGTAAACTTGAAGTGCAGTCACTTGTTAAAGGTACTTTAAAAAAAATGCACAGTTTTCTTTTTCCAGTGTCAAATCACCACACCTGGTGTTTCAGGACTGGGTGTGTCTGCACTTGCGCTATCCCCTGCTCTGGTACTCCTTCTCTGCTGCCTGTTCCACACTTCTCCCACAGTACTCAAGCCATTCCCAATATTCTTTTTTTCCCGCCAGATTTACAAGCCCACTCTCGGCTCCACGTTGACAAATCCAGTACTGTGCAAACATCTTTGGCACCGTACTATATATATGCGCTTAAGACTTTTAATGCAATATCTGTATTTTGTCACTGTCATGCATAAATCCAGTTTAGTTTCTTTCTACAACAGTTTTTCTCTAACTTACCAATGGAAATTGATCACTTAAATGAATTCATTAAGGGGTCCCCAGCTGCAGAGCGTTAGAATTATTTGGAGATTTTGTGACAATTTTCTGACATTTATCAGTTAATATCCCAGTTATTCACAAGGCTAGACAGTGAGTTAAGGGTCTGAATGGGTATTAAGTTGTGAAATGTGTACAGGAAAATTTCCTGAGTCGACATACAGAGGGCCATACTTGGAAGGATGCAATAAAGAATCTTATCTTGGAAAACGAGACAAGGCAAGTAACTGAACTGGTAGTCAGGGAGCACTTTGGCTCTAGTGACCTTAATTCTATTAGTTTTAAGAGAGTGATGGAAAAATATTGCATAGGTCCATATGTTAGGGTGTTAAACTGGAGCAGGGCTTATTTTGGGGGAATTAGAAAGGATATAGCAGAGGTTAATTGGGTGAGCCTGTTTGAAGGGAAAGAAATAAATAGCAAGTGGAAGGTGCTTAACTGTGTGATAGCAAGTATGCAGGAGCAGCATGTTTCTGTTAAGGAGAAGAGTAAACCTGGCAAGTTTAGGGAACACACACACAAAACACAGTAGGAACTCAGCAGGTCAAGCAGCATTTATGGGGAGGATTTCAGGCTGAGATCCTTCGTAAGAGTTGTGATGGATGCAGCTGTGTTCAGTCCCTTCATCAGATCGATTACAAGGGGATTCTGTTCAGTTAGGGAAGTGGGCTGAGGAGTGGCAAATGTATTTCAGTGCAGCTAAGTGTGAGGTAATGCAGTCTGGAAAGTCAAACCAGTTTGGGGTTTATACTATGAATGGTAGAGCGTTATCTTGGTTCCTTAAAGTTATCATAGCCAGGGAAGGGGTTATAGTGGGGTTGAGCTCCCACTACCCATTAAATGCTCCCAATGGTGTACACCTCAAGTAGCCTCTGACAATCAAGACTAGCTCCTGGCCTTCATGTGTGGCTTAGCTACTAAGCCTGGTGGAGTGGTTTCTACTGACAGAAGAAGGGGAAAAGGGGGGTTACTAGTGCCTTAAAACCAGTCACTTCAGGCAGATGGGGCTCATCATTCGTGGTTAGCTGCTCATCTAGGAGAAGGAAAACTTTGATCTCAATTCACCTCTGCCTTGCAGCTATACCCAGCTACGGAAAAGGCTTCGGGAGCAAACCTTAAGGAAAAATCCAGAGCTGGAGTTCCTAAGGCAGTCCAATGTTGAGTTCAATGCTAAATGTCAGGTCCGGTGATGGTGCCAGACTATATTAGTCTCTGCCGCTCCTTTGGATTAATCAGCTGCATGGAAGGGGGAACCTGCTGCATGAGCAACAGCTTGCTCTCCATATTGTACTGCCCTGGCTTGCATAAATAAATAACTGGGACACAACCATGTGATGGATGATCCTGACCAATGGAGGGCCTTGGTAGGTCATTATGAGTATAGGTGCTCATCTTGTTGAAAGTAGCATCATAGGTGGAGAACGTGGGTTAAAAGGAATCTATCATGCTGGCCTTTATCAATCAGGACATTGAGTATGTAAGGGGGTTTCGACTTTTATGTTACTGCGGAGGCTAACTAAAATGGTGTCTTTGTTATGTTAATCTGGGGAATGCGGCTTTGTTGTGTTAAATGCTGAGAAAGTTTGCGCTAGCAGCTTGTTTTTGCTTTAGAGTGTGATAAGAGAGTGCTATTAACCAATTGGGATAGTTGTTATGGTTTTGGTGTATTTGAAGATACTGTACGCGCGGGGTTTTGGGGCAGAAGGCGGGAGAGCGAGACGGAGGGTGGACGAGGTGCTGTGAGTCCGCTAACGGGGTCGGACCCCAAGTGGGACGTTCGGCGAGGAGACGGAGACGGACTCGTGTGGAGCGTCTGGTCGAACACCGTTGTTGGTCCCAGGTGGCCGGTTGAGGTGGTCCGAGGGGTCGCAGGGTGAAGAAGAAGGTCCTTGAGCTCCAACAGTTTTTGTGCACCAAGAGATTGAACTTTGATAAGTGTGGCGCCTTTTATTTTCCTTTTATATTTTATTCTCATTTAATTATATAGTTCCAGTAATATCTATAAACTGTATATCATTTAATTGCATCTGGTGTATTGTCTGTTATTTGAGCGGGGTGGGGTACCTCACACAGCATCCACACAAACGAATTACTCAGTTTGCCGGGGCGGAGGCTGTTTCCCTAGACGACAGCGGGCCGAGCGACCCTGAGGGTGGCCGGGGGGGGGGGGGGGGCTACAAGTATAGGAGTTGGGACATTATGTTGCAGATGTGTAAGTCATTGGTGAAGCTGCACCTAGAGCACTGTGTATAGTTTTGATCACCCTGTTACAGGGAAGATGTGGTTAAACTGGAAAGGGAGCAGCAAAGATTTACAAGGATGTTGCTAGGACTAAAGAGCCTGAGTTATAGGGAGAGGTTTGCCAGGCTCAATATTTCTTACTTGGAACAGAGGTGACTGAGAGCAACCTCACAGAAATAATAAAAATTCTGAGAGGCATTGATACGATGGATGTTAACCATCTTTTCTTCAGGGTAGGAGAGACAAAAACTAAAGGACGTAGATTTAGGTTAAGAGGGGAAAGATATAAAATGGACCTGAGGGGCAACATTTTCCTGCAGAGAGTGGTGAGTATGAGGAATGAGTGCCAGAAGAAGTTGAGGCAGGTTAAATAGCATCATTTATGAAGCACTTAGATAGATTCATAGAGCATCAGGGATATTGGCTGAAGGCAGGGAATTGGGACCAGCTGGGTGAACACTGTGGTCAGCATGGACTTGTTGGGCTGAACAGCCTGTATCTGTGCTGTATTGCTCTTTGACTCTACTTAAGACCCTAAGACCATAAGACAAAGGAGCAGAAGTAGGCCATTCAGCCCATCGAATCTGCTCCACCATTTTATCATGAGCTGATCCATTCTCCTATTTAGTCCCACTCCCCCGCCTTCTCACCATAACCTTTGATGCCCTGGCTACTCAGATACCAATCAATCTCTGCCTTAAATACACCCAATGACTTAGCCTCCACTGCTGCCCGTGGCAACAAATTCCATAGATTCACCACCCTCTGACTAAAAAAATCTTTTTGCATTTCTGTTCTGAATGGGCGCCCTTCAATCCTTAAGTCATGCCCTCTCGTACTAGACTCCCCCATGATGGGAAACAACTTTGCCACATCCACTCTGTCCATGCCTTTCAACATTCAAAATGTTTCTATGAGGTCTCCCCTCATTCTTCTAAACGCCAAGGAATACAGTCCAAGAGCGGACAAACGTTCCTCATATGTTACCCTCTCATTCCCGGAATCATTCTAGTGAATCTTCTCTGTACCCTCTCCAACGTCAGCACATCCTTTCTTAAATAAGGAGACCAAAACTGCCCACAGTACTCCAAGTGAGGTCTCACCAGCGCCTTATAGAACCTCAACATCACATCCCTACTCCAATACTCTATTCCTCTAGAAATGAATGCCAACATTGCATTCACCTTCTTCACTACTGACTCAACCTGGAGGTTAACTTTAAGGGTATCCTGTACGAGGACTCCCAAATCCTGTTGCATCTCAGAACTTTGAATTCTTTCCCCATTTAAATAATAGTCTGCCCGTTTATTTTTTCTGCCAAAGTGCATAACCATACACTTTCCAACATTGTACTTCATTTGCCACTTCTCTGCCCATTCTTCCAATCTATCCAAGTCTCTCTGCAGACTCTCCATTTCCTCAGCACTACCGGCCCCTCCACCTACCTTCGTATCATCAGCAAACTTAGCCACAAAGCCATCTATTCCACAATCCAAATCGTTGATGTACAATGTAAAAAGAAGTGGCCCCAACACAAACCCCTGTGGAACCCCACTGGTAACCGGCAGCCAACCAGAATAGGATCCCTTTATTCCCACTCTCTGTTTCCTGCCAATCAACCAACGCTCTATCCACATATTTAACTTTCCCGTAATTCCATGGGCTCTTATCTTGTTAAGTAGCCTCATGTGTGGCACTTGTAGAATTTTCACCTAAGTGAATATGTTGGTGCAACATATCCTGCCTTTATATTAATGGATACTCCTGTGCTTTGCTTTCTTTTTCTGATGTTGAATACATTCGATGTCCTGTCTTCTGAATCTTATGTTACAGGCCCTCGTCAAGCAGACATAGGATGAAGTGTTCAACTTTATGAACTGATGAGTTGTCTATGCCGATGTCCATCATTACTTTGGAAGGTCTGAGGATACAGGTAAGTGAATGTCAATGATAATTTTCTTGCCAAGATTTCTACTCAAAGGATCTTAGCAAACTACTAACCTGTTTATTGCATCCACATAAATAAACATCACCTTACTCTGTGAAAACATGGAAAAGTTTATGATTTCATTCCTGTACACTCTTTACATCGTCCCCCATGTTTATTTCATACAAGCCGATGATACTTTAGCAATTCAGTGGTTAACTTCCAAACACAGATTTAAAATTTTGTTTTGTGATTAAACCTTGCCTTTCATAGGCTTACAGGTAATGTGTTATAACTTCATACTAAATGTCGTTTTTGCATAATTATTACCTACACTGTGGCACTGTTTATGCTTCTCATTCACTGTATGTTAGCGAGGGATGGGGTACATGATGACAAATGCTACTAAGAGGGAGCCTGCACACCCGAATGGAGAGATATTCCTGTTCTGATTGTAAAAAACAGTGTGAGTCTTTTAGATCTGTGCTGTGTTGTATTTTTTAATTGTATTCTCTTGAATATTGTATACTCCTTGAGTTTCCAAAGCAATCCAATGTAGTATCATTTTAATACTACACTCAGTTATGCAACATTAAGCTAGAATTAAATGTTGTATTGAGGCAGCACTGCTTCAGATCACTATTGATCGCTCATCTGCATTGTTCTTTCATTGCATGTTGGTAGCGATTATTTGCAAATCCCTTTACCAAAATGGATTCTCAGCATTTCTCACTAGAAGTGCACCTCCTGTACTTAATGAAGTGGTCACTGAGTTCATGATCTGCTTCTGTGGCCCATCCAGTTCAAGATTCAATGCGTTGTGAATTCAGAGGTGCTTTTCTGCACACCATTGTAGTAACACACGATTATAAGTTAATGTTGCCTTCCTGTTGGCTTGGACCAGTCTGGCTGTTCTCCTCTGACCTCTCTCATTAACAAGATATTTTCACCCACAGAACTGCTGTCCACTAGATTTTTTTTTGTTTTGTTTTTCACGCCATTCTTGGTAAACATTAGAGAAATGTTTTGCATGAAAATCCTAAGAGATCAGCAGTTTCTGAGATACTCAAACCACCCAATCTAGCACCAACAATTATTTCACAGTCAAAGTCATTTAGATCACATTCCTTCCTCATTCTGCTGTGTGAAACAACAACTGAACCTCTTGACCATTTTTGCATGTTTTTTATACAATGAGTTGCTGCCATGATTGACTGATTATATACTTCCATTAAATAACAGGCGTACAGGAGTGCCTAATAACATGGCCACTAAGTGTACACTCTGATCAGATTTTTGAGCCACAGCAAAGATTCAAGCAAAGGGTCAAAGATTAACATACACACTTGCAACACACATTGTCAGCTACATTGCCCAACTTAAACCCTAATGATTGTAATATTTCTAAGTATTCTATTTAAATAGTACCTAAATATCTTGTACTAAAAGCTATTAATGAATAAACAATTAGAACTGTTTGTTTAGATCTCAGACACAAGTGAGGATATTGAACAGAGCGCTAAAGATCTGAATTAAATAAGCTTGGCTATTACTTATAAAACTCCTGGGCGGAAAGCTGTAAGTAAGTATTGTGTAACCTTACAACTCAATGGGAAAGACGGAAAAAACAACAACAGCATCCTTGAAACCCCAAATACACACTTTATTAAATGAGACTTGGGGAAGCCAGTGCAAGCTGTGCTAATTATAATTCCTTGGCTAAATGTCGACGCAATGAATTTCAAAAGGAGGCAGAACTGAGGAAAAATGTAACAAGAAAAATTATTGCATCAACAAAATAAAGCACCAGCATTGCCTTTTATGCGACTGCTCACATGTACGTAATGACATTTGTAACACTTGCTGTTCTCATTAGATGAAGGTAGAATTCCGGTAATGGACTGATACTTGCTGGCATAATGATGAGTGGTAATTTAAGAATACTTTGTGTGTGCAGATTTCACATTTTAGTTCTATATCTGATAAAAAATTCCATCTAATTTATATATTTCATTTTTACTTTATAAGTGATTCTGTTAAAGACGTCACCATTGTGCTGTGTGCCATAAATAAATTTAGACTGCAGTTAGGTTCCAGATACTGATCTTGGAGGGATATCTTCAAGCTGCAGTGCACAGCTATTGGATTAATTTCAGTCTGCTTGTCAAAGTTTCAGTTTTATAGCTAACTTTTAATGTTAGATGAGTGTCAGTATTTTTTTTTCCCAATATTAGGGCAATTTCATGAGGTCCAATGGATCACAATGGACTCTTAAAATGTGACTTGGAACTAAATTAAAAATGGAAATTGGAAGCAGGGCATCACTTATGATCAAATCAAAAACTCACACCACTCGGTTCATAGAGTAACTTTTAGTACCAGTACACCTGAGAAAATTCATTGAATTACCAGACTGAAAAAGTTACCTTATGTATAGATACTCCTGCATCCAGTGTCACTTTATGCATTTATAATCAATCCATATATATATATAAGCTAATCTTAGGTGTATAAGGACACACTCAGTTACTTGGACATTGTATTTATAGGATTGTTCTTATATTTATAAGATCATAAGACAGGAGCAGAGTTAGTCCATTCAGCCCATTGAATCTACTCTGCCATTCCATCATGGCTGATCCCAGATCCCACTCACCTGCCTTCTCGCCATATACTTTGATGCCTTGTCCAATCAGGAAGCTATTAACTTCCACCTTAAATATACTCATGGATAAATTTATATTTATTATGATTTTTTTTTACATTTTGTTCTTCATGCTTATGCTTTTTTTATACTGAATCAGATCTGGAGTAACAAATCATGCTGTTCTCATTTACACTAGTGTACTGAAGAATGACAATAAATAATCTTGAATCTTGAAATGCTTTGGCTCTGTATGTAAATAAACTGTAATAAAGAACTAATCCATGAATAATCAAGGGCTAAATACTAATTCCTATGTCAGTGTTTTACATAAACCATTTCCCACTTTGACTGTTGACAGATTTTGATTTAAACTTTGTCCTTGAATCAAGCCAGCTGTTTTAGTGACAGAAAATAGAAAGTGGTTTATTATACTGTGATCTGGTTGCTTCAGTCACTTTTGTGATGTTAACATAAAACATTAAATGCACTTGTTACTCTGCCTTCAGAAAAAGGAAGTCCATCATAGTTATTGTACTTCAGCAGCTTGATATTGCAAAAAAATGTTGTGCTACTCAAGATCTGTTTTCTGATTTGTAATATCTATTAATTAAACAGCTCACTATTCAATTAATTAGGTTTGCATTCAGCTGCGCAACAACACACTGGCGGAAATAATTCAATTTAATTATTGAGCCATTAAACACATTGTGTCCCCATAGATGCTACATGCTGACAATATGTGTTGCTTGGCTTTATACCAGAAGTTTATAAACATCTGACCTTTTCATCTGTGACTAACACTGGATTTCTCAATGCACATGGTGCATTCATTTCAAATTCAGTTCTTCTCTCCATAAGTATTGCTTATGGCACCGTTAATTACAAAATGAGCTAAACTGTGTACTTTTGAAATATTTTTCTGATTTATTTTGACACTACTGTCTTAAAATACTGTGACGTGACTAATTATTTTGAAACTATATTGATGGATATTTACCTTGGATTTTGAAGAACTGGAACTCATTGTATTTACCTCCCTAGGTTTTTCTCTGACAAAGTCTTCCAGTGCTCCTTCAGGGATGAAGAATGAAGCTGAATTGCATCCACTATAGTCAGAATTGTCAAATGTGCTGAGCCTACAGCAAATGGATATAGATTAGCTTCTCTAAAATAAGATTTTTCCAGTATGATTTGTTTAATTTTTGAAGTCTAATGCCTAGAAATTCAACATTCAATTGAAAATCATGTCAAATTTTTGATGAGTGAAGCATAATGATAATAATTTCTTGGTTATGTTGCATCACATGAAGAATTTGACAGGACCTTGCAAACTCACCACAATTTCCAATAAGATGATATTATTCTCACACAGTGCACACAAACCTGTGTGATGGTTATTTATTATCCAGGATTGGGAGGTTTGTGATAAACTCAGGTTTTTTTGCACAGCAGAAGAAACTGCTCAAAGTTCAAAATATGTATTGTTAATTTTTAATGAGAATTATTTAGCCATTCTTTTAAGAAACAATACTATCCACATTCAGGTAGCCTGTTGTTAAATTAACTTATACCGTAATCCAAGGCCCCTAACTTTTGACTTGATCTATGCAGCTGCAAAAAAATCACATGCTGATGAAGTAATCATTAGATGATGGAAGGAGAAAAAGATATACAAATCTTAGAAGGCAGCAAGCGTGGGGAGGACTTACAAAGATGAAGACTTAGAGTCCACTCCTCAGCCTTGACCTGAGAAGCATCTCTTCCCAGAGCCTGCTTTTGCAACAGACAATATGTTCATATGCAACTCATACACTCATAAGGTTTTCTAGATCGTACAAAATGTTTTATGTTTGGAAATATTTTATATAATTATAATCTCTGTTAGAATTATCCTCAAAATAAATATGTTTAACCTGCTTGGTTTGGAGGGAGGACTCACCACGGAAATAGTAATCATTGACAACTAACTCATTTCAGAAAAGAGGTGATAGTCACGAAATAAATTCGTTCTGAAGTGTAGGTTAATAAGGTGGAGGTACTTATAGACACCGATAAGTACACAAATTAAGGTCTAGGTTTAAGTTCAGGGCTCCAGAGCATGTACTCACATATCATCACACTTGGAACAAATTCATCTGGAACGTCAGTCATTGGGCATTTATGGAGCAACAAATGTTTTTCCTGTGTGTAGATGTTAGGGTACAACAGAATTTCCAAAGTTTAAAACTTACTACATGTAACTAAGCCGTTCAATTCAAATAGCTCATTACAGACTTCACCATCTACAGACAGGTTAAAAGTTTATGTCACATTCATCCAGCCATACAGTATACCTTTCCTGCATATTTGAGTGGTCACTTTATTAGGTAGCTCCTGTACTATTGAAGTGACCATGAGTACATGTTAGAATCAGGTTTAATATCACTGGCTTATGTCACGAAATTTGTTATGTGGCAGCAGTACATTAGAATACATAATAATAAAAATTGGGAATTACTGTAAGTGTATATATTAAAAAGTTATATCAAATAAGTAGAGCAATAAAAGTAGTGAAAGTTTCTGGGTTAAATGTCCGTTCAGAAATTTGATGGCAGAGGGGAAGAAGCTGTTCATGAAACATTGAGTGTCTGCCTTTTGGCTTCTGTACCTCTTCCCTGTTGGTAGCAATGAGAAGAAGGCATGTCCTGGGTGATGGGGCTCCTTAATGATGGATGCTGCCTTTTTAAGGCATTGCTCCTTCAAGATGTCCTGGATGCCAGGGAGGAAGTGCTAATGATGAGGCGTGCTCTTCTGCTGCTGCAGCTGATCCACTTCAAGGTTCAATGTGCATTCAGAGATGCTCTTTTCACAGTACTGTTGCAGCACATGGCTAGTTGAGTTACTGTTGCCTTCTTGTCAGCTTGTACCACTCTGGCCATTCTCCTCTGAAATCTCTCATTTAAAGACATCTTTGCCCATAGAACTGCCCTCACTGGATGTTTCTTTTTGTTTTTCAGACCATTCTCTGTACACTCTAGAGGTTATTGTGCATGGAAATCCCAAGGCATGAGCAGTTTCTGAGATTCTCAAACCACCCCGTCTGTCACCAACAATCATTCCACGGCCAAAGTCATTTAGATTACATTTCTTCCACATTTTGGTGTTTGGTCTGAACAACAGCTGAACTTCCTGACCATCTCTGCATGTTTTTATATATTAAACTGCTGCCACATGATTGGCTGATTAGATATTTACATTAATGAGCAGATGTACAGGTGTACATAATAAAGTAGCCACTAGCACTACACTATACCTACGAGATGAAATCTTGAATGTAGATTTAGTGTCCTTCTTCAACTGCCTATTAATGTCAGTAGGATAGAGGCAGTAACTTTGTTTATCTATATAAGTAGAATTCAATGTAAATTTACAGTGGCAGATAGCAGAATAAGAATAGATCCATGTATGTTTCCTGAAAAAGGAACTTCATATTCTGAAGGTCAATACTTTATCTTTATCCACTGCTTTAAAGTATTTTACACCCCATTCACATCTTCTAAAGAAAAAAAAATTGCCGTGCTGTAATGGTGGAGCAGTTTTGATAGGCCAGACAGCCTAATTCTGCTCTAATGTCTTATGCTCTTCAGCTATTCCAACTGCTCTCAAATTATAGAACATTAGCACTGTCTGTTTACCCAGTCCTGAGGATTTATGATTTGGAAAACACTCCTCACTTCACCATTTAATCCGCATTGATCTAATAAATGATATAATTTATTCAGAAATTTCCTCCTTATGAAGTTCTTCCTTTTAGCTGCACTCTCATAAACTTGAATTGGGCTCTCATATATCTTTGCTGCATCATGTAAAGGGATCATTTTCTGCATGTACACTTTAATTGGTCTGGTCTTTCAAGTTAATGAGATTTTCATCAATTGTTGGCTTTGATATTTTATACCAGAGGTACCAATTTATGGTGCTGCAAGCCAAACTCTTGACCTGACCTTCTGAAGGGCCTGTGACATCTTGCTACACATACACTCAGTGTCTATTTTAATAGGTACACCTGTACATTTTCTCATTAATACAAATAGCTGATCAGTGAATTCTGTGGCAGCTACTCAATGCATGCAGACTTGGTCAAGATGTTCAGTTGTTTTTCAGACCAAGCATCAGAATGGGGAAGAAATGTGATTGAAATGACTTTGACGAGGAATGATTATTGGTTTATCTATCTCAGAAACTACAGACCTCTTGGAATTTTCACATACAGCAGAGAATGTTGCCAAAAACAAACAAAAAAAATCCATTGATGTCAGTTCTATGGGTGAAATATCTTGTTAATGAGAGGGGTCAGAGCAGAATGGTCAGACTGGTTCAAGGTGACAGGAAGATAACAGTAATTCAAATAACCATACATTACAACTGTGGTATGCAGAACAACAGCTCTGAATGCAAAAGATATTGAAGATTGAAGTGGATAGGCTATAGCAGCAGAAGACCATGACCATACACCATGTGGCCACTTTATTAGGTACCTCCTGTCCCAAATAGATATAGACCAAGGTGTTAGTCACAGGGGAATGATTCACTTTTCTGCAGTCTTCATGAAACTCAGAAACAAATTTCATGTCACATGCTGGAGATAATAAACCTATTCTGATTCTGAAAATAAAAGCTGCAAACGCTGGAAATCTAAAATAAAACTGAATACATGGGAAATGCTCAGTTAGTCAGGGTGCATCTGCGGGAAGTGAAACGTAGCTGTCGCTTCTATTAAAGAACCATTCAGAGCAAATCTTTCAAGTCTTAGCTCTGTTTCTCCCCTCTAACAATTTCTGCCATTTCTAAAAGCAAAAAGGAATTGTTGGAGTGATGGCATAGGGTGGTTGGGGTAATGTTCCTTTAACAGGGAAGATGATGAGTAGGACTGGCTGAAGACATCAGCAGCAAGTAAATGGGTTGGTTGGGCAGATAACTCAATCCCCCCATGGTTATGTTGTCAGCAAATCTATAAATTTGCTGATGACACAACTGTTGTTGGCAGAATTTCAGATGGTAATGAGAAGGTATACAGGAGTGGGATAGTTCGGCTGGTTGAGTGGTGTCACAGCAACAACCACACACTCATTGTCAGTAAGACCAAAGAATTGATTGTGGACTTTAAAAAGAGTAAGGCGAGGGATCAGAAGTGGAAAAATTGGTGTCAACATCCCTGAGGATCTATCTTGGGACCAACATATTGATGCAGTTACAAAGAAGGCACGTCAGTGGCTATATTCCATTAGGGGTTCGGGGCGATTTGGTATGACACCAGAGATACTCTCATATTTTAACGATGTACCATGGAGAACATTCAAACTGGCTGTATTGTCATCTGGTATAGGGGGAGAGGTAACTGCACAGGAACAAAATAAGCTGCAGAAAGTTGTGAACTCAGTCAGCTCTATCATGGGCTCTACAGCATCCAGGACATCTTCAAGGAGTGGTCTCAAAAAGGTGGCATCTATCATTAAGAACCCTCATCACCCAGTACATACCATCTTCTCATTGCCACCATCAGGGAGAAGGTACAAGGGCCTGAAGGCACACACTCAAAGGTTCCAAGTTTCAAAGAATTAAAAGTTCAAATGTTAATTTTATTATCAAAGTATGTATGCAAAATACAACTCTGAGATCTGTCTTCTCCAGATAGTCATAAAATTCAGAAAACCATAGAAACCAATGAAAGAAAAACATAATCTCCACCCACACCCTTTAGTTGTAATCCCCCAATATGAAAAGAAAAAGAAACAAAAACCTGCAAACCCCAAACATCCCCAACCCCCCCCCCCCGCGCAAAAACTAACAGATCACCCACATGGTGAAAAGGCAGCAAGAACATCAAACCCCAAACCCCAGCCCACCAAACGACAACAAAGTGGAATGGGCAAAAACACAAAAAAAAACATTGAACTGCAAGAGGCCAATCTGAACTACAAACAAAAGAAAATCTGCAGGTACTGGAAATCCAAGCAACACACACAAAATGTTGGAGGAACTCAGCAGGCCAAGAGTAAAGTTGATGTTTCAAGCCAAGACCCTTCATCAGTTATTTTGAACTTTGGCCCAATCCATAAATCTCAGAATTTCAATAATATCTCTGAGAGCATTGAGACCCAATGAGGAAAGCAACTTGAACCAATAGTTCATGAATAGTTTCTTCCCCTCTACCATCAGATTTTTGAATGGGCATTGAACCCATGAACACTACCTCACTACTTTTTTTGCTCTTTTAGCAATACTTTTAAGATTTTTATAAATATATATTTTAAAAAACTTAAATAAGTCATGCAAAAAGTATATATATAACCTACTATAATGTACTACTGCCTAAAGCAACAAATTTCACAACATATGCCAGTGATATTGAACCTGAAAAATCTATAATGTCAAACATTTAATGAAAGTTTCTGTGTTAGGAAAATGGACTCTGGACAGTAGTAATATCTTCCACAAGTCCCAAGGTAGGCCTCAACTCACTAGTCACGGTGCTCAAAGCCCATGCCATCTCCAGGCACCATCTGTGCCATATAATTTGTCCAAGTGACTTTAAACCAATGTTGCCCAGTGACCTCAATGCAACAATGAAAACACTCAGCATCTGGGAACAAATTTGGTCCAGTATCTTCAGCTCCAGTCCTCCAATTTCAATTGTTTTGACAATCCTGCTCTATACCCCTAACAACAGATTGTAGAATACCATTAAGTCAAAGTAAATTCAAAAGTCAAAGTAAAATTATTATGAAAGTACATATACAGTATGTCACCATATGCTACCTTGAGATTCATTTCCTTGCAGGCATTTACAGGAATATCAAATAATACAAAATAATTTATGAAAAACTATACAAAAACAAAGACTGACAACCAATGTGCAAAAGAAGACAAATTGTGCGAATAAAAAATACATAATACCAAGAACTTGCTTTGTAGAGTACTTGAAATTTAGTCTGAGCTCTGTCAAATCAGTTCAGAATTGAGGTGAATCAAGTTATCCTTTCTGGTTCAGCAGCCTGATAGTTGTATGGTAGCATCTGCTCCTGAACCTGATGGTGAAGGACCTAAGGCTCCTGTACTTCGTTCCAATGGTAGTAACAAGAAGAGAGCATAGCTTGGATGGTGGGTGTCCTTGAAGATGGATACTGATTCCTTGTGCCAGTGTTCCTTGTAAATCTTCTCAATGGAGGGGATGGTTTTGCCTGTGATGGACTGGGCTGTATCCACCACTTTCTGCAGACCTTTCGATTCTTGGGCATTGGTATTTCCATACCAGGCCATAATGCAACCCAGTCAGGATACTCTGACTGTGTTTCTATAGAGGTTGTTCAAAGTTTTAGAGCAGGGGTCCCCAACCTTTTTTGCACCGCAGACCGGTTTAATATTGACAATATCCTCGCGGACTGACCTACTTGGGTTGGGGGGTGGGTGCAGTTGTTGGAATTCAAGTAGGGTTAAACTCACCTCAACATGTCTTTTACAGTTAGGGTTGCCAACTTTCTCACTCCCAAGTAAGGGACAAAAGTAACAGTCAACTCCCGGGACACTTGTGTTTACCCCAGGAAAGACTACCATGACTATGAAGCCTTGCGCGGGCACCTGTGTACGCATGCACATACGTGCTGTTTTTTTCACACAAATCGCTTTTGGCTTAATCTTCCCGACTATACAGTACATATATTACTTCTACGTTATATAGGCTGTGTATTTATCATATCATTCCTGCTTTACCTATATGTTAGTGTTATTTTAGGTTTTATGTGTTACTTGGTATGATTTGGTAGGTTATTTTTTGAGTCTGGGAATGCACAAAAAATTTTCCCATATAAATTAATTGCTTCTGCGCTTTATGCTACTTCTTCACAAAAGATTTCATAGGAACGCTTTACTTTAGTGGGGGAAATACAGGACAAGGGCGGTCCCGTATGGAACAAACCAATTTAGCCCAATATACGGGATGTCCTGGCAAATACGGGACAGTTGGCAACCCTATGTTCAAGTTCAACAGTGTGTGACAGGGAATGAGGAAAGGTGCAGCTGACTTGTATTGTTTCCTTGCGGCCCGGTAGCACATGCTTTGCAGCCCGGTACTGGTCTGCGGCCCGGTGGTTGGGGACCACTGTTTTACAAGGCATGGTGGATCTATGCAAACTTCTAAACAAGTGGTTCTTAGACCACATTATAGCCCATGGTAGTTCACTGACCACATTATAATCTATTGTATTGTGAAATTTAATGTTTCATAACGTTGCTCTCATGGACCTATTTTCATTTCCATTAGTTTAATAAACATTAGCATTCTATTCCTAATAGTCATTCATACAATTCGTATAAGAGAATTTCAAATTCATTTATACTGTAATTCTCCCTCTTATCTTATTTGCTTTGTCAGTTTTTAAATAATGATCTGAACCTCCCATATTTAAATTTGCGTATAATCCTCCCAGCCCACATACAAATCATTAACTGTTAGTAAACAGCAGTATTTCCAGGACTGAATCCTGTGGTGTACCACTGATTTCCCAATAATTTGAAAATTATATTGAATGTTTGCTTTTCACTTCTAGGCAGTGTCAATACAAATGTGTTATCTTTCATATCATTTCATAAGCCCTGATTTTCATTAGTAATCTATCATGTGTGTCATTTCTTAGGCTTTCTACTTCTACCTGATCATGTGTAATTATTTAATGAAAATCTTCTGAATTTTCCCAGCTGCAAGTTTTAACTGAAAGTGGCCCCCAGCCTCCCCATTTATGAAATGTATTGTGTTGGCAATTCACCATTAATAAATTTTGCCATGAACTCAGAAAATTTCCAGCGCTTCTGTAGTGTCCCCGAGAACTCACACCGTGCCCCCCTCGCCCACCAGTGTATTCCAGGATCCTTGACACTCTGGTTATGTTTAACTTTACCAACTTAACTAAACATTTCATTTTATCAATTATGTTTACCAAAAGAAAAGACAAAAATCAAAATAGCTGTTAGAAAATAACATGCTATTTGGTCTCAACACAAACAAAATGTTGGCGGAACTCAGCAAGACAGGCAGCGTCTATGAACATGAATAAACAGTCAAGGTTTGGACCGAGGCCCTTCTTCAGGACTGGAAATGAAGGGTGAAAGAGGCAGAATAAGAAGGTGGGGGGAGGGGTAAGAGGACAAGCTAGAAGGTGATAGGTGAAGCCAGGTGGGTGGAGGAGGAGGGGGTGAAGTAAAGACTGGGAGATGATAAGTGGAAAAGACAAAGGGATGGAAAAAAAGGAATCTGATAGGGGAGAAGAGTGTATAATGGGAGAAGGAGAAGGAAGAGGGACACCAGGGAGAGATAACAGGCAGGTGAGGAGAAGGGATAAGAGGCCAGAGTGGGCAAATGAAGAAGATGGAAGTGGGGGAGAATAAATTACTGGAAGTTGGTAAAAATGATGTTCATGCCATCAGATTGGAGGCTACCTAGACTGAATATGAGACGCTGCTCCTCCAACCTGAGAGTGGCCTCACCGTGAAGGCCACAGCCTGACATGTCAGAACAGGAATGGGGATAGGAGTTAAAATAGTTGCCACTGGGACACTGTGCCTTTTGCGGATGCAGCGGAGATGCGCATCAAAGTGGACCCCTGGACTTCCTATCTAGCATCTATATTACCTTCTAGGAGAAACTGTAAAAGATTCTGAAAAGAGACTATGAGAACATGTATGGATCCTGCCTAACCTGATTTAGGGCACACTTCCAGAGATTGCTTTGATTAATGGGTATGTTTTCCAAACTTCAACCTACCATGATATTATCAGTCTGACTTCTTGAACTCTTTATGGATTGCATTAGTAACCCAGCAGTACCCAATACTGCCCACAGGAGTTGTGAACCATGTCCGGAGAGGATAGCCTTTGTCACCCTAAAGCTCTATGAAATAATATGGGCACTGTTTCCTGGTGTTTGAATCATGGTCATTGCATGACACCAAGCACAAGCTTCCAACATGCATTGCCTTTTGTTGCAAATTTGCTAGAAGTTAAAGCAGTTAAAATCACATTCAGTTGACAAAGAAACCAAAATTGTTGGCACTGCTGGCTTATAAAAGTGATGCCACCACAACTAATGCCAATTACAGTTGTCACGTGACCAGCAACAACGAATATAGAATTGAAACAACAGGAAGTCTGCAGCTGCTGGAAATTCAAGCAACGCACATAAAAGTTGCTGGTGAACGCAGCAGGCCAGGCAGCATCTCTAGGAAGAGATACAGTCGACGTTTCAGGCCGAGACCCTTCGTCAGGACTAACTGAAGGAAGAGTGAATTGAGTCAGGTTTAAAAAGACAAACATAAGCCTTTATTAAACTTTGCTCATCAATAGCGAAAAGAATTCAAACGACTAACTTAACCGGAAGTTAACTGCTATGTGGCAACTCTGGAGCTGTTCATAAAGTGATGAATTCGAACACAGTTCCTAAAGTGGTAAATTCGAAAGTCCAAGTGATTTACACAGTCAATAAGGAGAGACTTCTCTGGAAATGGATTTCTTCGAAGCCGTGACATTACTGCTGATTCTGTCCAAAGGATTCACGACGAAGGAATTGACCTTTTCCTGGCGAATGATCACTGCAAGAAACCTTCCTGTTCTTACAGGGGTTATCTCAGAAGCTGGTCACTATTTCTGAATGAAGATTCAATAAGAATGATCCTTTATGAAACCGCCAAACGACACCAACTTTACTCGTTCCTTCAGGTTCCCATACTTTAATAAGGTCTTCACTCTCCAATGCTGGACTGTAAAGGTAAATCAAAGATACCAAACAAAACTGGCAGCGATCAGCGAAACTACTAGCACAACGATTTTACCTTACAATAGAAAGTAAAACTCCACTTTAAAATGAAACTGCGTCATAAGACAAATACACAGCATAACGGAATAACTGATGAATTAACTGACAAACTAAACTGACAAATTAACTGACAAACTGACCTCACACTGGCAAGAAAATTACATCGCCCCACCATCACAAGACCATTACATCACACTCGCGAGATACTCAATTACATCATGGTCATAAGACAGTCACAAAATACCCACGAGGTATGTAACACAGGAAATTAACCAATGTTCAACAACGGAGCATCCATAGGGTCGTGGAATCACAGCACCAAATCAGATCCTTCGATCTACAAGTCTGTATCCACCATTAAGCACCCAATACTTTGCCTCAGAAAAGCAGCCAGCATCTGGAGTACTGTGTGCAGTTATGGTCTCCATACTTGAGAAAGGATATACTGGCTTTGGAGGCAGTGAAGAGGAGTTTCACCATGTTGATTCCAGAGATGAGAGGATTAGACTATGAGGAGAGAATGAGTCACCTGGGTCTACACTCACTGGAATTTAGAAGGATGGGAGGAGATCTTATAGAAACATAAAAATTATGAAAGAGATAGGTAAGATAGAGGCAGGAAAGATTTTCCACTGGTAGGTGAGACTAGAAATAGGCAACGTAGCTTCAAGATTTGGGGGAGTAAATTTAGAATGGAGATGAAGAGAAATTGCTTTTTCCCCAATGAGTAGTGAATCTGTGGAATTCTCTGTTGCACTCAAACCTGCATCCACCATTTTGACTGGCAGCTCATTCCACACTCACACTACATTGAGTGTTACCCCTCAGGTTCCCCTTAAATATTTCACGTTTCATCCTTAACATATGACATCTAGTTCTAGTCTCAGCCAACCTCAGTGGAAAAAGCCTGCTTACATATACCCTATCTATATCCCTCATAATTCTGTACACTGATATCAATCTCCTACACTCGAAGAGATAAAGTCCTTACTTACTCAACCTTTCCCTCTAACTCAGGTTCTCAAGTCCTGGCAAGATTCTTGTAAATTTTTTCTACACTCTTTCAATCTTATTGATAGCTTTCTTGTAAGTAGGTGACTTGAACTGCATCTACTTTCCAAATTTGGCCTTAAGTCATTATTCTGGACAGTTTTAACTATAACCTGCCTTTTGTATGTGCCCTGCCTGACATATTGAAAATTTAGATGTATGACTGGTTTAAAGGTTTTAAAGATCATTAAAGAATTAGACAAATTTCTTGACTTATGCCAGTGGCAATAAATTGATTCCGATTCTAAGATAGAATAAATAAAGGGATGATCTTTACTATTAATGGATAATTTTACTAGGCACATGGCATGGATTTGAAACTTTGTCTCAAAGGTACCAGTGAGGTGCGAAGAAAACATTGCCTCCCTTCATGTATCATAATTCATAGTCAGTATGTATTTTCAGCAAGTCGATGGATTCTCTCCATCTCTTTTAGAGCAGCTCACCTGATCAATGACAGCCATAATGTGTACTGTGCTGCGCAGTTCCACTTGGTTCACAGCAAACTGAATGAAATTTCATGGTTCTGTTTTAGTGCAAGTTTCTGGGCGTAACCAGCCAAAATATTTATGGGCAAATTCACAACTTTATTTTTGGAGGGTCATTAGCTTGAAATTCTGCAACAATTTAGCTCGTCAAAATTTTGTGAAGTCCATTTTCTCAGAACATTGGTCCTGTGCCAAATGTAGAATTGATTGTTTCTTGATCACCCAAGGCATCAATCTGTATGTAATATACTCTCATTAAGAGACTATATTCTTCTTGATCATAATAGTTTGAAATACAAACCTAACTTTGAACAAATAATGTAAAATTGCAGTAAGCAAATGTGAATGGAATCTGATTTTGCAGGTTCCTTGCTGAGGTGACTCTATATTTAAATAACAGTCAGGAAGGTCAGTAAGCAGACAACAATTCAAAGAATCATTTGCTGTACTTAATCTTTCTCACAGTATGTTTTATATGCCCAGAGTTGCATTAATTATCATCTTAATATATAATCTGTTAAATTTAATCTTTCATTTAATAATTGAAGGATAGGGTTATTAGTTTAGGATTATGAGCTCAATGTGAGGTCTTTGCTAATAAAATAAATTACTTGATCCATCAATGTAGTTAACTAAATAATGGGAGTAAAATGAAAATTTCATATTTTGCAAATTGTTGTCTAGCTATGTATTGGTTTGGTTTCACTTTTTAATAAATGTTCTCTTAAGAACATAGAAATTAGGAGCAGGAAAGGCCAAACAGCCTTTTGAGCCTGCACTTCCATTCAATAAAGTCATTAGTGAATAGATTGTAACATCAACTTTCTCACCTCCTCTCATAATCATGCATCAATAATCTATTGACTTGTCTCTTAAAATATTTTATCAATAGTGAATTATTTTAAGCAGCACAGGGCATTGATTTGAAATTTTGACACAAAAACACAAATCAGGAAAATCATTGCCTCCTGGCATGTATCACAATGCATAGGCATTACTTCCAGTAATCTGAGGAGATTTTTCTATAGTCTGTCCATGAACACTAGCTCACTATTTTGTTCCCATTTTGCATTATTTATTTGTCTATTTATTTCCTATTGTAGTTTATAGTGACTTTTTATCTACTTTACTGTACTGCTGTCGCAAAAAAGGTCATATTATATAGTGCCAGTGAATTTAAACCTGATTCTGATTCTAAAATATTCAAAAAACCCCATGCCCTTTGGAGTAAAGAGCTCCAAATAATCTGACATTTTGATGGGAAAATGACATCTCATTTCGGTTTTAAATGGGTGAGTGATTAGGTTAAAGCAATGATCCGTTCTCCAGGCAAGAAAACTCATTTTCTCCAGGTCCACCCTCTTGGAATCAGATCCCTCAGATCTATCTTGCTTGCCCAATGCATTTGTGCTACTGTACGTTGCATCAAGGTAATCCAAGGTTCGAAATGTAAGCGTACCGGGATCTGCAGAAGTGCCGTTGCAAGGTACTAGATTTTGACTGGTAAAGCCTGAATAAACTCTGGTATTGAGAACTTTGAACAAAGGGACTTTGCTTCAAGATTAAGGACCAGTCATTTAAAACTGAGGTGTGTGGCAACTTTTCACACATGGTGATGAATCTCTAGATATTGCTGCCTTGGATTGGTTTGGAAGCTAAATCACTTAATGTATAAAAGCAGTAGTAGATAAGTGTTTGAAAGTACCTGAGTGGTGGGGTAGGTGGCCCAGTCCTGATCCTAATTTCTTATGTTCTTATCAAGTTAGGGTAGATGAAGTAAGCTGCAGTGGCTAAACTGGAGAGAACCTGTTTCTCATAACGGTTTCTAAGCTGTGCTCAATTTTTTAAAAATCATTGAATTGAAAGGGCCCTCCTGCTTCTTCAGAGTCTGTATCCATTTAGGTGTGAGATCTTTCCCACCGGTTATCAGCAATATGCATTCAGCTTGAGCATAGTTTCTCCTTTTTGTATGATACAATTCAACCTTCATATAAATAAAAGGTAACATTCTATTAGCATTTTAAATTAAAATTTGCACCTGTCCAATAGATTTTAACAGTTTCTGTACTTGCAAAACTTCTCAGCTAGCAGACAGATCTCACCATTTAAAAATAACACCGATCTCCCTTTGGTCAACAGTAGTTGACTTCACACATTTCCATTCTGAATTCTATTTACCAATACTGTGGCCATTAACTGAATCTACTAAGGAGACTGGTATAAGGGACAGTAGATGTTGGAATCCATAGCAACAAACAATCTGCTGGAGGAACTCAGTGACTCAAGCAGCATCTGTTATATGGGTGGGGGGAGATTTGGGTGAAGGGGAAGAACATTTTGAGTCAAAACCCTACATTGGGATTAAGGATAGAGAGAAGGAAGGCTGAGACCAGAGCCAGTGAGTGATCAGTGGACCAAGCAAGGTGAAGTACAATAGGCAGATTGATCCAGATAGCGGAGAGGGAAGGTGGAGATGAGAGACGGGGGCAGGTGAAGGGTGGAGACGAGAGACGGGGGCAGGTGAAGAGTGGAGACGAGAGATGGGGGCAGGTGAAGAGTGGAGATGGGAGACAGAGGCAGCTGAAGGGTGGAGATGAGAGACAGAGGCAGGTGAATAATAGATGGATGCAGGGCAAAAGGACATTTGAAGCCAGGTGCGGTAGGGGTAGAGAGGGAAGGGGAGTGATAAGCTGGAGACAGATAAGCAAGAACATTAAGGCTGCCAGTGCTGGAATCTGATAACTAAGATGATAATTGAACCATTAGGGTAGAAATGAAGGGCAGATGGAGCCAGGTAGGAGAAGGAGGGCTGTTATGTGAACTGTGTAGGGAGCGGGTGGCTAGAAGCAGGAGGGAAAGGGGGATGCAAATTGGTGAAGGGAGCTTGAGTGCACAAAAATGTGAGAACAGGAGTCAGAACAGAAGCAGAGACAGAAAAGGGTGGAGGATGGGACACATCCGAGCGTAAAATTGGAGAATTCAGTATTTATATCATTGGGTATGAACAGTGAATTCAATGTGTTTCTGTAACTTTCTCCTCCTGTTTAGACTGTCTGCTGTGAGAACATTACAATTACCAACAAACTTGAAAACAGCTCCCTGTTCCTTCATCTTAATTTATAAATATAATGAAAATCTCAGGCTCTGGTACAAATCCCTAGGGGGCATCACAACTCACATCTAACCTATTTGTTCCTTTGCATAATTTATATACCTTACTCATGCTTCTTTGTCATCTAATTTAATTGAAATCATTAGTTTCACTTCAGATTATGTACATCTTTAACATTTTATAAAAAAAATCTGTCTATCAATGTGTTATTCCCAAGTCATCACAAATCAAGTGCCAACATGTGGTAACATCTTAACTCACTTGCCCAAAATTCATCCTTGGTCAGAAGCACAAAATATGTTATGTTACGTGACAGTGTATTTTTCCACAAGCAACTGTGAATGAATCTCTCATCCTTCTTCTTGTATATATTCACAAGTTTAAAAAAAAACATAGAGAAACTGAGGAGATTATTTTCACACGTATTGTTGGGATTTAGAATATGCTATCTGTAAAGGTAGCAGAATTAAATTCCAACAGAACTTAAGGAAAGTAAGAATATATTTGTTAAGTCCTATTTGAATGGAAACAGGGCAAAAGCTGAACTTGAACCAAGGACTGATGAGCTCTATGACTTTGCAAGTTGACTTTGTGTTTATTAATAGCAGTTTACCAATAAATTATTACACTGTCACCAAGATAAAATCCTTTAAGACCCTAAGAAATAGGAGCAGAATGAAGCCATTTGGCCCATTGAGTCTGCTTTGCTATTCCATCATGGCTGATTTATTATCCCTGTCAAACCCACTCTCCTGTGTTCTCCTGTAACTGTTACTAATCAAGAGCCTCTGCATCAAATATACTCAATGACTTGGCCTCTGCAGCCATAAATTGCAATGAATTCCTCAGATTAACCACCCTCTGGCTAATTAAATTCCTCCTCATCTCTGTTCTCAAGGGAAGTCCTTCTATTCTGAGGCTGTGCCTTCTGGTCTTAAACTCCCCGCTATGATGTTTCCACATTCACATTCTCCACATTCACTTTATCTAGGCCTTTCAATATTTGATCAGTTTCAGTAAGATTCCCAATTCTTCTTGAAGTCCAGCAAGTACAGACCCAGAACAATCGAATGTTAACTCCTTCATTCCAAGGACCATTCTGGTAAACGTCCTCTGGAAGCTTTCCAACGCCAGCACATCTTTTCATTTTTAAGGGGCTCAGAGCCGCTCACAATACTCCAAGTGTAAGGCTGTTTGTTGCAGATTTATGCCTTATTAGTGCTAGCAGTATTGATCATCAAATAGCCTGATCAACATTTTATCTAAAGTACATCTTTACAATTGCACACCGGAAAGACTTCCAAACTACTGCAAGGGGAAATAATTCCATGCTCCCTTCAGAAGTTGCACTCCATAATTTCATTCTTATAGGGACTGATTTCAGGCATCCTTTGTCACCAGTATCATTTGATCGTGAGACAGTGAAACTGTTCATTTCTGACCATTTGACGGTATGGAAGGCCTATGTTCATCCTGTATGACTCCACAAAGAGTAGCCATTCAATGTATAACCAACTGCTCAAAGTACAGAACATCCTGAAGATATGAACACCATAAGGCACTCTGAAGCAGACTGATGCTTTAAGGTTGGATCTTAGTTTCTTCAGCAGCTATTTGGACAGGTTTGTGTTTGATTAGACAGTGGCACAGACGCAGTAGAAACATTTCTGTGCAGGTCCAAACCAGAGCTTGAAAATGCAGACAATTTTCAGCAGGAGTCTTTGACTGGAGAGCAGCACAGATGCAATAGAAGCATTCCTGTGCAAGTCTGGAGCAGAGCTTGAAAAGCAGCCAGTTTTCAGTAGGAGTCTTTGATTGGACAGCAGCACAGATGCAGTAGAAGTGTTCCCGCGCAGGTCTGCTTCAGAGCTTGAAAAAGCGGCCAGTTTTCAGTGGGAGTCTTTGATTGGACAACAGCACAGATGCAGTAGAAGCATTCCTGTGCACGTCCAGAACAGAGCATGAAAAACCCAATCTCCATAAACGAGATGAACTGTCCAGTGGAGCGGTCATCATCAAAGTGGTCTGAGTCAGAGTGGTAAGGCTTTGGCTCAACAGCAACAGTGGCCATGACTCTGGCACTGAGTCTGGCCCTGTGGCTCAGAAGAATAGGAAACTGAAGAGGATAGTAGCAGTAATAGGGAACTCTATAGTCAGGAAGATAGATAAGTGAGTCTGTGGACACAAAAAAGAATGGTAGTTTGCCTCCCAAGTACCAGGTTCCACAATGTTTCTTAATGTGTCCACAATATCCTGAAAAGGGAGTGTGAGCAGCCAGAATTCCTGGTATACATGGTACCAATGACATAGACAGGAAAAGGGAGGAGGTCTAGAAAACAGAATACAGGGAGTTAGGAAAGAAGTTGAGAAGCAGAACCTCAGATTTGCAGTTTGTGCCAAAAGACAGTGAAGATGGGAATAGAGTGACATTGTAGATAAATGTATGGCTGAAGAATTGGAGCAGGGGGGTAGGGATTCAGATTTCTGGATCATTGGGACCTCTTCTGGGGCAGGAATAAGTTGCACTTGAATCTGAGGGGGACCAACATCCTTGTGAGCAGGTTTGCTAGAGCAGTTAGGGGTGGTTTAACCTAAAATGGCAGGGGGTTGGGAACCAATATGATAGAGTTGAGGATGAGGCACGTTTATAAGTAGATGTTGGGTGTAATATGAAAGCAAGGAAGGACAAGCCAATGATTGGGTATAAATGCAGACACTGCAGAGTTAAATTGTACCACAGAGGCAAAATTCAAAAGGGCGAAGAATGCAGGACTGAAGATGCTGTATTTAAATGCACATAGTATTCGGAAAAAGGTGGACAAACTCATGGCGCAGTTAGAGATTGGTATGATGTTATGGCGTGAACGAAGGACATAGTTGGGAGCTGAATATCAAGGATATACTTTATTTCAAAAATACATGCAGGAAGGCATAGGCAGTGGTGAGGCTCTGTTGGCAAGAGATTGAATTACATCTCTAGAAAGAGGTGACATATCGTCAAAGAATGTTGAATCTTTGTCGGTGGAGTTAAGAAACTGCAAGGGTAAAACAACCATGATGGGAATACTATATAGGCTTTCAAATAGTAGCCAAGATATGGGGCTGAGATTGCAAAAGGAGCAGGAAAGGACATGGAATAAGGGTACTGTAACAATTGTAATAGAGAACTTCAATATGCAAAGGGATTGGGGTTATCAGGTTGGTGTCAGATCAAAAGAGAGGGAAATTGTTGAATGCCTACAAGGTGTTCTTTTTTTAAGAGCATCTTGTGCTTGAGCCTATATGGAGAAAGGCTTTTTTTAATTTGGGTGTTGTGTAATGATCTAGATTTTATTAGGGACCTTAAGATAAAGGAACCCTTAGGAGGTAGAGAATATAATCTGATTGAACTCATACTGCAATTTGAGAGGGAGAAGCATAACTCACCTGTATCAGTATCGCAGTAGAACAAAGGGAATTACAGAGGAATGAAAGAGGAGCATGCTCAGGTGGATTGGAGGAAGATTCTGATGGAGATGACGGCACAGTGGAGGTGGCTGAGGTTTCTAGTTCACAAGGTGCAGGATAGTAGTTTTCAAATGGCAGGGGTAGGCAACCATGGCTGACAAGGGAAGTTAAGGACTACATAAAAGCCAAGGAAAGGGCATATATTGTAGCAAAAGTGAATGGGAAGTTGGATGATTGGGAAATTTTTAAAATCCAAGAAAAGGCAACTAAAAACCCATAAGAGGAGAAAAGATGAAATATCAGGGCAAGCTAGTCAATAATATAAAGCAGGATACTAGAAGTTTTTTTCAGTTATATAAAGAATAAAAGGGAAGTCAGAGTTGTTATTGGACTACTGGAAAATGATGCTGGTGAGGTAGTAATGGGGACAAGGAAGTAGTGGATGAACTTAATAGGTATTTTGCATCAGTCTTCACTGTGGAAGACACTAGCAGTGTGGCTGACATCCGTTAGTGTCAGGGAGCAGAAGTGAGTGCCATTGCTACTACAAAGGAAAAGTGCTAGGCAAACTGAAAGGTCTTCGGGTGGATAAGTCACCTGGACCAGATAGACTATATCTCAGATTTCTGAAAGAGTTGCTGATGAAATAATAGATGCATTGGTTTTGATCTTTCAAGAATTACCTGATTCTGGTATGGTCTTGGAGGACTGAAAAATTGCAAATGTCACTCTACTCTTTAACAAGAAAGACAGAAAATCATATGGGGGCGTTGGGATTGGACCCAAACGCAAGACACAGACACTGAAGTACTAGGAACAGGACTAGTTTTGACAAGAAAGCAAGGAAGAAACGACGCTGGACATTGACACAGGCCCTGGACAAGACTAGGATTCAGGGCCTGGGCTAGGACTTGGGCTAGAAGCACAGGACCTGGACATGGAACTAGGAACAAGGAACCTGGACTAGGAACTCGGAACTCCAGAACCAGAGTCTGGACAAGGACCCGGAACCTGGGTCTTGGCTGGGTCTTGGAACCTGGGTTTTGACTGGGAGCCGGAACCCAGGTCTAGGCTAGGACTCGGGACTAGGATCTAGGCTAGTACAGGACAGGACGAGGTACCCCAGCACAGGACAAGGAATCTCCAGCACTGGGCTGGGTGAGGCACCAGAACTAGATGAGGACACCAAGCTCACATTTGGACCGGGCTGGAACACAGCGCCTGACTTAGTCTTGGAACACAGGAACTCAGAGCCTTGGACGTGGACTGGACGCTCAGAGCCTCGGACGTGGACTGGACAAGGTACTCCAGGGCAGGACGAGGCTCTTGGACTAGGTTTGGCTTGGCTCTTGGACTTAGCTTGGTTAAGCTCTTGGGTACAGAGCCGGGGTCCAGCTTGGAGTGCAGGGCCGGGACCCTTCCTTGGACGCAGGGCCGGGATGACTGACGAGGATTCAGGTGGGAACAATTCAGCACAGGACAAGGAATCTCCAGCACTGGGCTGGGTGAAGAACTCCTGGGCTGGGCGAGGACACGAAAACTTGACTTAGACAGGACTGGAACACAGTGCCTGGAACTTGGAACATAGAACACAGAGCCAGGATCTCTCCTTGGGAACAGGACTTAGGGCCATGCCTTTACACAGAGTCAGGACCCCTTCTTGGGAACAGGACATACAGCCACGACTCATACACAGAACACAGAGCCAGCACCCCTCCTTGGGAACAGGAATAGGGCCGGGACTCTTCTTTGACACGGACACTAAACCGAGGGACACAAAGAGACAGTTCCAAGCTCAACGATAGATAGTTCCTTATCTTGGCATGGCAAGGCTCCAGTCTCACTCCGGCAGTTGAACTTGACAGGGATATAGGCAAGGCTTGAGAAGGAAGGGGAAGGGGACAGTCCAGCCCACCAAGCTGAATCTAGGAGCTACTTATGTAGCCAGCCCAAAACTAGAATCAGTTGCCTCAATTAAGGCACCCAATGGAACAAGGGAAAACAGGAAAACCTGGAATAAGGCATCGATGAACCAGACCGTGAGCCGGAATGTGGACTTCACAGACCGGACCATGACAGAAAATTATAGGCCAGTTAGCCTAACCTCAGTGGCTGGGAAAGTATTTGAGTCCATCATTAAGGATGAGGTTTCTGGGAACTTGATAAAATAAATCAAAGTCAGCATGGTTTCTGTAAAGGGAAATCTTGCCTGACAAATCTGTTAGAGCTCTTTGAGGAAGTGATAAGCAAAGTGGACAAAGGAGAGGCAGTGGGATGTCACTTACTTAGATTATCAGAAGGCATTTGATAAGGTGCCACACATGAGGCTGCTTATCATGGTAAAATCCCATGGCATTACAGGAAAAATACTGACATGGATAGAGGAATGGCTGACAGCCAGGAAGCAGTGAGTGGGAATAAAGCGGGCCTTTTCTGGTTGGCTGCCATTGACTAGTGGTGTTCCTCAGGGGTCAGTATTGGGACTGCTACTTTTCACATGTTTGTCAGTGACTTAGATAATGGGGTTGATGGCTTTGTGGCAAAGTTTGCAGATGATGCAAAGTAAGGTGGAGGGGTAGGTAGTGCTGAGGAAGCAATGTGATTGTACTAGGACTTAGAAAAATTGGAAGAATGGGCAAAAAAGTGGCAGTAGAATACAGTGTTGTGAAATGTATGATAATGCACATTGGTAAAAGGAACAGCTATGTGGATTATTATCTAAATAGGGAGAAGGTTCAAACATCAGAGGTGCAGATGGACTTAGAAGTCCTTGTGCAAGACTCCCAGAAGGTGAATTTACAGGTTGAATCTGCAGTAACAAAGGCAAATGCAATGTTGACATTCATCTCAAGGGGACTAGAATATAAAAAAAATAAGGAAATAATGTTGATGCCTTATCAGGCCACATTTGGAGTATTGGCAACAGTTTTGGGTCCCATATTTCTGAAAAGATGTGTTGTCATTGGAGAGACTCCAGAGGAAGTTCACAACAATGATTCTGGGAATGAAGGGGTTGACATATGAGGAGCACTTGACAGCTTCGGGCCTATACTCATTGGAATTTAAAAGAGTGCAGGGAGATCTCATTGAAACCTACTGCATGCTGGAAGGACTAGATAAAGTGGATGTGGAGAAAATGTTTCCTATGGTGCAGGTATTGTGACGAGAATACACATAGATTAAGATGTTAGCTGTCCTGTGCTGGCACCAGTGGGATCAGCAGTTGGTCTGCCATCTGTCTTCAGGAGAAAGAGAGATAAGGAAAACAATGGAGCAGCATTTGGAGATGTTAATGAAGGGACGGGAGAGTTTAACGGAAGGAGAGCTGTCAAGATCAGCTCCCCCTTTGAACCCTGAACTGTTTGAAGTGATGGACCGGCGATACCCCAGCGGGGGGATAAAAAGGGACAGGTTCGCTAAGGCAAGACACGACACCCCAAGGTAATGAGGCCCTGGAAGTGGTGCGTCTCCCACAAGTCGGTGGGAAGTTTTGGCGGGTGATCGCGGGACAAGCCATAGACGCACAGGGTGGAAAGGCACGATCGGCGGGAACCTGGTGTGTGTCCACCCTTGCCTGGGTGCCAGGTTCACCGCAGAGAAACGATCGTATCTGGAAACGGAGGGGTCACGGTCGGTGACCTCAGATGGCATCACAAAGGGCTCGCACAAAAGCTGACTGCGAAGAATATCGAAGGTCTGTGTGTGGAAGCCGTTTGAATATTCATTCGTTTTGCTCTCTCTCTCCTTCCCCCCACTGTCCATTTCCCACGGCAGCGATTACTGCGAACTGAACTGAACTAAATTGAACTGAACTTTGCGTCGCTTTGAAACTGGTCATTTACCCTTAGACAACGATAGAACTTGATTGATCCTGTTATCTTAATTCTGTGTACATGTGTGTTTATCATTGCTGAACAGTTGCATTTATTATCCTTTTGATTAGAGTACTGTGTTGCTTGTTTCTTTAATAAAACTTTCTTAGTTCTAGTAATCCAGACTCCAACTGAGTGATCCATTTCTGCTGGTTTGGCAACCCAGTTACGGGGTACGTAACAGTATCTAGAACCAGAGGGCACAGCTGAATGGCTTAATTCTGCTCCTATGTTTTATGGTCTTATGGTCTTATTAAGATTTTTAATACCAATATAGAGTTGCCCATCAGTCACCCCTTCTCTATACTCAACCCCGTTTTACTTTCCATTAACTAGCTGATCGATTGAATTGGTATTAACGTCGATGTTATACGGCTTTATCAGCAATCAGTAACACACCAACTTGCTTATCAAGATTAAAACAACACAAGGGTAATCAATTGTTATTTGAACAGGGGAAGTTTGTGCATCTTTTACAATGAGGACTCAAGAGATACTACAGATATTCTTAATCCTGCTATATGTTGGACACATTAATGACATAACTTTCAAGTAATCATTTATTTTGTAACTGACAGTTGTTTATATTTCAAGCATACAGGATCATGCATTGCTCTGAAAAATCTTTATCCGTTGTGTCGGATTTAATAATTAGTTTTTTCCTTCAAACTTAGTTTGCCTGACATCAAAATGTTAACAATGCACATATACCACCCCCTATTGTCCAGGAAAATCGTAATGCTGTTTGGGAATGGGTACTACCTCAGAAAGAACTAGACCCTGAATCTGTTTTTTTTTAATTACCAAATTAGCAGAAGCTGAGGAAGGACAATAAACCCTCTTCAAAACTAAATCTACTTCAAGATATTTCATACCTGGGTTAATAATAGCTAATGTATCAAGTAAAATTTATGTGATTGAATATTAAGTGCTTCAGGCTGTACAATATTTTGAATTAGAGTAACCCTTTAGGTTTTGAACCCATTCTAGCATTCTGTCTGAGTGGGAGAAATGTAGTACTCTGATTTCTGTAAATAAAGGACTCCATACAAAGGATGAGTTAATTATTGGTGCAAACATTAAGGTATTAATTCTCCCCATGAGGTATTTGCAGTAGATTATCCTTTCTGAGTCAGTTTGTAATTTAATTTTGACGGGGTAATTTGATGTTCTGTAGCCATGTGCAGAAGACTTTCCTGTCACAACTCTGCAACTCAGCTGATTTTTTTCCCTAGTCAATTATGTTTCTTCAGGCCAGCGTAATTGAGATGTCAAGAACCTACCTAACATCAGATTGATGTGTCACAATTCTTTTAGGTATAAGGAGTCTATACTTGTAGTCAAATATAAGACATCTGTGATTAAAGATTATTTATTTTATTGAGAGATTCTTTCCATTCAGACCTCATTGTTATCTTAAAGCAATAAGCAATAGCATAATGTCCAATTAACCATTTTGCTGCCTGTATATCAATGTTGCAGATCTAGATAACAATAAGATTCATAAGGAAAACTTGAGAAGGCCAACAGGTGGAGTGTAACTTCTATACACGAATCAAGATACATATTATGTTCCATAACTACTGAGATAAATAAAGACAAGAGTGATGGTACCTACATCACAACAAGTACAGCAATTCTATTAAATATTAGCTCTTTTTATAACTGATCTATACAACTGATAGCAAAAGTGCAAAGATTGTACAACTGATTATTTAACTAACACTGTTCAAACAAAAAAGAAATGATTTATATTTTAGTAATATTATATTGTATCTCCATATATTTCAAATCTGGTTTGTTATCATTCTCACTATACCATAGATCATTGTCATTAAAGGAACTAAGTAAATGAATATTATGCTATAATAATCCAGAAATTATGAAAATAATAGTCAACAGTAGATGATTACCACAGAATTACCAGGTCATCACTGGATTATTAATGTATTTTGTAATCACAAAAGATTATTGATTGTCAGTGGTTCACTGATGTCTTTCAGTGGTTGAAATCTGATGTCTTTTCATCAGCTGGCCTATTTGTAACTGCAGGTTCACTCTGAGCTTGTCCAACAGGCTATTGAATTTAATGGCAATTAGAGAGCGTCAGTAAATAATGACATTGCCAGTGATGTCCAGATACTGAAGTATGAATGAATAAAAAAATCAGTAAATCAGTTCAAAGTAAATTCATTAAAGATGAGAAGGGGATAAGTTTAAAGGAAATTTATTGGGCAATATTCTTTTTTTGCGCAGCGAGTGCTTGGTACCTGGAATACGCTGAGAGTGGTAGTGGTGGAAGCTGATACGATAGTGGCATTTAAGAGACTTTTAGATAGACACAAATATTCAGGAAATTGACTCATCAAAGAAGTACAGCACAGAAAAAGGCCCTTCAGCCAATCTGGAAGATGCTGAAACATTTAAGCTGCCTACTCCCATTGACCTACATTGGAACCATTGCCCATTCCCTTACCATCCATGTACCAATGCAAACTACTCTTAAAGATTGAAATTGAGCTTGCATTCACCAGTTGAATTGGAAGCTCGTTCCACACTCTCACAACCCTCTGCATGAAGAAGTTTCCCCTCATGTTCCCCTTAAAATTTTCAGCTTTCACCCTTAACCCATGACCTCCAGTTGTAGTGCCATTCAACCTCAGTGGAAAAAGCCTGCTTGCATTTACCCTGTCTATACCACTTGTAAGTTTGAATACCTCTGTCAAATATCCCCTCAGTTTCTATGTTCTAAGGAATAAAGTCTTAGCCTATTCAATCATTCCTTATAACTCAGGTCCTCCATCCGGCAAATCCTTGTAAATTTTCTCTATACTTTTTCAACCTTATTTACATCTTTCCATTTGGTAGGTGACCAATGCTGCACACAATACTTCCAAATTAGACCTTATCAACATCTTACACAACTTTAACATAACATCCCATCTCCTGTACTCAATATTTTGATCTACAAAGGCCAATGTGCCAAATGATTTCTTTTGGATCTTATCTATCCATGACATCACTTTCACTGAATTATGAATGTGCATTCCCAGATCCCTTTGTTCTCTCAGTGCCCTCCCAATCAGTCAGGGTAGGTCTTACACACTGATTTCAGCCTACTTTTCCAGCTGGTCCAGATCCCGCAGCAAACTCTGATAGACTTTATCATTGCCCGCTACATCCCTAATTTTGGTGTCATCCACAAATTTGCTGATCCAGTTAACCACATTATCATCCATTGATATAAATTACAGACAGCAACAGACACAGCACCAATCCCTGTGGCACTCTACTAGTCACATGCCTCTAGTTAGAAAGGCAACATTCTCTAGTATCTCCCACAAAGCCAATGTCTAATCCAATTTACTACCTCATCTTGAATGTCGAGCAACTGAACCTTCTTGACCAACCTTCTATGCAGGACCTTGTCAAATGCCTTGCTAACGTCCATGTAGACAATATTCACTGCCTTGCCTTCGTCAACATTTCCTCAAAAGACTCTGTAGGATTGGCTAGGCATGATCTACCATGGCACAAAACCATGCCCACTATCTCTAATCAGTCCATGTTTATCCAACTACTCATATATCTGGTCCCTTAGAATACCTTCCACTAACTTTCTCATTATTGATGTCAGGATCATTGGCCTATAATTTCCAGGTTTATTTCTAGGACTTTTCTTAAACAGTGGAACAACATTAGCTATCCTCCAATCCTCCAGTACCTCACCTGCCACTAAGCATAATTTAAACATCTCTGCTAGGGCCCCTACAATTTCTGCACTTAGCTCCCACAGGGTCTGAAGGAACACCCTGTCAAACCCTAAGGATTTATCCACTCTAATTTGCCTGAAGTCAAGAAACACCTCCTGCTCTGTAATCTGTACAGGGTCCACAAAGTTGATGTTGCTTTGCCTCACTTCTATAGACTCTGTGTCCATCTCCTGAGTAAATTCAGATGCAAAAAAATAACTTAAGGTCTCCCCAATCACTTTTGGTTGCATGCATGATTTACCATCCAGATCTTTCAGAGAACCAATTTTGTGTCTTGCAATCCTTTTGCTCTTAACATATCTGTAGAATCATTTCACCTTTTCTGCTAGGGCAATATCATGCCTTCCTTTAGCTCTCCTGATTTCTTTTTGAAGTGTTCTCTTGCAGTTCTTATACTCCATTATTACCTCACTTGTTCCTACCTGCTGATATACGCTACACAGCTCTTTTTTTTAAACCAGGGCCTCAATATCTCTTGAAATGCAAGGTTCCCTAAACCTGTTATCTTTGCCTTTTTATTCTCACAGGCATGTGCAAGCTTTGTACTCTCAAATTTTCACGTTTACCACTTACCAAGGATATAGAGGGGTGTGGAAAAGAGATCTAGTTTAATTTGGCTCTGGGGTTGGCACTGGAATTGTAAGCCAGAGGGCCTGTACTCTGTTGTGTTACCCTATGTTCTCTGTAAAAAGGCAGCAACAATCCAAAAGTAATGTATTGGCCCACTTTGCATACAGGCATTGAGTCACTGAATTATCATTGCATTTCCATAATGCTGAAGGAAACTGCAGGAAAATTCAAGGTTAAGGACTGTTTAGGCATCCACAGTCCTGCAGTATCTGATTTTCTACATTTTAATTTACATTTAAATTGCATTAAATATTGCTCACTCAAAGTCCCCAAAAGAAAATTAGACTTGATAGTGATCACAGCTGACAGAATTCAGTGACACATCACTTCCAGTGGGACACTAGATGAACAGTGTGAGCAATCCAGGAAACTGAATACATAGATTACTAAAACAAGTTGGAACTTTTTTGGGTTGAAGCAATGTTAGATCATGAATTATCCCCGTATGATTTTGATGATTTAAGTGAAAACCTGCAGAACAGCGATTTAATCAAATTAATGCTAAATATAATTTTTCAACTAGGGAGGAAGAGGAGAGAGTAGAAAAATTAATTCCACATTTGAAAGATTTCCAGCCTTTATCACAAAATATCTGCCAATGTCTTCCATTTTGAAGAAGCTAACAAGTGGTTTCCGTGGGGACTGAGAAGCGTCATTTTAACTTTAAATAGCTTCATTGGCTTCAGTAAGATTACTTCTATCTAATCATTCTGACCCATGTGAGCCCATTGTACATGAGGTAAAAAGTACTAAATATTTTAAAGAAAAAAATGCAATCCACCGATTGAAGAAAAACATTTAGTTTAAAAGTGATGTAATTAAATATTCTTTAGTCTAGAAAGGTTGAACATGTTTAAATTGCTATGTAGTTGAATTTATGTCAATCAGTACGATCTCAAAAACATATTAATTTCCTCTGCAGTTGAACCCAACATTTTAGTAATGATATTATTGCATAACTGAATCCACTTAAATTTGTAATTATATAGGGCTATTACTGCATCTGCTTTGAGAAATTACTTCATAATTATAATCTATCATGTAATGCATCTGTTATTACCTGAGTGGAGATAATGATATTGGGGTTCTAATTAAATGTTAACTTTGAATGTAAAACAGTGCATATTTTCCCTCCTTATTTTTATATGCAAAAATTGTTACTTGGTACTTTAATAAACAAAATCAGTATACTGTATGATCTAGCAAGTAGATAATAAAATGTGCTGGATATTTATGTTCCTCATGTTATTAGAGGAGTGATGATTGAATTAAGATTGTCAGCCAAAAATTTTTGGGTTGGGGGGGAGTAAAAGTGGAGGGGGAAACAGGTCATTAACTGATGAAGAGATAATAAGGTAAGTCAGAGTGAACAGATGGCTAGTTGATATCCATAATTGACAGCCATCACAACAAAATCTGTGTATATATGAGAGCTCACAAAGTTCGGAGTTCCAAGTCATTGCACAAGTACATTATATAATGAAATGAGATTGACCTCATCACTGCAAGTCCCTGAATATTGAAGACGTAAGCTGAAATAGATAAAGTTCTCCTCAATTCTCCCTGCGAAATAAAGGGTATGTTTATTATATCAACTCAAATTTTCAATGTGAAATCTTTGGCTTTCCTAATGTAACTGAATGTAATGGCAAATAATTGCCATTTAAAAATATTAGCTAAGAAATCATTGACTGAGAAATTTCTTCGCACATAAAAATGCCTTAATCTGGAGGAGTTCAGTATTGCACTCATATATATGATATATACAACTTTGCACTCATTTATTATTTGTCAGTCTTTACTTTTATGCTGTTTTTTCATAAACTCTGTTATATTTATTTACTTTCCTACAAATATCTGCAAGAAAATGAATCTCAAGGTAATAATTGGTAACATATACGTATTTTGATAATAATTTTTAATCTTCTGGTAAGATGGCAGCTTGGACACTCTGGGTCCGAACAAAGGTGCAGTTATTGTCCTGCTGCATTCACCAGCAACTTTGATGTGTGTTATTCTCCTTTACCTTTTTTTACGATTGCAAGACACTGCTGGATATTAATAACATCAAGGTCTACCCCACTAGCGAGTTGATTGACAGCAGTGGAGCTGGATGTGTTGCTATCAGCTACATAGCGTCAGATGAGGTGTGAGGATGCAGTGTGCATTCCAACAAACAGTGAAAATGATTCTCTTGGACATTTTCTTGTCATCGCAAAACCCTGTTGGGCCTTGGTAATGTAGACTACTGTAAGTCCAGTTCACTGGTTTATTTGCAAGACTGGTGGGGGACTGGTCTCAGTTGTTGTGTGGACCAGATCCGTCATGCTGGGGAACATTGCCTGTTGTAGCCTCCTAGAGAAGAGTTTGAAGGTGGTGTGGGACAGCGTGGGAATCCTTGCTGGATTGGAGGGTGGCCCCTCCATTATTGGCTCAATGGAAGACAAGCTGAATTTCATTTGTCTCTAGCTTTCATTAGAATGTGATAAGTACTGCTGCATCCTTGGTCTTGCAGAAACATGGCTCTAGGACAACACCTCATGCACGATCAATCTATAGACCACAACACTCAGGGACTTGGGCTATATTATTACTATTTTTTGTGACTGTATATTTTTCTGCTATTGTAATTATATGTGCTACATGAGCCTTGTGCTTTGTGTGAGGGTGTGCACTGTGTTTTGCACCTTGACCCTGGAGTAACACTGTTTTATTTGGCTGGATTCATGGGTATGGTTGACTGACACTTACATTTAAACTTGAATGTGACTTTATAGGTGTCTTATCGACCAGTGGGAAATCTAATACTTTTTCCAACAGTATTTTTTATAACTGTTCTTTGTTGTCCGAATAAAATTCCACTATTGTATGATGCAAAGGTTATCTCCAGAACGACTATTGAAGAGATGAAAACATGAAAAGATGGACTCTTGACCTCAAAGTTTTCCTTGTTATGGCCTTGCACCTTACTGTCTGTCTATACTGCACTTTGTACCTGTAACACTTAATTCTTTATTTTAGTACTGTTTATGCTTCTACTACCTCATTGTATCATTGTAATGAAATGAACTACATGCAAAACGAAGTTTTTCATTATATCTTATTAAGTAACAATCAACCAATTTACCAAATATAGACACAGTACTTCTCCAGCCTATCCAAATCCATCTACCTTTTGGTTAGAAAAATAAAAGCCAAGTTTAATGAATCACATTTCCTTTAGGATTGTCAGCTGCATTCTTTGCCCTCACTAAGACCTGTAACTTCTTGCAATCTCTAATAAAACCTCACACATGAGCTTCGACTGCCTTGCCCAAGATGTTCAAGATCAGGGTCACACTTAGTTTCCGAGCCTGGGATCAAATTTCAAAGCAAATTTATTATGAAAGTGCATATATGTCTCCCTATACAACCCTGAGATTCCTTTTCATGAGGGCAATCACAGTAAATTCAAGGAACAGGATAAACTCAGTGAAAGACCATACACAACAGGGCAAACAACAATTAATAATTAGCAAAATAGCTAACTATGCAAACACAAAAAGAAAGAGAAAAAATGGTAATAATAGATAAATAAACAATAAAAATTGAGAACCTAAGATGAAGAGTCCTTGAATATGAGTCCAATTGATTGGGAACAGTTCAGTTATGGGATGAGTGAAGTTGAGTGAAGTTATCAACTCTGGCTAAAGAGCCACACAAATGAGGGATAATAACTGCTTCTGAACCTGACAGTGTGGATGCTAAGGCAGCTGAACCTTCTTCTTGTTGGTGAAGCATGGCCTGGGTGGTGGGGGTAGTTGATGAAGGATATTGCTTTCCTGTGACAGTGCTCTGTGTATATGAGCTCAGTGGTAGAGAGGGCTTTACCTATGATGGATTGGGCTGTATACATTGCTTTTGGTTGGCTTTTCCATACGAGGGCATTGGTGTTTTCATATCTGGCTGTGATGCAGCTAGTCAATATGCTCTCCACTACACATCTATAGAAACTTGTCTAAGTTGTATATGTCATGTCGAATCTTAGTAAACTTTGAAGAAAGCAGAGATACTGTCGTGCTTTCTAAGTAATGGAACTTGCATACTGGATCCAGAACAGATCCTCTGAAATGATAACACTAAGAAATTTATAGTTGCTGATCTTCTCCACCTCTACTTCCCCAATGAGGACTGGCTCATGGAGTGCTGGTTTCCTCCTCGTGAAGTCAATAATCATCTCCTTGGTCTTGCTGAGATTGAGTGAGAGGTTGTTGTTGAGGCATCACTCAGCCAGATTTTCAATCTCCCTCCTTTCTGTTGATTCGTCACCACCCTTATTTCAGCCAATGACAGTGGTATCATCAGCAAACTCAAATATGGCATTCAAACAGTGCTTAGCCTCACTGTCATAAGTATAAAGCAAGTAGAGTGGGAGGCTAAGCACACAGCCTTGTGGTGCACCCTGTGCTGAGGAAGATTGTGAAGGAAATGTTGTTGCCAGTCTGAACTAACTGGGGCCCATATACCTCCCTCCGCAATTGGATCCTTGACTTCCTAACTGGAAAACCAAAATCTGTGCAGATTGGTGATAATATCTCCACCTCGCTGACAATCAACACTGGTGCACCTCAGGGTGTGTGCTTAACCCCCTGTTCTACTCTCTGTATACACATGACTGTGTGACTAGGCACAGCTCAAATACCATCAATAAATTTGCTGATGATACAACCATTGTTGGTAGAATCTCAGGTGGAGACGAGAGGGCGTACAGGAGTGAGATATGCCAATTAGTGGAGTGGTGTCACAGCAACAACCTTGCACTCAATGTCAGTAAGACAAAAGAGCTGATTGCGGACTTCAGGAAGGGTAAGACGAAGGAAAGCATACCAATCCTCATAGAGGGATCTGAAGTGGACAGAGTGAGCAGCTTCAAGTTCCTGGGTGTCAAGATCTCTGAGAACCTATCAATGCAGCTATAAAGAAGGCAAGGCAGTGACTCTACTTCATTAGGAGTTTGAAGAGATTTGGTATGTCAACAAAAACACTCAAAAATTTCTGTAGATGTACCATGCATTCTGACAAGCTGAATCACTGTCTGGTATGGGAGGGAGGAGCTACTGCACAGGACAGAAAGAAGATGCAGAGGGTCGTAGATTTAGCCATCTTCATCTTGGGTACTAGCCTACATGGTACGCAGTACATCTTCAAGGAGTGGTGTCTCCTTATAGCATCCACTATTAAGGACCCCCAACACCCAGGGCATGCCCTTTTCTCACTGTTACCATCAGGTAGGTGTTACAGAAGCCTGAAGGCACACACTCAGTGATTCAGGAACCTCTTCTTCCCTTCTGCCATCTGATTCCTAAATGGATGTTGACCCCGTGAACACTACATCACTTTTTAAATATATATTATATGTGTTTTTGCATGATTTTTAATCTATTCAGTATACATACATGGTAATTTATTTATTTATTTATATTCCATATTATGTATTACATTGAACTGCTGCTGCTAAGTTAACAAATTTCACATGCCAGTGATAATAAAACTGATTCTGATTCTATTTAATGTGGAGGGGTAGTCAATGAAGAGCATCCTGATGTATGCATCTTCACTGTCCAGATGTTCCAGGATTGAGGGAAGAGCCGATGAAGTGGCATCTGTTGTTGACCAGTTAACATCTGCAGGATAAATCATGAAACAATATATTTCACTTCTTTTGTGTTTTTTATGTTTGTTTTTTTTTGTCTTGAATGTGATTCTGGAGCTGTTGGGAGCCTGTGATCTGCAGTTTGCAGATCACTTGCGTGTTTCAGTGCTCTGCAGTCTCCGAGGATTCCAGGGGGCAATGGCAATGTGTGCGAACCTAGTGGCAAGCAAGCTGTGGAACAGAGTGAGGGCTGATGTTTGACTCCATTTCGCCATTTAAAGCTTCCGTTGTTTGCCAATTAAAGTGATGAGGGAGATTTAAACTTCGAGACAAATGTGAAAGGCGAGTGCCAGCTACCTACCTTGTGATCACTGGGGATCGCTCTGATAGCAGAGAGGGTAGACTGCCTTTTGATCACTGGGGGATCACTCTTTTATCAGAGAGGGGAGAGGTTGCTTCTGTGCCCAGAAAATGTTACCCAGGTTTTCTACGTTTTGTATATAGACTTGGACTTTAGACTTTTTTCAGTCTTATAGTTTTCTTATATTCTGTAGTTCTCACCCAATCTTTCTGACTTTTTGAGTGGATTGGAGGGGAATTTAGGGGCTGATGTGCCTGTTCCATTTTTGTCTTTTTTGTGCAGGGAGGAAGGAGTTTAGGGTCAATGATTGTGCCGCTGTTCTCTTTCTCGGTTTCGTAGCTATCTAGAGAAGAATTTCAGAGTTATATACTTTGGTAATAAATTAACCTTTAAACCTTTGAATCTGTTATGACTGCAGGCAAATTGGAGTAGATCCAAGGCACTTCTCAGGTAGGAGTTGATATGCCCCAGCACCAAACTCTCAAAGCAATTCATCACAGTAGATGCAAATGCTACTGGATGATAGCCATTGAGACAGGTTACCAAATTCTTTTTAGGTACTGGTATAATTGAAACCTGCTTGAAGCATGTGGGTACTCAGACTGCAGCAGTGAGAGGTTAAAGATTCGGGTGAACACTCCAGCCAGTTGATCAGCGCAGGTCTTTAATATTCGGCCAGGTACCCTGTCTGGGCCGGACGCTTTCTGTGGGTTCACCTTCATGAAGGATACTCTCATGTTGGCCTCAGAGACTGAAACCACAGAGTATTTGGGGCTGTGAGAGTTCATGAAATGCCTCAATGTCCTGATCATCGAAGTGAGTGTAAAAGCTCCCCGCGCAGTGAAACCTGGTTGTCACTTATGCTTCTTGCTCTCATTTTGGAGGAGATGACAGCATTCAAGCCCTGTCATAGATATCAAACATCCTTCAGTGATTCAAACTTGGTCCAGAATGTCCGATTTCTACATTAGATGGCTTTCTGAAGTTCATAGTTGGACCTCCAGGCTGCTCCCATTGAGCACTTCCAAATCTCACTGGTCTGCCAAAAAATTACACCTGTGCTGTATTCAGGAAGAGAAGTCTACAAAAGTATGATGCTGGAAATCCTAAATAGAAGCAGAAAATACTAGAAGCAGTTGGCAGGCCAAGTGGGGGCGAAACAGAGTTAACTTTTTCAAGTTGATGGCTTTCAACTCTGTTTACCTGCAGCTGATGGATCAGGCAGTATGGCCATGGTGATTTACATAATTCCCAGGTCCTAATTTGCAAAGTCTAGGCATTCAAAGTTCAAAGTAAATTTATTATCAAAGTATGTATATGTCACTGTTTACCACCCTGAGATTTATTTTCTTGTGGGCATTCACAAAGAAATAAAATAGAATCAATAAAAGACTCCATACAAAGACTGACTAATGTACAAAAGAAGACAAGTTATGCAAAATAAAAATAAATAAATAAGACTGAGAACATTATTTGCAGAGTCCTTGAAAGTAGTCTCTAATCATGTCTTTATTGAGATCACCCTGACTATCTCCTGACAGAAGCAAATGAATTTAAACTTCAGAAATCTCTATGGCTCCTTGCAGAAAGTACATGGTATTTGCAGGCGCTGTTCTCCTCCAGCTTCTTCAGGTGTCTCCAATCCCTTGCACCCTCTCAGGATTGCAGCATCTCTTTATTCAATTGGAGCCTTCTCCTATATCTGAAAGAGTGTTGCTTCTTCTGTTGGGCATGTTCCTTTAAGAGTGGACAGCTGAAATTGCAGCTGCAGGAGCTTGCAATAAACCAACAGAGGACACTGTCAGTTTCAACATAACGTTTCAGCGAAAGATAATCTGTAAAAGGAGAAACATAGTGCTTCAAGTCAGGGAGCATCAACAGAACCTGAATTATGTTGTGGGATATCACTGAAATGATACATCTGATATTTGTGATGCTCTAGCTGTAACTTGTTTATATCGGCTGTGTTTAAACTCATGAGAAAAGAGGAAATCCACCTTCCTAATTTAACTTTTTGATGGCTTGGTGAATATTTTGAGGAAATACATAGGGTACACATTCCTATTTAAGTAAAGCCTTATGTAATTCAAAATATCTACAAAAAATTCCTGTTATTAGATAGGCAGGACTTTCCAATGATTATCAATTAAATAACTAATATAGTTAGAGATAGAACATGGAATAGGACCTTCCAGCCCTTTGAGACACACTGCCCAGCAACTCCCGACAAACCAATTTAACACTAACCAAGTCACTGGACAATTTATAATGACCAATTAACCTACATGGTACACCTTTGGGCTGTGGAGGTATCCAAAAGGCCCAGAGAAAACCCTCACTTTCCTCAGGGAGGACAGACAAAGACTGCTTACAGAGGTCGCTGTGACTGAACTCCGACACCGCAAACTGTCATAGCCTTGCGCTAACTATTTGAGTTTTAACTGGGTCGATCACAATCTTGGTATTATACTTTGGGGTGGCACAGCTAGCGTAATGCTATTACAGCACCAGTGATCCAGGTTCAACTCCCACTGTTGTATGTATGGAGTCTGTATGTTCTCCATGAGACTATGTGGGTTTAGAAACATAGAAACATAGAAAACCTACAGCGCAATACAGGCCCTTCAGCCCACAAAGTTGTGCCAAACATGTCCCTACCTTAGAAATTACCTGGGGGTACCCACAGCCCTCTATTTTTCTAAGCTCCATGTGCCTATCCAAAAGTCTCTTAAAAGACCCTATCGTATCCGCCTCCACCACTGTTGCCGGCAGCCCATTCCACACACTCACAACTGTCTGCATAAAAAAACTTACCCCTGACATCTCCTCTGTACCTACTCCCAAGAACCTTAAACCTGTGCCCTCTTGTGGCAGCCATTTCAGCCCTGGGAAAAAGCCTCTGACTATCCATACGATCAATGCCTCTCATTATCTTACAGTATATACCTCTATCAGGTCACCTTTCATCCTTCATCACTCCAAGGAGAAAAGGCCGAGTTCACTCAATCTGTTTTGATAAAGCATGCTCCCCAATCCAGGCAACATCGTTGTAGATCTCCTCTGCACCCTTTCTATGGTTTCCACATCCTTCCTATAGTGAAGTGACCAGAACTGAGCACAGTACTCCAAGTGGGGTCTGACCAGTGTCTTATACAGCTGCAACATTACCTCTCGGCTCCTAAATTCAATTCCACGATTGATGAAGGTCAATACACCGTACGCCTTCTTAACCACAGAGTCAACCTGCGCAGCTGCTTTAAGCGTCCTATGGACTCGGACCCCAGGATCCCTCTGATCCTCTGCACTGCCAAGAGTCTTACCATTAATACTATATTCTGCCATCATATTTGACCTACCAAAATGAACCACCTCACACTTATCTGGGTTTGTTCTGGGTGTTGGATTCCAAAGACATATGTGTCACAGGGGTGCCAATGGGAATCATGGCCTGCTACCGTGCTGTAACTCTAAACAAAATAAAGTAATACCTTATCTTAGGATAAACATCCAACACAACCATCACTTCAATAACAAATTACTACCTCAGGAATATTGTTCCAGCCCCTACTCAGTTCATCCCAAATGCTGAAAATTTTCCATATTCCTTTATTATTTCTTCATTTTGTTATACCATTATAGCCCTGTGTCTCTGCACCTTCCTCCTTTAAGATCTTCCAAAACTCTACTGTCTCGTAACATCAGATTCCACCCATTCATTGACCCTGAAACAAAACGTCACTAATAATAAATAGTTGCTCTTCTATTTTAGTGTTTGGCACATCTCTGAATTTGATCACTCTATCTTTAGTGGTAAAGTCTTCAGCCTGTGAAAAATGGAGCTTTCTCATTAAGTGCTCTGCTTTTCAACTGTTCTCTCTTCCGTTAAGATGCTCCTTCCAAGATGAATTATTTCCAAGATGCTCTTTAAAACTCATGTCTTTGGTGTAGCATGAGTTCCCCTTGCTTAATGGCATAGAGCCATGCCATAAATCTAGGTGGCAACCCCTGGTCTAGAGCTTTATCTATCTGAACATCAATTTGAATGGCTCAATTTGAAATTTTATGTGTTAATGCTCCCACAGCATGTATTTGGCATCAAAAGCGCTACGTAAATGCAATTCATTGTTTTTGTTCTGCTGCTTTTGAGATCAACATATTGCATGTTTCAGGGCTTATGTTTATAAATCATGTCACCCTGAGCTGAAAAGTAGAACCTTTTCTATTATATGTTTGAATATAGCTTGTGAAATCCACATGTGACAAAGGCCAGAGGTATGAATCATACCTCAATAATGATACTCTGAAATATCTAGCCTTTTGCATTTGCCATAACAGAAGCTACAAATGGTCTTACCATTGATTTGCTATGTGGATTAAAATTATAAAATTAAAAAAGAATGAATGGAAGTTTTATACAATTGAACATATTTCACAAGAAGAATATAGGGAAAGGACCCAAATAAAATGTAAATTAACCAACACCCATGCAAAATTGATGTCCTAATGATATTAATATTGAATTATCTCCCTCACTCAATGCTGTATATCAAATAATACTGTTTAATGAACACAAAATTATAACTCATCCCAAATGCTATTAAATACTGACCTGCATTTTCCTCTGTTCACTAAGAAGTGTAAAAATGTTGAAGACTACAGCAAAAAAGGAATCTGATTTATCTTCATTGAATTTTCTTTAATAATGGGAGAAATATAGTTATTCTTCATAGAACAGAGGAACGTAGATAGTATAACCAGACAAAAAAAAACTTTTGCATCCTATTTGACTTTGTGTCCTCAAAGGCAATCATTCAGAGTGAGAGAGAATGTGATTGTGCCTCCTATCTGCCTCACATGGATGCAAATTCATGTTGGAATTGGATTGGCTGATATAAAACCAATCATTTCCCAGCGCAATTCCATATACTTCAGTATCAGAATTATTATCGATGACTTAAATTCATGACGTTCATTGTTTGGCAGCAGCAGGGCACTAGAACTTAGTATATAAGACTCCATACGAAGAATGAAAAATTCTTCCTGAAACTTGAAGGATATTTTCAAGTCAAGATTGCTAAGATAAGGAATAGTGTGGAAAAGGCTTTTTAATTACAACAAGGAACATTTCTGTTCCATATATATATATATATATAGTGTTAATAGAACCATCCCAAGATGTTCAGCAGGAACATTATCAAACTGAGATATTGAGCTACAAAAGGAGATGGTATGGTAAATGACCAAAGGTTTGCCCAAAATTTAAAGAAAATCAAGGAGTGTGTTAATGCAAAGAGAGATAGAGCTGCAGAGAGGTTCTATTAAGAGCATGCAAATATGTATTTTGCAAAGACAGAATCATCAAAGTTGGTGAGATCATATTCAGTAATGATCAAGAAGTTCAAAATAAAGGAATACAATGTTGCTGGCGGGTGGCCCTAACAAAATACAAAGGTAAGGATTCAAAATCAAGGATGAGAATTATAATATTTTCAGAAAATATTTGCAGTTATTCTATTAAGCTATTTGCAATACCTCCTTGTGCAATTGGATCCTTAATTTCCTCATTTGCAGACCCCAGTCAGTTCTTATTGGCAATAATGTCTCCGCAACCTTCATCAGCACAGTAACACCACAAGTCTATGTCCTTAGCCCTTGCTCTACTCACTTTGCACTTATACATGTGTGGCTAAGCACTGCTCCAATGCCATTCTTAAGTATGCTGATGACACCACTGTCATAGGCTAAATCGAAGGTGGTGATAAATCAGCAGGAGGGAGATTGAAAGTCTGGTTGAGTGGTGCCTTAACACCATCTTACTCAATGTCAGCAAGACCAAGGAACTGATTATTGAATTCAGGAGGAGGGAACCGGAGGTCCGTGAGCCAGTCCTCATCAGAGGATCAGAAGTGGAGAGGATCGGCAACTTTAAATTCCTTGATGCTATCATTTCAGAAGTCCTATCCTTAGCCTAGCAAGTAAGTGCAATTATAAAGGAAGCACAGCAACACCTCTAATTCCTTAGCAGTTTCTGAAGACTTGGCATACTGTCTAAAACTTTGACAAACTTCTATAGATATGTGATGGACAGTATATTGACTGGCTGCATCATGGCCTCATATGAAAACACCAACGCCCTTGAATGGAGAATCCTACAAAAAGTTGTGGATATGGCCCAGTCCATAATGGGTAAAGCCCTCCCCACTACTGAGCACATCTATACAGAGTGTTGTTGGAGAACACCAGAATCCACCATCAGGGATTCTCACTACCTGCATCATCCTCTCTTATCATTGTGGCCATCAAGAAGAAGGTACAGGCGTCTCAGGACTCTCATCACCAGGTTCAGGAACATTTATTATTCATCAACCTTCAAGCTCCTGACCAGAGGGAATAACTTCAGTCAACCTCACCTGCCCTGTCACTGAAATGTTCCCACAACTTATGAGCTCACTTTCAAGGATTCTTCATCTCATGTTCTTGTAGTTACTCGGTATTTATTTATTATTACCTTTTTTCTTTCTTTTTATATTTGTACAGTTTGGTGTCGTTTGCACACTGGTTGTCTATTCTGTTAGTGCGGTCTTTCATTGATTCTATTATGGTTACTGTACTTATTGAGTATGCCCACAAGAAAATGAATCTCAGGGTTGTATATGGAGACAATGGGGAATGAGGGAAAGTTTACTGTTATTTGAAAATAATATAGATTTACACAGCTTAATAAAGATGCAAATCGGTATAGAAAAATGAACGAGCTCTAAATTATGTCCAAAGGGATCTGTTCAAAATGGTGCTTTGAGTTTCATCTAAATATACTGGGCATAATGACATCATGTAACTCAATATAATTAAAATGAATCTGCTATAAAATTAGCTACAAATGAGTCAAAGAGTTGCCAAATCATTGAGCCGTACTGAACATTAAATAGGTCATTTAGTCCATCATATCTTTGCAGACCTTTTGACTAGCTATATCAATCTCGTTTCCAAGCATATGGATTGGCATCTAAAATAGGTGACATGTCCCTGTTTTTTGATGCAAGAGAAAGGGTTAACTTTGGTTTTGGGTAGGAAATTAAGCCTACTCAGCTCATAATTTACTAATTCACTGCAATCAATCCAGGGTCTCACATCTAAAAATGAAAGTATGTCTTTTTCATGTGGATTGAAATTATAATGAATGCTCCTCGGGCTCCTCAGTACTTATGACGATAACTGCAAGGGGAAATCACCAACACCTCCCAACTCTCACTTAACGAGATCACCATATGATTCCAGTCTTCCTTTCAGCACTTCCCTTATAGTATGGCGAATAAGCCCTTCTTTTCTGATTTAACTCAACTTGAAGGATGAAATGCCTGTTGCGATGCACCCAATACACTAAACTGAAAGTCAAGGCTCAATTTTGGGACAACACCAGATCTTCTTAAACAGACCAAATTTATACTTCAGTAATTTTCTGTGTAAGTTTGCATCTTTAATGAATGACATCATTTCAAATTATTTATTTCAGCACCTGTCAAAATTTTGAAATGATAACCTAAGATTTTTGAGGTATGGATGAAGGAGCTGGAGAGCACTTTTTAAAATGTTCATTCTGTTTAATCGGAGTTTTCTACTCAAGGTATGCAGTACCATTCATTCATACTCCTTTTTACATGCAGTGACCAATAATGGTCACTCTAAAACATTGATGCTGGCTTCTCTTTAATTTCATGCAGATCCACTAACGAAAACCATTTCTGTGCATCTCTGGCCTATATCTAACCCATGCTCTGACCAAAATAAATCCCATTTGCCATGTCCTAGTACATGAGAACTGGGCCTTTAAATAAATATTGCTAACCAGATGATGAACTGCCATAAAAAGGCAGCATCCAACTTTAAGGACCCTGTCACTTCTTATTGTAATTTATGGTTTTATTATTATGTACATTATGTATTGAAATGTACTGCTGCTGCAAAGCAAGAAATTTTATGACCGTCGGCAGTGAAATTAAACCTGATATCTGATTCTGAACTTTGCATGCATGAAATGCTAGATGTGGGTCATCATGAACAACTTAATTTTGCTTTAAGTGCACGTTAGTTTATTCAACGGTTTAAAAGATTATTGAGACCTTGGAAAGTCAGAACAGAACAGTATTTGAATATGCATTCTGTTGTTTAGAAAAGGATAAGGACACATAGGGGAAACAAAAGTTAAAGTCTTACTACTAGGGTACCCAAAATGACATGGCACCATTCCCCATACAGTACTTATACAAACCCATTCATTGTTCTAAAAAACAGTGACTATCCTCAAAAGATAATTCCACTCACTTCAGGACTGAATCACCTTTAAGAAAGGTATATCCTTTCAAATTCAAAGTCAGGTTTATTGTCACATGCATAAATACATAAAAATATAAATGCGCACAGATACAAGGAAAAACGTGCTTGTGGCAGAATCACAGGCACATAGAATCATATAAGCAACATTGAGACGAAACCCACATTTTTTCCAAGAGATTTGATGTGCTCCAGGTTTTACATTGACAAGTGAAGATCTTGGGAAGCAGCTTCCCTGCCTGAATGTTGATAATAGTTTAGCTGCCTTTTTAATGGTTGGTCCTTCTGATAAGTGGCCACCAATGAGCAGATCTACATAGAGCACTATCGCATGAGAGCAACAATAAAAAAAAGACCCCTAAAACCCAGGCTGTGCTCTCTTCTCGATGCTGCTGACATCAGGAAGAAGGTACAGGTGTCTCAGAATCCATACCACCAGCTTCAAGAATAGTCATCAACCATCAGGCTCTTGAACCAGAGGCAATAACTTCACTCAACTTCATTCGCCACATCTCTAAACTGTTCCCATAATGTACAGGCTCACATTTAAGGCTCTTCATCTCATGTTCTTGATATTTATTGCTTATTTTTTTCTTTCTTATTTGGTGCAATTTGTTGTCTTTTGCACATTGGCTGATGTCAGTCTTGTTGAGTACATTCTTTCGTTTATTCTACTGTGTTTCTTGGATTTACTGTATATGCTCATAAGAACATGAATCTCGGGGTCCTATCAGACCATAAGACCATAAGACACTGAAGCAGAAGTAGGCCATTCTGCCCATCAAGTCTTCTCCCCATCCCATCATGGCTGATTCCAGATCCCACTCAACCCCATACACCTGCTTTCTCACCACTTAATTTGATGCCCTAACTATAATGGAAGCTATCAACTTCTGCCTTAAGTATACCCACAAACTTGACATCCAATGCAGTCTGTGGTAGAGCATTCCAAAGATTCACGATTCGCTGCCTGAACAAAATCCTCCTTACCGCTGTTCTAAAAGGTCACCCCTTAATTTTGAGACTGTGCCTTCTAGTTCTGAATATTCCCCACCATAACAAACATCCTTTCTACATCCACCCTATCTAGTCCTTTCAACATTCAGTAGGTTTCAAAGAGATCCCACCACATTCTTCTAAATTCCAGTGAATACAGGTGCAAAGCTGCGAAACACTCCTCATGAACCTCCTTTGGACTCTCTCTAATGACAACACATTCTTTCTGAGATATTGGGCCCAAAAATGTTAACAATACTCCCAAGTGCGGCCTGACTAATGTCTTAAAAAGGCTCAGCATTATCTCCTTGCTTTTATATTCTATTCCCCTTGAAATGAATGCCAACATTGCATTTGCCTTCTTTACCACAGTCTCAATCTGTAAATTAACCTTCTGGGAGTCATGCATGGGGATTCCTAAGTCCCTGATGTTTGAACCTTCTCCCAACACAGATATTAGTCTGCACTATTGTTCCTTTTAGCCAAACGTATTACCATACATTTCCCAATGCTGTATTCCATCTGCCACTTTTTTTTAACCCATTCTTCCAATTTGTCTAAGTCCTGTCGGAATCGCATTGCTTCCTCAGCATTACCTACCCCACCACCTATCTTGGTATCATCCGCAAACTTTGTCACATAGCCATCAATTCCAATATCTAACTCGTTGACTAACAATATGAAAAGTAGCAGTCCCAATACTGACCCCCTGAGGACCACCGCTAATCACTGGCAGGAAACCAGAAAAGGCACCTTTTAGTCCCACTCGCTGCCTCCTGCCTGTCAGCCATTCCTCTATCCATGCCAATATCTTTCCTGTAATGCCATAGGATTTTATCTTTGTTAAGCAACCTCATGTGAGGCACCTTACAAAATGCCTTCTGAAAATCCATGTAAATTACATCCACTACCTCTCCTTTGTCCACCTTGCTTGTTATTTCCTCAAAGAACTCTAACAGATTTGTCAGGCAAGACTTCCCTTTAAAGAAACCATGCTGACTTTGACTTAATTTATTGTTAGTCTCCAAGTTCCATGAAATCTCATCTTTAGTAATAGACTCCAATACTTTCCCAACCACTGAGGTTAGGCTAACTGGCCTATAATTTCCTTTCTTTTGCTTTCCTCCCTTCTTAAAGAGTGAGATGACATTTGCAGTCTTCTAGTACTCCGGGACCATGCCAGAATTAAGTGATTCTTGAAATGTCATGACCAATGCAGCCGTTATCTCTTCAGCAGCCTCTCTCAGGACTCTGGGAAATAGTCCATTTGGTCCAGACATCTTATCCACCTTAAGACTTCTAAGTTTGCCTTGCACTTTTTCCTTTGGAAGAGCATATGGCACTCAATCTTGCTCCTTGATACTCACAAACATGTGGCACACTGCTAGTGTCTTCCACAGTGGAATAATGCAAAATGCTTAATAAGTTCATCTGCCATTTCTTTGTCCCCCATTACTATCTCACCAGCATCATTTTCCAGTGGTCCATTATCAACTCTCACCTTCCTTTTCCTTTTTGTCTAACTGAATAAGCTTTTGGTATCCTGCTTTATATTATTGGCTCATTTGCCCTCATATTTCACCTTTTCCCTTCTTATAGCTTTTTTACTTGCCTTGGTGACATATATGTACTAAATTTTATTTGAACTTTGAGGGTACAAGGTATAATCCTGTTTCTATTTCCTATTGATCTATTCCACAAATGTTTTGAATAAAATTACAGATTGTTACTAGTATACCCATAAAGAATGTTTAATATAAGTTATTCTTTAATAATTAAGGAAAATTGAAATTGGAACTAAATATATTGAAGTTGTTTTTTTCTGCCTTCATAATTTGATGGATTATCCTTCCAATTCAAAAACCTTTACTATAAAGAAGTCCTATGTTTGGTCATGTGATTTATCTTTTAACAAGATCATTGAAGGTTTACCATAATCTTGAATTTGAAGTGCTGACGTTTCATACTTGCAAACAAAATCAACCTGTTATCATCAAGCCATAAAGTGAAAATAGTGGGTATGAGGCTCTGACCTCAAACGTAGAATCGGTTTTGCAGAGAAAATATTTGCAAAAGAAAGGTAAAACGAAATTATCCAGATAATCAGAAGATGATCCGTATATTAGTTTTGTGGTGCATTGTAAACAGAGTGTCTAACAGTAGGTGGAAACTGGGAGATAGTTTCAGTGAAATTATATTTATAATTAAAAAGGTTATTATAAATTGTACCGGGGATAAAAGTCCAGTCAATAGTAATGTGCCTAATTTTGACTCACCTGCTTAGAAGTCCAATGAAAGACCAAAATTTGAAGTAGGAACTAGAAATTTTAGTGAGTCTAAAAAATTTAGTATTTAATAGTGATGGTTACATATTTTTTGTGAAAGCCCATCACACCCCAGCAGTCCTGAAGCCATACTTTACTGTACATAAGCCCTAGTGACTCAGGACAGCCTCAGCACAAGGAGGCTTG